>NC_064614.1:1287190407-1287858907 GCF_023898315.1 Schistocerca nitens
CTTGGACAGAAGTCGGCATCGTGCGTGTTGTATTCAATTCCGATACAATATCAGTGTTGCATCGTCACTGTGAACGTCCAAGGGTTACAGTGAAATGCAGTGGCTCATCGGAAACCATTACTGAACTCAAAGGATCGGTTCCAAACACAGACCGCTTGAAGTATTACTCACATGGACAGAAGTCGCCATCGTGCCTGTTGTATTCAATTCCGATACAATATTAGTGTTGCATCGTCACTGTGAACGTCCAAGGGTTACAATGTTCCTGCAGTGGTTCATCGGAAACTATTACTGAACTCATAGGATCGGTTCCAAACACAGACCGCTTGAAGTATTACTCACTTGGACAGAAGTCGGCATCGTGCCTGTTGTATTCAATTCCGATACAATACAGTGTTGCATCGTCACTGTGAACGTCCAAGGGTTAAAGTGAAATGCAGTGGCTCATCGGAAACCATTACTGAACTCATAGGATCGGTTCAATCACACACCGCTTCAAGTATTACTCACTTGGACAGAAGTCGACATCTTGCCTGTTGTATTCAATTCCGATACAATATCAGTGTTGCATCGTCACTGTGAACGTCCAATAGTTTCAGTGAACCTGCAGTGGTTTATCGGAAACTGTTACTGAACCCATAGGATCGGTTCCAAACACAGACCGCTTGTAGTAATACTCACTTGGACAGAAGCCGGCATCGTGCCTGTTGTATTCAATTCCGATACAATATCAGTGTTGCATCGTCACTGTGAACGTCCAAGGGTTACAGTGAACCTGCAGTGGTTCATCGGAAACTATTACTGAACTCATAGGATCTGGTCCAAGCACAGACCGCTTGAAGTATTACTCACTTGGACAGAAGTCGGCATCGTGCCTGTTGTATTCAATTCCGATACAATATTAGTGTTGCATCGTCACTGTGAACGTCCAAGGGTTTCAGTGAACCTGCAGTGGTTTATCGGAAACTATTACTGAACTCATAGGATCGGTTCCAAACACAGGCCGCTTGAAGTATTACTCACTTGGACAGAAGTCGGCATCGTGCCTGTTGTATTCAATTCCGATACAATATCAGTGTTGCATCGTCACTGTGAACGTCCAAGGGTTACAGTGAACCTGCAGTGGTTCATCGGAAACTATTACTGAACTCATAGGATCGGGTCCAAACACAGATCGCATGAAGTATTACTCACTTGGACAGAAGTCGGCATCGTGCGTGTTGTATTCAATTCCGATACAATATCAGTGTTGCATCGTCACTGTGAACGTCCAAGGGTTACAGTGAAATGCAGTGGCTCATCGGAAACCATTACTGAACTCAAAGGATCGGTTCCAAACACAGACCGCTTGAAGTATTACTCACATGGACAGAAGTCGGCATCGTGCCTGTTGTATTCAATTCCGATACAATATTAGTGTTGCATCGTCACTGTGAACGTCCAAGGGTTACAATGTTCCTGCAGTGGTTCATCGGAAACTATTACTGAACTCATAGGATCGGTTCCAAACACAGACCGCTTGAAGTATTACTCACTTGGACAGAAGTCGGCATCGTGCCTGTTGTATTCAATTCCGATACAATATCAGTATTGCATCGTCAATGTGAATGTCCAAAGGTTACAGTGAACCTGCAGTGGTTCATCGGAAACTATTACTTGACTCATAGGATCGGTACCAAACACACACTGCTTGAAGTATTACTCTCTTGGACAGAAGTCGGCATCGTGCCTGTTGTATTCAATTGCGATACAATATCAGTGTTGCATCGACACTGTGAACGTCCAAGAGTTTCAGTGAACCTGCAGTGGTTTATCGGAAACTATTACTGAACCCATAGGATCGGTTCCAAACACAGGCCGCTTGTAGTAATACTCACTTGGACAGAGGTCGGCATCGTGCGTGTTGTATTCAATTCCGATACAATATCAGTGTTGCATCGTCACTGTGAACGTCCAAGGGCTACAGTTAAATGCAGTGGCTCATCGGAAACCATTACTGAACTCAAAGGATCGGTTCCAAACACAGACCGCTTGAAGTATTACTCTCTTGGACAGAAGTCGGCATCGTGCCAGTTGTATTCAATTCCGATACAATATCAGTGTTGCATCGTCACTGTGAACGTCTAAGGGTTACAGTGAACCGGCAGTGGTTCGTCGGAAACTCTTACTGAACTCATTGGATCGGTTCCAAACACATACCGCTTGAAGTATTACTCACTTACCAGAAGTCGGCATCGTGCCTGTTGTATTCAATTCCGATACAATATCAGTGTTGCATCGTCACTGTGAACGTCCAAGGGTTACAGTGTTCCTGCAGTGGTTCATCGGAAACTATTACTGAACTCATAGGATCGGTTCCAAACACAGACCGCTTGAAGTATTACTCACTTGGACAGAAGTCGGCATCGTGCCTGTTGTATTCAATTCCGATACAATATCAGTATTGCATCGTCAATGTGAACGTCCAAGAGTTTCAGTGAACCTGCAGTGGTTTATCGGAAACTATAACTGAACCCATAGGATCGGTTCCAAACACAGACCGCTTGTAGTAATACTCACTTGGACAGAAGCCGGCATCGTGCCTGTTGTATTCAATTTCGATACAATATCAGTGTTGCATCGTCACTGTGAACGTCCAAAGGTTACAGTGAACCTGCAGTGGTTCATCGGAAACTATTACTGAACTCATTGGATCGGTTCCAAACACAGACCGCTTGAAGTATTACTCACTTACCAGAAGTCGGCATAGTGCCTGTTGTATTCAATTCCGATACAATATCAGAGTTGAATCGTCACTGTGAACGTCCAAGAGTTTCAGTGAACCAGCAGTGGCTCATCGGAAACTATTACTGAACTCATAGGATCGGTTCCAAACACAGACCGCTTGAAGTATTACTCACTTGGACAGAAGTCGGCATCGTGCTTGTTGTATTCAATTCCGATACAATATCAGTGTTGCATCGTCACTGTGAACGTCCAAGGGTTACAGTTTACCTGCAGTGGTACATCGGAAACTATTACTGAACTCATAGGATCTGTTCCAAACACAGACCGCTTGAAGTATTACTCTCTTGGACAGAAGTCGGCATCGTGCCTGTTGTATTCAATTCCGATACAATAGCAGTGTTGCATCGTCACTGTGAACGTCCAAGGGTTACAGTGAAACTCAGTGGTTCATCGGAAACTATTACTGAACTCATAGGATCGGTTCCAAACACAGATCGCTTGAAGATTTACTCGCTTGGAGAGAAGTCGGCATCGTGCCTGTTGTATTCAATTCCGATACAATAGCAGTGTTGCATCGTCACTGTGAACGTCCAAGGGTTACAGTGAACCTTTAGTGGTTCATCGGAAACTATTACTGAACTCATAGGATCGGGTCCAAACACAGACCGCTTGAAGTATTACTCTCTTGGACAGAAGTCGGCATCGTGCCTGTTGTATTCAATTCCGATACAATATCAGTGTTGCATCGTCACTGTGAACGTCCAAGGGTTGGAGTGTACTGCAGTGGTTCATCGGAAACTATTACTGAACTCATAGGATCGGTTCCAAACACAGACCGGTTGAAGTATTACTCACTAAGACAGAAGTCGCCATCGTGCCTGTTGTATTCAATTCCGATACAATATCAGTGTTGCATCGACACTGTGAACGTCCAAGGGTTACAGTGAACCTGCAGAGGCTCATCGAAAACTATTACTGAACTCATAGGATCGGTTCCAAACACAGACCGCTTTAAGTATTACTCACTTGGACAGAAGTCGGCATCGTGCGTGTTGTATTCAATTCCGATACAATAGCAGTGTTGCATCGTCACTGTGAACGTCCAAGGGTTACAGTGAACCTTTAGTGGTTCATCGGAAACTATTACTGAACTCATACGATCGGGTCCAAACACAGACCGCTTGAAGTATTACTCACTTGGACAGAAGTCGGCATCGTGCGTGTTGTATTCAATTCCGATACAATATCAGTGTTGCATCGTCACTGTGAACGTCCAAGGGTTACAGTGAAATGCAGTGGCTCATCGGAAACCATTACTGAAGTCAAAGGATCGGTTCGAAACACAGACCGCTTGAAGTATTACTCTCTTGGACCAAAGGCGGCATCGTGCCTGTTGTATTCAATTCCGATACAATATCAGTGTTGCATCGTCAATGTGAACGTCCAAGGGTTACAGTGAACCTGCAGTGGCTCATCGAAAACTATTACTGAACTCATAGGATCGGTTCCAAACACAGACCGCTTTAAGTATTACTCACTTGGACAGAAGTCGGCATCGTGCCTGTTGTATTCAATTCCGATACAATATCAGTGTTGAATCGTCACTGTGAACGTCCATGGGTTACAGTGAACCTGCAGTGGTTCATCGGAAACTATTACTTGACTCATATGATCGGTTCCAAACACACACCGCTTCAAGTATTACTCACTTGGACAGAAGTCGACATCTTGCCTGTTGTATTCAATTCCGATACAATATCAGTGTTGCATCGACACTGTGATCGTCCAAGGATTACAGTGAACCTGCAGTGGTTTATCGGAAACTATTACTGAACCCATAGGATCGGTTCCAAACACAGACCGATTGTAGTAATACTCACTTGGACAGAAGTCGGCATCGTGCCTATTGTATTCAATTCCGATACAATATCAGTGTTGCATCGTCACTGTGAACGTCCAAGGGTTACAGTGAAACTCAGTGGTTCATCGGAAACTATTACTGAACTATTGGATCGGTTCCAAACACAGATCGCTTGAAGTTTTACTCACTCGGAGAGAAGTCGGCATCGTGCCTGTTGAATTCAATTCTGATACAATATCAGTGTTGCATCGTCACTGTGAACGACCAAGGGTTACAGTGAACTTGCAGTGGTTCATCGGAAACTGTTACTGAATTCATAGGATCGGTCCAAACACAGACCGCTTGAGGTATTACTCACTTGGACAGAAGTCGGAATCGAGCCTATTGTATTCAATTCCGATACAATATCAGTGTGATTCGTCACTGTGAACGTCCAAGGGTTACAGTGTACTGCAGTGGTTCATCGGAAACTATTACTGAACTCATAGGATCGGTTCCTAACACAGACCGGTTGAAGTATTACTCACTAAGACAGAAGTCGCCATCGTGCCTGTTGTATTCAATTCCGATACAACATCAGTATTGCATCGTCAATGTGAAGGTCCAAAGGTTACAGTGAACCTGCAGTGGTTAATCGGAAACTACTACTTGACTCATAAGATCGGTTCCAAACACAGACCGCTTGAAGTATTACTCACTTGGACAGAAGTCGGCATCGTGCCTGTTGTATTCAATTCCGATACAATATCAGTGTTGCATCGACACTGTGAACGTCCAAGGGTTACAGTGAACCTGCAGTGGTTCATCGGAAACTATTACTGAACTCATAGAATCGGTTCCAAACACAGAACCCTTGAAGTATTACTCACTTGGACAGAAGTCGGCATCGTGCCTGTTGTATTCAATTCCGATACAATATCAGTGTTGCATCGTCACTGTGAACGTCCAAGGGTTACAGTGAAATGCAGTGGTTCATCGGAAACCATTACTGAACTCAAAGTATCGGTTCCAAACACAGACCGCTTGAAGTATTACTCACATAAACAGAAGTCGGCATCGTGCCTGTTGTATTCAATTCCGATACAATATCAGTATTGAATCGTCACTGTGAACGTCCAAGGGTTACAGTGTTCCTGCAGTGGTTCATCGGAAACTATTACTGAACTCATAGGATCGGTTCCAAACACAGACCGCTTGAAGTATTACTCACTTGGACAGAAGTCGGCATCGTGCCTGTTGTATTCAATTCCGATACAATATCAGTATTGCATCGTCAATGTGAATGTCCAAAGGTTACAGTGAACCTGCAGTGGTTCATCGGAAACTATTACTTGACTCATAGGATAGGTTCCAAGCACAGACCGCTTGAAGTATTACTCACTTGGACAGAAGTCGGCATCGTGCCTGTTGTATTCAATTCCGATACAATATCAGTGTTGCATCGTCACTGTGAACGTCCAAGGGTTACAGTGAACCTTTAGTGGCTAATCGAAAACTATTACTGAACTCATAGGACCGGTTCCAAACACAGACCGCTTTAAGTATTACTCACTTGGACAGAAGTCGGCATCGTGCCTGTTGTATTCAATTCCGATACAATATCAGTGTTGCATCGTCACTGTGAACGTCCAAGGGTTACAGTGAAACTCAGTGGTTCATCGGAAACTATTACTGAACTCATAGGATCGGTTCCAAACACAGATCGCTTGAAGTTTTACTCACTTGGAGAGAGGTCGGCATCGTGCCTGTTGTATTCAATTCCGATACAATATGATTGTTGAATCGTCACTGTGAACGTCCAAGGGTTACAGTGAACCTGCAGTGGTTCATCGGAAACTATTACTTGACTCATAGGATCGGTTCAATCACACACCGCTTCAAGTATTACTCACTTGGACAGAAGTCGACATCTTGCCTGCTGTATTCAATTCCGATACAATATCAGTGTTGCATCGTCACTGTGAACGTCCAAGGGTTACAGTGAACCTGCAGTGGTTCATCGGAAACTATTACTGAACTCATAGGATCGGTTCCAAACACAGACCGCTTGAAGTATTACTCACTTACCAGAAGTCGGCATAGTGCCTGTTGTATTCAATTCCGATACAATATCAGTGTTGCATCGTCACTGTGAACGTCCAAGAGTTTCAATGAACCTGCAGTGGCTCATCGGAAACTATTACTGAACTCATAGTATCGGTTCCAAACACAGACCGCTTGAAGTATTACTCACTTGGACAGAAGTCGGCATCGTGCCTGTTGTATTCAATTCCGATACAATATCAGTGTTGCATCGTTACTGTGAACGTCCAAGGGTTACAGTGAACCTGCAGTGGTACATCGGAAACTATTACTGAACTCATAGGATCGGTTCCAAACACAGACCGCTTGAAGTATTACTCACTTGGACAGAAGTCGGCATCGTGCCTGTTGTATTCAATTCCGATACAATGTCAGTGTTGCATCGTCACTGTGAACGTCCAAGGGTTACAGTGAAACTCAGTGGTTCATCGGAAACTATTACTGAACTCATAGGATCGGTTCCAAACACAGATCGCTTGAAGTTTTACTCACTTGGAGAGAAGTCGGCATCGTGCCTGTTGTATTCAATTCCGATACAATATCAGTGTTGCATCGTCACTGTGAACGACCAAGGGTTGCAGTGAACTTGCAGTGGTTCATCGGAAACTATTACTGAATTCATAGGATCGGTCCAAACACAGACCGCTTGAGGTATTACTCACTTGGACAGAAGTCGGCATCGTGCCTGTTGTATTCAATTCCGATACAATATCAGTGTTGCATCGACACTGTGAACGTCCAAGGGTTACAGTGAACCTGCAGTGGCTCATCGAAACCTATTACTGAACTCATAGGATCGGTTCCAAACACAGAACGCTTGAAGTATTACTCACTTGGACAGAAGTCGGCATCGTGCCTGTTGTATTCAATTCCGATACAATACAGAGTTGCATCGTCACTGTGAACGTCCAAGGGTTACAGTGAACCTGCAGTGGTTCATCGGAAACTATTACTGAACTCATAGGATCGGGTCCAAGCACAGACCGCTTGAAGTATTACTCACTTGGACAGAAGTCGGCATCGTGCCTGTTGTATTCAATTCCGATACAATATTAGTGTTGCATTGTCACTGTGAACTTCCAAGCGTTTCAGTGAACCTGCAGTGGTTTATCGGAAACTATTACTGAACTCATAGGATCGGTTCCAAACACAGGCCGCTTGAAGTATTACTCACTTGGACAGAAGTCGGCATCGTGCCTGTTGTATTCAATTCCGATACAATATCAGTGTTGCATCGTCACAGTGAACGTCCAAGGGTTACACTGAACCTGCAGTGGTTCGTCGGAAACTCTTACTGAACTCATTGGATCGGTTCCAAACACAGACAGCTTGAAGTATTACTCACTTACCAGAAGTCGGCATCGTGCCTGTTGTATTCAATTCCGATACAATATCAGTGTGGCATCGTCACTATGAACGTCCAAGGGTTACAGTGAACCTGCAGTGGTTCATCGGAAACTATTACTGAACTCATAGGATCGGTTCCAAACACAGATCGCTTGAAGTTTTACTCACTCGGAGAGAAGACGGCATCGTGCCTGTTGAATTCAATTCCGATACAATATCAGTGTTGCATCGTCACTGTGAACGTCCAAGGGTTACAGTGAAATGCAGTGGTTCATCGGAAACCATTACTGAACTCAAAGGATCGGTTCCAAACACAGACCGCTTGAAGAATTACTCACATAAACAGAAGTCGGCATCGTGCCTGTTGTATTCAATTCCGATACAATATCAGTACTGCATCGTCACTGTGAACGTCCAAGGGTTACAGTGTTCCTGCAGTGGTTCATCGGAAACTATTACTGAACTCATAGGATCGGTTCCAAACACAGACCGCTTGAAGTATTACTCACTTGGACAGAAGTCGGCATCGTGCCTGTTGTATTCAATTCCGATAGAATTTCAGTATTGCATCGTCAATGTGAATGTCCAAAGGTTACAGTGAACCTGCAGTGGTTCATCGGAAACTATTACTTGACTCATAGGATAGGTTCCAAACACAGACCGCTTGAAGTATTACTCTCTTGGAGAGAAGTCGGCATCGTGCATGTTGTATTCAATTCCGATACAATATCAGTGTTGCATCGTCACTGTGAACGTCCAAGGGTTACAGTGAACCTTTAGTGGCTAATCGAAAACTATTACTGAACTCATAGGACCGGTTCCAAACACAGACCGCTTTAAGTATTACTCACTTGGACAGAAATCGGCATCGTGCCTGTTGTATTCAATTCCGATACAATATCAGTGTTGAATCGTCACTGTGAACGTCCAAGGGTTACAGTGAACCTGCAGTGGTTCATTGGAAACTATTACTTGACTCATAGGATCGGTTCAATCACACACCGCTTCAAGTATTACTCACTTGGACAGAAGTCGACATCTTGCCTGTTGTATTCAATTCCGATACAATATCAGTGTTGCATCGTCACTGTGAACGTCCAAGAGTTTCAGTGAACCTGCAGTGGTTTATCGGAAACTATTGCTGAACCCATAGGATCGATTCCAAACACAGACCGCTTGTAGTAATACTCACTTGGACAGAAGCCAGCATCGTGCCTGTTGTATTCAATTCCGATACAATATCAGTGTTGCATCGTCACTGTGAACGTCCAAGGGTTACAGTGAACCTGCAGTGGTTCATCGGAAACTATTACTGAACTCATTGGATCGGTTCCAAACACAGACCGCTTGAAGTATTACTCACTTACCAGAAGTCGGCATAGTGCCTGTTGTATTCAATTCCGATACAATATCAGTGTTGCATCGTCACTGTGAACGTCCAAGAGTTTCAGTGAACCTGCAGTGGCTCATCGGAAACTATTACTGAACTCATAGTATCGGTTCCAAACACAGACCGCTTGAAGTATTACTCACTTGGACAGAAGTCGGCATCGTGCCTGTTGTATTCAATTCCGATACAATATCAGTGTTGCATCGTCACTGTGAACGTCCAAGGGTTACAGTGAACCTGCAGTGGTACATCGGAAACTATTACTGAACTCATAGGATCGGTTCCAAACACAGACCGCTTTAAGTATTACTCACTTGGACAGAAGTCGGCATCGTGCCTGTTGTATTCAATTCCGATACAATATCAGTGTTGCATCGTCACTGTGAACGTCCAAGGGTTACAGTGAAACTCAGTGGTTCATCGGAAACTATTACTGAACTCATAGGATCGGTTCCAAACACAGATCGCTTGAAGTTTTACTCACTTGGAGAGAAGTCGGCATCGTGCCTGTTGTATTCAATTCCGATACAATATCAGTGTTGCATCGTCACTGTGAACGACCAAGGGTTGCAGTGAACTTGCAGTGGTTCATCGGAAACTATTACTGAATTCATAGGATCGGTCCAAACACAGACCGCTTGAGGTATTACTCACTTGGACAGAAGTCGGAATCGAGCCTGTTGTATTCAATTCCGATACAATATCAGTGTTGCATCGTCACTGTGAACGTCCAAGGGTTACAGTGTACTGCAGTGGTTCATCAGAAACTATTACTGAACTCATAGGATCGGTTCCAAACACAGACCGGTTGAAGTATTACTCACTTCGACAGAAGTCGCCATCGTGCCTGTTGTATTCAATTCCGATACAATATCAGTATTGCATCGTCAATGTGAAGGTCCAAAGGTTACAGTGAACTTGCAGTGGTTAATCGGAAACTACTACTTGACTCATAAGATCGGTTCCAAACACAGACCGCTTGAAGTATTACTCACTTGGACAGAAGTCGGCATCGTGCCTGTTGTATTCAATTCCGATACAATATCAGTGTTGCATCGACACTGTGATCGTCCAAGGGTTACAGTGAACCTGCAGTGGCTCATCGAAAACTATTACTGAACTCATAGGATCGGTTCCAAACACAGAACGCTTGAAGTATTACTCACTTGGACAGAAGTCGGCATCGTGCCTGTTGTATTCAATTCCGATACAATACAGAGTTGCATCGTCACTGTGAACGTCCAAGGGTTACAGTGAACCTGCAGTGGTTCATCGGAAACTATTACTGAACTCATAGGATCGGGTCCAAGCACAGACCGCTTGAAGTATTACTCACTTGGACAGAAGTCGGCATCGTGCCTGTTGTATTCAATTCCGATACAATGTTAGTGTTGCATTGTCACTGTGAACGTCCATGCGTTTCAGTGAACCTGCAATGGTTTATCGGAAGCTATTACTGAACTCATAGGATCGGTTCCAAACACAGGCCGCTTGAAGTATTACTCACTTGGACAGAAGTCGGCATCGTGCCTGTTGTATTCAATTCCGATACAATATCAGTGTGGCATCGTCACTGTGAACGTCCAAGGGTTACAGTGTACTGCAGTGGTTCATCGGAAACTATTACTGAACTCATAGGATCGGTTCCAAACACAGACCGGTTGAAGTATTACTCACTAAGACAGAAGTCGCCATCATGCCTGTTGTATTCAATTCCGATACAACATCAGTATTGCATCGTCAATGTGAAGGTCCAAAGGTTACAGTGAACCTGCAGTGGTACATCGGAAACTACTACTTGACTCATAAGATCGGTTCCAAACACAGACCGCTTGAAGTATTACTCACTTGGACAGAAGTCGGCATCGTGCCTGTTGTATTCAATTCCGATACAATATCAGTCTTGCATCGACACTGTGAACGTCCAAGGGTTACAGTGAACCTGCAGTGGTTCATCGGAACCTATTACTGAACTCATAGAATCGGTTCCAAACACAGAACGCTTGAAGTATTACTCACTTGGACAGAAGTCGGCATCGTGCCTGTTGTATTCAATTCCGATACAATATCAGTGTTGCATCGTCACTGTGAACGTCCAAGGGTTACAGTGAAATGCAGTGGTTCATTGGAAACCATTACTGAACTCAAAGGATCGGTTCCAAACACAGACCGCTTGAAGAATTACTCACATAAACAGAAGTCGGCATCGTGCCTGTTGTATTCAATTCCGATACAATATCAGTATTGCATCGTCACTGTGAACGTCCAAGGGTTACAGTGTTCCTGCAGTGGTTCATCGGAAACTATTACTGAACTCATAGGATCGATTCCAAACACAGACCGCTTGAAGTATTACTCACTTGGACAGAAGTCGGCATCGTGCCTGTTGTATTCAATTCCGATACAATATCAGTATTGCATCGTCAATGTGAATGTCCAAAGGTTACAGTGAACCTGCAGTGGTTCATCGGAAACTATTACTTGACTCATAGGATAGGTTCCAAACACAGACCGCTTGAAGTATTACTCTCTTGGAGAGAAGTCGGCATCGTGCATGTTGTATTCGATTCCGATACAATATCAGTGTTGCATCGTCACTGTGAACGTCCAAGGGTTACAGTGAACCTTTAGTGGCTAATCGAAAACTATTACTGAACTCATAGGACCGGTTCCAAACACAGACCGCTTTAAGTATTACTGACTTGGACAGAAGTCGGCATCGTGCCTGTTGTATTCAATTCCGATACAATATCAGTGTTGAATCGTCACTGTGAACGTCCAAGGGTTACAGTGAACCTGCAGTGGTTCATCGGAAACTATTACTTGACTCATAGGATCGGTTCAATCACACACCGCTTCAAGTATTACTCACTTGGACAGAAGTCGACATCTTGCCTGTTGTATTCAATTCCGTTACAATATCAGTGTTGCATCGTCACTGTGAACGTCCAAGAGTTTCAGTGAACCTGCAGTGGTTTATCGGAAACTATTACTGAACCCATAGGATCGGTTCCAAACACAGACCGCTTGTAGTAATACTCACTTGGACAGAAGCCAGCATCGTGCCTGTTGTATTCAATTCCGATACAATATCAGTGTTGCATCGTCACTGTGAACGTCCAAGGGTTACAGTGAACCTGCAGTGGTTCATCGGAAAGTATTACTGAACTCATTGGATCAGTTCCAAACACAGACCGCTTGAAGTATTACTCACTTACCAGAAGTCGGCTTAGTGCCTGTTGTATTCAATTCCGATACAATATCAGTGTTGCATCGTCACTGTGAACGTCCAAGAGTTTCAGTGAACCTGCAGTGGCTCATCGGAAACTATTACTGAACTCATAGTATCGGTTCCAAACACATACCGCTTGAAGTATTACTCACTTGGACAGAAGTCGGCATCGTGCCTGTTGTATTCAATTCCGATACAATATCAGTGTTGCATCGTCACTGTGAACGTCCAAGGGTTACAGTGAACCTGCAGTGGTACATCGGAAACTATTACTGAACTCATAGGATCGGTTCCAAACACAGACCGCTTTAAGTATTACTCACTTGGACAGAAGTCGGCATCGTGCCTGTTGTATTCAATTCCGATACAATATCAGTGTTGCATCGTCACTGTGAACGTCCAAGGGTTACAGTGAAACTCAGTGGTTCATCGGAAACTATTACTGAACTCATAGGATCGGTTCCAAACACAGATCGCTTGAAGTTTTACTCACTTGGAGAGAAGTCGGCATCGTGCCTGTTGTATTCAATTCCGATACAATATCAGTGTTGCATCGTCACTGTGAACGACCAAGGGTTGCAGTGAACTTGCAGTGGTTCATCGGAAACTATTACTGAATTCATAGGATCGGTCCAAACACAGACCGCTTGAGGTATTACTCACTTGGACAGAAGTCGGAATCGAGCCTGTTGTATTCAATTCCGATACAATATCAGTGTTGCATCGTCACTGTGAACGTCCAAGGGTTACAGTGTACTGCAGTGGTTCATCAGAAACTATTACTGAACTCATAGGATCGGTTCCAAACACAGACCGGTTGAAGTATTACTCACTTCGACAGAAGTCGCCATCGTGCCTGTTGTATTCAATTCCGATACAATATCAGTATTGCATCGTCAATGTGAAGGTCCAAAGGTTACAGTGAACTTGCAGTGGTTAATCGGAAACTACTACTTGACTCATAAGATCGGTTCCAAACACAGACCGCTTGAAGTATTACTCACTTGGACAGAAGTCGTCATCGTGCCTGTTGTATTCAATTCCGATACAATATCAGTGTTGCATCGACACTGTGATCGTCCAAGGGTTACAGTGAACCTGCAGTGGCTCATCGAAAACTATTACTGAACTCATAGGATCGGTTCCAAACACAGAACGCTTGAAGTATTACTCACTTGGACAGAAGTCGGCATCGTGCCTGTTGTATTCAATTCCGATACAATACAGAGTTGCATCGTCACTGTGAACGTCCAAGGGTTACAGTGAACCTGCAGTGGTTCATCTGAAACTATTACTGAACTCATAGGATCGGGTCCAAGCACAGACCGCTTGAAGTATTACTCACTTGGACAGAAGTCGGCATCGTGCCTGTTGTATTCAATTCCGATACAATATCAGTGTTGCATCGACACTGTGATCGTCCAAGGGTTACAGTGAACCTGCAGTGGCTCATCGAAAACTATTACTGAACTCATAGGATCGGTTCCAAACACAGAACGCTTGAAGTATTACTCACTTGGACAGAAGTCGGCATCGTGCCTGTTGTATTCAATTACGATACAATACAGAGTTGCATCGTCACTGTGAACGTCCAAGGGTTACAGTGAACCTGCAGTGGTTCATCGGAAACTATTACTGAACTCTTAGGATCGGGTCCAAGCACAGACCGCTTGAAGTATTACTCACTTGGACAGAAGTCGGCATCGTGCCTGTTGTATTCAATTCCGATACAATGTTAGTGTTGCATTGTCACTGTGAACGTCCAAGCGTTTCAGTGAACCTGCAATGGTTTATCGGAAGCTATTACTGAACTCATAGGATCGGTTCCAAACACAGGCCGCTTGAAGTATTACTCACTTGGACAGAAGTCGGCATCGTGCCTGTTGTATTCAATTCCGATACAATATCAGTGTGGCATCGTCACTGTGAACGTCCAAGGGTTACAGTGT
Organism: Schistocerca nitens; assembly: GCF_023898315.1. Lineage (NCBI taxonomy): Eukaryota > Metazoa > Arthropoda > Insecta > Orthoptera > Acrididae > Schistocerca > Schistocerca nitens. Next base: position 1,287,204,996 of record NC_064614.1, read on the forward strand.
ACTGCAGTGGTTCATCGGAAACTATTACTGAACTCATGGGATCGGTTCCAAACACAGACCGGTTGAAGTATTACTCACTAAGACAGAAGTCGCCATCATGCCTGTTGTATTCAATTCCGATACAACATCAGTATTGCATCGTCAATGTGAAGGTCCAAAGGTTACAGTGAACCTGCAGTGGTACATCGGAAACTACTACTTGACTCATAAGATCGGTTCCAAACACAGACCGCTTGAAGTATTACTCACTTGGACAGAAGTCGGCATCGTGCCTGTTGTATTCAATTCCGATACAATATCAGTGTTGCATCGACACTGTGAACGTCCAAGGGTTACAGTGAACCTGCAGTGGTTCATCGGAAACTATTACTGAACTCATAGAATCGGTTCCAAACACAGAACGCTTGAAGTATTACTCACTTGGACAGAAGTCGGCATCGTGCCTGTTGTATTCAATTCCGATACAATATCAGTGTTGCATCGTCACTGTGAACGTCCAAGGGTTACAGTGAAATGCAGTGGTTCATTGGAAACCATTACTGATCTCAAAGGATCGGTTCCAAACACAGACCGCTTGAAGAATTACTCACATAAACAGAAGTCGGCATCGTGCCTGTTGTATTCAATTCCGATACAATATCAGTATTGCATCGTCACTGTGAACGTCCAAGGGTTACAGTGTTCCTGCAGTGGTTCATCGGAAACTATTACTGAACTCATAGGATCGATTCCAAACACAGACCGCTTGAAGTATTACTCACTTGGACAGAAGTCGGCATCGTGCCTGTTGTATTCAATTCCGATACAATATCAGTATTGCATCGTCAATGTGAATGTCCAAAGGTTACAGTGAACCTGCAGTGGTTCATCGGAAACTATTACTTGACTCATAGGATAGGTTCCAAACACAGACCGCTTGAAGTATTACTCTCTTGGAGAGAAGTCGGCATCGTGCATGTTGTATTCAATTCCGATACAATATCAGTGTTGCATCGTCACTGTGAACGTCCAAGGGTTACAGTGAACCTTTAGTGGCTAATCGAAAACTATTACTGAACTCATAGGACCGGTTCCAAACACAGACCGCTTTAAGTATTACTGACTTGGACAGAAGTCGGCATCGTGCCTGTTGTATTCAATTCCGATACAATATCAGTGTTGAATCGTCACTGTGAACGTCCAAGGGTTACAGTGAACCTGCAGTGGTTCATCGGAAACTATTACTTGACTCATAGGATCGGTTCAATCACACACCGCTTCAAGTATTACTCACTTGGACAGAAGTCGACATCTTGCCTGTTGTATTCAATTCCGTTACAATATCAGTGTTGCATCGTCACTGTGAACGTCCAAGAGTTTCAGTGAACCTGCAGTGGTTTATCGGAAACTATTACTGAACCCATAGGATCAGTTCCAAACACAGACCGCTTGTAGTAATACTCACTTGGACAGAAGCCAGCATCGTGCCTGTTGTATTCAATTCCGATACAATATCAGTGTTGCATCGTCACTGTGAACGTCCAAGGGTTACAGTGAACCTGCAGTGGTTCATCGGAAACTATTACTGAACTCATTGGATCGGTTCCAAACACAGACCGCTTGAAGTATTACTCACTTACCAGAAGTCGGCATCGTGCCTGTTGTATTCAATTCCGATACAATATCAGAGTTGCATCGTCACTGTGAACGTCCAAGGGTTACAGTGAACCTTTAGTGGCTAATCGAAAACTATTACTGAACTCATAGGATCGGTTCCAAACACAGACCGCTTTAAGTATTACTCACTTGGACAGAAGTCGGCATCGTGCCTGTTGTATTCAATTCCGATACAATATCAGTGTTGCATCGTCACTGTGAACGTCCAAGGGTTACAGTGAAACTCAGTGGTTCATCGGAAACTATTACTGAACTCATAGGATCGGTTCCAAACACAGATCGCTTGAAGTTTTACTCACTTGGAGAGAAGTCGGCATCGTGCCTGTTGTATTCAATTCCGATACAATATCAGTGTTGCATCGTCACTGTGAACGTCCAAGGGTTACAGTGTACTGCAGTGGTTCATCAGAAACTATTACTGAACTCATAGGATCGGTTCCAAACACAGACCGGTTGAAGTATTACTCACTTCGACAGAAGTCGCCATCGTGCCTGTTGTATTCAATTCCGATACAATATCAGTATTGCATCGTCAATGTGAAGGTCCAAAGGTTACAGTGAACTTGCAGTGGTTAATCGGAAACTACTACTTGACTCATAAGATCGGTTCCAAACACAGACCGCTTGAAGTATTACTCACTTGGACAGAAGTCGGCATCGTGCCTGTTGTATTCAATTCCGATACAATATCAGTGTTGCATCGACACTGTGATCGTCCAAGGGTTACAGTGAACCTGCAGTGGCTCATCGAAAACTATTACTGAACTCATAGGATCGGTTCCAAACACAGAACGCTTGAAGTATTACTCACTTGGACAGAAGTCGGCATCGTGCCTGTTGTATTCAATTCCGATACAATACAGAGTTGCATCGTCACTGTGAACGTCCAAGGGTTACAGTGAACCTGCAGTGGTTCATCGGAAACTATTACTGAACTCATAGGATCGGGTCCAAGCACAGACCGCTTGATGTATTACTCACTTGGACAGAAGTCGGCATCGTGCCTGTTGTATTCAATTCCGATACAATGTTAGTGTTGCATTGTCACTGTGAACGTCCAAGCGTTTCAGTGAACCTGCAATGGTTTATCGGAAGCTATTACTGAACTCATAGGATCGGTTCCAAACACAGGCCGCTTGAAGTATTACTCACTTGGACAGAAGTCGGCATCGTGCCTGTTGTATTCAATTCCGATACAATATCAGTGTGGCATCGTCACTGTGAACGTCCAAGGGTTACAGTGTACTGCAGTGGTTCATCGGAAACTACTACTGAACTCATAGTATCGGTTCCAAACACAGACCGGTTGAAGTATTACTCACTAAGACAGAAGTCGCCATCATGCCTGTTGTATTCAATTCCGATACAACATCAGTATTGCATCGTCAATGTGAAGGTCCAAAGGTTACAGTGAACCTGCAGTGGTACATCGGAAACTACTACTTGACTCATAAGATCGGTTCCAAACACAGACCGCTTGAAGTATTACTCACTTGGACAGAAGTCGGCATCGTGCCTGTTGTATTCAATTCCGATACAATATCAGTGTTGCATCGACACTGTGAACGTCCATGGGTTACAGTGAACATGCAGTGGTTCATCGGAAACTATTACTGAACTCATAGAATCGGTTCCAAACACAGAACGCTTGAAGTATTACTCACTTGGACAGAAGTCGGCATCGTGCCTGTTGTATTCAATTCCGATACAATATCAGTGTTGCATCGTCACTGTGAACGTCCAAGGGTTACAGTGAAATGCAGTGGTTCATTGGAAACCATTACTGATCTCAAAGGATCGGTTCCAAACACAGACCGCTTGAAGAATTACTCACTTAAACAGAAGTCGGCATCGTGCCTGTTGTATTCAATTCCGATACAATATCAGTATTGCATCGTCACTGTGAACGTCCAAGGGTTACAGTGTTCCTGCAGTGGTTCATCGGAAACTATTACTGAACTCATAGGATCGATTCCAAACACAGACCGCTTGAAGTATTACTCACTTGGACAGAAGTCGGCATCGTGCCTGTTGTATTCAATTCCGATACATATCAGTATTGCATCGTCAATGTGAATGTCCAAAGGTTACAGTGAACCTGCAGTGCTTCATCGGAAACTATTACTTGACTCATAGGATAGGTTCCAAACACAGACCGCTTGAAGTATTACTCTCTTGGAGAGAAGTCGGCATCGTGCCTGTTGTATTCAATTCCGATACAATATCAGTGTTGCATCGTCACTGTGAACGTCCAAGGGTTACAGTGAAACTCAGTGGTTCATCGGAAACTATTACTGAACTCATAGGATCGGTTCCAAACACAGATCGCTTGAAGTTTTACTCACTTGGAGAGAAGTCGGCATCGTGCCTGTTGTATTCAATTCCGATACAATATCAGTGTTGCATCGTCACTGTGAACGACCAAGGGTTGCAGTGAACTTGCAGTGGTTCATCGGAAACTATTACTGAATTCATAGGATCGGTCCAAACACAGACCGCTTGAGGTATTACTCACTTGGACTGAAGTCGGAATCGAGCCTGTTGTATTCAATTCTGATACAATATCAGTGTTTCATCGTCACTGTGAACGTCCAAGGGTTACAGTGTACTGCAGTGGTTCATCAGAAACTATTACTGAACTCATAGGATCGGTTCCAAACACAGACCGGTTGAAGTATTACTCACTTCGACAGAAGTCGCCATCGTGCCTGTTGTATTCAATTCCGATACAATATCAGTATTGCATCGTCAATGTGAAGGTCCAAAGGTTACAGTGAACTTGCAGTGGTTAATCGGAAACTACTACTTGACTCATAAGATCGGTTCCAAACACAAACCGCTTGAAGTATTACTCACTTGGACAGAAGCCGGCATCGTGCCTGTTGTATTCAATTCCGATACAATATCAGTGTTGCATCGACACTGTGAACGTCCAAGGGTTACAGTGAACCTGCAGTGGCTCATCGAAAACTATTACTGAACTCATAGGATTGGTTCCAAACACAGAACGCTTGAAGTATTACTCACTTGGACAGAAGTCGGCCTCGTGCCTGTTGTATTCAATTCCGATACAATACAGAGTGGCATCGTCACTGTGAACGTCCAAGGGTTACAGTGAACCTGCAGTGGTTCATCGGAAACTATTACTGAACTCATAGGATCGGGTCCAAGCACAGACCGCTTGAAGTATTACTCACTTGGACAGAAGTCGGCATCGTGCCTGTTGTATTCAATTCCGATACAATATTAGTGTTGCATTGTCACTGTGAACGTCCAAGCGTTTCAGTGAACCTGCAGTGGTTTATCGGAAGCTATTACTGAACTCATAGGATCGGTTTCTAAACACAGGCCGCTTGAAGTATTACTCACTTGGACAGAAGTCGGCATCGTGCCTGTTGTATTCAATTCCGATACAATATCAGTGTTGCATCGTCACTGTGAACGTCCAAGGGTTACAGTGAACCTGCAGTGGTTCGTCGGAAACTCTTACTGAACTCATTGGATCGGTTCCAAACACAGACCGCTTGAAGTATAACTCACTTACCAGAAGTCGGCATCGTGCCTGTTGTATTCAATTCCGATTCAATATCAGTGTTGCATCGTCACTGTGAACGTCCAAGGGTTACAGTGAACCTGCAGTGGCTCATCGGAAACTATTACTGAACTCATAGGATCGGTTCCAAACACAGACCGCTTGAAGTATTACTCACTTGGACACAAGTCGGCATCGTGCCTGTTGTATTCAATTCCGATACAATATCAGTGTTGCATCGTCACTGTGAACGTCCAAGGGTTACAGTGAACCTGCAGTAGTACTTCGGAAACTATTACTGAACTCATAGGATCTGTTCCAAACACAGACCGCTTGAAGTATTACTCACTTGGACAGAAGTCGGCATCGTGCCTGTTGTATTCAATTCCGATACAATATCAGTGTTGCATCGTCACTGTGAACGTCCAAGGGTTACAGTGAACCTGCAGTGGTTTATCGGAAACTATTACTGAACTCATAGGATCGGTTCCAAACACAGACCGCTTGAAGTATTACTCACTTGGACAGAAGTCGGCATCGTGCCTATTGTATTCAATTCCGATAAAATATCAGTGTTGCATCGTCACTGTGAACGTCCAAGGGTTACAGTGAAACTGCAGTGGTTCATCGGAAACTATTACTGAACTCATAGGATCGGTTCCAAACACAGATCGCTTGAAGTTTTACTCACTTGGAGAGAAGTCGGCATCGTGCCTGTTGTATTCAATTCCGATACAATATTAGTGTTGCATCGTCACTGTGAACGACCAAGGGTTACAGTTAACTTGCAGTGGTTCATCGGAAACTATTACTTGACTCATAAGATCTGTTTCAAACACAGACCGCTTGAAGTATTACTCACTTGGACAGAAGTCGGCATCGTGCCTGTTGTATTCAATTCCGATACAATATCAGTGTCGCATCGTCACTGTGAACGTCCAAGGGTTACAGTGAACCTGCAGTGGCTCATCGAAAACTATTACTGAACTCATAGGATCGGTTCCAAACACAGACCGCTTGAAGTATTACTCACTTGGAGAGAAGTCGGCATCGTGCCTGTTGTATTCAATTCCAATACAATACAGTGTTGCATCGTCACTGTGAACGTCCAAGGGTTACAGTGAACCTGCAGTGGTTCATCGGAAACTATTACTGAACTCATAGGATCGGGTCCAAACACAGACCGCTTGAAGTATTACTCACTTGGACAGAAGTCAGCATCGTACCTGTTGTATTCAATTCCGATACAATATTAGTGTTGCATCGTCACTGTGAACGTCCAAAGGTTTCAATGAACCTGCAGTGGTTTATCGGAAACTATTACTGAACTCATAGGATCGGTTCCAAACACAGACCGCTTGAAGTATTACTCACTTGGACAGAAGTCGGCATCGTGCCTGTTGTATTCAATTCCGATACAATAGCAGTGTTGCATCGTCACTGTGAACGTCCAAGGGTTACAGTGAACCTTTAGAGGTTCATCGGAAACTGATACTGAACTCATAGGTTCGGTTCTAAACACAGACCGCTTGAAGAATTACTCACTTGGACAGAAGTCGGCATCGTGCCTGTTGTATTCAATTTCGATACAATATCAGTGTGGCATCGTCACTGTGAACGTCCAAGGGTTTCAGTGAACCTGCAGTGGTTTATCGGAAACTATTACTGAACTCATAGGATCGGTTCCAAACACAGGCCGCTTGAAGTATTACTCACTTGGAGAGAAGTCGGCATCGTGCCTGTTGTATTCAATTCCGATACAATATCAGTGTTGCATCGTCACTGTGAACGTCCAAGGGTTACAGTGAACCTGCAGTGGTTCGTCGGAAACTCCTACTGAACTCATTGGATCGGTTCCAAACACAGACCGCTTGAAGTATTACTCACTTACCAGAAGTCGGCATCGTGCCTGTTGTATTCAATTCCGATACAATATCAGTGTGGCATCGTCACTGTGAACGTCCAAGGGTTACAGTGAACCTGCAGTGGTTCATCGGAAACTATTACTGAACTCATAGGATCGGTTCCAAACACAGACCGCTTGAAGTATTACTCACTTGGACAGAAGTCGGCATCGTGCCTGTTGTATTCAATTCCGATGCAATATCAGTGTTGCATCGTCACTGTGAACGTCCAAGGGTTACAGTGAACCTGCAGTGGCTCATCGGAAACTATTACTGAACTCATAGGATCGGTTCCAAACACAGACCGCTTGAAGTATTACTCACTTGGACACAAGTCGGCATCGTGCCTGTTGTATTCAATTCCGATGCAATATCAGTGTTGCATCGTCATTGTGAACGTCCAAGGGTTACAGTGAACCTGCAGTGGTTTATCGGAAACTATTACTGAACTCATAGGATCGGTTCCAAACACAGACCGCTTGAAGTATTACTCACTTGGACAGAAGTCGGCATCGTGCCTATTGTATTCAATTCCGATACAATATCAGTGTTGCATCGTCACTGTGAACGTCCAAGGGTTACAGTGAAACTGCAGTGGTTCATCGGAAACTATTACTGAACTCATAGGATCGGTTCAAAACACAGATCGCTTGAAGTTTTACTCACTTGGAGAGAAGTCGGCATCGTGCCTGTTGTATTCAATTGCGATACAATATCAGTGTTGCATCGTCACTGTGAACGACCAAGGGTTACAGTTAACTTGCAGTGGTTCATCGGAAACTATTACTTTACTCATAAGATCTGTTTCAAACACAGACCGCTTGAAGTATTACTCACTTGGACAGAAGTCGGCATCGTGCCTGTTGTATTCAATTCCGATACAATATCAGTGTTGCATCGTCACTGTGAACGTCCAAGGGTTACAGTGAACCTGCAGTGGCTCATCGAAAACTATTACTGAACTCATAGGATCGGTTCCAAACACAGACCGCTTGAAGTATTACTCACTTGGAGAGAAGTCGGCATCGTGCCTGTTGTATTCAATTCCAATACAATACAGTGTTGCATCGTCACTGTGAACGTCCAAGGGTTACAGTGTACCTGCAGTGGTTCATCGGAAACTATTACTGAACTCATAGGATCGGGTCCAAACACAGACCGCTTGAAGTATAACTCACTTACCAGAAGTCGGCATCGTGCCTGTTGTATTCAATTCCGATTCAATATCAGTGTTGCATCGTCACTGTGAACGTCCAAGGGTTACAGTGAACCTGCAGTGGCTCATCGGAAACTATTACTGAACTCATAGGATCGGTTCCAAACACAGACCGCTTGAAGTATTACTCACTTGGACACAAGTCGGCATCGTGCCTGTTGTATTCACTTCCAATACAATATCAGTGTTGCATCGTTACTGTGAACGTCCAAGGGTTACAGTGAACCTGCAGTAGTACTTCGGAAACTATTACTGAACTCATAGGATCTGTTCCAAACACAGACCGCTTGAAGTATTACTCACTTGGACAGAAGTCGGCATCGTGCCTGTTGTATTCAATTCCGATACAATATCAGTGTTGCATCGTCACTGTGAACGTCCAAGGGTTACAGTGAACCTGCAGTGGTTTATCGGAAACTATTACTGAACTCATAGGATCGGTTCCAAACACAGACCGCTTGAAGTATTACTCACTTGGACAGAAGTCGGCATCGTGCCTATTGTATTCAATTCCGATACAATATCAGTGTTGCATCGTCACTGTGAACGTCCAAGGGTTACAGTGAAACTGCAGTGGTTCATCGGAAACTATTACTGAACTCATAGGATCGGTTCCAAACACAGATCGCTTGAAGTTTTACTCACTTGGAGAGAAGTCGGCATCGTGCCTGTTGTATTCAATTCCAATACAATACAGTGTTGCATCGTCACTGTGAACGTCCAAGGGTTACAGTGAACCTGCAGTGGTTCATCGGAAACTATTACTGAACTCATAGGATCGGGTCCAAACACAGACCGCTTGAAGTATTACTCACTTGGACAGAAGTCAGCATCGTACCTGTTGTATTCAATTCCGATACAATATTAGTGTTGCATCGTCACTGTGAACGTCCAAGGGTTTCAATGAACCTGCAGTGGTTTATCGGAAACTATTACTGAACTCATAGGATCGGTTCCAAACACAGACCGCTTGAAGTATTACCCCCTTGGACAGAAGTCGGCATCGTGCCTGTTGTATTCAATTCCGATACAATAGCAGTGTTGCATCGTCACTGTGAACGTCCAAGGGTTACAGTGAACCTTTAGAGGTTCATCGGAAACTGATACTGAACTCATAGGTTCGGTTCTAAACACAGACCGCTTGAAGAATTACTCACTTGGACAGAAGTCGGCATCGTGCCTGTTGTATTCAATTTCGATTCAATATCAGTGTGGCATCGTCACTGTGAACGTCCAAGGGTTTCAGTGAACCTGCAGTGGTTTATCGGAAACTATTACTGAACTCATAGGATCGGTTCCAAACACAGGCCGCTTGAAGTATTACTCACTTGGACAGAAGTCGGCATCGTGCCTGTTGTATTCAATTCCGATACAATATCAGTGTTGCATCGTCACTGTGAACGTCCAAGGGTTACAGTGAACCTGCAGTGGTTCGTCGGAAACTCTTACTGAACTCATTGGATCGGTTCCAAACACAGACCGCTTGAAGTATTACTCACTTACCAGAAGTGGGCATCGTGCCTGTTGTATTCAATTCCGATACAATATCAGTGTGGCATCGTCACTGTGAACGTCCAAGGGTTACAGTGAACCTGCAGTGGTTCATCGGAAACTATTACTGAACTCATAGGATCGGTTCCAAACACAGACCGCTTGAAGTATTACTCACTTGGACAGAAGTCGGCATCGTGCCTGTTGTATTCAATTCCGATACAATATCAGTGTTGCATCGTCACTGTGAACGTCCAAGGGTTACAGTGAACCTGCAGTGGCTCATCGGAAACTATTACTGAACTCATAGGATCGGTTCCAAACACAGACCGCTTGAAGTATTACTCACTTGGACACAAGTCGGCATCGTGCCTGTTGTATTCAATTCCGATGCAATATCAGTGTTGCATCGTCATTGTGAACGTCCAAGGGTTACAGTGAACCTGCAGTGGTTTATCGGAAACTATTACTGAACTCATAGGATCGGTTCCAAACACAGACCGCTTGAAGTATTACTCACTTGGACAGAAGTCGTCATCGTGCCTATTGTATTCAATTCCGATACAATATCAGTGTTGCATCGTCACTGTGAACGTCCAAGGGTTACAGTGAAACTGCAGTGGTTCATCGGAAACTATTACTGAACTCATAGGATCGGTTCAAAACACAGATCGCTTGAAGTTTTACTCACTTGGAGAGAAGTCGGCATCGTGCCTGTTGTATTCAATTGCGATACAATATCAGTGTTGCATCGTCACTGTGAACGACCAAGGGTTACAGTTAACTTGCAGTGGTTCATCGGAAACTATTACTTGACTCATAAGATCTGTTTCAAACACAGACCGCTTGAAGTATTACTCACTTGGACAGAAGTCAGCATCGTGCCTGTTGTATTCAATTCCGATACAATATTAGTGTTGCATCGTCACTGTGAACGTCCAAGGGTTTCAATGAACCTGCAGTGGTTTATCGGAAACTATTACTGAACTTATAGAATCGGTTCCAAACACAGAACGCTTGAAGTATTACTCACTTGGACAGAAGTCGGCATCGTGCCTGTTGTATTCAATTCAGATACAATAGCAGTGTTGCATCGTCACTGTGAACGTCCAAGGGTTACAGTGAACCTTTACTGGTTGATCGGAAACTGATACTGAACTCATAGGATCGGTTCTAAACACAGACCGCTTGAAGAATTTCTCACTTGGACAGAAGTCGGCATCGTGCCTGTTGTATTCAATTCCGATACAATATCAGTGTTGCATCGTCACTGTGAACGTCCAAGGGTTACAGTGAACCTGCAGTAGTACATCGGAAACTATTACTGAACTCATAGGATCTGTTCCAAACGCAGACCGCTTGAAGTATTACTCACTTGGACAGAAGTCGGCATCGTGCCTGTTGTATTCAATTCCGATACAATATCAGTGTTGCATCGTCACTGTGAACGTCCAAGGGTTACAGTGAACCTGCAGTGGTTTATCGGAAACTATTACTGAACTCATAGGATCTGTTCCAAACGCAGACCGCTTGAAGTATTACTCACTTGGACAGAAGTCGGCATCGTGCCTGTTGTATTCAATTCCGATACAATATCAGTGTTGCATCGTCACTGTGAACGACCAAGGGTTACAGTTAACTTGCAGTGGTTCATCGGAAACTATTACTTGACTCATAAGATCTGTTTTAAACACAGACCGCTTGAAGTATTACTCACTTGGACAGAAGTCGGCATCGTGCCTGTTGTATTCAATTCCGATACAATATCAGTGTTGCATCGTCACTGTGAACGTCCAAGGGTTACAGTGAACCTGCAGTGGCTCATCGAAAACTATTACTGAACTCATAGGATCGGTTCCAAACACAGACCGCTTGAAGTATTACTCACTTGGAGAGAAGTCGGCATCGTGACTGTTGTATTCAATTCCAATACAATACAGTGTTGCATCGTCACTGTGAACGTCCAAGGGTTACAGTGAACCTGCAGTGGTTCATCGGAAACTATTACTGAACTCATAGGATCGGGTCCAAACACAGACCGCATGAAGTATTACTCACTTGGACAGAAGTCAGCATCGTACCTGTTGTATTCAATTCCGATACAATATTAGTGTTGCATCGTCACTGTGAACGTCCAAGGGTTTCAATGAACCTGCAGTGGTTTATCGGAAACTATTACTGAACTCATAGGATCGGTTCCAAACACAGACCGCTTGATGTATTACTCACTTGGACAGAAGTCAGCATCGTGCCTGTTGTATTCAATTCCGATACAATATCAGTGTTGCATCGTCACTGTGAACGTCCAAGGGTTACAGTGAACCTGCAGTGGTTCATCGGAAACTGATACTGAACTCATAGGATCGGTTCTAAACACAGACCGCTTGAAGAATTACTCACTTGGACAGAAGTCGGCATCGTGCCTGTTGTATTCAATTCCGATACAATATCAGTGTGGCATCGTCACTGTGAACGTCCAAGGGTTTCAGTGAACCTGCAGTGGTTCATCGGAAACTATTACTGAACTCATAGGATCGGTTCCAAACACAGACCGCTTGAAGTATTACTCACTTGGAGAGAAGTCGGCATCGTGCCTGTTGTATTCAATTCCGATACAATATCAGTGTGGCATCGTCACTGTGAACGTCCAAGGGTTACAGTGAACCTGCAGTGGCTCATCGGAAACTATTACTGAACTCATAGGATCGGTTCCAAACACAGACCGCTTGAAGTATTACTCACTTGGACACAAGTCGGCATCGTGCCTGTTGTATTCAATTCCGATACAATATCAGTGTTGCATCGTCACTGTGAACGTCCAAGGGTTACAGTGAACCTGCAGTAGTACATCGGAAACTATTACTGAACTCATAGGATCTGTTCCAAACGCAGACCGCTTGAAGTATTACTCACTTGGACAGAAGTCGGCATCGTGCCTGTTGTATTCAATTCCGATACAATATCAGTGTTGCATCGTCACTGTGAACGACCAAGGGTTACAGTTAACTTGCAGTGGTTCATCGGAAACTATTACTTGACTCATAAGATCTGTTTCAAACACAGACCGCTTGAAGTATTACTCACTTGGACAGAAGTCGTCATCGTGCCTGTTGTATTCAATTCCGATACAATATCAGTGTTGCATCGTCACTGTGATCGTCCAAGGGTTACAGTGAACCTGCAGTGGCTCATCGAAAACTATTACTGAACTCATAGGATCGGTTCCAAACACAGACCGCTTGAAGTATTACTCACTTGGAGAGAAGTCGGCATCGTGCCTGTTGTATTCAATTCCAATACAATACAGTGTTGCATCGTCACTGTGAACGTCCAAGGGTTACAGTGAACCTGCAGTGGTTCATCGGAAACTATTACTGAACTCATAGGATCGGTTCCAAACACAGACCGCTTGAAGTATTACTCACTTACCAGAAGTCGGCATCGTGCCTGTTGTATTCAATTCCGATACAATATCAGTGTGGCATCGTCACTGTGAACGTCCAAGGGTTACAGTGAACCTGCAGTGGTTCATCGGAAACTATTACTGAACTCATAGGATCGGTTCCAAACACAGACCGCTTGAAGTATTACTCACTTGGACAGAAGTCGGCATCGTGCCTGTTGTATTCAATTCCGATACAATATCAGTGTTGCATCGTCACTGTGAACGTCCAAGGGTTACAGTGAACCTGCAGTGGCTCATCGGAAACTATTACTGAACTCATAGGATCGGTTCAAAACACAGATCGCTTGAAGTTTTACTCACTTGGAGAGAAGTCGGCATCGTGCCTGTTGTATTCAATTGCGATACAATATCAGTGTTGCATCGTCACTGTGAACGACCAAGGGTTACAGTTAACTTGCAGTGGTTCATCGGAAACTAATCCTTGACTCATAAGATCTGTTTCAAACACAGACCGCTTGAAGTATTACTCACTTGGACAGAAGTCAGCATCGTGCCTGTTGTATTCAATTCCGATACAATATTAGTGTTGCATCGTCACTGTGAACGTCCAAGGGTTTCAATGAACCTGCAGTGGTTTATCGGAAACTATTACTGAACTTATAGAATCGGTTCCAAACACAGAACGCTTGAAGTATTACTCACTTGGACAGAAGTCGGCATCGTGCCTGTTGTATTCAATTCCGATACAATAGCAGTGTTGCATCGTCACTGTGAACGTCCAAGGGTTACAGTGAACCTTTACTGGTTGATCGGAAACTGTTACTGAACTCATAGGATCGGTTCTAAACACAGACCGCTTGAAGATTTTCTCACTTGGACAGAAGTCGGCATCGTGCCTGTTGTATTCAATTCCGATACAATATCAGTGTGGCATCGTCACTGTGAACGTCCAAGGGTTTCAGTGAACCTGCAGTGTTTTATCGGAAACTATTACTGAACTCATAGGATCGGTTCCAAACACAGGCCGCTTGAAGTATTACTCACCTGGACAGAAGTCGGCATCGTGCCTGTTGTATTCAATTCCGATACAATATCAGTGTTGCATCGTCACTGTGAACGTCCAAGGGTTACAGTGAACCTGCAGTGGTTCGTCGGAAACTCTTACTGAACTCATTGGATCGGTTCCAAACACAGACCGCTTGAAGTATTACTCACTTACCAGAAGTCGGCATCGTGCCTGTTGTATTCAATTCCGATACAATATCAGTGTGGCATCGTCACTGTGAACGTCCAAGGGTTACAGTGAACCTGCAGTGGTTCATCGGAAACTATTACTGAACTCATAGGATCGGTTCCAAACACAGACCGCTTGAAGTATTACTCACTTGGACAGAAGTCGGCATCGTGCCTGTTGTATTCAATTCCGATACAATATCAGTGTTGCATCGTCACTGTGAACGTCCAAGGGTTACAGTGAACCTGCAGTGGCTCATCGGAAACTATTACTGAACTCATAGGATCGGTTCCAAACACAGACCGCTTGAAGTATTACTCACTTGGACACAAGTCGGCATCGTGCCTGTTGTATTCTATTCCGATACAATATCAGTGTTGCATCGTCACTGTGAACGTCCAAGGGTTACAGTGAACCTGCAGTAGTACATCGGAAACTATTACTGAACTCATAGGATCTGTTCCAAACGCAGACCGCTTGAAGTATTACTCACTTGGACAGAAGTCGGCATCGTGCCTGTTGTATTCAATTCCGATACAATATTAGTGTTGCATCGTCACTGTGAACGTCCAAGGGTTACAGTGAACCTGCAGTGGTTTATCGGAAACTATTACTGAACTCATAGGATCTGTTCCAAACGCAGACCGCTTGAAGTATTACTCACTTGGACAGAAGTCGGCATCGTGCCTGTTGTATTCAATTCCGATACAATATCAGTGTTGCATCGTCACTGTGAACGACCAAGGGTTACAGTTAACTTGCAGTGGTTCATCGGAAACTATTACTTGACTCATAAGATCTGTTTCAAACACAGACCGCTTGAAGTATTACTCACTTGGACAGAAGTCGGCATCGTGCCTGTTGTATTCAATTCCGATACAATATCAGTGTTGCATCGTCACTGTGAACGTCCAAGGGTTACAGTGAACCTGCAGTGGCTCATCGAAAACTATTACTGAACTCATAGGATCGGTTCCAAACACAGACCGCTTGAAGTATTACTCACTTGGAGAGAAGTCAGCATCGTGACTGTTGTATTCAATTCCGATACAATATCAGTGTTGCATCGTCACTGTGAACGTCCAAGGGTTACAGTGAACCTGCAGTGGTTCATCGGAAACTATTACTGAACTCATAGGATCGGGTCCAAACACAGACCGCATGAAGTATTACTCACTTGGACAGAAGTCGGCATCGTGCCTGTTGTATTCAATTCCGGTACAATATCAGTGTTGCATCGTCACTGTGAACGTCCAAGGGTTACAGTGACCCTGCAGTAGTACATCGGAAACTATTACTGAACTCATAGGATCTGTTCCAAACGCAGACCGCTTGAAGTATTACTCACTTGGACAGAAGTCGGCATCGTGCCTGTTGTATTCAATTCCGATACAATATCAGTGTTGCATCGTCACTGTGAACGTCCAAGGGTTACAGTGAACCTGCAGTGGTTCATCGGAAACTGATACTGAACTCATAGGATCGGTTCTAAACACAGACCGCTTGAAGAATTACTCACTTGGACAGAAGTCGGCATCGTGCCTGTTGTATTCAATTCCGATACAATATCAGTGTGGCATCGTCACTGTGAACGTCCAAGGGTTTCAGTGAACCTGCAGTGGTTCATCGGAAACTATTACTGAACTCATAGGATCGGTTCCAAACACAGACCGCTTGAAATATTACTCACTTGGAGAGAAGTCGGCATCGTGCCTGTTGTATTCAATTCCGATACAATATCAGTGTGGCATCGTCACTGTGAACGTCCAAGGGTTACAGTGAACCTGCAGTGGCTCATCGGAAACTATTACTGAACTCATAGGATCGGTTCCAAACACAGACCGCTTGAAGTATTACTCACTTGGACAGAAGTCGGCATCGTGCCTGTTGTATTCAATTCCGATACAATATCAGTGTTGCATCGTCACTGTGAACGTCCAAGGGTTACAGTGACCCTGCAGTAGTACATCGGAAACTATTACTGAACTCATAGGATCTGTTCCAAACGCAGACCGCTTGAAGTATTACTCACTTGGACAGAAGTCGGCATCGCGCCTGTTGTATTCAATTCCGATACAATATCAGTGTTGCATCGTCACTGTGAACGTCCAAGGGTTACAGTGAACCTGCAGTGGTTTATCGGAAACTATTACTGAACTCATAGGATCGGTTCCAAACACAGACCGCTTGAAGTATTACTCACTTGGACAGAAGTCGTCATCGTGCCTATTGTATTCAATTCCGATACAATATCAGTGTTGCATCGTCACTGTGAACGTCCAAGGGTTACAGTGAAACTGCAGTGGTTCATCGGAAACTATTACTGAACTCATAGGATCGGTTCCAAACACAAATCGCTTGAAGTTTTACTCACTTGGAGAGAAGTCGGCATCGTGCCTGTTGTATTCAATTGCGATACAATATCAGTGTTGCATCGTCACTGTGAACGACCAAGGGTTACAGTTAACTTGCAGTGGTTCATCGGAAACTATTACTTGACTCATAAGATCTGTTTCAAACACAGACCGCTTGAAGTATTACTCACTTGGACAGAAGTCGTCATCGTGCCTGTTGTATTCAATTCCGATACAATATCAGTGTTGCATCGTCACTGTGATCGTCCAAGGGTTACAGTGAACCTGCAGTGGCTCATCGAAAACTATTACTGAACTCATAGGATCGGTTCCAAACACAGACCGCTTGAAGTATTACTCACTTGGAGAGAAGTCGGCATCGTGCCTGTTGTATTCAATTCCAATACAATACAGTGTTGCATCGTCACTGTGAACGTCTAAGGGTTACAGTGAACCTGCAGTGGTTCATCGGAAACTATTACTGAACTCATAGGATCGGGTCGAAACACAGACCGCTTGAAGTATTACTCACTTGGACAGAAGTCAGCATCGTGCCTGTTGTATTCAATTCCGATACAATATCAGTGTTGCATCGTCACTGTGAACGTCCAAGGGTTTCAATGAACCTGCAGTGGTTTATCGGAAACTATTACTGAACTCATAGGATCGGTTCCAAACACAGACCGCTTGAAGTATTACTCACTTGGACAGAAGTCGGCATCGTGCCTGTTGTATTCAATTCCGATACAATAGCAGTGTTGCATCGTCACTGTGAACGTCCAAGGGTTACAGTGAACCTTTAGTGGTTCATCGGAAACTGATACTGAACTCATAGGATCGGTTCTAAACACAGACCGCTTGAAGAATTACTCACTTGGACAGAAGTTGACATCGTGCCTGTTGTATTCAATTCCGATACAATATCAGTGTGGCATCGTCACTGTGAACGTCCAAGTGTTACAGTGAACCTGCAGTGGTTCATCGGAAACTATTACTGAACTCATAGGTTCGGTTCCAAACAGAGACCGCTTGAAGTATTACTCACTTGGACAGAAGTCGGCATCGTGCCTGTTGTATTCAATTCCGATACAATACAGTGTTGCTTCGTCACTGTGAACGTCCAAGCGTTACAGTGAACCTTTAGTGGTTCATCGGAAACTGATACTGAACTCATAGGATCGGTTCTAAACACAGACCGCTTGAAGTATTACTCCCTTGGACAGAAGTCGGCATCGTGCCTGTTGTATTCAATTCCGATACAATATCAGTGTTGCATCGTCACTGAGAACGTCCAAGGGTTACAGTGAACCTGCAGTGGTTCATCGGAAACTATTACTGAACTTATAGAATCGGTTCCAAACACAGAACGCTGGAAGTATTACTCACTTCAACAGAAGTCGGCATCGTGCCTGTTGTATTCAATTCCGATACAATAGCAGTGTTGCATCGTCACTGTGAACGTCCAAGGGTTACAGTGAACCTTTAGTGGTTCATCGGAAACTGATACTGAACTCATAGGATCGGTTCTAAACACAGACCGCTTGAAGAATTACTCACTTGGACAGAAGTTGGCATCGTGCCTGTTGTATTCAATTCCGATACAATATCAGTGTGGCATCGTCACTGTGAACGTCCAAGGGTTTCAGTGAACCTGCAGTGGTTTATCGGAAACTATTACTGAACTCATAGGATCGGTTCCAAACACAGGCCGCTTGGAGTATTACTCACTTGGACAGAAGTCGGCATCGTGCCTGTTGTATTCAATTCCGATACAATAGCAGTGTTGCATCGTCACTGTGAACGTTTAAGGGTTACAGTGAACATGCAGTGGTTCGTCGGAAACTCTTACTGAACTCATTGGATCGGTTCCAAACACAGACCGCTTGAAGTATTACTCACTTACCAGAAGTCGGCATCGTGCCTGTTGTATTCAATTCCGATACAATATCAGTGTTGCATCGTCACTGTGAACGTCCAAGGGTTACAGTGAACCTGCAGTGGCTCATCGGAAACTATTACTGAACTCATAGGATCGGTTCCAAACACAGACCGCTTTAAGTATTACTCACTTGGACACAAGTCGGCATCGTGCCTGTTGTATTCAATTCCGATACAATATCAGTGTTGCATCGTCACTGTGAACGTCCAAGGGTTACAGTGAACCTGCAGTAGTACATCGGAAACTATTACTGAACTCATAGGGTCTGTTCCAAACGCAGACCGCTTGAAGTATTACTCACTTGGACAGAAGTCGGCATCGTGCCTGTTGTATTCAATTCCGATACAATATCAGTGTTGCATCGTCACTGTGAACGTCCAAGGGTTACAGTGAACCTGCAGTGGTTTATCGGAAACTATTACTGAACTCATAGGATCGGTTCCAAACACAGACCGCTTGAAGTATTACTCACTTGGACAGAAGTCGGCATCGTGCCTATTGTATTCAATTCCGATACAATATCAGTGTTGCATCGTCACTGTGAATGTCCAAGGGTTACAGTGAAACTGCAGTGGTTCATCGGAAACTATTACTGAACTCATAGGATCGGTTCCAAACACAGATCGCTTGAAGTTTTACTCACTTGGAGAGAAATCGGCATCGTGCCTGTTGTATTCAATTGCGATAATATATCAGTGTTGCATCGTCACTGTGAACGACCAAGGGTTACAGTTAACTTGCAGTGGTTCATCAGAAACTATTACTTGACTCATAAGATCTGTTTCAAACACAGACCGCTTGAAGTATTACTCACTTGGACAGAAGCCGGCATCGTGCCTGTTGTATTCAATTCCGATACAATATCAGTGTTGCATCGTCACTGTGAACGTCCAAGGGTTACAGTGAACCTGCAGTGGCTCATCGAAAGCTATTACTGAACTCATAGGATCGGTTCCAAACACAGACCGCTTGAAGTATTACTCACTTGGAGAGAAGTCGGCATCGTGCCTGTTGTATTCAACTCCAATACAATACAGTGTTGCATCGTCACTGTGAACGTCCAAGGGTTACAGTGAACCTGCAGTGGTTCATCGGAAACTATTACTGAACTCATAGAATCGTGTCCAAACACAGACCGCTTGAAGGATTACTCACTTGGACAGAAGTCAGCATCGTGCCTGTTGTATTCAATTCCGATACAATATTAGTGTTGCATCGTCACCGTGAACGTCCAAGGGTTTCAATGAACCTGCAGTGGTTTATCGGAAACTATTACTGAACTCATAGGATCGGTTCCAAACACAGACCGCTTGAAGTATTACTCACTTGGACAGAAGTCGGCATCGTGCCTGTTGTATTCAATTCCGATACAGTAGCAGTGTTGCATCGTCACTGTGAACGTCCAAGGGTTACAGTGAACCTTAAGTGGTTCATCGGAAACTGATACTGAACTCATAGGATCGGTTCTAAACACAGACCGCTTGAAGAATTACTCACTTGGACAGAAGTTGACATCGTGCCTGTTGTATTCAATTCCGATACAATATCAGTGTGGCATCGTCACTGTGAACGTCCAAGGGTTACAGTGAACCTGCTGTGGTTCATCGGAAACTATTACTGATCTCATAGGATCGGTTCCAAACAGAGACCGCTTGAAGTATTACTCACTTGGACAGAAGTCGGCATCGTGCCTGTTGTATTCAATTCCGATACAATACAGTGTTGCTTCGTCACTGTGAACGTCCAAGCGTTACAGTGAACCTTTAGTGGTTCATCGGAAACTATTACTGAACTCATAGGATCGGTTCTAAACACAGACCGCTTGAAGTATTACTCACTTGGACAGAAGTCGGCATCGTGCCTGTTGTATTCAATTCCGATACAATATCAGTGTTGCATCGTCACTGTGAACGTCCAAGGGTTACAGTGAACCTGCAGTGGTTCATCGGAAACTATTACTGAACTTATAGAATCGGTTCCAAACACAGAACGCTTGATGTATTACTCACTTGGACAGAAGTCGGCATCGTGCCTGTTGTATTCAATTCCGATACAATAGCAGTGTTGCATCGTCACTGTGAACGTCCAAGGGTTACAGTGAACCTTTAGTGGTTCATCAGAAACTGATACTGAACTCATAGGATCGGTTCTAAACACAGACCGCTTGAAGAATTACTCACTTGGACAGAAGTCGGCATCGTGCCTGTTGTATTCAATTCCGATACAATATCAGTGTGGCATCGTCACTGTGAACGTCCAAGGGTTTCAGTGAACCTGCAGTGGTTTATCGGAAACTATTACTGAACTCATAGGATCGGTTCCAAACACAGGCCGCTTGAAGTATTACTCACTTGGACAGAAGTCGGCATCGTGCCTGTTGTATTCAATTCCGATACAATATCAGTGTTGCATCGTCGCTGTGAACGTCCAAGGGTTACAGTGAACCTGCAGTGGTTCGTTGGAAACTCTTACTGAACTCATTGGATCGGTTCCAAACACAGACCGCTTGAAGTATTACTCACTTACCAGAAGTCGGCATCGTGCCTGTTGTATTCAATTCCGATACAATATCAGTGTGGCATCGTCACTGTGAACGTCCAAGGGTTACAGTGAACCTGCAGTGGTTCATCGGAAACTATTACTGAACTCATAGGATCGGTTCCAAACACAGACCGCTTGAAGTATTACTCACTTGGACAGAAGTCGGCATCGTGCCTGTTGTATTCAATTCCGATACAATATCAGTGTTGCATCGTCACTGTGAACGTCCAAGGGTTACAGTGAACCTGCAGTGGCTCATCGGAAACTATTACTGAACTCATAGGATCAGTTCCAAACACAGACCGCTTGAAGTATTACTCACTTGGACACAAGTCGGCATCGTGCCTGCTGTATTCAATTCCGATACAATATCAGTGTTGCATCGTCACTGTGAACGTCCAAGGGTTACAGTGAACCTGCAGTAGAACATCGGAAACTATTACTGAACTCATAGGATCTGTTCCAAACGCAGACCGCTTGAAGTATTACTCACTTGGACAGAAGTCGGCATCGTGCCTGTTGTATTCAATTCCGATACAATATCAGTGTTGCATCGTCACTGTGAACGTCCAAGGGTTACAGTGAACCTGCAGTGGTTTATCGGAAACTTTTACTGAACTCATAGGATCGGTTTCTAACACAGACCGCTTGAAGTATTACTCACTTGGACAGAAGTCGGCATCGTGCCTATTGTATTCAATTCCGATACAATATCAGTGTTGCATCGTCACTGTGAACGTCCAAGGGTTACAGTGAAACTGCAGTGGTTCATCGGAAACTATTACTGAACTCATAGGATCGGTTCCAAACACAGATCGCTTGAAGTTTTACTCACTTGGAGAGAAGTCGGCATCGTGCCTGTTGTATTCAATTGCGATACAATATCAGTGTTGCATCGTCACTGTGAACGACCAAGGGTTACAGTTAACTTGCAGTGGTTCATCGGAAACTATTACTTGACTCATAAGATCTGTTTCAAACACAGACCGCTTGAAGTATTACTCACTTGGACAGAAGTCGGCATCGTGCCTGTTGTATTCAATTCCGATACAATATCAGTGTTGCATCGTCACTGTGAACGTCCAAGGGTTACAGTGAACCTGCAGTGGCTCATCGAAAACTATTACTGAACTCATAGGATCGGTTCCAAACACAGACCGCTTGAAGTATTACTCACTTGGAGAGAAGTCGGCATCGTGCCTGTGGTATTCAGTTCCAATACAATACAGTGTTGCATCGTCACTGTGAACGTCCAAGGGTTACAGTGAACCTGCAGTGGTTCATCGGAAACTATTACTGAACTCATAGAATCGGGTCCAAACACAGACCGCTTGAAGTATTACTCACTTGGACAGAAGTCAGCATCGTGCCTGTTGTATTCAATTCCGATACAATATTAGAGTTGCATCGTCACTGTGAACGTCCAAGGGTTTCAATGAACCTGCAGTGGTTTATCGGAAACTATTACTGAACTCATAGGATCGGTTCCAAACACAGACCGCTTGAAGTATTACTCACTTGGACAGAAGTCGGCATCGTGCCTGTTGTATTCACTTCCGATACAATATCAGTGTGGCATCGTCACTGTGAACGTCCAAGGGTTACAGTGAACCTGCAGTGGTTCATCGGAAACTATTACTGAACTCATAGGATCGGTTCCAAACAGAGACCGCTTGAAGTATTACTCACTTGGACAGAAGTCGGCATCGTGCCTGTTGTATTCAATTCCGATACAATACAGTGTTGCTTCGTCACTGTGAACGTCCAAGCGTTACAGTGAACCTTTAGTGGTTCATCGGAAACTGATACTGAACTCATAGGATCGGTTCTAAACACAGACCGCTTGAAGTATTACTCACTTGGACAGAAGTCGGCATCGTGCCTGTTGTATTCAATTCCGATACAATATCAGTGTTGCATCGTCACTGTGAACGTCCAAGGGTTACAGTGAACCTGCAGTGGTTCATCGGAAACTATTACTGAACTTATAGAATCGGTTCCAAACACAGAACGCTTGAAGTATTACTCACTTGGACAGAAGTCGGCATCGTGCCTGTTGTATTCAATTCCGATACAATAGAAGTGTTGCATCGTCACTGTGAACGTCCAAGGGTTACAGTGAACCTTTAGTGGTTCATCGGAAACTGATACTGAACTCATAGGATCGGTTCTAAACACAGACCGCTTGAAGAATTACTCACTTGGACAGAAGTCGGCATCGTGCCTGTTGTATTCAATTCCGATACAATATCAATGTGGCATCGTCACTGTGAACGTCCAAGGGTTTCAGTGAACCTGCAGTGGTTTATCGGAAACTATTACTGAACTCATAGGATCGGTTCCAAACACAGGCCGCTTGAAGTATTACTCACTTGGACAGAAGTCGGCATCGTGCCTGTTGTATTCAATTCCGATACAATATCAGTGTTGCATCGTCACTGTGAACGTCCAAGGGTTACAGTGAACCTGCAGTGGTTCGTCGGAAACTCTTACTGAACTCATTGGATCGGTTCCAAACACAGACCGCTTGAAGTATTACTCACTTACCAGAAGTCGGCATCGTGCCTGTTGTATTCAATTCCGATACAATATCAGTGTTGCATCGTCACTGTGAACGTCCAAGGGTTACAGTGAACCTGCAGTGGCTCATCGAAAACTATTACTGAACTCATAGGATCGGTTCCAAACACAGACCGCTTGAAGTATTACTCACTTGGAGAGAAGTCGGCATCGTGCCTGTTGTATTCAATTCCAATACAATACAGTGTTGCATCGTCACTGTGAACGTCCAAGGGTTACAGTGAACCTGCAGTGGTTCATCGGAAACTATTACTGAACTCATAGAATCGGGTCCAAACACAGACCGCTTGAAGTATTACTCACTTGGACAGAAGTCAGCATCGTGCCTGTTGTATTCAATTCCAATACAATATTAGTGTTGCATCGTCACTGTGAACGTCCAAGGGTTTCAATGAACCTGCAGTGGTTTATCGGAAACTATTACTGAACTCATAGGATCGGTTCCAAACACAGACCGCTTGAAGTATTACTCACTTGGACAGAAGTCGGCATCGTGCCTGTTGTATTCACTTCCGATACAATATCAGTGTGGCATCGTCACTGTGAACGTCCAAGGGTTACAGTGAACCTGCAGTGGTTCATCGGAAACTATTACTGAACTCATAGGATCGGTTCCAAACACAGACCGCTTGAAGTATTACTCACTTGGACAGAAGTCGGCATCGTGCCTGTTGTATTCAATTCCGATACAATACAGTGTTGCTTCGTCACTGTGAACGTCCAAGCGTTACAGTGAACCTTTAGTGGTTCATCGGAAACTGATACTGAACTCATAGGATCGGTTCTAAACACAGACCGCTTGAAGTATTACTCACTTGGACAGAAGTCGGCATCGTGCCTGTTGTATTCAATTCCGATAGAATATCAGTGTTGCATCGTCACTGTGAACGTCCAAGGGTTACAGTGAACCTGCAGTGGTTCATCGGAAACTATTACTGAACTAATAGAATCGGTTCCAAACACAGAACGCTTGAAGTATTACTCACTTGGACAGAAGTCGGCATCGTGCCTGTTGTATTCAATTCCGATACAATAGCAGTGTTGCATCGTCACTGTGAACGTCCAAGGGTTACAGTGACCCTTTAGTGGTTCATCGGAAACTGATACTGAACTCATAGGATCGGTTCTAAACACAGACCGCTTGAAGAATTACTCACTTGGACAGAAGTCGGCATCGTGCCTGTTGTATTCAATTCCGATACAATATCAGTGTGGCATCGTCACTGTGAACGTCCAAGGGTTTCAGTGAACCTGCAGTGGTTTATCGGAAACTATTACTGAACTCATAGGATCGGTTCCAAACACAGGCCGCTTGAAGTATTACTCACTTGGACAGAAGTCGGCATCGTGCCTGTTGTATTCAATTCCGATACAATATCAGTGTTGCATCGTCACTGTGAACGTCCAAGGGTTACAGTGAACCTGCAGTGGTTCGTCGGAAACTCTTACTGAACTCATTGGATCGGTTCCAAACACAGACCTCTTGAAGTATTACTCACTTACCAGAAGTCGGCATCGTGCCTGTTGTATTCAATTCCGATACAATATCAGTGTGGCATCGTCACTGTGAACGTCCAAGGGTTACAGTGAACCTGCAGTGGTTCATCGGAAACTATTACTGAACTCATAGGATCGGTTCCAAACACAGACCGCTTGAAGTATTACTCACTTGGACAGAAGTCGGCATCGTGCCTGTTGTATTCAATTCCGATACAATATCAGTGTTGCATCGTCACTGTGAACGTCCAAGGGTTACAGTGAACCTGCAGTGGCTCATCGGAAACTATTACTGAACTCATAGGATCGGTTCCAAACACAGACCGCTTGAAGTATTACTCACTTGGACACAAGTTGGCATCGTGCCTGTTGTATTCAATTCCGATACAATATCAGTGTTGCATCGTCACTGTGACCGTCCAAGGGTTACAGTGAACCTGCAGAAGTACATCGGAAACTATTACTGAACACATAGGATCTGTTCCAAACGCAGACCGCTTGAAGTATTACTCACTTGGACAGAAGTCGGCATCGTGCCTGTTGTATTCAATTCCGATACAATATCAGTGTTGCATCGTCACTGTGAACGTCCAAGCGTTACAGTGGTCCTGCAGTGGTTTATCGGAAACTATTACTGAACTCATAGGATCGGTTCCAAACACAGACCGCTTGAAGTATTACTCACTTGGACAGAAGTCGGCATCATGCCTATTGTATTCAATTCCGATACAATATCAGTGTTGCATCGTCACTGTGAACGTCCAAGGGTTACAGTGAAACTGCAGTGGTTCATCGGAAACTATTACTGAACTCATTGGATCGGTTCCAAACACAGATCGCTTGAAGTTTTACTCACTTGGAGAGAAGTCGGCATCGTGCCTGTTGTATTCAATTGCGATACAATATCAGTGTTGCATCGTCACTGTGAACGACCAAGGGTTACAGTTAACTTGCAGTGGTTCATCTGAAACTATTACTTGACTCATAAGATCTGTTTCAAACACAGACCGCTTAAAGTATTACTCACTTGGACAGAAGTCGGCATCGTGCCTGTTGTATTCAATTCCGATACAATATCAGTGTTGCATCGTCACTGTGAACGTCCAAGGGTTACAGTGAACCTGCAGTGGCTCATCGAAAACTATTACTGAACTCATAGGATCGGTTCCAAACACAGACCGCTTGAAGTATTACTCACTTGGACAGAAGTCGGCATCGTGCCTGTTGTATTCAATTCCGATACAATATCAGTGTTGCATCGTCACTGTGAACGTCCAAGGGTTACAGTGAACCTGCAGTGGTTCATCGGAAACTATTACTGAACTTATAGAATCGGTTCCAAACACAGAACGCTTGAAGTATTACTCACTTGGACAGAAGTCGGCATCGTGCCTGTTGTATTCAATTCAGATACAATAGCAGTGTTGCATTGTCACTGTGAACGTCCAAGGGTTACAGTGGACCTTTAGTGGTTCATCGGAAACTGATACTGAACTCATAGGATCGGTTCTAAACACAGACCGCTTGAAGAATTACTCACTTGGACAGAAGTCGGCATCGTGCCTGTTGTATTCAATTCCGATACAATATCAGTGTGGCATCGTCACTGTGAACGTCCAAGGGTTTCAGTGAACCTGCAGTGGTTTATCGGAAACTATTACTGAACTCATAGGATCGGTTCCAAACACAGGCCGCTTGAAGTATTACTCACTTGGACAGAAGTCGGCATCGTGCCTGTTGTATTCAATTCCGATACAATATCAGTGTTGCATCGTCACTGTGAACGTCCAAGGGTTACAGTGAACCTGCAGTGGTTCGTCGGAAACTCTTACTGAACTCATTGGATCGGTTCCAAACACAGACCTCTTGAAGTATTACTCACTTACCAGAAGTCGGCATCGTGCCTGTTGTATTCAATTCCGATACAATATCAGTGTGGCATCGTCACTGTGAACGTCCAAGGGTTACAGTGAACCTGCAGTGGTTCATCGGAAACTATTACTGAACTCATAGGATCGGTTCCAAACACAGACCGCTTGAAGTATTACTCACTTGGACAGAAGTCGGCATCGTGCCTGTTGTATTCAATTCCGATACAATATCAGTGTTGCATCGTCACTGTGAACGTCCAAGGGTTACAGTGAACCTGCAGTGGCTCATCGGAAACTATTACTGAACTCATAGGATCGGTTCCAAACACAGACCGCTTGAAGTATTACTCACTTGGACACAAGTTGGCATCGTGCCTGTTGTATTCAATTCCGATACAATATCAGTGTTGCATCGTCACTGTGAACGTCCAAGGGTTACAGTGAACCTGCAGAAGTACATCGGAAACTATTACTGAACACATAGGATCTGTTCCAAACGCAGACCGCTTGAAGTATTACTCACTTGGACAGAAGTCGGCATCGTGCCTGTTGTATTCAATTCCGATACAATATCAGTGTTGCATCGTCACTGTGAACGTCCAAGGGTTACAGTGGTCCTGCAGTGGTTTATCGGAAACTATTACTGAACTCATAGGATCGGTTCCAAACACAGACCGCTTGAAGTATTACTCACTTGGACAGAAGTCGGCATCGTGCCTGTTGTATTCAATTCCGATACAATATCAGTGTTGCATCGTCACTGTGAACGTCCAAGGGTTACAGTGAAACTGCAGTGGTTCATCGGAAACTATTACTGAACTCATTGGATCGGTTCCAAACACAGATCGCTTGAAGTTTTACTCACTTGGAGAGAAGTCGGCATCGTGCCTGTTGTATTCAATTGCGATACAATATCAGTGTTGCATCGTCACTGTGAGCGACCAAGGGTTACAGTTAACTTGCAGTGGTTCATCGGAAACTATTACTTGACTCATAAGATCTGTTTCAAACACAGACCGCTTGAAGTATTACTCACTTGGACAGTAGTCGGCATCGTGCCTGTTGTATTCAATTCCGATACAATATCAGTGTTGCATCGTCACTGTGAACGTCCAAGGGTTACAGTGAACCTGCAGTGGCTCATCGAAAACTATTACTGAACTCATAGGATCGGTTCCAAACACAGACCGCTTGAAGTATTACTCACTTGGAGAGAAGTCGGCATCGTGCCTGTTGTATTCAATTCCAATACAATACAGTGTTGCATCGTCACTGTGAACGTCCAAGGGTTACAGTGAACCTGCAGTGGTTCATCGGAAACTATTACTGAACTCATAGGATCGGGTCCAAACACAGACCGCTTGAAGTATTACTCACTTGGACAGAAGTCAGCATCGTGCCTGTTGTATTCAATTCCGGTACAATATTAGTGTTGCATCGTCACTGTGAACGTCCAAGGGTTTCAATGAACCTGCAGTGGTTCATCGGAAACTATTACTGAACTCATAGGATCGGTTCCAAACACAGGCCGCTTGAAGTATTACTCACTTGGACAGAAGTCGGCATCGTGCCTGTTGTATACAATTCCGATACAATATCAGTGTTGCATCGTCACTGTGAACGTCCAAGCGTTATATTGAACCCGCAGTGGTTCGTCGGAAACTCTTACTGAACTCATTGGATCGGTTCCAAACACAGACCGCTTGAAGTATTACTCACTTACCAGAAGTCGGCATCGTGCCTGTTGTATTCAATTCCGATACAATATCAGTGTGGCATCGTCACTGTGAACGTCCAAGGAATACAGTGAACCTGCAGTGGTTCATCGGAAACTATTACTGAACTCATAGGATCGGTTCCAAACACAGACCGCTTGAAGTATTACTCACTTGGACAGAAGTCGGCATCGTGCCTGTTGTATTCAATTCCGATACAATATCAGTTTTGCATCGTCACTGTGAACGTCCAAGGGTTACAGTGAACCTGCAGTGGCTCATCGGAAACTATTACTGAACTCATAGGATCGGTTCCAAACACAGACCGCTTGAAGTATTACTCACTTGGACACAAGTCGGCATTGTGCCTGTTGTATTCAATTCCGATACAATATCAGTGTTGCATCGTCACTGTGAACGTCCAAGGGTTACAGTGAACCTGCAGTGGTTTATCGGAAACTATTACTGAACTCATAGGATCGGTTCCAAACACAGGCCGCTTGAAGTATTACTCACTTGGACAGAAGTCGGCATCGTGCCTGTTGTATTCAATTCCGATACAATATCAGTGTTGCATCGTCACTGTGAACGTCCAAGGGTTACAGTGAACCTGCAGTGGTTCGTCGGAAACTCTTACTGAACTCATTGGATCGGTTCCAAACACAGACCTCTTGAAGTATTACTCACTTACCAGAAGTCGGCATCGTGCCTGTTGTATTCAATTCCGATACAATATCAGTGTGGCATCGTCACTGTGAACGTCCAAGGGTTACAGTGAACCTGCAGTGGTTCATCGGAAACTATTACTGAACTCATAGGATCGGTTCCAAACACAGACCGCTTGAAGTATTACTCACTTGGACAGAAGTCGGCATCTTGCCTGTTGTATTCAATTCCGATACAATATCAGTGTTGCATCGTCACTGTGAACGTCCAAGGGTTACAGTGAACCTGCAGTGGCTCATCGGAAACTATTACTGAACTCATAGGATCGGTTCCAAACACAGACCGCTTGAAGTATTACTCACTTGGACACAAGTTGGCATCGTGCCTGTTGTATTCAATTCCGATACAATATCAGTGTTGCATCGTCACTGTGAACGTCCAAGGGTTACAGTGAACCTGCAGAAGTACATCGGAAACTATTACTGAACACATAGGATCTGTTCCAAACGCAGACCGCTTGAAGTATTACTCACTTGGACAGAAGTCGGCATCGTGCCTGTTGTATTCAATTCCGATACAATATCAGTGTTGCATCGTCACTGTGAACGTCCAAGGGTTACAGTGGTCCTGCAGTGGTTTATCGGAAACTATTACTGAACTCATAGGATCGGTTCAAAACACAGACCGCTTGAAGTATTACTCACTTGGACAGAAGTCGGCATCGTGCCTATTGTATTCAATTCCGATACAATATCAGTGTTGCATCGTCACTGTGAACGTCCAAGGGTTACAGTGAAACTGCAGTGGTTCATCGGAAACTATTACTGAACTCATTGGATCGGTTCCAAACACAGATCGCTTGAAGTTTTACTCACTTGGAGAGAAGTCGGCATCGTGCCTGTTGTATTCAATTGCGATACAATATCAGTGTTGCATCGTCACTGTGAACGACCAAGGGTTACAGTTAACTTGCAGTGGTTCATCTGAAACTATTACTTGACTCATAAGATCTGTTTCAAACACAGACCGCTTGAAGTATTACTCACTTGGACAGAAGTCGGCATCGTGCCTGTTGTATTCAATTCCGATACAATATCAGTGTTGCATCGTCACTGTGAACGTCCAAGGGTTACAGTGAACCTGCAGTGGCTCATCGAAAACTAGTACTGAACTCATAGGATCGGTTCCAAACACAGACCGCTTGAAGTATTACTCACTTGGACAGAAGTCGGCATCGTGCCTGTTGTATTCAATTCCGATACAATATCAGTGTTGCATCGTCACTGTGAACGTCCAAGGGTTACAGTGAACCTGCAGTGGTTCATCGGAAACTATTACTGAACTTATAGAATCGGTTCCAAACACAGAACGCTTGAAGTATTACTCACTTGGACAGAAGTCGGCATCGTGCCTGTTGTATTCAATTCCGATACAATAGCAGTGTTGCATCGTCACTGTGAACGTCCAAGGGTTACAGTGAACCTTTAGTGGTTCATCGGAAACTGATACTGAACTCATAGGATCGGTTCTAAACACAGACCGCTTGAAGAATTACTCACTTGGACAGAAGTCGGCATCGTGCCTTTTGTATTCAATTCCGATACAATATCAGTGTGGCATCGTCACTGTGAACGTCCAAGGGTTTCAGTGAACCTGCAGTGGTTTATCGGAAACTATTACTGAACTCATAGGATCGGTTCCAAACACAGGCCGCTTGAAGTATTACTCACTTGGACAGAAGTCGGCATCGTGCCTGTTGTATTCAATTCCGATACAATATCAGTGTTGCATCGTCACTGTGAACGTCCAAGGGTTACAGTGAACCTGCAGTGGTTCGTCGGAAACTCTTACTGAACTCATTGGATCGGTTCCAAACACAGACCTCTTGAAGTATTACTCACTTACCAGAAGTCGGCATCGTGCCTGTTGTATTCAATTCCGATACAATATCAGTGTGGCATCGTCACTGTGAACGTCCAAGGGTTACAGTGAACCTGCAGTGGTTCATCGGAAACTATTACTGAACTCATAGGATCGGTTCCAAACACAGACCGCTTGAAGTATTACTCACTTGGACAGAAGTCGGCATCGTGCCTGTTGTATTCAATTCCGATACAATATCAGTGTTGCATTGTCACTGTGAACGTCCAAGGGTTACAGTGAACCTGCAATGGCTCATCGGAAACTATTACTGAACTCATAGCATCGGTTCCAAACACAGACCGCTTGAAGTATTACTCACTTGGACACAAGTTGGCATCGTGCCTGTTGTATTCAATTCCGATACAATATCAGTGTTGCATCGTCACTGTGAACGTCCAAGGGTTACAGTGAACCTGCAGAAGTACATCGGAAACTATTACTGAACACATAGGATCTGTTCCAAACGCAGACCGCTTGAAGAATTACTCACTTGGACAGAAGTCGGCATCGTGCCTGTTGTATTCAATTCCGATACAATATCAGTGTTGCATCGTCACTGTGAACGTCCAAGGGTTACAGTGGTCCTGCAGTGGTTTATCGGAAACTATTACTGAACTCATAGGATCGGTTCCAAACACAGACCGCTTGAAGTATTACTCACTTGGACAGAAGTCGGCATCGTGCCTGTTGTATTCAATTCCGATACAATATCAGTGTTGCATCGTCACTGTGAACGTCCAAGGGTTACAGTGAAACTGCAGTGGTTCATCGGAAACTATTACTGAACTCATTGGATCGGTTCCAAACACAGATCGCTTGAAGTTTTACTCACTTGGAGAGAAGTCGGCATCGTGCCTGTTGTATTCAATTGCGATACAATATCAGTGTTGCATCGTCACTGTGAACGACCAAGGGTTACAGTTAACTTGCAGTGGTTCATCGGAAACTATTACTTGACTCATAAGATCTGTTTCAAACACAGACCGCTTGAAGTATTACTCACTTGGACAGAAGTCGGCATCGTGCCTGTTGTATTCAATTCCGATACAATATCAGTGTTGCATCGTCACTGTGAACGTCCAAGGGTTACAGTGAACCTGCAGTGGCTCATCGAAAACTATTACTGAACTCATAGGATCGGTTCCAAACACAGACCGCTTGAAGTATTACTCACTTGGAGAGAAGTCGGCATCGTGCCTGTTGTATTCAATTCCAATACAATACAGTGTTGCATCGTCACTGTGAACGTCCAAGGGTTACAGTGAACCTGCAGTGGTTCATCGGAAACTATTACTGAACTCATAGGATCGGGTCCAAACACAGACCGCTTGAAGTATTACTCACTTGGACAGAAGTCAGCATCGTGCCTGTTGTATTCAATTCCGGTACAATATTAGTGTTGCATCGTCACTGTGAACGTCCAAGGGTTTCAATGAAATTGCAGTGGTTCATCGGAAACTATTACTGAACTCATAGGATCGGTTCCAAACACAGGCCGCTTGAAGTATTACTCACTTGGACAGAAGTCGGCATCGTGCCTGTTGTATACAATTCCGATACAATATCAGTGTTGCATCGTCACTGTGAACGTCCAAGCGTTATATTGAACCCGCAGTGGTTCGTCGGAAACTCTTACTGAACTCATTGGATCGGTTCCAAACACAGACCGCTTGAAGTATTACTCACTTACCAGAAGTCGGCATCGTGCCTGTTGTATTCAATTCCGATACAATATCAGTGTGGCATCGTCACTGTGAACGTCCAAGGAATACAGTGAACCTGCAGTGGTTCATCGGAAACTATTACTGAACTCATAGGATCGGTTCCAAACACAGACCGCTTGAAGTATTACTCACTTGGACAGAAGTCGGCATCGTGCCTGTTGTATTCAATTCCGATACAATATCAGTTTTGCATCGTCACTGTGAACGTCCAAGGGTTACAGTGAACCTGCAGTGGCTCATCGGAAACTATTACTGAACTCATAGGATCGGTTCCAAACACAGACCGCTTGAAGTATTACTCACTTGGACACAAGTCGGCATTGTGCCTGTTGTATACAATTCCGATACAATATCAGTGTTGCATCGTCACTGTGAACGTCCAAGGGTTACAGTGAACCTGCAGTAGTACATCGGAAACTATTACTGAACTCATAGGATCTGTTCCAAGCGCAGACCGCTTGAAGTATTACTCACTTGGACAGAAGTCGGCATCGTGCCTGTTGTATTCAATTCCGATACAATATCAGTGTTGCATCGTCACTGTGAACGTCCAAGGGTTACAGTGAACCTGCAGTGGCTCATCGATAACTATTACTGAACTCATAGGATCGGTTCCAAACACAGACCGCTTGCAGTATTACTCACTTGGAGAGAAGTCGGCATCGTGCCTGTTGTATTCAATTCCAATACAATACAGTGTTGCATCGTCACTGTGAACGTCCAAGGGTTACAGTGAACCTGCAGTAATTCATCGGAAACTATTACTGAACTCATAGGATCGGGTCCAAACACAGACCGCTTGAAGTATTACTCACTTGGACAGAAGTCAGCATCGTGCCTGTTGTATTCAATTCCGATACAATATTAGTGTTGCATCGTCACTGTGAACGTCCAAGGGTTTGAATGAACCTGCAGTGGTTTATCGGAAACTATTACTGAACTCATAGGATCGGTTCCAAACACAGACCGCTTGAAGTATTACTCACTTGGACAGAAGTCGGCAACTTGCCTGTTGTATTCAATTCCGATACAATAGCAGTGTTGCATCGTCACTGTGAACGTCCAAGGGTTACAGTGAACCTTTAGTTGTTCATCGGAAACTGATACTGAACTCATAGGATCGGTTCTAAACACAGACCGCTTGAAGAATTACTCACTTGGAAAGAAGTTGACATCGTGCCTGTTGTATTCAATTCCGATACAATATCAGTGTTGCATCGTCACTGTGAACGTCCAAGGGTTACAGTGAACCTGCAGTGGTTCATCGGAAACTATTACTGAACTTATAGAATCGGTTCCAAACACAGAACGCTTGAAGTATTACTCACTTGGACAGAAGTCGGCATCGTGCCTGTTGTATTCAATTCCGATACAATATCAGTGTTGTATCGTCACTGTGAACGTCCAAGGGTTACAGTGAACATGCAGTGGCTCATCGGAAACTATTACTGAACTCAAAGGATCGGTTCCAAACACAGACCTCTTGAAGTATTACTCACATGGACAGAAGTCGGCATCGTGCCTGTTATATTCAATTCCGATACAATATCAGTGTTGCATCGTCACTGTGAACGTCCAAGGGTTACAGTGAACCTGCAGTGGTTCATCGGAAACTATTACTGAACTCATAGGATCGGTTCCAAACACAGACCGCTTGAAGTATTACTCACTTGGACAGAAGTCGGCATCGTGCCTGTTGTATTCAATTCCGATACAATATCAGTATTGCATCGTCCTTGTGAAGGTCCAAAGGTTACAGTGAACCTGCAGTGGTTCATCGGAAACTATTTCTTGACTCATAGGATCGGTTCCAAACACAGACCGCCTGAACTATTACTCTCTTGGACAGAAGTCGGCATCGTGCCTGTTGTATTCAATTCCGATACAATATCAGTGTGGCATCGTCACTGTGAACGTCCAAGGGTTACAGTGAACCTGCAGTGGCTAATCGAAAACTATTACTGAACTCATAGGATCGGTTCCAAACACAGACCGCTTGAAGTATTACTCACTTTGGCAGAAGTCGGCATCGTGCCTGTTGTATTCAATTCCGATACAATATCAGTGTTGATTCGTCACTGTGAACGTCCAAGGGTTACAGTGAACCTGCAGTGGTTCATCGGAAACTATTACTTGACTCATAGTATCGTTTCCAAACACAAACCGCTTGAAGTATTACTCACTTGGACAGAAGTCGACATCTTGCCTGTTGTATTCAATTCCGATACAATATCAGTGTTGCATCGTCACTGTGAACGTCCAAGAGTTTCAGTGAACCTTCAGTGGTTTATCGGAAACTATTACTGAACCCATAGGATCGGTTCCAAACACAGACCGCATGTAGTAATACTGACTTGGACAGAAGTCGGCATCGTGCCTGTTGTACTCAATTCCGATACAATATCAGTGTTGCATCGTCACTATGAACGTCCAAGGGTTACAGTGAAACTGCAGTGGTTCATCGGAAACTATTACTGAACTCATAGGATCGGTTCCAAACACAGACCGCTTGAAGTATTACTCACTTGGACAGAAGTCGGCATCGTGCCTGTTGTAATCAATTCCGATACAATATCAGTATTGCATCGTCAATGTGAATGTCCAAAGGTTACAGTGAACCTGCAGTGGTTCATCGGAAACTATTACTTGACTCATAGGATCGGTTCCAAACACAGACCGCTTGAAGTATTACTCACTTGGACAGAAGTCGGCATCGTGCCTGTTGTATTCAATTCGGATACAATATCAGTGTTGCATCGTCACTGTGAACGTCCAAGGGTTACAGTGAAATGCAGTGGTTCATCGGAAACCATTACTGAACTCAAAGGATCGGTTCCAAACACAGACCGCTTGAAGTATTACTCACATGGACAGAAGTCGGCATCGTGCCTGTTGTATTCAATTCCGATACAATATCAGTGTTGCATCGTCACTGTGAACGTCCAAGGGTTACAGTGTTCTGGCAGTGGTTCATCGGAAACTATTACTGAACTCATAGGATCGGTTCCAAACACAGACCGCTTGAAGTATTACTCACTTGGACAGAAGTCGGCATCGTGCCTGTTGTATTCAATTGCGATACAATATCAGTATTGCATCGTCAATGTGAATGTCCAAAGGTTACAATGAACCGGCAGTGGTTCATCGGAAACTATTACTTGACTCATAGGATCGGTTCCAAACACAGACTGCTTGAAGTATTACTCTCTTGGACAGAAGTCGGCATCGTGCCTGTTGTATTCAATTCCGATACAATATCAGTGTTGCATCGTCACTGTGAACGTCCAAGAGTTTCAGTGAACCTGCAGTGGTTTATCGGAAACTATTACTGAACCCATAGGATCGGTTCCAAACACAGACCGCTTGTAGTAATACTCACTTGGACAGAAGCCGGCATCGTGCCTGTTGTATTCAATTTCGATACAATATCAGTGTTGCATCGTCACTGTGAACGTCCAAGGGTTACAGTGAACCTGCAGTGGTTCATCGGAAACTATTACTGAACTCATTGGATCGGTTCCAAACACAGACCGCTTGAAGTATTACTCACTTACCAGAAGTCGGCATAGTGCCTGTTGTATTCAATTCCGATACAATATCAGAGTTGCATCGTCACTGTGAACGTCCAAGAGTTTCAATGAACCTGCAGTGGCTCATCGGAAACTATTACTGAACTCATAGGATCGGTTCCAAACACAGACCGCTTGAAGTATTACTCACTTGGACAGAAGTCGGCATCGTGATTATTGTATTCAATTCCGATACAATATCAGTGTTGCATCGTCACTGTGAACGTCCAAGGGTTACAGTGTACTGCAGTGGTTCATCGGAAACTATTACTGAACTCATAGGATCGGTTCCAAACACAGACCGGTTGAAGTATTACTCACTAAGACAGAAGTCGCCATCGTGCCTGTTGTGTTCAATTCCGATACAACATCAGTATTGCATCGTCAATGTGAAGGTCCTAAGGTTACAGTGAACCTACAGTGGTTAATCGGAAACTACTACTTGACTCATAAGATTGGTTCCAAACACAGGCCGCTTGAAGTATTACTCACTTGGACAGAAGTCGGCATCGTGCCTGTTGTATTCAATTCCGATACAGTATCAGTGTAGCATCGACACTGTGAACGTCCAAGGGTTACAGTGAACCTGCAGTGGCTAATCGAAAACTATTACTGAACTCATAGGATCGGTTCCAAACACAGACCGCTTTAAGTAATACTCACTTGGACAGAAGTCAGCATCGTGCCTGTTGTACTCAATTCCGATACAATATCAGTGTTGCATCGTCACTATGAACGTCCAAGGGTTACAGTGAAACTGCAGTGGTTCATCGGAAACTATTACTGAACTCATAGGATCGGTTCCAAACACAGACCGCTTGAAGTATTACTCACTTGGACAGAAGTCGGCATCGTGCCTGTTGTATTCAATTCCGATACAATACAGTGTTGCTTCGTCACTGTGAACGTCCAAGCGTTACAGTGAACCTTTAGTGGTTCATCGGAAACTGATACTGAACTCATAGGATCGGTTCTAAACACAGACCGCTTGAAGTATTACTCACTTGGACAGAAGTCGGCATCGTGCCTGTTGTATTCAATTCCGATACAATATCATTGTTGCATCGTCACTGTGAACGTCCAAGGGTTACAGTGAACCTGCAGTGGTTCATCGGAAACTATTACTGAACTCATAGAATCGGTTCCAAACACAGAACGCTTGAAGTATTACTCACTTGGACAGAAGTCGGCATCGTGCCTGTTGTATTCAATTCCGATACAATATCAGTGTTGCATCGTCACTGTGAACGTCCAAGGGATACAGTGAACATGCAGTGGCTCATCGGAAACTATTACTGAACTCAAAGGATCGGTTCCAAACACAGACCTCTTGAAGTATTACTCACATGCACAGAAGTCGGCATCGTGCCTGTTATATTCAATTCCGATACAATATCAGTGTTGCATCGTCACTGTGAACGTCCAAGGGTTACAGTGAACCTGCAGTGGTTCATCGGAAACTATTACTGAACTCATAGGATCGGTTCCAAACACAGACCGCTTGAAGTATTACTCACTTGGACAGAAGTCGGCATCGTGCCTGTTGTATTCAATTCCGATCCAATATCAGTATTGCATCGTCAATGTGAAGGTCCAAAGGTTACAGTGAACCTGCAGTGGTTCATCGGAAACTATTACTTGACTCATAGGATCGGTTCCAAACACAGACCGCTTGAAGTATTACTCTCTTGGACAGAAGTCGGCATCGTGCCTGTTGTATTCATTTCCGATACAATATCAGTGTTGCATCGTCACTGTGAACGTCCAAGGGTTACAGTGAACCTGCAGTGGCTCATCGAAAACTATTACTGAACTCATAGGATCGGTTCCAAACACAGACCGCTTGAAGTATTACTCACTTTGGCAGAAGTCGGCATCGTGCCTGTTGTATTCAATTCCGATACAATATCAGTGTTGAATCGTCACTGTGAACGTCCAAGGGTTACAGTGAACCTGCAGTGGCTCATCGGAAACTATTACTTGACTCATAGGATCGTTTCCAACACAGACCGCTTGAAGTATTACTCACTTGGACAGAAGTCGACATCTTGCCTGTTGTATTCAATTCCGATACAATATCAGTGTTGCATCGTCACTGTGAACGTCCAAGAGTTTCAGTGAACCATCAGTGGTTTATCGGAAACTATTACTGAACCCATAGGATCGGTTCCAAACACAGACCGCATGTAGTAATACTCACTTGGACAGAAGTCGGCATCGTGCCTGTTGTACTCAATTCCGATACAATATCAGTGTTGCATCGTCACTATGAACGTCCAAGGGTTACAGTGAAACTGCAGTGGTTCATCGGAAACTATTACTGAACTCATAGGATCGGTTCCAAACACAGACCGCTTGAAGTATTACTCACTTGGACAGAAGTCGGCATCGTGCCTGTTGTATTCAATTGCGATACAATATCAGTATTGCATCGTCAATGTGAATGTCCACAGGTTACAATGAACCGGCAGTGGTTCATCGGAAACTATTACTTGACTCATAGGATCGGTTCCAAACACAGACTGCTTGAAGTATTACTATCTTGGACAGAAGTCGGCATCGTGCCTGTTGTATTCAATTCCGATACAATATCAGTGTTGCATCGTCACTGTGAACGTCCAAGGGTTACAGTGAACAGGCAGTTGCTCATCGAAAACTATTACTGAACTCATAGGATCGGTTCCAAACACAGACCGCTTTAAGTATTACTCACTTGGACAGAAGTCGGCATCGTGCCTGTTGTATTCAATTCCGATACAAAATAAGTGTTGAATCGTCACTGTGAACGTCCAAGGGTTACAGTGAACCTGCAGTGGTTCATCGGAAACTATTACTTGACTCATAGGTTCGGTTCCAAACACACACCGCTTCAAGTATTACTCACTTGGACAGAAGTCGACATCTTGCCTGTTGTATTCAATTCCGATACAATATCAGTGTCGCATCGTCACTGTGAACGTCCAAGAGTTTCAGTGAACCTGCAGTGGTTTATCGGAAACTATTACTGAACCCATAGGATCGGTTCCAAACACAGACCGCTTGTAGTAATACTCACTTGGACAGAAGCCGGCATCGTGCCTGTTGTATTCAATTTCGATACAATATCAGTGTTGCATCGTCACTGTGAACGTCCAAGGGTTACAGTGAACCTGCAGTGGTTCATCGGAAACTATTACTGAACTCATTGGATCGGTTCCAAACACAGACCGCTTGAAGTATTACTCACTTACCAGAAGTCGGCATAGTGCCTGTTGTATTCAATTCCGATACAATATCAGAGTTGCATCGTCACTGTGAACGTCCAAGAGTTTCAATGAACCTGCAGTGGCTCATCGGAAACTATTACTGAACTCATAGGATCGGTTCCAAACACAGACCGCTTGAAGTATTACTCACTTGGACAGAAGTCGGCATCGTGATTATTGTATTCAATTCCGATACAATATCAGTGTTGCATCGTCACTGTGAACGTCCAAGGGTTACAGTGTACTGCAGTGGTTCATCGGAAACTATTACTGAACTCATAGGATCGGTTCCAAACACAGACCGGTTGAAGTATTACTCACTAAGACAGAAGTCGCCATCGTGCCTGTTGTGTTCAATTCCGATACAACATCAGTATTGCATCGTCAATGTGAAGGTCCTAAGGTTACAGTGAACCTACAGTGGTTAATCGGAAACTACTACTTGACTCATAAGATCGGTTCCAAACACAGGCCGCTTGAAGTATTACTCACTTGGGCAGAAGTCGGCATCGTGCCTGTTGTATTCAATTCCGATACAATATCAGTGTAGCATCGACACTGTGAACGTCCAAGGGTTACAGTGAACCTGCAGTGGCTAATCGAAAACTATTACTGAACTCATAGGATCGGTTCCAAACACAGACCGCTTTAAGTAATACTCACTTGGACAGAAGTCAGCATCGTGCCTGTTGTACTCAATTCCGATACAATATCAGTGTTGCATCGTCACTATGAACGTCCAAGGGTTACAGTGAAACTGCAGTGGTTCATCGGAAACTATTACTGAACTCATAGGATCGGTTCCAAACACAGACCGCTTGAAGTATTACTCACTTGGACAGAAGTCGGCATCGTGCCTGTTGTATTCAATTCCGATACAATACAGTGTTGCTTCGTCACTGTGAACGTCCAAGCGTTACAGTGAACCTTTAGTGGTTCATCGGAAACTGATACTGAACTCATAGGATCGGTTCTAAACACAGACCGCTTGAAGTATTACTCACTTGGACAGAAGTCGGCATCGTGCCTGTTGTATTCAATTCCGATACAATATCAGTGTTGCATCGTCACTGTGAACGTCCAAGGGTTACAGTGAACCTGCAGTGGTTCATCGGAAACTATTACTGAACTCATAGAATCGGTTCCAAACACAGACCGCTTGAAGTATTACTCACTTACCAGAAGTCGGCATAGTGCCTTTTGTATTCAATTCCGATACAATATCAGAGTTGCATCGTCACTGTGAACGTCCAAGAGTTTCAATGAACCTGCAGTGGCTCATCGGAAACTATTACTGAACTCATAGGATCGGTTCCAAACACAGACCGCTTGAAGTATTACTCACTTGGACAGAAGTCGGCATCGTGATTATTGTATTCAATTCCGATACAATATCAGTGTTGCATCGTCACTGTGAACATCCAAGGGTTACAGTGTACTGCAGTGGTTCATCGGAAACTATTACTGAACTCATAGGATCGGTTCCAAACACAGACCGGTTGAAGTATTACTCACTAAGACAGAAGTCGCCATCGTGCCTGTTGTGTTCAATTCCGATACAACATCAGTATTGCATCGTCAATGTGAAGGTCCTAAGGTTACAGTGAACCTACAGTGGTTAATCGGAAACTACTACTTGACTCATAAGATTGGTTCCAAACACAGGCCGCTTGAAGTATTACTCACTTGGACAGAAGTCGGCATCGTGCCTGTTGTATTCAATTCCGATACAATATCAGTGTAGCATCGACACTGTGAACGTCCAAGGGTTACAGTGAACCTGCAGTGGCTAATCGAAAACTATTACTGAACTCATAGGATCGGTTCCAAACACAGACCGCTTTAAGTAATACTCACTTGGACGGAAGTCAGCATCGTGCCTGTTGTACTCAATTCCGATACAATATCAGTGTTGCATCGTCACTATGAACGTCCAAGGGTTACAGTGAAACTGCAGTGGTTCATCGGAAACTATTACTGAACTCATAGGATCGGTTCCAAACACAGACCGCTTGAAGTATTACTCACTTGGACAGAAGTCGGCATCGTGCCTGTTGTATTCAATTCCGATACAATACAGTGTTGCTTCGTCACTGTGAACGTCCAAGCGTTACAGTGAACCTTTAGTGGTTCATCGGAAACTGATACTGAACTCATAGGATCGGTTCTAAACACAGACCGCTTGAAGTATTACTCACTTGGACAGAAGTCGGCATCGTGCCTGTTGTATTCAATTCCGATACAATATCATTGTTGCATCGTCACTGTCAACGTCCAAGGGTTACAGTGAACCTGCAGTGGTTCATCGGAAACTATTACTGAACTCATAGAATCGGTTCCAAACACAGAACGCTTGAAGTATTACTCACTTGGACAGAAGTCGGCATCGTGCCTGTTGTATTCAATTCCGATACAATATCAGTGTTGCATCGTCACTGTGAACGTTCAAGGGTTACAGTGAACATGCAGTGGCTCATCGGAAACTATTACTGAACTCAAAGGATCGGTTCCAAACACTGACCTCTTGAAGTATTACTCACATGGACAGAAGTCGGCATCGTGCCTGTTATATTCAATTCCGATTCAATATCAGTGTTGCATCGTCACTGTGAACGTCCAAGGGTTACAGTGAACCTGCAGTGGTTCATCGGAAACTATTACTGAACTCATAGGATCGGTTCCAAACACAGACCGCTTGAAGTATTACTCACTTGGACAGAAGTCGGCATCGTGCCTGTTGTATTCAATTCCGATCCAATATCAGTATTGCATCGTCAATGTGAAGGTCCAAAGGTTACAGTGAACCTGCAGTGGTTCATCGGAAACTATTACTTGACTCATAGGATCGGTTCCAAACACAGACCGCTTGAAGTATTACTCTCTTGGACAGAAGTCGGCATCGTGCCTGTTGTATTCATTTCCGATACAATATCAGTGTTGCATCGTCACTGTGAACGTCCAAGGGTTACAGTGAACCTGCAGTGGCTCATCGAAAACTATTACTGAACTCATAGGATCGGTTCCAAACACAGACCGCTTGAAGTATTACTCACTTTGGCAGAAGTCGGCATCGTGCCTGTTGTATTCAATTCCGATACAATATCAGTGTTGAATCGTCACTGTGAACGTCCAAGGGTTACAGTGAACCTGCAGTGGTTCATCGGAAACTATTACTTGACTCATAGGATCGTTTCCAACACAGACCGCTTGAAGTATTACTCACTTGGACAGATGTCGACATCTTGCCTGTTGTATTTAATTCCGATACAATATCAGTGTTGCATCGTCACTGTGAACGTCCAAGAGTTTCAGTGAACCTTCAGTGGTTTATCGGAAACTATTACTGAACCCATAATATCGGTTCCAAACACAGACCGCATGTAGTAATACTCACTTGGACAGAAGTCGGCATCGTGCCTGTTGTACTC
Organism: Schistocerca nitens; assembly: GCF_023898315.1. NCBI lineage: Eukaryota > Metazoa > Arthropoda > Insecta > Orthoptera > Acrididae > Schistocerca > Schistocerca nitens. The sequence continues at coordinate 1,287,248,487 of NC_064614.1, forward strand.
AATTCCGATACAATATCAGTGTTGCATCGTCACTATGAACGTCCAAGGGTTACAGTGAAACTGCAGTGGTTCATCGGAAACTATTACTGAACTCATAGGATCGGTTCCAAACACAGACCGCTTGAAGTATTACTCACTTGGACAGAAGTCGGCATCGTGCCTGTTGTATTCAATTGCGATACAATATCAGTATTGCATCGTCAATGTGAATGTCCAAAGGTTACAATGAACCGGCAGTGGTTCATCGGAAACTATTACTCGACTCATAGGATCGGTTCCAAACACAGACTGCTTGAAGTATTACTCTCTTGGACAGAAGTCGGCATCGTGCCTGTTGTATTCAATTCCGATACAATATCAGCGTTGCATCGTCACTGTGAACGTCCAAGGGTTACAGTGAACCGGCAGTGGCTCATCGAAAACTATTACTGAACTCATAGGATCGGTTCCAAACACAGACCGCTTTAAGTATTACTCACTTGGACAGAAGTCGGCATCGTGCCTGTTGTATTCCATTCCGATACAATATAAGTGTTGAATCGTCACTGTGAACGTCCAAGGGTTACAGTGAACCTGCAGTGGTTCATCGGAAACTATTACTTGACTCATAGGTTCGGTTCCAAACACACACCGCTTCAAGTATTACTCACTTGGACAGAAGTCGACATCTTGCCTGTTGTATTCAATTCCGATACAATATCAGTGTTGCATCGTCACTGTGAACGTCCAAGAGTTTCAGTGAACCTGCAGTGGTTTATCGGAAACTATTACTGAACCCATAGGATCGGTTCCAAACACAGACCGCTTGTAGTAATACTCACTTGGACAGAAGCCGGCATCGTGCCTGTTGTATTCAATTTCGATACAATATCAGTGTTGCATCGTCACTGTGAACGTCCAAGGGTTACAGTGAACCTGCAGTGGTTCATCGGAAACTATTACTGAACTCATTGGATCGGTTCCAAACACAGACCGCTTGAAGTATTACTCACTTACCAGAAGTCGGCATAGTGCCTGTTGTATTCAATTCCGATACAATAACAGAGTTGCATCGTCACTGTGAACGTCCAAGAGTTTCAATGAACCTGCAGTGGCTCATCGGAAACTATTACTGAACTCATAGGATCGGTTCCAAACACAGACCGCATGAAGTATTACTCACTTGGACAGAAGTCGGCATCGTGATTATTGTATTCAATTCCGATACAATATCAGTGTTGCATCATCACTGTGAACGTCCAAGGGTTACAGTGTACTGCAGTGGTTCATCGGAAACTATTACTGAACTCATAGGATCGGTTCCAAACACAGACCGGTTGAAGTATTACTCACTAAGACAGAAGTCGCCATCGTGCCTGTTGTGTTCAATTCCGATACAACATCAGTATTGCATCGTCAATGTGAAGGTCCTAAGGTTACAGTGAACCTACAGTGGTTAATCGGAAACTACTACTTGACTCATAAGATCGGTTCCAAACACAGGCCGCTTGAAGTATTACTCACTTGGACAGAAGTCGGCATCGTGCCTGTTGTATTCAATTCCGATACAATATCAGTGTAGCATCGACACTGTGAACGTCCAAGGGTTACAGTGAACCTGCAGTGGCTAATCGAAAACTATTACTGAACTCATAGGATCGGTTCCAAACACAGACCGCTTTAAGTAATACTCACTTGGACAGAAGTCAGCATCGTGCCTGTTGTACTCAATTCCGATACAATATCAGTGTTGCATCGTCACTATGAACGTCCAAGGGTTACAGTGAAACTGCAGTGGTTCATCGGAAACTATTACTGAACTCATAGGATCGGTTCCAAACACAGACCGCTTGAAGTATTACTCACTTGGACAGAAGTCGGCATCGTGCCTGTTGTATTCAGTTCCGATACAATATCAGTATTGCATCGTCAATGTGAATGTCCAAAGGTTACAGTGAACCTGCAGTGGTTCACCGGAAACTATTACTTGACTCATAGGATCGGTTCCAAACACAGACTGCTTGAAGTATTACTCTCTTGGACAGAAGTCGGCATCGTGCCTGTTGTATTCAATTCCGATACAATATCAGTGTTGCATCGTCACTGTGAACGTCCAAGGGTTACAGTGAACCTGCAGTGGCTCATCGAAAACTATTACTGAACTCATAGGATCGGTTCCAAACACAGACCACTTGAAGTATTACTCACTTGGACAGAAGTCGGCATCGTGCCTGTTGTATTCAATTCCGATACAATATAAGTGTTGAATCGTCACTGTGAACGTCCAAGGGTTACAGTGAACCTGCAGTGGTTCATCGGAAACTATTACTTGACTCATAGGTTCGGTTCCAAACACACACCGCTTCAAGTATTACTCATTTGGACAGAAGTCGACATCTTGCCTGTTGTATTCAATTCTGATACAATATCAGTGTTGCATCGTCACTGTGAACGTCCAAGAGTTTCAGTGAACCTGCAGTGGTTCATCGGAAACTATTACTGAACTCATAGGATCGGTTCCAAACACAGACCGCTTGAAGTATTACTCACTTGGACAGAAGTCGGCATCGTGCCTGTTGTAATCAATTCCGATACAATATCAGTATTGCATCGTCAATGTGAATGTCCAAAGGTTACAGTGAACCTGCAGTGGTTCATCGGAAACTATTACTTGACTCATAGGATCGGTTCCAAACACAGACTGCTTGAAGTATTACTCTCTTGGACAAAAGTCGGCATCGTGCCTGTTGTATTCAATTCGGATACAATATCAGTGTTGCATCGTCACTGTGAACGTCCAAGGGTTACAGTGAAATGCAGTGGCTCATCGGAAACCATTACTGAACTCAAAGGATCGGTTCCAAACACAGACCGCTTGAAGTATTACTCACTTTGGCAGAAGTCGGCATCGTGCCAGTTGTATTCAATTCCGATACAATATCAGTGTTGCATCGTCACTGTGAACGTCCAAGGGTTACAGTATTCTTGCAGTGGTTCATCGGAAACTATTACTGAACTCATAGAATCGGTTCCAAACACAGACCGCTTGAAGTATTACTCACTTGGACAGAAGTCGGCATCGTGCCTGGTGTATTCAATTTCGATACAATATCAGTGTTGCATCGTCACTGTGAACGTCCAAGTTTTACAGTGAACCTGCAGTGGTTCATCGGAAACTATTACTGAACTCATTGGATCGGTTCCAAACACAGACCGCTTGAAGTATTACTCACTTACCAGAAGTCGGCATAGTGCCTGTTGTATTCAATTCCGATACAATATCAGAGTTGCATCGTCACTGTGAACGTCCTAGAGTTTCAGTGAACCTGCAGTGGCTCATCGGAAACTATTACTGAACTCATAGGATCGGTTCCAAAAACAGACCGCTTGAAGTATTACTCACTTGGACAGAAGTCGGCATCGTGCTTGTTGTATTCAATTCCGATACAATATCAGTGTTGCATCGTCACTGTGAACGTCCAAGGGATACAGTGTACTGCAGTGGTTCATCGGAAACTATTACTGAACTCATAGGATCGGTTCCAAACACAGACCGGTTGAAGTATTACTCACTTGGACAGAAGTCGCCATCGTGCCTGTTGTGTTCAATTCCGATACAACATCAGTATTGCATCGTCAATGTGAAGGGCCAAAGGTTACAGTGAACCTGCAGTGGTTAATCGGAAACTACTCCTAGACTCATAAGATCGGTTCCAAACACAGGGCGCTTGAAGTATTACACACTTGGACAGAAGTCGGCATCGTGCCTGTTGTATTCAATTCCGATACAATATCAGTGTTGCATCGACACTGTGAACGTCCAAGGGTTACAGTGAACCTGCAGTGGCTAATCGAAAACTATTACTGAACTCATAGGATCGGTTCCAAACACAGACCGCTTTGAGTATTACTCACTTAGACAGAAGTCGGCAACGTGCCAGTTGTATTCAATTCCGATACAATAGCAGTGTTGCATCGTCACTGTGAACGTCCAAGGGTTACGGTGAACCTTTAGTGGTTCATCGGAAACTATTACTGAACTCATAGGATCGGGTCCAAACACAGACCGCTTGAAGTATTACTCACTTGGACAGAAGTCGGCATCGAGCCTGTTGTATTCAATTCCGATACAATATCAGTGTTGCATCGTCACTGTGAACGTCCAAGGGTTACTGTGAAATGCAGGGCTCATCGGAAACCATTACTGAACTCAAAGGATCGGTTCCAAACACAGACCGCTTGAAGTATTACTCACATGGACAGAAGTCGGCATCGTGCCTGTTGTATTCAATTCCGATACAATATCAGTGTTGCATCGTCACTGTGAACGTCCAAGGGTTACAGTGTTCCTGCAGTGGTTCATAGGAAACTATTACTGAACTCATAGGATCGGTTCCAAACACAGACCGCTTGAAGTATTACTCACTTGGACAGAAGTCGGCATCGTGCTTGTTGTATTCTATTCCGATACAATATAAGTGTTGCATCGTCTCTGTGAACGTCCAAGGGTTACAGTGAACCTGCAGTGGTACATCGGAAACTATTACTGAACTCATAGGATCTGTTCCAAACACAGACCGCTTGAAGTATTACTCTCATGGACAGAAGTCGGCATCGTGCCTGTTGTATTCAATTCCGATACAATATCAGTGTTGCATCGTCACTGTGAACGTCCAAGGGTTACAGTGAACCTGCAGTGGTTTATCGGAAACTATTACTGAACTCATAGGATCGGTTCCAAACACAGACCGCTTGAAGTATTCCTCACTTGGACAGAAGTCGGCATCGTGCGTATTGTATTCAATTCCGATACAATATCAGTGTTGCATCGTCACTGTGAACGTCCAAGGGTTACAGTGAAACTCAGTGGTTCATCGGAAACTATTACTGAACTCATAGGATCGGTTCCAAACACAGATCGCTTGAAGTTTTACTCACTCGGAGAGAAGTCGGCATCGTGCATGTTGAATTCAATTCCGATACAATATCAGTGTTGCATCGTCACTGTGAACGACCAAGGGTTACAGTGAACTTGCAGTGGTTCATCGGAAACTATTACTGAATTCATAGGATCGGTCCAAACACAGACCGCTTGAGGTATTACTCACTTGGACAGAAGTCGGAATCGAGCCTGTTGTATTCAATTCCGATACAATATCAGTGTTGCATCGTCACTGTGAACGTCCAAGGGTTACAGTGTACTGCAGTGGTTCATCGGAAACTATTACTGAACTCATAGGATCGGTTCCAAACACAGACCGCTTGAACTATTACTCACTAAGACAGAAGTCGCCATCGTGCCTGTTGTATTCAATTCCGATACAACATCAGTATTGCATCGTCAATGTGAAGGTCCAAAGGTTACAGTGAACCTGCAGTGGTTAATCGGTAACTACTACTTGACTCATAAGATCGGTTCCAAACACAGACCGCTTGAAGTATTACTCACTTAGACAGAAGTCGGCATCGTGCCTGTTGTATTCAATTCCGATACAATATCAGTGTTGCATCGACACTGTGAACGTCCAAGGGTTACAGTGAACCTGCAGTGGCTCATCGAAAACTATTACTGAACTCATAGGATCGGTTCCAAACACAGACTGCTTTAAGTATTACTCACTTGGACAGAAGTCGGCATCGTGCCTGTTGTATTCAATTTCGATACAATATCAGTGTTGCATCGTCACTGTGAACGTCCAAGGGTTACAGTGTACTGCAGTGGTTCATCGGAAACTATTACTGAACTCATAGGATCGGTTCCAAACACGGACCGGTTGAAGTATTCCTCACTAAGACAGAAGTCGCCATCGTGCCTGTTGTGTTCAATTCCGATACTACATCAGTATTGCATCGTCAATGTGAAGGTCCAAAGGTTACAGTGAACCTGCAGTGGTTAATCGGAAACTACTACTTGACTCATAAGATCTGTTCCAAACACTGGCCGCTTGAAGTAATACTAACTTGGACAGAAGTCGGCATCGTGCCTGTTGTATTCAATTCCGATACAATATCAGTGTTGCATCGACACTGTGAACGTCCAAGGGTTACAGTGAACCTGCAGTGGCAAATCGAAAACTATTACTGAACTCATAGGATCGGTTCCAAACACAGACCGCTTTAAGTATTACTCACTTGGACAGAAGTCGGCATCGTGCCTGTTGTATTCAATTCCGATAAAATAGCAGTGTTGCATCGTCACTGTGAACGTCCAAGGGTTACAGTGAACCTTTAGTGGTTCATCGGAAACTATTACTGAACTCATAGGATCGGGTCCAAGCACAGACCGCTTGAAGTATTACTCACTTAAACAGAAGACGGCATCGTGCGTGTTGTATTCAATTCCGATACAATATCAGTGTTGCATCGTCACTGTGAACGTCCAAGGGTTACAGTGAAATGCAGAGGCTCATCGGAAACCATTACTGAACTCAAAGGATCGGTTCCAAACACAGATCGCTTGAAGTATTACTCACATGGACAGAAGTCGGCATCGTGCCTGTTGTATTCAATTCCGATACAATATCAGTGTTGCATCGTCACTGTGAACGTCCAAGGGTTACAGTGTTCCTGCAGTGGTTCATCGGAAATTATTACTGAACTCATAGGATCGGTTCCAAACACAGACCGCTTGAAGTATTACTCACTTGGACAGAAGTCGGCATCGTGCCTGTTGTATTCAATTCCGATACAATATCAGTATTGCATCGTCAATGTGAGTGTCCAAAGGTTACAGTGAACCTGCAGTGGTTCATCGGAAACTATTACTTGACTCATAGGATCGGTTCCAAACACAGACTGCTTGAAGTATTACTCTCTTGGACAGAAGTCGGCATCGTGCCTGTTGTATTCAATTCCGATACAATATCAGTGTTGAATCGTCACTGTGAACGTCCAAGGGTTACAGTGAAACTGCAGTGGTTCATCGGAAACTATTACTTGACTCATAGGATCGGTTCCAAACACACACCGCTTCAAGTATTACTCACTTGGACAGAAGTCGACATCTTGCCTGTTGTATTCAATTCCGATACAATATCAGTGTTGCATCGTCACTGTGAACGTCCAAGAGTTTCAGTGGACCTGCAGTGGTTTATCGGAAACTATTACTGAACCCATAGGATCGGCTCCAAACACAGACCGCTTGTAGTAATACTCACTTGGACAGAAGCCGGCATCGTGCCTGTTGTATTCAATTTCGATACAATATCAGTGTTGCATCGTCACTGTGAACGTCCAAGGGTTACAGTGAACCTGCAGTGGTTCATCGGAAACTATTACTGAACTCATTGGATTGGTTCCAAACACAGACCGCTTGAAGTATTACTCACTTACCAGAAGTCGGCATAGTGCCTGTTGTATTCAATTCCGATACAATATCAGAGTTGCATCGTCACTGTGAACGTCCAAGAGTTTCAGTGAACCTGCAGTGGCTCATCGGCAACTATTACTGAACTCATAGGATCGGTTCCAAACACAGATCGCTTGAAGTATTACTCACTGTGACAGAAGTCGGCATCGTGCTTGTTGTATTCAATTCCGATACAATATCAGTGTTGCATCGTCACTGTGAACGTCCAAGGGTTACAGTGAACCTGCAGTGGTACATCGGAAACTATTACTGAACTCATAGGTTCTGTCCCAAACACAGACCGCTTGAAGTATTAATCTCATGGACAGAAGTCGGCATCGTGCCTGTTGTATTCAATTCCGATACAATATCAGTGTTGCATCGTCACTGTGAACGTCCAAGGGTTACAGTGTACTGCAGTGGTTCATCGGAAACTATTACTGAACTCATAGGATCGGTTCCAAACACAGACCGGTTGAAGTATTACTCACTAAGACAGTAGTCGCCATCGTGCCTGTTGTATTCAATTCCGATACAACATCAGTATTGCGTCGTCAATGTGAAGGTCCAAAGGTTACAGTGAACCTGCAGTGGTTAATCGGAAACTACTACTTGACTCATAAGATCGGTTCCAAACACAGACCGCTTGAAGTATTACTCACTTAGACAGAAGTCGGCATCGTGCCTGTTGTATTCTATTCCGATACAATATCAGTGTGGCATCGACACTTTGAACGTCCAAGGGTTACAGTGAACCTGCAGTGGCTCATCGAAAACTATTACTGAACTCATAGGATCGGTTCCAAACACAGACCGCTTTAATTATTACTCACTTGGACAGAAGTCGGCATCGTGCCTGTTGTATTCAATTCCGATACAATAGCAGTGTTGCATCGTCACTGTGAACGTCCAAGGGTTACAGTGAACCTTTAGTGGTTCATCGAAATTGATACTGAACTCATAGGATCGGTTCTAAACACAGAACGCTTGAAGTATTACTCACTTGGACAGAAGTCGGCATCGTGCATGTTGTATTCAATTCCGATACAATATCAGTGTTGCATCGTCACTGTGAACGTCCAAGGGTTACAGTGAAATGCAGTGGTTAATCGGAAACCATTACTGAACTCAAAGTATCGGTTCCAAACACAGACTGCTTGAAGTATTACTCACATGGACAGAAGTCGGCATCGTGCCTGTTGTATTCAATTCCGATACAATATCAGTATTGCATCGTCACAGTGAACGTCCAAGCGTTACAGTGTTCCTGCAGTGGTTCATCGGAAACTATTACTGAACTCATAGGATCGGTTCCAAACACAGACCGCTTGAAGTATTACTCACTTGGACAGAAGTCGGCATCGTGCCTGTTGTATTCAATTCCGATACAATATCAGTATTGCATCGTCAATGTGAATGTCAAAGGTTACAGTGAACCTGCAGTGGTTCATCGGAAACTATTACTTGACTCATAGGATCGGTTCCAAACACAGACCGCTTGAAGTATTACTAACTTGGAGAGAAGTCGGCATCGTGCCTGTTGTATTCAATTACGATACAATATCATGTTGCATCGTTACTGTGAACGTCCAAGGGTTACAGTGAACTTGCAGTGGTACATCGGAAACTATTACTGAACTCGTAGGATCGGTTCCAAACACAGACCGCTTGAAGTATTACTCACTTGGACAGAAGACGGCATCGTGCCTGTTGTATTCAATTCCTATACAATATCAGTGTTGCATCGTCACTGTGAACGTCCAAGGGTTACAGTAAACCTGCAGTGGTTTATCGGAAACTATTACTGAACTCATAGGATCGGTTCCAAACACAGACCGCTTGAAGTATTACACACTTGGACAGAAGTCGGCATCGTGCCTGTTGTATTCAATTACGATACAATACAGTGTTGCATCGTCACTGTGAACGTCCAAGGGTTACAGTGAACCTGCAGTGGTTCATCGGAAACTATTACTGAACTCATGGGATCGGTTCCAAACACAGACCGCTTGAAGTATTACTCACTTGGACAGAAGTCGGCATCGTGCCTGTTGTATTCAATTCCGATACAATACAGTGTTGCTTCGTCACTGTGAACGTCCAAGCGTTACAGTGAACCTTTAGTGGTTCATCGGAAACTGATACTGAACTCATAGGATCGGTTCTAAACACAGACCGCTTGAAGTATTACTCACTTGGACAGAAGTCGGCATCGTGCCTGTTGTATTGAATTCCGATACAATATCAGTGTTGCATCGTCACTGTGAACGTCCAAGGGTTACAGTGAAACTCAGTGGTTCATCGGAAACTATTACTGAACTCATAGGATCGGTTCCAAACACAGATCGCTTGAAGTTTTACTCACTCGGAGAGAAGTCGGCATCGTGCATGTTGAATTCAATTCCGATACAATATCAGTGTTGCATCGTCACTGTGAACGACCAAGGGTTACAGTGAACTTGCAGTGGTTCATCGGAAACTATTACTGAATTCATAGGATCGGTCCAAACACAGACCGCTTGAGGTATTACTCACTTGGACAGAAGACGGAATCGAGCCTGTTGTATTCAATTCCGATACAATATCAGTGTTGCATCGTCACTGTGAACGTCCAAGGGTTACAGTGTACTGCAGTGGTTCATCGGAACCTATTACTGAACTCATAGGATCGGTTCCAAACACAGACCGGTTGAAGTATTACTCACTAAGACAGAAGTCGCCATCGTGCCTGTTGTATTCAATTCCGATACAACATCAGTATTGCATCGACAATGTGAAGGTCCAAAGGTTACAGTGAACATGCAGTGGTTAATCGGAAACTACTACTTGACTCATAAGATCGGTTCCAAACACAGACCGCTTAAAGTATTACTCACTTAGACAGAAGTCAGCATCGTGCCTGTTGTATTCAATTCCGATACAATATCAGTGTTGCATCGACACTGTGAACGTCCAAGGGTTACAGTGAACCTGCAGTGGCTCATCGAAAACTATTACTGAGCTCATAGGATCGGTTCCAAACACAGACTGCTTTAAGTATTACTCACTTGGACATAAGTCGGCATCGTGCCTGTTGTATTCAATTCCGATACAATATCAGTGTTGCATCGTCACTGTGAACGTCCAAGAGTTTCAGTGAACCTGCAGTGGTTGATCGGAAACTATTACTGAACCCATAGGATCGGTTCCAAACACAGACCGCTTGTAGTAATACTCACTTGGACAGAAGCCGGCATCGTGCCTGTTGTATTCAATTTCGATACAATATCAGTGTTGCATCGTCACTGTGAACGTCCAAGGGTTACAGTGTACTGCAGTGGTTCATCGGAAACTATTACTGAACTCATAGGATCGGCTCCAAACACAGACCGTTTGAAGTATTCCTCACTAAGACAGAAGTCGCCATCGTGCCTGTTGTGTTAAATTCCGATACAACATCAGTATTGCATCGTCAATGTGAAGGTCCAAAGGTTACAGTGAACCTGCAGTGGTTAATCGGAAACTACTACTTGACTCATAAGATCGGTTCCACACACAGGCCGCTTGAAGTATTACTCACTTGGACAGAAGTCGGCATCGTGCCTGTTGTATTCAATTCCGATACAATATCAGTATTGCATCGACACTGTGAACGTCCAAGGGTTACAGTGAACCTGCAGTGGCTAATCGAAAACTATTACTGAACTGATAGGATCGGTTCCAAACACAGACCGCTTTAAGTATTACTCACTTGGACAGAAGTCGGCATCGTGCCTGTTGTATTCAATTCCGATAAAATTGCAGTGTTGCAACGTCACTGTGAACGTCCAAGGGTTACAGTGAACCTTTAGTGGTTCATCGGAAACTATTACTGAACTCATAGGATCGGGTCCAAGCACAGACCGCTTGAAGTATTACTCACTTAAACAGAAGACGGCATCGTGCGTGTTGTATTCAATTCCGATACAATACAGTGTTGCTTCGTCACTGTGAACGTCCAAGCGTTACAGTGAACCTTTAGTGGTTCATCGGAAACTGATACTGAACTCATAGGATCGGTTCTAAACACAGACCGCTTGAAGTATTACTCACTTGGACAGAAGTCGGCATCGTGCCTGTTGTATTGAATTCCGATACAATATCAGTGTTGCATCGTCACTGTGAACGTCCAAGGGTTACAGTGAAACTCAGTGGTTCATCGGAAACTATTACTGAACTCATAGGATCGGTTCCAAACACAGATCGCTTGAAGTTTTACTCACTCGGAGAGAAGTCGGCATCGTGCATGTTGAATTCAATTCCGATACAATATCAGTGTTGCATCGTCACTGTGAACGACCAAGGGTTACAGTGAACTTGCAGTGGTTCATCGGAAACTATTACTGAATTCATAGGATCGGTCCAAACACAGACCGCTTGAGGTATTACTCACTTGGACAGAAGACGGAATCGAGCCTGTTGTATTCAATTCCGATACAATATCAGTGTTGCATCGTCACTGTGAACGTCCAAGGGTTACAGTGTACTGCAGTGGTTCATCGGAACCTATTACTGAACTCATAGGATCGGTTCCAAACACAGACCGGTTGAAGTATTACTCACTAAGACAGAAGTCGCCATCGTGCCTGTTGTATTCAATTCCGATACAACATCAGTATTGCATCGACAATGTGAAGGTCCAAAGGTTACAGTGAACATGCAGTGGTTAATCGGAAACTACTACTTGACTCATAAGATCGGTTCCAAACACAGACCGCTTAAAGTATTACTCACTTAGACAGAAGTCAGCATCGTGCCTGTTGTATTCAATTCCGATACAATATCAGTGTTGCATCGACACTGTGAACGTCCAAGGGTTACAGTGAACCTGCAGTGGCTCATCGAAAACTATTACTGAGCTCATAGGATCGGTTCCAAACACAGACTGCTTTAAGTATTACTCACTTGGACATAAGTCGGCATCGTGCCTGTTGTATTCAATTCCGATACAATATCAGTGTTGCATCGTCACTGTGAACGTCCAAGAGTTTCAGTGAACCTGCAGTGGTTGATCGGAAACTATTACTGAACCCATAGGATCGGTTCCAAACACAGACCGCTTGTAGTAATACTCACTTGGACAGAAGCCGGCATCGTGCCTGTTGTATTCAATTTCGATACAATATCAGTGTTGCATCGTCACTGTGAACGTCCAAGGGTTACAGTGTACTGCAGTGGTTCATCGGAAACTATTACTGAACTCATAGGATCGGCTCCAAACACAGACCGTTTGAAGTATTCCTCACTAAGACAGAAGTCGCCATCGTGCCTGTTGTGTTAAATTCCGATACAACATCAGTATTGCATCGTCAATGTGAAGGTCCAAAGGTTACAGTGAACCTGCAGTGGTTAATCGGAAACTACTACTTGACTCATAAGATCGGTTCCACACACAGGCCGCTTGAAGTATTACTCACTTGGACAGAAGTCGGCATCGTGCCTGTTGTATTCAATTCCGATACAATATCAGTATTGCATCGACACTGTGAACGTCCAAGGGTTACAGTGAACCTGCAGTGGCTAATCGAAAACTATTACTGAACTGATAGGATCGGTTCCAAACACAGACCGCTTTAAGTATTACTCACTTGGACAGAAGTCGGCATCGTGCCTGTTGTATTCAATTCCGATAAAATTGCAGTGTTGCAACGTCACTGTGAACGTCCAAGGGTTACAGTGAACCTTTAGTGGTTCATCGGAAACTATTACTGAACTCATAGGATCGGGTCCAAGCACAGACCGCTTGAAGTATTACTCACTTAAACAGAAGACGGCATCGTGCGTGTTGTATTCAATTCCGATACAATATCAGTGTTGCATCGTCACTGTGAACGTCCAAGGGTTACAGTGAAATGCAGTGGCTCATCGGAAACCATTACTGAACTCAAAGGATCGGTTCCAAACACAGATCGCTTGAAGTATTACTCACATGGACAGATGTCGGCATCGTGCCTGTTGTATTCAATTCCGATACAATATCAGTGTTGCATCGTCACTGTGAACGGCCAAAGGTTACAGTGTTCCTGCAGTGGTTCATCGGAAACTATTACTGAACTCATAGGATCGGTTCCAGACACAGACCGCTTGAAGTATTACTCACTTGGACAGAAGTCGGCATCGTGCCTGTTGTATTCAATTCCGATACAATATCAGTATTGCATCGTCAATGTGAATGTCCAAAGGTTACAGTGATCCTGCAGTGGTTCATCGGAAACTATTACTTGACTCATAGGATCGGTTCCAAACACAGACCGCTTGAAGTATTACTCAATTACCAGAAGTCGGCATAGTGCCTGTTGTATTCAATTCCTATACAATATCAGAGTTGCATCGTCACTGTGAACGTCCAAGAGTTTCAGTGAACCTGCAGTGGCTCATTGGCAACTATTACTGAACTCATAGGATCGGTTCCAAACACAGATCGCTTGAAGTATTACTCACTGTGACAGAAGTCGGCATCGTGCTTGTTGTATTCAATTCCGATACAATATCAGTGTTGCATCGTCACTGTGAACGTCCAAGGGTTACAGTGAACCTGCAGTGGTACATCGAAAACTATTACTGAACTCATAGGATCGGTTCCAAACACAGACCGCTTGAAGTATTACTCACTTGGACAGAAGTCGGCATCGTGCCTATTGTATTCAATTCCGATACAATATCAGTGTTGCATCGTCACTGTGAACGTCCAAGGGTTACAGTGATACTCAGTGGTTCATCGGAAACTATTGCTGAACTCATAGGATCGGTTCCAAACACAGATCGCTTGAAGTTTTACTCACTCGGAGAGAGGTCGGCATTGTGCCTGTTGAATTCAATTCCGATACAATATCAGTGTTGCATCGTCACTGTGAACGACCAAGGGTTACAGTGAAACTGCAGTGGTTCATCGGAAACTATTACTGAATTCATAGGATCGGTCCAAACACAGACCGCTTGAGGTATTACTCACTTGGACAGAAGTCGGAATCGAGCTTGTTGTATTCAATTCCGATACAATATCAGTGTTGCATCGTCACTGTGAACGTCCAAGGGTTACAGTGTACTGCAGTGGTTCATCGGAAACTATTACTGAACTCATAGGATCGGTTCCAAACACAGACCGGGTGAAGTATTACTCACTAAGACAGAAGTCGCCATCGTGCCTGTTGTATTCAATTCCGATACAACATCAGTATTGCATCGTCAATGTGAAGGTCCAAAGGTTACAGTGAACCTGCAGTGGTTAATCGGAAACTACTACTTGACTCATAAGATCGGTTCCAAACACAGACCGCTTGAAGTATTACTCACTTAGACAGAAGTCGGCATCGTGCCTGTTGTTTTCAATTCCGAAACAATATCAGTGTTGCATCGACACTTTGAACGTCCAAGGGTTACAGTGAACCTGCAGTGGCTCATCGAAAACTATTACTGAACTCATAGGATCGGTTCCAAACACAGACCGCTTTAAGTATTACTCACTTGGACAGAAGTCGGCATCGTGCCTGTTGTATTCAATTCCGATACAATAGCAGTGTTGCATCGTCACTGTGAACGTCCAAGGGTTACCGTGAACCTTTAGTGGTTCATCGGAAATTGATACTGAACTCATAGGATCGGTTCTAAACACAGAACGCTTGAAGTATTACTCACTTGGACAGAAGTCGGCATCGTGCCTGTTGTATTCAATTCCGATACAATATCAGTGTTGCATCGTCACTTTGAACGTCCAAGGGTTACAGTGAAATGCAGTGGCTCATCGGAAACCATTACTGAACTCAAAGTTCCAGTACCAAACACAGACCGCTTGAAGTATTACTCACATGGACAGAAGTCGGCATCGTGCCTGTTGTATTCAATTCCGATACAATATCAGTATTGCATCGTCACTGTGAACGTCCAAGCGTTACAGTGTTCCTGCAGTGGTTCATCGGAAACTATTACTGAACTCATAGGATCGGTTCCAAACACAGACCGCTTGAAGTATTACTCAATTGGACAGAAGTCGGCATCGTGCCTGTTGTATTCAATTCCGATACAATATCAGTATTGCATCGTCAATGTGAATGTCAAAGGTTACAGTGAACCTGCAGTGGTTCATCGGAAACTATTACTTGACTCATAGGATCGGTTCCAAACACAGACCGCTTGAAGTATTACTCACTTGGAGAGAAGTCGGCATCGTGCCTGTTGTATTCAATTCCGATACAATATCATGTTGCATCGTTACTGTGAACGTCCAAGGGTTACAGTGAACTTGCAGTGGTACATCGGAAACTATTACAGAACTCGTAGGATCGGTTCCAAACACAGACCGCTTGAAGTATTACTCACTTGGACAGAAGACGGCATCGTGCCTGATGTATTCAATTCCTATACAATATCAGTGTTGCATCGTCACTGTGAACGTCCAAGGGTTACAGTAAACCTGCAGTGGTTTATCGGAAACTATTACTGAACTCATAGGATCGGTTCCAAACACAGACCGCTTGAAGTATTACTCACTTGGACAGAAGTCGGCATCGTGCCTGTTGTATTCAATTACGATACAATACAGTGTTGCATCGTCACTGTGAACGTCCAAGGGTTACAGTGAACCTGCAGTGGTTCATCGGAAACTATTACTGAACTCATAGGATCGGTTCCAAACACAGACCGCTTGAAGTATTACTCACTTGGACAGAAGTCGGCATCGTGCCTGTTGTATTCAATTCCGATACAATACAGTGTTGCTTCGTCACTGTGAACGTCCAAGCGTTACAGTGAACCTTTAGTGGTTCATCGGAAACTGATACTGAACTCATAGGATCGGTTCTAAACACAGACCGCTTGAAGTATTACTCACTTGGACAGAAGTCGGCATCGTGCCTGTTGTATTCAATTCCGATACAATATCAGTGTTGCATCGTCACTGTGAACGTCCAAGGGTTACAGTGAACCTGCAGTGGTTCATCGGAAACTATTACTGAACTCATAGAATCGGTTCCAAACACAGACCGCTTGAAGTATTACTCACTTGGACAGAAGTCGGCATCGTGCCTGTTGTATTCCATTCCGATACAATATCATGTTGCATCGTTACTGTGAACGTCCAAGGGTTACAGTGAACTTGCAGTGGTACATCGGAAACTATTACTGAACTCGTAGGATCGGTTCCAAACACAGACCGCTTGAAGTATTACTCACTTGGACAGAAGTCGGCATCGTGCCTGTTGTATTCAATTCCTATACAATATCAGTGTTGCATCGTCACTGTGAACGTCCAAGGGTTACAGTAAACCTGCAGTGGTTTATCGGAAACTATTACTGAACTCATAGGATCGGTTCCAAGCACAGACCGCTTGAAGTATTACTCACTTGGACAGAAGTCGGCATCGTGCCTGTTGTATTCAATGCCGATAAAATATCAGTGTTGCATCGTCACTGTGAACGTCCAAGGGCTACAGTGAACCTGCAGTGGTTCATCGGAAACTATTACTGAACTCATAGGATCGGTTCCAAACACAGAACGCTTGAAGTATTACTCGCTTGGACAGAAGTCGTCATCGTGCCTGTTTTATTCAATTCCGATACTATATCAGTGTTGCATCGTCACTGTGAACGTCCAAGGGATACAGTGAACCTGCAGTGGCTCATCGGAATCTATTACTAAACTTATAGGATCGGTTCCAAACACAGACCGCTTGAAGTATTACTCACTTGGACAGAAGTCGGCATCGTGCCTGTTGTATTCAATTCCGATACAATATCAGTGTTGCATCGTCACTGAGAACGTCCAAGGGTTACAGTGAACCTGCAGTGGTTCATCGGAAACTATCACTGAACTCATTGGATCGGTTCCAAACACAGACCGCTTGAAGTATTACTCACTTACCAGAAGTCGGCATCGTGCCTGTTGTATCCAATTCCGATACAATATCAGTGTGGCATCGTCACTGTGAACGTCCAAGGGTTACAGTGAACTTGCAGTGGTTCATCGGAAACTATTACTGAACTCATGGGATCGGTTCCAAACACAGACCACTTGAAGTATTACTCACTTGGACACAAGTCGGCATCGTGCCTGTTGTATTCAATTCTGATACAATATCAGTGTTGCATCGTCACTGTGAACGTCCAAGGGTTACAGTGAACCTGCAGTGGTTCATCGGAAACTATTACTGAACTCATAGGATCGGTTCCAAACACAGACTGCTTGAAGTATTACTCACTTGGACAGAAGTCGGCATGGTGCCCGTTGTATTCAATTCCGATACAATATCAGTGTTGCATCGGCACTGTGAACGACCAAGGGTTACAGTGAACCTGCAGTGGTTCATCGGAAGATGTTATCGAACTCATAGGATCGGTTCAAAACACAGACCGCTTGAGGTATTACTCACTTGGACAGAAGTCGGCATCGAGCCTGTTGTATTCAATTCCGATACATAATCAGTGTTGCATCGTCACTGTGAACGACCAAGGGTTACAGTGTACCTGCAGTGGTTCATCGGAAACTATTACTAAACTCATGGGATCGGTTCCAAACACAGACCGCTTGAAGTATTACTCACTTGGAAAAAAGTCGCCA
Source organism: Schistocerca nitens (assembly GCF_023898315.1). Taxonomy (NCBI): domain Eukaryota; kingdom Metazoa; phylum Arthropoda; class Insecta; order Orthoptera; family Acrididae; genus Schistocerca; species Schistocerca nitens. Next base: position 1,287,266,384 of record NC_064614.1, read on the forward strand.
TCGTGCCTGTTGTATTCAAATCCGATACAATATCAGTATTGCATCGTCAATGTGAAGGTCCAAAGGTTACAGTGAACCTGCAGTGGTTCATCGGAAACTATTACTTGACTCATAGGATCGGTTCCAAACACAGACCGCTTGAAGTATTACTCACTTGGACAGAAGTCGGCATCGTGCCTGTTGTATTCAATTCCGATACAATATCAGTGTTGAATTGTCACTGTGAACGTCCAAGGGTTACAGTGAACCTGCAGTGACTCATCGGAAACTATTACTGAACTCATAGCATCAGTTCCAAACACAGACCGCTTGAAGTATTACTCACTTGGACAGAAGTCGGCATCGTGCCTGTTGTATTCAATTCCGATACAATATCAGTGTTGCATCGTCACTGTGAAGGTCCAAGGGTTTCAGTGAACCTGTATTGGTGTATTGGAAACTATTACTGAACTCATAGGATCGGTTCCAAACACAGACCGCTTGTAGTATTACTCACTTGGACAGAAGTCGGCATCGTGCCTGTTGTATTCAATTCCGATACAATATCAGTGTTGCATCGTCACTGTGAACGTCCAAGGGTTACATTGAACCTGTAGTGGTTCATCGGAAACTGATACTGAACTCATAGGATCGGTTCCAAACACAGACCGCTTGAAGTATTACTCACTTGGACAGAAGTCGGCATCGTGCCTGTTGTATTCAATTCCGATACAATATCAGTGTTGAATCGTCACTGTGAACGTCCAAGGGTTACAGTGAACCTGCAGTGGCTCTTCGGAAACTATTACTGAATTCATAGGATCGGTGCCAAACACAGAACGCTTGAAATATTACTCACTTGGACAGAAGTCGGCATCGTGCCTGTTTTATTCATTTCCGATACAATATTTGTGTTGCATCGTCACTGTGAACGTCCAAGGGTTACAGTGAACCTGCAGTGGCTCATCGGAAACTATTACAGAACTCATAGGATCGGTTCCAAACACAGACCGCTTGAAGTATTACTCGCTTGGACAGAAGTCGGCATCGTGCCTGTTGTATTCAATTCCGATACAATAGCAGTGTTGCATCGTCACTGTGAACGTCCAAGGGTTACAGTGAACCTGCAGTGGTTTATCGGAAACTATTACTGAACTCATAGGATCATTTCCAAACACAGACCGCTTGAAGTATTACTCACTTGGACAGAAGTCGGCATCGTGCCTGTTGTATTCAATTCCGATTCAATATCAGTGTTGCATCGTCATTGTGAACGTCCAAGGGTTACAGTGAACCTGCAGTGGTTCATCAGAAACTATTACTGAACTCATTGGATCGGTTCCAAACACAGACCGCTTGAAGTATTACTCACTTACCAGAAGTCGGCATCGTGCCTGTTGTATCCAATTCCGATACAATATCAGTGTGGCATCGTCACTGTGAACGTCCAAGTGTTACAGTGAACTTGCAGTGGTTCATCGAAAACTATTACTGAACTCATAGGATCGGTTCCAAACACAGACCGCTTGAAGTATTACTCACTTGGACAGAAGTCGGCATCGTGCCTGTTGTTTTCAATTCCGATACAATATCAGTGTTGCATCGTCACTGTGAACGTCCAAGGGTTACATTGAACCTGTAGTGGTTCATCGGAAACTGATACTGAACTCATAGGATCCGTTCCAAACACACACCGCTTGAAGTATTACTCACTTGGACAGAAGTCGGCATCGTGCCTGTTGTATTCAATTCCGATACAATATCAGTGTTGAATCGTCACTGTGAACGTCCAATGGTTACAGTGAACCTGCAGTGGCTCTTCGGAAACTATTACTGAATTCATAGGATCAGTGCCAAACACAGAACGCTTGAAGTATTACTCACTTGGACAGAAGTCGGCATCGTGCCTGTTTTATTCAATTCCGATACAATATTTGTGTTGCATCGTCACTGTGAACGTCCAAGGGTTACAGTGAACCTGCAGTGGCTCATCGGAAACTATTACTGAACTCATAGGATCGGTTCCAAACACAGACCGCTTGAAGTATTACTCGCTTGGACAGAAGTCGTCATCGTGCCTGTTGTATTCAATTCCGATACAATATCAGTGTTGCATCGTCACTGTGAACGTCCAAGGGTTACAGTGAACCTGCAGTGGTTTATCGGAAACTATTACTGAACTCATAGGATCGGTTCCAAACACAGACCGCTTGAAGTATTTCTCACTCGGACAGAAGTCGGCATCGTGCCTGTTGTATTCAATTCCGATACAATATCAGTGTTGCATCGTCACTGTGAACGTCCAAGGGTTACAGTGAACCTGCAGTGGTTCATCGGAAACTATTACTGAACTCATTGGATCGGTTCCAAACACAGACCGCTTGAAGTATTACTCACTTACCAGAAGTCGGCATCGTGCCTGTTGTATCCAATTCCGATACAATATCAGTGTGGCATCGTCACTGTGAACGTCCAAGGGTTACAGTGAACCTGCAGTGGTTCATCGGAAACTATTACTGAACTCATAGGATCGGTTCCAAACACAGACCGCTTGAAGTATTACTCACTTGGACAGAAGTCGGCATCGTGCCTGTTGTTTTCAATTCCGATACAATATTAGTGTTGCATCGTCACTGTGAACGTCCAAGGGTTACAGTGAAACAGCAGTGGTTCATCGGAAACTATTACTGAACTCATAGGATCGGTTCCAAACACAGACTGCTTGAAGTATTACTCACTTGGACAGAAGTCTGCATCGTGCCTGTTGTATTCAATTCCGATATAATATCAGTTTTGCATCGTCACTGTGAACGTCCCAGTGTTACAGTGAACCTGCAGTGGTTCATCGGAAATTATTATTGAACTCATAGGATCGGTTCCAAACGCAGATCGCTTGAAGTTTTACTCACTTGGAGATAAGTCGGCATGGTGCCCGTTGTATTCAATTCCGATACAATATCAGTGTTGCATCGGCACTGTGAACGACCAAGGGTTACAGTGAACCTGCAGTGGTTCATCGGAAGATGTTACCGAACTCATAGAATCGGTTCAAAACACAGACCGCTTGAGGTATTACTCACTTGGACAGAAGTCGGCATCGAGCCTGTTGTATTCAATCCCGATACATAATCAGTGTTGCATCGTCACTGTGAATGTCGAAGGGTTACAGTGTACCTGCAGTGGTTCATCGGAAACTATTACTAAACTCATGGGATCGGTTCCAAACACAGACCGCTTGAAGTATTACTCACTTGGACAAAAGTCGCCATCGTGCCTGTTGTATTCAATTCCGATACAATATCAGTATTGCATCGTCAATGTGAAGGTCCAAAGGTTACAGTGAACCTGCAGTGGTTCATCGGAAACTATTACTTGACTCATAGGATCGGTTCCAAACACAGACCGCTTGAAGTATTACTCACTTGGACAGAAGTCGGCATCGTGCCTGTTGTATTCAATTCCGATACAATATCAGTGTTGAATTGTCACTGTGAACGTCCAAGGGTTACAGTGAACCTGCAGTGACTCATCGGAAACTATTACTGAACTCATAGCATCGGTTCCAAACACAGACCGCTTGAAGTATTACTCACTTGGACAGAAGTCGGCATCGTGCCTGTTGTATTCAATTCCGATACAATATCAGTGTTGCATCGTCACTGTGAACGTCCAAGGGTTTCAGTGAACCTGCATTGGTGTATTGGAAACTATTACTGAACTCATAGGATCGGTTCCAAACACAGAACGCTTGTAGTATTACTCACTTGGACAGAAGTCGGCATCGTGCCTGTTGTATTCAATTCCGATACAATATCAGTGTTGCATCGTCACTGTGAACGTCCAAGGGTTACAGTGAACTTTTAGTGGTTCATCGGAAACTGATACTGAACTCATAGGATCGGTTCCAAACACAGACCGCTTGAAGTATTACTCACTTGGACAGAAGTCGGCATCGTGCCTGTTGTATTCAATTCCAATACAATATCAGTGTTGAATCGTCACTGTGAACGTCCAAGGGTTACAGTGAACCTGCAGTGGCTCATAGGTAACTATTACTGAGCTCATAGGATCGGTGCCAAACACAGAACGCTTGAAGTATTACTCACTTGGACAGATGTCGGCATCGTGCCTGTTTTATTCAATTCCGATACAATATTTGTGTTGCATCGTCACTGTGAACGTCCAAGGGTTACAGTGAACCTGCAGTGGCTCATCGGAAACTATTACTGAACTCATAGGATCGGTTCCAAACACAGACCGCTTGAAGTATTACTCGCTTGGACAGAAGTCGTCATCGTGCCTGTTGTATTCAATTCCGATACTATATCAGTGTTGCATCGTCACTGTGAACGTCCAAGGGTTACAGTGAACCTGCAGTGGTTTATCGGAAACTATTACTGAACTCATAGGATCGGTTCCAAACACAGACCGCTTGAAGTATTACTCACTTGGACCGAAGTCGGCATCGTTCCTGTTGTATTCAATTCCGATACAATATCAGTTTTGCATCGTCACTGTGAACGTCCCAGTGTTACAGTGAACCTGCAGTGGTTCATCGGAAACTATTATTGAACTCATAGGATCGGTTCCAAACGCAGATCGCTTGAAGTATTACTCACTTGGACAGAAGTCGGCATCGAGCCTGTTGTTTTCAATTCCGATACATAATCAGCGTTTCATTGTAACTGTGAACGTCCAAGGGTTACAGTGTACCTGCAGTGGTTCATCGGAAACTATTACTGAACTCATATGATCGGTTCCAAACACAGACCGCTTGAAGTATTACTCACTTAGACAGAAGTCGGAATCGTGCCTGTTGTATTCAATTCCGATACAATATCAGTGTTGCATCGTCACTGTGAACGTCCAAGGGTTACAGTGAACCTGCAGTGGTTCATCGGATACTATTACTGAACTCATTGGATCGGTTCCAAACACAGACCGCTTGAAGTATTACTCACTTGGACAGAAGTCGGCATCGTGCCTGTTGTATTCAATTCCGATACAATATCAGTGTTGCATCGTCACTGTGAACGTCCAAGGGTTACAGTGAACCTGCAGTGGTTCATCGGAAGCTATTACTGAACTCATAGGATCGGTTCCAAACAAAGACCGCTTGAAGTATTACTCACTCGGACAGAAGTCGGCATCGTGCATGTTGTATTCAATTCCGATACAATATCAGTGTTGCATCGTCACTGTGAACGTCCAAGGGTTACAGTGAACCTGCAGTAGTTCATCTGAAATTATTACTGAACTCATAGGACCGGTTCCTAACACAGACAACTTGAAGTATTACTCACTTGGACTGAAGTCGGCATCTTGCCTGTTGTATTCAATTCCGATACAATATCAGTGTTGCATCTTCACTGTGAACGTCCAAGGGTTACAGTGAAACTGCAGTGGTTCATCGGAAACTATTACTGAACTCATAGGATCGGTTCCAAACACAGTCTGCTTGAAGTATTACTCACTCGGACAGAAGTCGGCATCGTGCCTGTTGTATTCAATTCCGACACAATATCAGTTTTGCATCGTCACTGTGAACGTCCCAGTGTTACAGTGAACCTGCAGTGGTTCATCGGAAACTATTACTGAACTCATAGGCTCGGTTCCAAACACAGATCGCTTGAAGTTTTAGTCACTAGGACAGAAGTCGGCATCGTGCCTGTTGTATTCAATTCCGATACAATATCAGTGTTGCATCGTCACTGTGAACGTCCAAGGGTTACAGTGAAACTGCAGTGGTTCATCGGAAACTATTACTGAACTCATAGGATCGGTTCCAAACACAGATCGCTTGAAGTTTTAGTCACTTGGACAGAAGTCGGCATCGTGCCTGTTGTATTCAATTCCGATACCATATCAGTGTTGCATCGGCACTGTGAAAGACCAAGGGTTACAGTGAACCTGCAGTGGTTCATCGGAAGATGTTACTGAACTCATAGGATCGGTTCCAAACACAGACCGCTTGAGGTATTAGTCACTTGGACAGAAGTCGGCATCGAGCCTGTTGTAGTCATTTCCGGTACAATATCAGTGTTGCATCGTCACTGTGAACGTCCAAGGGTTACATTGTCCCTGCAGTGGTGCTTCGGAAACTATTACTGAACTCATAGGATCGGTTCCAAACACAGACCGCTTGAAGTATTACTTACTTGGACAGAAGACCCCATCGTGCCTGTTGTATTCAATTCCGATACATTATCAGTAATGCATCGTCAATGTGAAGGTCCAAAGGTTACAGTGAACCTGCAGTGGTTCATCGGAAACTATTACTGAACTCATAGGATCGGTTCCAAACCCAGACCGCTTGAAGTATTACTCACTTGGACAGAAGTAGGCATCGTGCCTGTTGTATTCAATTCCGATACAATATCAGTTTTGAATTGTCACTGTGAACGTCCAAATGTTACAGTGAACCTGCAGTGACTCATCGGAAACTATTACTGAACTCATAGGATCGGTTCCAAACACAGACCGCTTGTAGTATTACTCACTTGGACAGAAGTCGGCATCGTGCCTGTTGTATTCAATTCCGATACAATATCAGTGTTGCATCGTCACTGTGAACGTCCAAGGGTTACAGTGAACCTGTAGTGGTTCATCGGAAACTGATACTGAACTCATAGGCTAGGTTCAAAACAGAGATCGCTTGAAGTATTACTCACTTGGACAGAAGTCGGCATCGTGCCTGTTGTATTCAATTCCGATACAATATCAGTGTTGAATCCTCACTGTAAACGTCCAAGGGTTAGAGTGAACCTGCAGTGGTTCATCGGAAACTATTACTGAACTCATAGGATCGGTTCCAAGCACAGACCGCTTGAAGTATTACTCACTTGGACAGAAGTCGGCATCGTGCCTGTTGTATTCAATTCCGATACAATATCAGTGATGCATCGTCACTGTGAACGTCCAAGGGTTTCAGTGAACCAGCAGTGGGTTATCGGAAACTGATACTGAACTCATAGGATCGGTTCCAAACACAGACCGCTTGTAGTATTACTCACTTGGACAGAAGTCGGCATCGTGCCTGTTATATTCAATTCCCATAAAATATCAGTGTTGCATCGCCACTGTGAACGTCCAAGGGTTACAGTGAACCTGTAGTGATTCATTGGAAACTGATACTGAACTCATAGGATCGGTTCCAAACACAGACCGCTTGAAGTATTACTCACTTGGACAGAAGTCGGCATCGTGCCTGTTGTAATCAATTCCGATACAATATCAGTGTTGCATCGTCACTGTGAACGTCCAAGCGTTACAGTGAACCTGCAGTGGTTCATCGGAAACTATTACTGAACTCATAGGATCGGTTCCAAACACAGACCGCTTGAAGTATTACTCACTCGGACAGAAGTCGGCATCGTGCCTGTTGTATTCAATTCCGACACAATATCAGTTTTGCATCGTCACTGTGAACGTCCCAGTGTTACAGTGAACCTGCAGTGGTTCATCGGAAACTATTACTGAACTCATAGGCTCGGTTCCAAACACAGATCGCTTGAAGTTTTAGTCACTTGGACAGAAGTCGGCATCGAGCCTGTTGTATTCAATTCCGATACATAATCAGTGTTGCATCGTCACTGTGAACGTCCAAGGGTTACAGTGTACCTGCAGTGGTTCATCGGAAACTATTACTAAACTCATGGGATCGGTTCCAAACACAGACCGCTTGAAGTATTACTCACTTGGACAAAAGTCGCCATCGTGCCTGTTGTATTCAATTCCGATACAATATCAGTATTGCATCGTCAATGTGAAGGTCCAAAGGTTACAGTGAACCTGCAGTGGTTCATCGGAAACTATTACTTGACTCATAGGATCGGTTCCAAACACAGACCGCTTGAAGTATTACTCGCTTGGACAGAAGTCGGCATCGTGCCTGTTGTATTCAATTCCGATACAATAGCAGTGTTGCATCGTCACTGTGAACGTCCAAGGGTTACAGTGAACCTGCAGTGGTTTATCGGAAACTATTACTGAACTCATAGGATCGGTTCCAAACACAGACCGCTTGAAGTATTACTCACTTGGACAGAAGTCGGCATCGTGCCTGTTGTATTCAATTCCGATACAATATCAGTGTTGCATCGTCACTGTGAACGTCCAAGGGTTACATTGAACCTGTAGTGGTTCATCGGAAACTGATACTGAACTCATAGGATCGGTTCCAAACACAGACCGCTTGAAGTATTACTCACTTGGACAGAAGTCGGCATCGTGCCTGTTGTATTCAATTCCGATACAATATCAGTGTTGAATCGTCACTGTGAACGTCCAAGGGTTACAGTGAACCTGCAGTGGCTCTTCGGAAACTATTACTGAATTCATAGGATCGGTGCCAAACACAGAACGCTTGAAATATTACTCACTTGGACAGAAGTCGGCATCGTGCCTGTTTTATTCATTTCCGATACAATATTTGTGTTGCATCGTCACTGTGAACGTCCAAGGGTTACAGTGAACCTGCAGTGGCTCATCGGAAACTATTACAGGACTCATAGGATCGGTTCCAAACACAGACCGCTTGAAGTATTACTCGCTTGGACAGAAGTCGGCATCGTGCCTGTTGTATTCAATTCCGATACAATAGCAGTGTTGCATCGTCACTGTGAACGTCCAAGGGTTACAGTGAACCTGCAGTGGTTTATCGGAAACTATTACTGAACTCATAGGATCATTTCCAAACACAGACCGCTTGAAGTATTACTCACTTGGACACAAGTCGGCATCGTGCCTGTTGTATTCAATTCCGATACAATATCAGTGTTGCATCGTCATTGTGAACGTCCAAGGGTTACAGTGAACCTGCAGTGGTTCATCAGAAACTATTACTGAACTCATTGGATCGGTTCCAAACACAGACCGCTTGAAGTATTACTCACTTACCAGAAGTCGGCATCGTGCCTGTTGTATCCAATTCCGATACAATACAGTGTGGCATCGTCACTGTGAACGTCCAAGGGTTACAGTGAACTTGCAGTGGTTCATCGAAAACTATTACTGAACTCATAGGATCGGTTCCAAACACAGACCGCTTGAAGTATTACTCACTAGGACAGAAGTCGGCATCGTGCCTGTTGTTTTCAAATCCGATACAATATCAGTGTTTCATCGTCACTGTGAACGTCCAAGGGTTACATTGAACCTGTAGTGGTTCATCGGAAACTGATACTGAACTCATAGGATCGGTTCCAAACACACACCGCTTGAAGTATTACTCACTTGGACAGAAGTCGGCATCGTGCCTGTTGTATTCAATTCCGATACAATATCAGTGTTGAATCGTCACTGTGAACGTCCAATGGTTACAGTGAACCTGCAGTGGCTCTTCGGAAACTATTACTGAATTCATAGGTTCAGTGCCAAACACAGAACGCTTGAAGTATTACTCACTTGGACAGAAGTCGGCATCGTGCCTGTTTTATTCAATTCCGATACAATATTTGTGTTGCATCGTCACTGTGAACGTCCAAGGGTTACAGTGAACCTGCAGTGGCTCATCGGAAACTATTACTGAACTCATAGGATCGGTTCCAAACACAGACCGCTTGAAGTATTACTCGCTTGGACAGAAGTCGTCATCGTGCCTGTTGTATTCAATTCCGATACAATATCAGTGTTGCATCGTCACTGTGAACGTCCAAGGGTTACAGTGAACCTGCAGTGGTTTATCGGAAACTATTACTGAACTCATAGGATCGGTTCCAAACACAGACCGCTTGAAGTATTACTCACTCGGACAGAAGTCGGCATTGTGCCTGTTGTATTCAATTCCGATACAATATCAGTGTTGCAACGTCACTGTGAACGTCCAAGGGTTACAGTGAACCTGCAGTGGTTCATCGGAAACTATTACTGAACTCATTGGATCGGTTCCAAACACAGACCGCTTGAGGTATTAGTCACTTGGACAGAAGTCGGCATCGAGCCTGTTGTAGTCATTTCCGGTACAATATGAGTGTTGCATCGTCGCTGTGAAAGTCCAAGGGTTACAGTGTACCTGCAGTGGTGCATCGGAAACTATTACTGAACTCATAGGATCGGTTCCAAACACAGACCGCTTGAAGTATTACTTACTTGGACAGAAGACCCCATCGTGCCTGTTGTATTCAATTCCTATACATTATCAGTAATGCATCGTCAATGTGAAGGTCCAAAGGTTACAGTGAACCTGCAGTGGTTCATCGGAAACTATTACTGAACTCATAGGATCGGTTCCAAACCCAGACCGCTTGAAGTATTACTCACTTGGACAGAAGTAGGCATCGTGCCTGTTGTATTCAATTCCGATACAATATCAGTTTTGAATTGTCACTGTGAACGTCCAAATGTTACAGTGAACCTGCAGTGACTCATCGGAAACTATTACTGAACTCATAGGATCGGTTCCAAACACAGACCGCTTGTAGTATTACTCACTTGGACAGAAGTCGGCATCGTGCCTGTTGTATTCAATTCCGATACAATATCAGTGTTGCATCGTCACTGTGAACGTCCAAGGGTTACAGTGAACCTGTAGTGGTTCATCGGAAACTGATACTGAACTCATAGGATAGGTTCAAAACAGAGATCGCTTGAAGTATTACTCACTTGGACAGAAGTCGGCATCGTGCCTGTTGCATTCAATTCCGATACAATATCAGTGTTGAATCCTCACTGTAAACGTCCAAGGGTTACAGTGAACCTGCAGTGGTTCATCGGAAACTATTACTGAACTCATAGGATCGGTTCCAAGCACAGACCGCTTGAAGTATTACTCACTTGGACAGAAGTCGGCATCGTGCCTGTTGTATTCAATTCCGATACAATATCAGTGATGCATCGTCACTGTGAACGTCCAAGGGTTTCAGTGAACCAGCAGTGGGTTATCGGAAACTGAAACTGAACACATAGGATCGGTTCCAAACACAGACCGCTTGTAGTATTACTCACTTGGACAGAAGTCGGCATCGTGCCTGTTATATTCAATTCCTATAAAATATCAGTGTTGCATCGCCACTGTGATCGTCCAAGGGTTACAGTGAACCTGTAGTGATTCATTGGAAACTGATACTGAACTCATAGGATAGGTTCCAAACACAGACCGCTTGAAGTATTACTCACTTGGACAGAAGTCGGCATCGTGCCTGTTGTATTCAATTCCGATACAATATCAGTGTTGCATCGTCACTGTGAACGTCCAAGCGTTACAGTGAACCTGCAGTGGTTCATCGGAAACTATTACTGAACTCATAGGATCGGTTCCAAACACAGACCGCTTGAAGTATTACTCACTCGGACAGAAGTCGGCATCGTGCCTGTTGTATTCAATTCCGACACAATATCAGTTTTGCATCGTCACTGTGAACGTCCCAGTGTTACAGTGAACCTGCAGTGGTTCATCGGAAACTATTACTGAACTCATAGGCTCGGTTCCAAACACAGATCGCTTGAAGTTTTAGTCACTTGGACAGAAGTCGGCATCGAGCCTGTTGTATTCAATTCCGATACATAATCAGTGTTGCATCGTCACTGTGAACGTCCAAGGGTTACAGTGTACCTGCAGTGGTTCATCGGAAACTATTACTAAACTCATGGGATCGGTTCCAAACACAGACCGCTTGAAGTATTACTCACTTGGACAAAAGTCGCCATCGTGCCTGTTGTATTCAATTCCGATACAATATCAGTATTGCATCGTCAATGTGAAGGTCCAAAGGTTACAGTGAACCTGCAGTGGATCATCGGAAACTATTACTTGACTCATAGGATCGGTTCCAAACACAGACCGCTTGAAGTATTACTCACTTGGACAGAAGTCGGCATCGTGCCTGTTGTATTCAATTCCGATACAATATCAGTGTTGAATTGTCACTGTGAACGTCCAAGGGTTACAGTGAACCTGCAGTGACTCATCGGAAACTATTACTGAACTCATAGCATCAGTTCCAAACACAGACCGCTTGAAGTATTACTCACTTGGACATAAGTCGGCATCGTGCCTGTTGTATTCAATTCCGATACAATATCAGTGTTGCATCGTCACTGTGAACGTCCAAGGGTTTCAGTGAACCTGTATTGGTGTATTGGAAACTATTACTGAACTCATAGGATCGGTTCCAAACACAGACCGCTTGTTGTATTACTCACTTGGACAGAAGTCGGCATCGTGCCTGTTGTATTCAATTCCGATACAATATCAGTGTTGCATAATCACTGTGAACGTCCAAGGGTTACATTGAACCTGTAGTGGTTCATCGGAAACTGATACTGAACTCATAGGATCGGTTCCAAACACAGACCGCTTGAAGTATTACTCACTTGGACAGAAGTCGGCATCGTGCCTGTTGTATTCAATTCCGATACAATATCAGTGTTGAATCGTCACTGTGAACGTCCAAGGGTTACAGTGAACCTGCAGTGGCTCTTCGGAAACTATTACTGAATTCATAGGATCGGTGCCAAACACAGAACGCTTGAAATATTACTCACTTGGACAGAAGTCGGCATCGTGCCTGTTTTATTCATTTCCGATACAATATTTGTGTTGCATCGTCACTGTGAACGTGCAAGGGTTACAGTGAACCTGCAGTGGCTCATCGGAAACTATTACAGAACTCATAGGATCGGTTCCAAACACAGACCGCTTGAAGTATTACTCGCTTGGACAGAAGTCGGCATCGTGCCTGTTGTATTCAATTCCGATACAATAGCAGTGTTGCATCGTCACTGTGAACGTCCAAGGGTTACAGTGAACCTGCAGTGGTTTATCGGAAACTATTACTGAACTCATAGGATCATTTCCAAACACAGACCGCTTGAAGTATTACTCACTTGGACAGAAGTCGGCATCGTGCCTGTTGTATTCAATTCCGATACAATATCAGTGTTGCATCGTCATTGTGAACGTCCAAGGGTTACAGTGAACCTGCAGTGGTTCATCAGAAACTATTACTGAACTCATTGGATCGGTTCCAAACACAGACCGCTTGAAGTATTACTCACTTACCAGAAGTCGGCATCGTGCCTGTTGTATCCAATTCCGATACAATATCAGTGTGGCATCGTCACTGTGAACGTCCAAGGGTTACAGTGAACTTGCAGTGGTTCATCGAAAACTATTACTGAACTCGTAGGATCGGTTCCAAACACAGACCGCTTGAAGTATTACTCACTAGGACAGAAGTCGGCATCGTGCCTGTTGTTTTCAATTCCGATACAATATCAGTGTTGCATCGTCACTGTGAACGTCCAAGGGTTACATTGAACCTGTAGTGGTTCATCGGAAACTGATACTGAACTCATAGGATCGGTTCCAAACACACACCGCTTCAAGTATTACTCACTTGGACAGAAGTCGGCATCGTGCCTGTTGTATTCAATTCCGATACAATATCAGTGTTGAATCGTCACTGTGAACGTCCAATGGTTACAGTGAACCTGCAGTGGCTCTTCGGAAACTATTACTGAATTCATAGGATCAGTGCCAAACACAGAACGCTTGAAGTATTACTCACTTGGACAGAAGTCGGCATCGTGCCTGTTTTATTCAATTCCGATACAATATTTGTGTTGCATCGTCACTGTGAACGTCCAAGGGTTACAGTGAACCTGCAGTGGCTCATCGGAAACTATTACTGAACTCATAGGATCGGTTCCAAACACAGACCGCTTGAAGTATTACTCGCTTGGACAGAAGTCGTCATCGTGCCTGTTGTATTCAATTCCGATACAATATCAGTGTTGCATCGTCACTGTGAACGTCCAAGGGTTACAGTGAACCTGCAGTGGTTTATCGGAAACTATTACTGAACTCATAGGATCGGTTCCAAACACAGACCGCTTGAAGTATTACTCACTCGGACAGAAGTCGGCATCGTGCCTGTTGTATTCAATTCCGATACAATATCAGTGTTGCATCGTCACTGTGAACGTCCAAGGGTTACAGTGAACCTGCATTGGTTCATCGGAAACTATTACTGAACTCATTGGATCGGTTCCAAACACAGACCGCTTGAAGTATTACTCACTTACCAGAAGTCGGCATCGTGCCTGTTGTATCCAATTCCGATATAATATCAGTGTGGCATCGTCACTGTGAACGTCCAAGGGTTACAGTGAACCTGCAGTGGTTCATCGGAAACTATTACTGAACTCATAGGATCGGTTCCAAACACAGACCGCTTGAAGTATTACTCACTTGGACAGAAGTCGGCATCGTGCCTGTTGTTTTCAATTCCGATACAATATTAGTGTTGCATCGTCACTGTGAACGTCCAAGGGTTACAGTGAACCAGCAGTGGTTCATCGGAAACTATTACTGAACTCATAGGATCGGTTCCAAACACAGACTGCTTGAAGTATTACTCACTTGGACAGAAGTCTGCATCGTGCCTGTTGTATTCAATTCCGATATAATATCAGTTTTGCATCGTCACTGTGAACGTCCCAGTGTTACAGTGAACCTGCAGTGGTTCATCGGAAATTATTATTGAACTCATAGGATCGGTTCCAAACGCAGATCGCTTGAAGTTTTACTCACTTGGAGATAAGTCGGCATGGTGCCCGTTGTATTCAATTCCGATACAATATCAGTGTTGCATCGGCACTGTGAACGACCAAGGGTTACAGTGAACCTGCAGTGGTTCATCGGAAGATGTTACCGAACTCATAGGATCGGTTCAAAACACAGACCGCTTGAGGTATTACTCACTTGGACAGAAGTCGGCATCGAGCCTGTTGTATTCAATTCCGATACATAATCAGTGTTGCATCGTCACTGTGAACGTCGAAGGGTTACAGTGTACCTGCAGTGGTTCATCGGAAACTATTACTAAAGTCATGGGATCGTTTCCAAACACAGACCGCTTGAAGTATTACTCACTTGGACAAAAGTCGCCATCGTGCCTGTTGTATTCAATTCCGATACAATATCAGTATTGCATCGTCAATGTGAAGGTCCAAAGGTTACAGTGAACCTGCAGTGGTTCATCGGAAACTATTACTTGACTCATAGGATCGGTTCCAAACACAGACCGCTTGAAGTATTACTCACTTGGACAGAAGTCGGCATCGTGCCTGTTGTATTCAATTCCGATACAATATCAGTGTTGAATTGTCACTGTGAACGTCCAAGGGTTACAGTGAACCTGCAGTGACTCATCGGAAACTATTACTGAACTCATAGCATCGGTTCCAAACACAGACCGCTTGAAGTATTACTCACTTGGACAGAAGTCGGCATCGTGCCTGTTGTATTCAATTCCGATACAATATCAGTGTTGCATCGTCACTGTGAACGTCCAAGGGTTTCAGTGAACCTGCATTGGTGTATTGGAAACTATTACTGAACTCATAGGATCGGTTCCAAACACAGAACGCTTGTAGTATTACTCACTTGGACAGAAGTCGGCATCGTGCCTGTTGTATTCAATTCCGATACAATATCAGTGTTGCATCGTCACTGTGAACGTCCAAGGGTTACAGTGAACTTTTAGTGGTTCATCGGAAACTGATACTGAACTCATAGGATCGGTTCCAAACACAGACCGCTTGAAGTATTACTCACTTGGACAGAAGTCGGCATCGTGCCTGTTGTTTTCAATTCCGATACAATATTAGTGTTGCATCGTCACTGTGAACGTCCAAGGGTTACAGTGAACCAGCAGTGGTTCACCGGAAACTATTACTGAACTCATAGGATCGGTTCCAAACACAGACTGCTTGAAGTATTACTCACTTGGACAGAAGTCTGCATCGTGCCTGTTGTATTCAATTCCGATATAATATCAGTTTTGCATCGTCACTGTGAACGTCCCAGTGTTACAGTGAACCTGCAGTGGTTCATCGGAAATTATTATTGAACTCATAGGATCGGTTCCAAACGCAGATCGCTTGAAGTTTTACTCACTTGGAGATAAGGCGGCATGGTGCCCGTTGTATTCAATTCCGATACAATATCAGTGTTGCATCGGCACTGTGAACGACCAAGGGTTACAGTGAACCTGCAGTGGTTCATCGGAAGATGTTACCGAACTCATAGGATCGGTTCAAAACACAGACCGCTTGAGGTATTACTCACTTGGACAGAAGTCGGCATCGAGCCTGTTGTATTCAATTCCGATACATAATCAGTGTTGCATCGTCACTGTGAACGTCGAAGGGTTACAGTGTACCTGCAGTGGTTCATCGGAAACTATTACTAAACTCATGGGATCGGTTCCAAACACAGACCGCTTGAAGTATTACTCACTTGGACAAAAGTCGCCATCGTGCCTGTTGTATTCAATTCCGATACAATATCAGTATTGCATCGTCAATGTGAAGGTCCAAAGGTAACAGTGAACCTGCAGTGGTTCATCGGAAACTATTACTTGACTCATAGGATCGGTTCCAAACACAGACCGCTTGAAGTATTACTCACTTGGACAGAAGTCGGCATCGTGCCTGTTGTATTCAATTCCGATACAATATCAGTGTTGAATTGTCACTGTGAACGTCCAAGGGTTACAGTGAACCTGCAGTGACTCATCGGAAACTATTACTGAACTCATAGCATCGGTTCCAAACACAGACCGCTTGAAGTATTACTCACTTGGACAGAAGTCGGCATCGTGCCTGTTGTATTCAATTCCGATACAATATCAGTGTTGCATCGTCACTGTGAACGTCCAAGGGTTTCAGTGAACCTGCATTGGTGTATTGGAAACTATTACTGAACTCATAGGATCGGTTCCAAACACAGAACGCTTGTAGTATTACTCACTTGGACAGAAGTCGGCATCGTGCCTGTTGTATTCAATTCCGATACAATATCAGTGTTGCATCGTCACTGTGAACGTCCAAGGGTTACAGTGAACTTTTAGTGGTTCATCGGAAACTGATACTGAACTCATAGGATCGGTTCCAAACACAGACCGCTTGAAGTATTACTCACTTGGACAGAAGTCGGCATCGTGCCTGTTGTATTCAATTCCGATACAATATCAGTGTTGAATCGTCACTGTGAACGTCCAAGGGTTACAGTGAACCTGCAGTGGCTCATCGGAAACTATTACTGAGCTCATAGGATCGGTGCCAAACACAGAACGCTTGAAGTATTACTCACTTGGACAGATGTCGGCATCGTGCTTGTTTTATTCAATTCCGATACAATATTTGTGTTGCATCGTCACTGTGAACGTCCAAGGGTTACAGTGAACCTGCAGTGGCTCATCGGAAACTATTACTGAACTCATAGGATCGGTTCCAAACACAGACCGCTTGAAGTATTACTCGCTTGGACAGAAGTCGTCATCGTGCCTGTTGTATTCAATTCCGATACTATATCAGTGTTGCATCGTCACTGTGAACGTCCAAGGGTTACAGTGAACCTGCAGTGGATTATCGGAAACTGTTACTGAACTCATAGGATCGGTTCCAAACACAGACCGCTTGAAGTATTACTCACTTGGACAGAAGTCGGCATCGTGCCTGTTGTATTCAATTCCGATACAATATCAGTTTTGCATCGTCACTGTGAACGTCCCAGTGTTACAGTGAACCTGCAGTGGTTCATCGGAAACTATTATTGAACTCATAGGATCGGTTCCAAACGCAGATCGCTTGAAGTATTACTCACTTGGACAGAAGTCGGCATCGAGCCTGTTGTTTTCAATTCCGATACATAATCAGCGTTTCATTGTAACTGTGAACGTCCAAGGGTTACAGTGTACCTGCAGTGGTTCATCGGAAACTATTACTGAACTCATAGGATCGTTTCCAAACACAGACCGCTTGAAGTATTACTCACTTAGACAGAAGTCGGAATCGTGCCTGTTGTATTCAATTCCGATACAATATCAGTGTTGCATCGTCACTGTGAACGTCCAAGGGTTACAGTGAACCTGCAGTGGTTCATCGGAAACTATTACTGAACTCATAGGATCGGTTCCAAACACAGACCGCTTGAAGTATTACTCACTTGGACAGAAGTCGGCATCGTGCCTGTTGTATTCAATTCCGATACAATATCAGTGTTGCATCGTCACTGTGAACGTCCAAGGGTTACAGTGAACCTGAAGTGGTTCATCGGAAACTATTACTGAACTCATAGGATCGGTTCCAAACAAAGACCGCTTGAAGTATTACTCACTCGGACAGAAGTCGGCATCGTGCATGTTGTATTCAATTCCGATACAATATCAGTGTTGCATCGTCACTGTGAACGTCCAAGGGTTACAGTGAACCTGCAGTAGTTCATCTGAAATTATTACTGAACTCATAGGACCGGTTCCTAACACAGACAACTTGAAGTATTACTCACTTGGACTGAAGTCGGCATCTTGCCTGTTGTATTCAATTCCGATACAATATCAGTGTTGCATCTTCACTGTGAACGTCCAAGGGTTACAGTGAAACTGCAGTGGTTCATCGGAAACTATTACTGAACTCATAGGATCGGTTCCAAACACAGTCTGCTTGAAGTATTACTCACTCGGACAGAAGTCGGCATCGTGCCTGTTGTATTCAATTCCGACACAATATCAGTTTTGCATCGTCACTGTGAACGTCCCAGTGTTACAGTGAACCTGCAGTGGTTCATCGGAAACTATTACTGAACTCATAGGCTCGGTTCCAAACACAGATCGCTTGAAGATTTAGTCACTTGGACAGAAGTCGGCATCGTGCCTGTTGTATTCAATTCCGATACAATATCAGTGTTGCATCGTCACTGTGAACGTCCAAGGGTGACAGTGAAACTGCAGTGGTTCATCGGAAACTATTACTGAACTCATAGGATCGGTTCCAAACACAGATCGCTTGAAGTTTTAGTCACTTGGACAGAAGTCGGCATCGTGCCTGTTGTATTCAATTCCGATACCATATCAGTGTTGCATCGGCACTGTGAAAGACCAAGGGTTACAGTGAACCTGCAGTGGTTCATCGGAAGATGTTACTGAACTCATAGGATCGGTTCCAAACACAGACCGCTTGAGGTATTAGTCACTTGGACAGAAGTCGGCATCGAGCCTGTTGTAGTCATTTCCGGTACAATAACAGTGTTGCATCGTCGCTGTGAACGTCCAAGGGTTACAGTGTACCTGCAGTGGTGCATCGGCACCTATTACTGAACTCATAGGATCGGTTCCAAACACAGACCGCTTGGAGTATTACTTACTTGGACAGAAGACCCCATCGTGCCTGTTGTATTCAATTCCGATACATTATCAGTAATGCATCGTCAATGTGAAGGTCCAAAGGTTACAGTGAACCTGCAGTGGTTCATCGGAAACTATTACTGAACTCATAGGATCGGTTCCAAACCCAGACCGCTTGAAGTATTACTCACTTGGACAGAAGTAGGCATCGTGCCTGTTGTATTCAATTCCGATACAATATCAGTTTTGAATTGTCACTGTGAACGTCCAAATGTTACAGTGAACCTGCAGTGACTCATCGGAAACTATTACTGAACTCATAGGATCGGTTCCAAACACAGACCGCTTGTAGTATTACTCACTTGGACAGAAGTCGGCATCGTGCCTGTTGTATTCAATTCCGATACAATATCAGTGTTGCATCGTCACTGTGAACGTCCAAGGGTTACAGTGAACCTGTAGTGGTTCATCGGAAACTGATACTGAACTCATAGGATAGGTTCAAAACAGAGATCGCTTGAAGTATTACTCACTTGGACAGAAGTCGGCATCGTGCCTGTTGTATTCAATTCCGATACAATATCAGTGTTGAATCCTCACTGTAAACGTCCAAGGGTTACAGTGAACCTGCAGTGGTTCATCGGAAACTATTACTGAACTCATAGGATCGGTTCCAAGCACAGACCGCTTGAAGTATTACTCACTTGGACAGAAGTCGGCATCGTGCCTGTTGTATTCAATTCCGATACAATATCAGTGATGCATCGTCACTGTGAACGTCCAAGGGTTTCAGTGAACCAGCAGTGGGTTATCGGAAACTGATACTGAACTCATAGGATCGGTTCCAAACACAGAACGCTATAAGTATTACTCACTTGGACAAAAGTCGGCATCGTGCCTGTTGTATTCAATTCCGATACAATATTAGTGTTGCATCGTCACTGTGAACGTCCAAGGGTTTCAGTGAACCTGCAGTGGTTTATCGGAAACTATTACTGAACTCATAGGATCGGTTCCAAACACAGACCGCTTGAAGTATTACTCACTCGGACAGAAGTCGGCATCGTGCCTGTTGTATTCAATTCCGATACAATAGCAGTGTTGCATCGTCACTGTGAACGTCCAAGGGTTTCAGTGAACCTGCAGTGGTTTATCGGAAACTGTTACTGAACTCATAGGATCGGTTCCAAACACAGACCGCTTGAAGTATTACTCACTCGGACAGAAGTCGGCATCGTGCCTGTTGTATTCAATTCCGACACAATATCAGTTTTGCATCGTCACTGTGAACGTCCCAGTGTTACAGTGAACCTGCAGTGGTTCATCGGAAACTTTTACTGAACTCATAGGCTCGGTTCCAAACACAGATCGCTTGAAGTTTTAGGCACTTGGACAGAAGTCGGCATCGTGCCTGTTGTATTCAATTCCGATACAATATCAGTGTTGCATCGGCACTGTGAAAGACCAAGGGTTACAGTGAACCTGCAGTGGTTCATCGGAAGATGTTTCTGAACTCATAGGATCGGTTCCAAACACAGACCGCTTGAGGTATTAGTCACTTGGACAGAAGTCGGCATCGAGCCTGTTGTATTCATTTCCGGTACAATATCAGTGTTGCATCGTCGCTGTGAACGTCCAAGGGTTACAGTGTACCTGCAGTGGTGCATCGGAAACTATTACTGAACTCATAGGATCGGTTCCAAACACAGACTGCTTGAAGTATTACTTACTTGGACAGAAGATCCCATCGTGCCTGTTGTATTCAATTCCGATACATTATCAGTAATGCATCGTCAATGCGAAGGTCCAAAGGTTACAGTGAACCTGCAGTGGTTCATCGGATACTATTACTGAACTCATAGGATCGGTTCCAAACACAGACCGCTTGAAGTATTACTCACTTGGACAGAAGTAGGCATCGTGCCTGTTGTATTCAATTCCGATACAATATCAGTTTTGAATTGTCACTGTGAACGTCCAAATGTTACAGTGAACCTGCAGTGACTCATCGGAAACTATTACTGAACTCATAGGATCGGTTCCAAACACAGACCGCTTGTAGTATTACTCACTTGGACAGAAGTCGGCATCGGGCCTGTTGTATTCAATTCCGACACAATATCAGTTTTGCATCGTCACTGCGAACGTCCCAGTGTTACAGTGAACCTGCAGTGGTTCATCGGAAACTATTACTGAACTCATAGGCTCGGTTCCAAACACAGATCACTTGAAGTTTTAGTCACTTGGACAGAAGTCGGCATCGTGCCTGTTGTATTCAATTCGGATACAATATCAGTGTTGCATCGGCACTGTGAAAGACCAAGGGTTACAGTGAACCTGCAGTGGTTCATCGGAAGATGTTACTGAACTCATAGGATCGGTTCCAAACACAGACCGCTTGAGGTATAAGTCACTTGGACAGAAGTCGGCATCGAGCCTGTTGTATTCATTTCCGGTTCAATATCAGTGTTGCATCGTCGCTGTGAACGTCCAAGGGTTACAGTGTACCTGCAGTGGTGCATCGGAAACTATTACTGAACTCATAGGATCGGTTCCAAACACAGACTGCTTGAAGTATTACTTACTTGGACAGAAGACCCCATCGTGCCTGTTGTATTCAATTCCGATACATTATCAGTAATGCATCGTCAATGCGAAGGTCCAAAGGTTACAGTGAACCTGCAGTGGTTCATTGGAAACTATTACTGAACTCATAGGATCGGTTCCAAACACAGACCGCTTGAAGTATTACTCACTTGGACAGAAGTAGGCATCGTGCCTGTTGTATTCAATTCCGATACAATATCAGTTTTGAATTGTCACTGTGAACGTCCAAATGTTACAGTGAACCTGCAGTGACTCATTGGAAACTATTACTGAACTCATAGGATCGGTTCCAAACACAGACCGCTTGTAGTATTACTCACTTGGACAGAAGTCGGCATCGTGCCTGTTGTATTCAATTCCGATACAATTACAGTGTTTCATCGTCACTGTGAACGTCCAAGGGTTACAGTGAACCTGTAGTGGTTCATCGGAAACTGATACTGAACTCATAGGATAGGTTCCAAACAGAGATCGCTTGAAGTATTACTCACTTGGACAGAAGTCGGCATCGTGCCTGTTGTATTCAATTCCGATACAATATCAGTGTTGAATCCTCACTGTAAACGTCCAAGGGTTACAGTGAACCTGCAGTGGTTCATCGGAAACTATTACTGAACTCATAGGATCGGTTCCAAGCACAGATCGCTTGAAGTATTACTCACTTGGACAGAAGTCGGCATCGTGCCTGTTGTATTCAATTCCGATACAATATCAGTGATGCATCGTCACTGTGAACGTCCATGGGTTTCAGTGAACCAGCAGTGGTTTATCGGAAACTGATACTGAACTCATAGGATCGATTCCAAACACAGACCGCTTGTAGTATTACTCACTTGGACAGAAGTCGGCATCGTGAATGTTATATTCAATTCCCATAAAATAACAGTGTTGCATCGCCACTGTGAACGTCCAAGGGTTACAGTGAACCTGTAGTGATTCATCGGAAACTGATACTGAACTCATAGGATCGGTTCCAAACACAGACCGCTTGAAGTATTACTCACTTGGACAGAAGTCGGCATCGTGCCTGTTGTATTCAATTCCGATACAATATCAGTTTTGCATCGTCACTGTGAACGTCCAAGCGTTACAGTGAACCTGCAGTGGTTCATCGGAAACTATTACTGAACTCATAGGATCGGTTCCAAACACAGAACGCTATAAGTATTACTCACTTGGACAGAAGTCGGCATCGTGCCTGTTGTATTCAATTCCGATACAATATTAGTGTTGCATCGGCACTGTGAACGTCCAAGGGTCTCAGTGAACCTGCAGTGGTTTATCGGAAACTATTACTGAACTCATAGGATCGGTTCCAAACACAGACCGCTTGAAGTATTACTCACTCGGACAGAAGTCGGCATCGTGCCTGTTGTATTCAATTCCGATACAATAGCAGTGTTGCATCGTCACTGTGAACGTCCAAGGGTTTCAGTGAACCTGCAGTGGTTTATCGGAAACTATTACTGAACTCATAGGATCGGTTCCAAACACAGACCGCTTGAGGTATTAGTCACTTGGACAGAAGTCGGCATCGAGCCTGTTGTATTCATTTCCGGTACAATATCAGTGTTGCATCGTCCCTGTGAACGTCCAAGGGTTACAGTGTACCTGCAGTGGTGCATCGGAAACTATTACTGAACTCATAGGATCGGTTCCAAACACAGACCGCTTGAAGTATTACTTACTTGGACAGAAGACCCCATCGTGCCTGTTGTATTCAATTCCGATACAATATCAGTAATGCATCGTCAATGTGAAGGTCCAAAGGTTACAGTGAACCTGCAGTGGTTCATCGGAAACTATTACTGAACTCATAGGATTGGTTCCAAACCCAGACCGCTTGAAGTATTACTCACTTGGACAGAAGTAGGCATCGTGCCTGTTGTATTCAATTCCGATACAATATCAGTTTTGAATTGTCACTGTGAACGTCCAAATGTTACAGTGAACCTGCAGTGACTCATCGGAAACTATTACTGAACTCATAGGATCGGTTCCAGACACAGACCGCTTGTAGTATTACTCACTTGGACAGAAGTCGGCATCGTGCCTGTTGTATTCAATTCCGATACAATATCAGTGATGCATCGTCACTGTGAACGTCCAAGGGTTACAGTGAACCTGTAGTGGTTCATCGGAAACTGATACTGAACTCATAGGATAGGTTCCAAACAGAGATCTCTTGAAGTATTACTCACTTGGACAGAAGTCGGCATCGTGCCTGTTGTATTCAATTCCGATACAATATCAGTGTTGAATCCTCACTGTAAACGTCCAAGGGTTACAGTGAACCTGCAGTGTTTCATCGGAAACTATTACTGAACTCATAGGATCGGTTTTAAGCACAGACCGCTTGTAGTATTACTCACTTGGACAGAAGTCGGCATCGTGCCTGTTATATTCAATGCCCATAAAATATCAGTATTGCATCGCCACTGTGAACGTCCAAGGGTTACAGTGAACCTGTAGTGATTCATCGGAAACTGATACTGAACTCATAGGATCGGTTCCAAACACAGACCGCTTGAAGTATTACTCACTTGGACAGAAGTCGGCATCGTGCCTGTTGTATTCAATTCCGATACAATATCAGTGTTGCATCGTCACTGTGAACGTCCAAGCGTTACATTGAACCTGCAGTGGTTCATCGGAAACTATTACTGAACTCATAGGATCGGTTCCAAACACAGAACGCTTTAAGTAATACTCACTTGGACAGAAGTCGGCATCGTGCCTGTTGTATTCAATTCCGATACAATAACAGTGTTGCATCGTCACTGTGAACGTCCAAGGGTTACAGTGAACCTGCAGTGGTTCATCGGAAACTATTACTGAACTCATAGATTCGGTTCCAAACACAGAACGCTTGAAGGATTACTCACTTTGACAGAAGTCGGCATCGTGCCTGTTGTATTCAATTCCGATACAATATCAGTGTTGCATCGTCACTGTGAACGTCCAAGGGTTACAGTGAACCTGCAGTGGTTCATCGGAAACTATTACTGAACTCATAGGATCGGTTCCAAACACAGACTGTTTGAAGTATTACTCACTTGGACAGAAGTAGGCATCGTGCCTGTTGTATTCAATTCCGATACAATATCAGTTTTGAATTGTCACTGTGAACGTCCAAATGTTACAGTGAACCTGCAGTGACTCATCGGAAACTATTACTGAACTCATAGGATCGGTTCCAAACACAGACCGCTTGTAGTATTACTCACTTGGACAGAAGTCGGCATCGTGCCTGTTGTATTCAATTCCGATACAATTACAGTGTTGCATCGTCACTGTGAACGTGCAAGGGTTACAGTGAACCTGTAGTGGTTCATCGGAAACTGATACTGAACTCATAGGATAGATTCCAAACAGAGATCGCTTGAAGTATTACTCACTTGGACAGAAGTCGGCATCGTGCCTGTTGTATTCAGTTCCGATACAATATCAGTGTTGAATCCTCACTGTAAACGTCCAAGGGTTACAGTGATCCTGCAGTGGTTCATCGGAAACTATTACTGAACTCATAGGATCGGTTCCAAGCACAGACCGCTTGAAGTATTACTCACTTGGACAGAAGTCGGCATCGTGCCTGTTGTATTCAATTCCGATACAATATCAGTGATGCATCGTCACTGTGAACGTCCAAGGGTTTCAGTGAACCAGCAGTGGGTTATCGGAAACTGATACTGAACTCATAGGATCGGTTCCAAACACAGACCGCTTGTAGTATTACTCACTTGGACAGAAGTCGGCATCGTGCCTGTTATATTCAATTCCCATAAAATATCAGTGTTGCATCGCCACTGTGAACGTCCAAGGGTTACAGTGAACCTGTAGTGATTCATCGGAAACTGATACTGCACTCATAGGATCGGTTCCAAACACAGACCGCTTGAAGTATTACTCACTTGGACAGAAGTCGGCATCGTGCCTGTTGTATTCAATTCCGATACAATATCAGTGTTGCATCGTCACTGTGAACGTCCAAGCGTTACAGTGAACCTGCAGTGGTTCATCGGAAACTATTACTGAACTCATAGGATCGGTTCCAAACACAGAACGCTGTAAGTATTACTCACTTGGACAGAAGTCGGCATCGTGCCTGTTGTATTCAATTCCGATACAATATTAGTGTTGCATCGTCACTGTGAACGTCCAAGGGTTTCAGTGAACCTGCAGTGGTTTATCGGAAACTATTACTGAACTCATAGGATCGGTTCCAAACACAGACTGCTTGAAGTATTACTCACTCGGACAGAAGTCGGCATCGTGCCTGTTGTATTCAATTCCGATACAATAGCAGTGTTGCATCGTCACTGTGAACGTCCAAGGGTTTCAGTGAACCTGCAGTGGTTTATCGGAAACTGATAATGAACTCATAGGATCGGTTCTAAACACAGACCGCTTGAAGTATTACTCACTTGGACAGAAGTCGGCATCGTGCCTGTTGTATTCAATTCCGATACAATAACAGTGTTGCATCGTCACTGTGAACGTCCAAGGGTTACAGTGAACCTGCAGTGGTTCATCGGAAACTATTACTGAACTCATAGATTCGGTTCCAAACACAGAACGCTTGAAGTATTACTCACTTTGACAGAAGTCGGCATCGTGCCTGTTGTATTCAATTCCGATACAATATCAGTGTTGGATCGTCACTGTGAACGTCCAAGGGTTACAGTGAACCTGCAGTGGCTCATCGGAAACTATTACTGAACTCAAACGTTCGGTTCCAAACACAGACCGCTTGAAGTATTCCTCACATGGACAGAACTCGGCATCGTGCCTGTTGTATTCAATTCCGATACAATATTAGTGTTGCATCGTCACTGTGAACGTCCAAGGGTTTCAGTGAACCTGCAGTGGTTTATCGGAAACTATTACTGAACTCATAGGATCGGTTCCAAACACAGACCGCTTGAAGTATTACTCACTTGGACAGAAGTCGGCATCGTGCCTGTTGTATTCAATTCCGATACAATATCAGTGTTGCATCGTCACTGTGAACGTCCAAGGGTTACAGTGAACCTGCATTGGTTCATCGGAAACTATTACTGAACTCATAGGATCGGTTCCAAACACAGACTGCTTGAAGTATTACTCACTTGGACAGAAGTCGGCATCGTGCCTGTTTTATTCAATTTCGATACAATATCAGTTTTGCATCGTCACTGTGAACGTCCCAGTGTTACAGTGAACCTGCAGTGGTACATCGGAAACTATTATTGAACTCATAGGGTCGGTTCCAAACACAGATCGCTTGTAGTTTTACTCACTTGGAGAGAAGTCGGCATGGTGCCTGTTGTATTCAATTCAGATACAGTATCAGTGTTGCATCGGCACTGTGAACGACCAAGGGTTACAGTGAAACTGCAGTGGTTCATCGGAAACTATTACTGATCTCATAGGCTCGTTCCAAACACAGATCGCTTGAAGTTTTAGTCACTTGGACAGAAGTCGGCATCGTGCCTGTTGTATTCAATTCCGATACAATATCAGTGTTGCATCGGCACTGTGAAAGACCAAGGGTTACAGTGAACCTGCAGTGGTTCATCGGAAGATGTTACTGAACTCATAGGATCGGTTCCAAACACAGACCGCTTGAGGTATTAGTCACTTGGACAGAAGTCGGCATCGATCCTGTTGTATTCATTTCCTGTACAATATCAGTGTTGCATCGTCGCTGTGAACGTCCAAGGGTTACAGTGTACCTGCAGTGGTGCATCGGAAACTATTACTGAACTCATAGGATCGGTTCCAAACACAGACTGCTTGAAGTATTACTCACTTGGACAGAAGACCCCATCGTGCCTGTTGTATTGAATTCCGATACATAATCAGTAATGCATCCTCAATGCGAAGGTCCAAAGGTTGCAGTGAACCTGCAGTGGTTCATCGGAAACTATTACTGAACTCATAGGATCGGTTCCAAACACAGACCGCATGAAGTATTACTCACTTGGACATAATTAGGCATCGTGCCTGTTGTATTCAATTCCGATACAATATCAGTTTTGAATTGTCACTGTGAACGTCCAAATGTTACAGTGAACCTGCAGTGACTCATCTAAAACTACTACTGAACTCATAGGATCGGTTCCAAACACAGACCGCTTGTAGTATTACTCACTTGGACAGAAGTCGGCATCGTGCCTGTTGTATTCAATTCCGATACAATTACAGTGTTTCATCGTCACTGTGAACGTCCAAGGGTTACAGTGAACCTGTAGTGGTTCATCGGAAACTATTACTGAACTCATAGGCTCGGTTCCAAACACAGATCGCTTGAAGTTTTAGTCACTCGGACAGAAGTCGGCATCGTGCCTGTTGTATTCAATTCCGACACAATATCAGTTTTGCATCGTCACTGTGAACGTCCCAGTGTTACAGTGAACCTGCAGTGGTTCATCGGAAACTATTACTGAACTCATAGGCTCGGTTCCAAAGAGAGATCGCTTGAAGTTTTAGTCACTTGGACAGAAGTCGGCATCGTGCCTGTTGTATTCAATTCCGATACAATATCAGTGTTGCATCGGCACTGTGAAAGACCAAGGGTTACAGTGAACCTGCAGTGGTTCATCGGAAGATGTTACTGAACTCATAGGATCGGTTCCAAACACAGACCGCTTGAGGTATTAGTCACTTGGACAGAAGTCGGCATCGAGCCTGTTGTATTCATTTCCGGTACAATATCAGTGTTGCCTCGTCGCTGTGAACGTCCAAGGGTTACAGTGTACCTGCAGTGGTGCATCGGAAACTATTACTGAACTCATAGGATCGGTTCCAAACACAGACTGCTTGAAGTATTACTTACTTGGACAGAAGACCCCATCGTGCCTGTTGTATTCAATTCCGATACATTATCAGTAATGCATCGTCAATGCGAAGGTCCAAAGGTTACAGTGAAACTGCAGTGGTTCATCGGAAACTATTACTGAACTTATAGGATCGGTTCCAAACACAGACCGCTTCAAGTATTACTCACTTGGACAGAAGTAGGCATCGTGCCTGTTGTATTCAATTCCGATACAATATCAGTTTTGAATTGTCACTGTGAACGTCCAAATGTTACAGTGAACCTGCAGTGACTCATCGGAAACTATTACTGAACTCATAGGATCGGTTCCAAACACAGACCGCTTGTAGTATTACTCACTTGGACAGAAGTCGGCATCGTGCCTGTTGTATTCAATTCCGATACAATTACAAGGTTGCATCGTCTCTGTGAACGTCCAAGGGTTACAGTGAACCTGTAGTGGTTCATCGGAAACTGATACTGAACTCATAGGATAGGTTCCAAAGAGAGATCGCTTGAAGTATTACTCACTTGGACAGAAGTCGGCATCGTGCCTGTTGTATTCAATTCCGATACAATATCAGTGTTGAATCCTCACTGTAAACGTCCAAGGGTTACAGTGAACCTGCAGTGGTTCATCGGAAACTATTACTGAACTCATAGGATCGGTTCCAAGCACAGATCGCTTGAAGTATTACTCACTTGGACAGAAGTCGGCATCGTGCCTGTTGTATTCAATTCCGATACAATATCAGTGATGCATCGTCACTGTGAACGTCCAAGGGTTTCAGTGAACCAGCAGTGGTTTATCGGAAACTGATACTGAACTCATAGGATCGGTTCCAAACACAGACCGCGTGTAGTATTACTCACTTGGACAGAAGTCGGCATCGTGACTGTTATATTCAATTCCCATAAAATATCAGTGTTGCATCGCCACTGTGAACGTCCAAGGGTTACAGTGAACCTGTAGTGATTCATCGGAAACTGATACTGAACTCATAGGATCGGTTCCAAACACAGACCGCTTGAAGTATTACTCACTTGGACAGAAGTCGGCATCGTGCCTGTTGTATTCAATTCCGATACAATATCAGTGTTGCATCGTCACTGTGAACGTCCAAGCGTTACAGTGAACCTGCAGTGGTTCATCGGAAACTATTACTGAACTCATAGGATCGGATCCAAACACAGAACGCTATAAGTATTACTCACTTGGACAGAAGTCGGCATCGTGCCTGTTGTATTCAATTCCGATACAATATTAGTGTTGCATCGTCACTGTGAACGTCCAAGGGTTTCAGTGAACCTGCAGTGGTTTATCGGAAACTATTACTGAACTCATAGGATCGGTTCCAAACACAGACCGCTTGAAGTATTACTCACTCGGACAGAAGTCGGCATCGTGCCTGTTGTATTCAATTCCGATATAATAGCAGTGTTGCATCGTCACTGTGAACGTCCAAGGGTTTCAGTGAACCTGCAGTGGTTTATCGGAAACTATTACTGAACTCATAGGATCGGTTGCAAACACAGACCGCTTGAAGTATTACTCACTCGGACAGAAGTCGGCATCGTGCCTGTTGTATTCAATTCCGACACAATATCAGTTTTGCATCGTCACTGTGAACGTCCCAGTGTTACAGTGAACCTGCAGTGGTTCATCGGAAACTATTACTGAACTCATAGGCTCGGTTCCAAACACAGATCGCTTGAAGTTTTAGTCACTTGGACAGAAGTCGGCATCGTGCCTGTTGTATTCAATTCCGATACAATATCAGTGTTGCATCGGCACTGTGAAAGACCAAGGGTTACAGTGAACCTGCAGTGGTTCATCGGAAGATGTTACTGAACTCATAGGATCGGTTCCAAACACAGACCGCTTGAGGTATTAGTCACTTGGACAGAAGTCGGCATCGAGCCTGTTGTATTCATTTCCGGTACAATATCAGTGTTGCATCGTCGCTGTGAACGTCCAAGGGTTACAGTGTACCTGCAGTGGTGCATCGGAAACTATTACTGAACTCATAGGATTGGTTCCAAACACAGACCGCTTGAAGTATTACTTACTTGGACAGAAGACCCCATCGTGCCTGTTGTATTCAATTCCGATACAATAACAGTAATGCATCGTCAATGTGAAGGTCCAAAGGTTACAGTGAACCTGCAGTGGTTCATCGGAAACTATTACTGAACTCATAGGATCGGTTCCAAACCCAGACCGCTTGAAGTATTACTCACTTGGACAGAAGTAGGCATCGTGCCTGTTGTATTCAATTCCGATACAATATCAGTGTTGCATTGTCACTGTGAACGTCCAAATGTTACAGTGAACCTGCAGTGACTCATCGTAAACTATTAGTGAACTCATAGGATCGGTTCCAAACACAGACCGCTTGTAGTATTACTCACTTGGACAGAAGTCGGCATCGTGCCTGTTGTATTCAATTCCGATACAATATCAGTGTTGCATCGTCATTGTGAACGTCCAAGGGTTACAGTGAACCTGTAGTGGTTCATCGGAAACTGATACTGAACTCATAGGATAGGTTCCAAACAGAGATCTCTTGAAGTATTACTCACTTGGACAGAAGTCGGCATCCTGCCTGTTGTATTCAATTCCGATACAATATCAGTGTTGAATCCTCACCGTAAACGTCCAAGGGTTACAGTGAACCTGCAGTGTTTCATCGGAAACTATTACTGAACTCATAGGATCGGTTCCAAGCACAGACCGCTTGAAGTATTACTCACTTGGACAGAAGTCGGCATCGTGCCTGTTGTATTCAATTCCGATACAATATCAGTGATGCATCGTCACTGTGAACGTCCAAGGGTTTCAGTGAACCAGCAGTGGTTTATCGGAAACTGATACTGAACTCATAGGATCGGTTCCAAACACAGACCGCTTGTAGTATTACTCACTTGGACAGAAGTCGGCATCGTGCCTGTTATATTCAATTCCCATAAAATATCAGTGTTGCATCGCCACTGTGAACGTCCAAGGGTTAGAGTGAACCTGTAGTGATTCATCGGAAACTGATACTGAACTCATAGGATCGGTTCCAAACAAAGACCGCTTGAAGTATTACTCACTTGGACAGAAGTCGGCATCGTGCCTGTTGTATTCAATTCCGATACAATATCAGTGTTGCATCGTCACTGTGAACGTCCAAGCGTTACATTGAACCTGCAGTGGTTCATCGGAAACTATTACTGAACTCATAGGATCGGTTCCAAACACAGAACGCTTTAAGTAATACTCACTTGGACAGAAGTCGGCATCGTGCCTGTTGTATTCAATTCCGATACAATATTAGTGTTGCATCGTCACTGTGAACGTCCAAGGGTTTCAGTGAACCTGCAGTGGTTTATCGGAAACTATTACTGAACTCATAGGATCGGTTCCAAACACAGACCGCTTGAAGTATTACTCACTCGGACAGAAGTCGGCATCGTGCCTGTTGTATTCAATTCCGATACAATAGCAGTGTTGCATCGTCACTGTGAACGTCCAAGGGTTACAGTGAACCTTTAGTGGTTCATCGGAAACTGATAATGAACTCATAGGATCGGTTCTAAACACAGACCGCTTGAAGTATTACTCACTTGGACAGAAGTCGGCATCGTGCCTGTTGTATTCAATTCCGATACAATAACAGTGTTGCATCGTCACTGTGAACGTCCAAGGGTTACAGTGAACCTGCAGTGGTTCATCGGAAACTATTACTGAACTCAAAGGATCGGTTCCAAACACAGACCGCTTGAAGTATTCCTCACATGGACAGAAGTCGGCATCGTGCCTGTTGTATTCAATTCCGATACAATATCAGTGTTGCATCGTCACTGTGAACGTCCAAGGGTTACAGTGAACCTGCATTGGTTCATCGGAAACTATTACTGAACTCATAGGATCGGTTCCAAACACAGACTGCTTGAAGTATTACTCACTTGGACAGAAGTCGGCATCGTGCCTGTTTTATTCAATTCCGATACAATATCAGTTTTGCATCGTCACTGTGAACGTCCCAGTGTTACAGTGAACCTGCAGTGGTACATCGGAAACTATTATTGAACTCATAGGATCGGTTCCAAACACAGATCGCTTGTAGTTTTACTCACTTGGAGAGAAGTCGGCATCGTGCCTGTTGTACTCAATTCCGATACAGTATCAGTGTTGCATCGGCACTGTGAACGACCAAGGGTTACAGTGAAACTGCAGTGGTGCATCGGAAACTATTACTGAACTCATAGGATCGGTTCCAAACACAGACCGCATGAAGTATTACTCACTTGGACTGAAGACCCCATCGTGCATGTTGTATTCAATTCCGATACAATATCAGTAATGCATCGTCAATGCGAAGATCCAAAGGTTACAGTGAACCTGCAGTGGTTCATCGGAAACTATTACTGAACTCATAGGATCGGTTCCAAACACAGACCGCTTGAAGTATTACTCACTTGGACAGAAGTAGGCATCGTGCCTGTTGTATTCAATTCCGATACAATATCAGTTTTGAATTGTCACTGTGAACGTCCAAATGTTACAGTGAACCTGCAGTGACTCATCGGAAACTATTACTGAACTCATAGGATCGGTTCCAAACACAGACCGCTTGTAGAATTACTCACTTGGACAGAAGTCGGCATCGTGCCTGTTGTATTCAATTCCGATACAATATCAGTGTTGCATCGTCAGTGTGAACGTCCAAGGGTTACAGTGAACCTGTAGTGGTTCATCGTAAACTGATACTGAACTCATAGGATAGGTTCAAATCAGAGATCGCTTGAAGTATTACTCACTTGGACAGAAGTCGGCATCGTGCCTGTTGTATTCAATTCCGATACAATATCAGTGTTGAATCCTCACTGTAAACGTCGAAGGGTTACAGTGAACCTGCAGTGGTTCATCGGAAACTATTACTGAACTCATAGGATCGGTTCCAAGCACAGACCGCTTGAAGTATTACTCACTTGGACAGAAGTCGGCATCGTGCCTGTTGTATTCAATTCCGATACAATATCAGTGATGCATCGTCACTGTGAACGTCCAAGGGTTTCAGTGAACCAGCAGTGGTTTATCGGAAACTGATACTGAACTCATAGGATCGGTTCCAAACACAGACCGCTTGTAGTATTACTCACTTGGACAGAAGTCGGCATCGTGCCTGTTATATTCAATTCCGATACAATATCAGTGTTGCATCGTCACTGTGAACGTCCAAGCGTTACAGTGAACCTGCAGTGGTTCATCGGAAACTATTACTGAACTCATAGGATCGGTTCCAAACACAGACCGCTTGAAGTATTACTCACTCGGACAGAAGTCGGCATCGTGCCTGTTGTATTCAATTCCGATACAATGGCAGTGTTGCATCGTCACTGTGAACGTCCAAGGGTTACAGTGAACCTTTAGTGGTTCATCGGAAACTGATACTGAACTCATAGGATCGGTTCTAAACACAGACCGCTTGAAGTATTACTCACTTGGACAGAAATCGGCATCGTGCCTGTTGTATTCAATTCCGATACAATAACAGTGTTGCATCGTCACTGTGAACGTCCAAGGGTTACAGTGAACCTGCAGTGGTTCATAGGAAACTATTACTGAACTCATAGAATCGGTTCCGAACACAGAACGCTTGAAGTATTACTCACTTGGACAGAAGTCGGCATCGTGCCTGTTGTATTCAATTCCGATACAATATCAGTGTAGCATCGACACTGTGAACGTCCAAGGGTTACAGTGAACCTGAAGTGATTCATCGGAAACTGATACTCAACTCATAGGATCGGTTCCAAACACAGAACGCTTGAAGTATTACTCACTCGGACAGAAGTCGGCATCGTGCCTGTTGTATTCAACTCCGATACAATAGCAGTGTTGCATCGTCACTGTGAACGTCCAAGGGTTACAGTGAACCTTTAGTGGTTCATCGGAAACTGATACTGAACTCATAGGATCGGTTCTAAACACAGACCGCTTGAAGTATTACTCACTTGGACAGAAATCGGCATCGTGCCTGTTGTATTCAATTCCGATACAATAACAGTGTTGCATCGTCACTGTGAACGTCCAAGGGTTACAGTGAACCTGCAGTGGTTCATAGGAAACTATTACTGAACTCATAGAATCGGTTCCGAACACAGAACGCTTGAAGTATTTCTCACTTGGACAGAAGTCGGCATCGTGCCTGTTGTATTCAATTCCGATACAATATCAGTGTTGGATCATCACTGTGAACGTCCAAGGGTTACAGTGAACCTGCAGTGGCTCTTCGGAAACTATTACTGAACTCAAAGGATCGGTTCCAAACACAGACCGCTTGAAGTATTACTCACATGGACAGAAGTCGGCATCGTGCCTTTTGTATTCAATTCCGATACAATATCAGTGTTGCATCGTCACTGTGAACGTCCAAGGGTTACAGTGAACCTGCAGTGGTTCATCGGAAACTATTACTGAACTCATAGGATCGGTTCCAAACACAGACCGCTTGAAGTATTACTCACTTGGACAGAAGTCGGCATCGTGCCTGTTGTATTCAATTCCGATACAATATCAGTGTTGCATCGTCACTGTGAACGTCCAAGGGTTACAGTGAACCTGCATTGGTTCATCAGAAACTATTACTGAACTCATAGGATCGATTCCAAACACAGACTGCTTGAAGTATTACTCACTTGGACAGAAGTCGGCATCGTGCCTGTTGTATTCAATTCCGATACAATATCAGTGTTGCATCGTCACTGTGAACGTCCAAGGGTTACAGTGAACCTGCAGTGGTTTATCGGAAACTATTACTGAACTCATAGGATCGGTTCCAAACACAGACCG
This sequence comes from Schistocerca nitens, assembly GCF_023898315.1. Taxonomy (NCBI): domain Eukaryota; kingdom Metazoa; phylum Arthropoda; class Insecta; order Orthoptera; family Acrididae; genus Schistocerca; species Schistocerca nitens. Next base: position 1,287,301,740 of record NC_064614.1, read on the forward strand.
CTTGAAGTATTACTCACTTGGACAGAAGTCGGCATCGTGCCTGTTGTATTCAATTCCGATACAATATCAGTGTTGGATCGTCACTGTGAACGTCCAAGGGTTACAGTGAACCTGCAGTGGTTCATCGGAAACTATTACTGAACTCATAGGATCGGGTCCAAACACAGACCGCTTGAAGTATTACTCACTTGGACAGAAGTCGGCATCGTGCCTGTTGTATTCAATTCCGATACAATATTAGTGTTGCATCGTCACTGTGAACGTCCAAGGGTTTCAGTGAACCTGCAGTGGTTTATCGGAAACTATTACTGAACTCATAGGATCGGTTCCAAACACAGACCGCTTGAAGTAATACTCACTTGGACAGAAGTCGGCATCGAGCCGGTTGTATTCAATTCCGATACAATAACAGTGTTGCATCGTCACTGTGAACGTCCAAGGGTTACAGTGAACCTGCAGTGGTTCATCGGAAACTATTACTGAACTCATAGAATCGGTTCCAAACACAGAACGCTTGAAGTATTACTCACTTGGACAGAAGTCGGCATCGTGCCTGTTGTATTCAATTCCGATACAATATCAGTGTTGGATCGTCACTGTTAACGTCCAAGGGTTACAGTGAACCTGCAGTGGCTCATCGGAAACTATTACTGAACTCAAAGGATCGGTTCCAAACACAGACCGCTTGAAGTATTACTCACATGGACAGAAGTCGGCATCGTGCCTGTTGTATTCAATTACGATCCAATATCAGTGTTGCATCGTCACTGTGAACGTCCAAGGGTTTCAGTGAACCTGCAGTGGTTCATCGGAAACTATTACTGAACTCATAGGATCGGTTACAAACACAGACCGCTTGAAGTTTTACTCACTTGGACAGAAGTCGGCATAGTGCCTGTTGTATTCAATTCCGATACAATATCAGTATTGCATCGTCAATGTGAAGGTCCCAAGATTACAGTGAACTTGCAGTGGTTAATCGGAAACTATTACTGAACTCATAGGATCGGTTCCAAACACAGATCGCTTGAAGTTTTACTCACTTGGAGAGAAGTCGGCATCGTGCCTGTTGTATTCAATTCCGATACAATATCAGTGTTGCATCGTCACTGTGAACGTCCAAGGGTTACAGTGAACCTGCAGTGGCTCATCGAAAACTATTACTGAACTCATAGGATCGGTTCCAAACACAGACCGCTTGAAATATTACTCACTTGGACAGAAGTCGGCATCGTGCCTGTTGTATTCAATTCCGATACAATACAGTGTTGCATCGTCACTGTGAACGTCCAAGGGTTACAGTGAACCTGCAGTGGTTCATCGGAAAGTATTACTGAACTCATAGGATCGGGTCCAAACACAGACCGCTTGAAGTATTACTCACTTGGACAGAAGTCGGCATCGTGCCTGTTGTATTCAATTCCGATACAATATTAGTGTTGCATCGTCACTGTGAACGTCCAAGGGTTTCAGTGAACCTGCAGCGGTTCATCGGAAACTATTACTGAACTCATAGAATCGGTTCCAAACACAGAACCCTTGAAGTATTACTCACTTGGACAGAAGTCGGTATCGTGCCTGTTGTATTCAATTCCGATACAATATCAGTGTTGGATCGTCACTGTGAACGTCCAAGGGTTACAGTAAACCTGCAGTGGCTCATCGGAAACTATAACTGAACTCAAAGCATCGGTTCCAAACACAGACCGCTTGAAGTATTACTCACATGGACAGATGTCGGCATCGTGCCTGTTGTATTTAATTACGATACAGTATCAGTGTTGCATCGGCACTGTGAACGACCAAGGGTTACAGTGAACCTGCAGTGGTTCATCGGAAGATGTTACTGAACTCATAGGATCGGTTCCAAACACAGACCGCTTGAGGTATTACTCACTTGGACAGAAGTCGGCATCGAGCCTGCTGTATTCAATTCCGATACAATATCAGTGTTGCATTGTCACTGTGAACGTCCAAGGGTTACAGTGAACCTGCAGTGGCTCATCGGAAACTATTACTGAACTCATAGGATCGGTTCCAAACACAGACCGCTTGAAGTATTACTCACTTTTACAGAAGTCGGCATCGTGCCTGTTGTATTCAATTCCGATACAATATCAGTGTTGCATCGTCACTGTGAACGTCCAAGGGTTACAGTGAACCTGCAGTGGTACATCGGAAACTATTACTGAACTCATAGGATCGGTTCCAAACACAGACCGCTTGAAGTATTACTCACTTGGACAGAAGTCGGCATCGTGCCTGTTGTATTCAATTCCGATACAATAACAGTGTTGCATCGTCACTGTGAACGTCCAAGGGTTACAGTGAACCTGCAGTGGTTCATCGGAAACTATTACTGAACTCATAGAATCGGTTCCAAACACAGAACGCTTGAAGTATTACTCACTTGGACAGAAGTCGGCATCGTGCCTGTTGTATTCAATTCCGATACAATATCAGTGTTGGATCGTCACTGTTAACGTCCAAGGGTTACAGTGAACCTGCAGTGGCTCATCGGAAACTATTACTGAACTCAAAGGATCGGTTCCAAACACAGACCGCTTGAAGTATTACTCACATGGACAGAAGTCGGCATCGTGCCTGTTGTATTCAATTACGATACAATATCAGTGTTGCATCGTCACTGTGAACGTCCAAGGGTTACAGTGAACCTGCAGTGGTTCATCGGAAACTATTACTGAACTCATAGGATCGATTCCAAACACAGACCGCTTGAAGTATTACTCACTTGGACAGAAGTCGGCATCGTGCCTGTTGTATTCAATTCCGATACAATATCAGTATTGCATCGTCAATGTGAAGGTCCAAAGATTACAGTGAACTTGCAGTGGTTCATCGGAAACTATTACTGAACTCATAGGATCGGTTCCAAACACAGATCGCTTGAAGTTTTACTCACTTGGAGAGAAGTCGGCATCGTGCCTGTTGTATTCAATTCCGATACAATATCAGTGTTGCATCGTCACTGTGAACGTCCAAGGGTTACAGTGAACCTGCAGTGGCTCATCGAAAACTATTACTGAACTCATAGGATCGGTTCCAAACACAGACCGCTTGAAGTATTACTCACTTGGACAGAAGTCGGCATCGTGCCTGTTGTATTCAATTCCGATACAATACAGTGTTGCATCGTCACTGTGAACGTCCAAGGGTTACAGTGAACCTGCAGTGGTTCATCGGAAACTATTACTGAACTCATAGGATCGGGTCCAAACACAGACCGCTTGAAGTATTACTCACTTGGACAGAAATCGGCATCGTGCCCGTTGTATTCAATTCCGATACAATATTAGTGTTGCATCGTCACTGTGAACGTCCAAGGGTTTCAGTGAACCTACAGTGGTTTATCGGAAACTATTACTGAACTCATAGGATCGGTTCCAAACATAGACCGCTTGAAGTATTACTCACTTGGACAGAAGTCGGCATCGAGCCTGTTGTATTCAATTCCGATACAATAACAGTGTTGCATCGTCACTGTGAACGTCCAAGGGTTACAGTGAAACTGCAGTGGTTCATCGGAAACTATTACTGAACTCATAGAATCGGTTGCAAACACAGAAAGCTTGAAGTATTACTCACTTGGACAGAAGTCGGCATCGTGCCTGTTGTATTCAATTCCGATACAATATCAGTGTTGGATCGTCACTGTGAACGTCCAAGCGTTACAGGAAACCTGCAGTGGATCATCGGAAACTATTACTGAACTCAAAGGATCGGTTCCAAACACAGACCGCTTGAAGTATTACTCACATGGACAGAAGTCGGCATCGTGCCTGTTGTATTCAATTACGATACAATATCAGTTTTGCATCGTCACTGAGAACGTCCAAGGGCTACAGTGAACCTGCAGTGGTTCATCGGAAACTATTACTGTACTCATAGGATCGGTTCCAAACACAGACCGCTTGAAGTATTACTCACTTCGACAGAAGTCGGCATCGTGCCTGTTGTTTTCAATTCCGATACAATATCAGTATTCCATCGTCAATGTGAAGGTCCAAAGGTTACAGTGAACCTGCAGTGGTTCATCGGAAACTATTACTTGACTCATAGGATCGGTTCCAAACACAGACCGCTTGAAGTATTACTCTCTTGGACAGAAGTCGGCATCGTGCCTGTTGTATTCAATTCCGATACAATATCAGTGTTGCATCGTCACTGTGAACGTCCAAGGGTTATAGTGAACCTGCAGTGGCTCCTGGAAAACTATTACTGAACTCATAGGATCTGTTCCAAATACAGACCGCTTGAAGTATTACTCACTTGGACAGAAGTCAGCATCGTGCCTGTTGTATTCAATTCGGATACAATATTAGTGTTGAATCGTCACTGTGAACGTCCGAAGGTTACAGTGAACCTGCAGTGGTTCATCGGAAACTATTACTTAACTCATAGGATCGGTTCCAAACACACACCGCTTGAAGTATTACTCACTTGGACAGAAGTCGACATCTTGCCTGTTGTATTCAATTCCGATACAATATCAGTGTTGCATCGTCACTGTGAACGTCCAAGAGTTTCAGTGAACCTGCAGTGATTTATCGGAAACTATTACTGAACCCATAGGATCGGTTCCAAACACAGACCGCTTGTAGTAATACTCACTTGGAAAGAAGTCGGCATCGTGCCTGTTGTATTCATTTCCGATACAATATCAGTGTTGCATCGTCACTGTGAACGTCCAAGGGTTACAGTGAACCTGGAGTGGTTCATCGCAAACTATTACTGAACTCATAGGATCGGTTCCAAACACAGACTGCTTGAAGTATTACTCACATGGACAGAAGTCGGCTTCGTGCCTGTTGTATTCAATTACGATACAACATCAGTGTTGCATCGTCACTGTGAACGTCCAAGGGTTACACTGAACCTGCAGTGGTTCATCGGAAACTATTACTGAACTCATAGTATCGGTTCCAAACACAGACCGCTTGAAGTATTGCTCACTTGGACAGAAGTCGGCATCGTGCCTGTTGTATTCAATTCCGATACAATATTAGTGTTGCATCGTCACTGTGAACGTCCAAGGGTTTCAGTGAACCTGCAGCGGTTTATCGGAAACTATTACTGAACTCATAGGATCGGTTCCAAACATAGACCGCTTGAAGTATTACTCACTTGGACAGAAGTCGGCATCGAGCCTGTTGTATTCAATTCCGATACAATAACAGTGTTGCATCGTCACTGTGAACGTCCAAGGGTTACAGTGAAACTGCAGTGGTTCATCGGAAACTATTACTGAACTCATAGAATCGGTTCCAAACACAGAACGCTTGAAGTATTACTCACTTGGACAGAAGTCGGTATCGTGCCTGTTGTATTCAATTCCGATACAATATCAGTGTTGGATCGTCACTGTGAACGTCCAAGGGTTACAGTAAACCTGCAGTGGCTCATCGGAAACTATAACTGAACTCAAAGCATCGGTTCCAAACACAGACCGCTTGAAGTATTACTCACATGGACAGATGTCGGCATCGTGCCTGTTGTATTTAATTACGATACAGTATCAGTGTTGCATCGGCACTGTGAACGACCAAGGGTTACAGTGAACCTGCAGTGGTTCATCGGAAGATGTTACTGAACTCATAGGATCGGTTCCAAACACAGACCGCTTGAGGTATTACTCACTTGGACAGAAGTCGGCATCGAGCCTGCTGTATTCAATTCCGATACAATATCAGTGTTGCATTGTCACTGTGAACGTCCAAGGGTTACAGTGAACCTGCAGTGGCTCATCGGAAACTATTACTGAACTCATAGGATCGGTTCCAAACACAGACCGCTTGAAGTATTACTCACTTTTACAGAAGTCGGCATCGTGCCTGTTGTATTCAATTCCGATACAATATCAGTGTTGCATCGTCACTGTGAACGTCCAAGGGTTACAGTGAACCTGCAGTGGTACATCGGAAACTATTACTGAACTCATAGGATCGGTTCCAAACACAGACCGCTTGAAGTATTACTCACTTGGACAGAAGTCGGCATCGTGCCTGTTGTATTCAATTCCGATACAATAACAGTGTTGCATCGTCACTGTGAACGTCCAAGGGTTACAGTGAACCTGCAGTGGTTCATCGGAAACTATTACTGAACTCATAGAATCGGTTCCAAACACAGAACGCTTGAAGTATTACTCACTTGGACAGAAGTCGGCATCGTGCCTGTTGTATTCAATTCCGATACAATATCAGTGTTGGATCGTCACTGTTAACGTCCAAGGGTTACAGTGAACCTGCAGTGGCTCATCGGAAACTATTACTGAACTCAAAGGATCGGTTCCAAACACAGACCGCTTGAAGTATTACTCACATGGACAGAAATCGGCATCGTGCCTGTTGTATTCAATTACGATACAATATCAGTGTTGCATCGTCACTGTGAACGTCCAAGGGTTACAGTGAACCTGCAGTGGTTCATCGGAAACTATTACTGAACTCATAGGATCGATTCCAAACACAGACCGCTTGAAGTATTACTCACTTGGACAGAAGTCGGCATCGTGCCTGTTGTATTCAATTCCGATACAATATCAGTATTGCATCGTCAATGTGAAGGTCCAAAGATTACAGTGAACTTGCAGTGGTTCATCGGAAACTATTACTGAACTCATAGGATCGGTTCCAAACACAGATCGCTTGAAGTTTTACTCACTTGGAGAGAAGTCGGCATCGTGCCTGTTGTATTCAATTCCGATACAATATCAGTGTTGCATCGTCACTGTGAACGTCCAAGGGTTACAGTGAACCTGCAGTGGCTCATCGAAAACTATTACTGAACTCATAGGATCGGTTCCAAACACAGACCGCTTGAAGTATTACTCACTTGGACAGAAGTCGGCATCGTGCCTGTTGTATTCAATTCCGATACAATACAGTGTTGCATCGTCACTGTGAACGTCCAAGGGTTACAGTGAACCTGCAGTGGTTCATCGGAAACTATTACTGAACTCATAGGATCGGGTCCAAACACAGACCGCTTGAAGTATTACTCACTTGGACAGAAATCGGCATCGTGCCCGTTGTATTCAATTCCGATACAATATTAGTGTTGCATCGTCACTGTGAACGTCCAAGGGTTTCAGTGAACCTACAGTGGTTTATCGGAAACTATTACTGAACTCATAGGATCGGTTCCAAACATAGACCGCTTGAAGTATTACTCACTTGGACAGAAGTCGGCATCGAGCCTGTTGTATTCAATTCCGATACAATAACAGTGTTGCATCGTCACTGTGAACGTCCAAGGGTTACAGTGAAACTGCAGTGGTTCATCGGAAACTATTACTGAACTCATAGAATCGGTTGCAAACACAGAAAGCTTGAAGTATTACTCACTTGGACAGAAGTCGGCATCGTGCCTGTTGTATTCAATTCCGATACAATATCAGTGTTGGATCGTCACTGTGAACGTCCAAGCGTTACAGGAAACCTGCAGTGGATCATCGGAAACTATTACTGAACTCAAAGGATCGGTTCCAAACACAGACCGCTTGAAGTATTACTCACATGGACAGAAGTCGGCATCGTGCCTGTTGTATTCAATTACGATACAATATCAGTTTTGCATCGTCACTGAGAACGTCCAAGGGCTACAGTGAACCTGCAGTGGTTCATCGGAAACTATTACTGTACTCATAGGATCGGTTCCAAACACAGACCGCTTGAAGTATTACTCACTTCGACAGAAGTCGGCATCGTGCCTGTTGTTTTCAATTCCGATACAATATCAGTATTCCATCGTCAATGTGAAGGTCCAAAGGTTACAGTGAACCTGCAGTGGTTCATCGGAAACTATTACTTGACTCATAGGATCGGTTCCAAACACAGACCGCTTGAAGTATTACTCTCTTGGACAGAAGTCGGCATCGTGCCTGTTGTATTCAATTCCGATACAATATCAGTGTTGCATCGTCACTGTGAACGTCCAAGGGTTATAGTGAACCTGCAGTGGCTCCTGGAAAACTATTACTGAACTCATAGGATCTGTTCCAAATACAGACCGCTTGAAGTATTACTCACTTGGACAGAAGTCAGCATCGTGCCTGTTGTATTCAATTCGGATACAATATTAGTGTTGAATCGTCACTGTGAACGTCCGAAGGTTACAGTGAACCTGCAGTGGTTCATCGGAAACTATTACTTAACTCATAGGATCGGTTCCAAACACACACCGCTTGAAGTATTACTCACTTGGACAGAAGTCGACATCTTGCCTGTTGTATTCAATTCCGATACAATATCAGTGTTGCATCGTCACTGTGAACGTCCAAGAGTTTCAGTGAACCTGCAGTGATTTATCGGAAACTATTACTGAACCCATAGGATCGGTTCCAAACACAGACCGCTTGTAGTAATACTCACTTGGAAAGAAGTCGGCATCGTGCCTGTTGTATTCATTTCCGATACAATATCAGTGTTGCATCGTCACTGTGAACCTCCAAGGGTTACAGTGAACCTGCAGTGGTTCATCGGAAACTATTACTGAACTCTTTGGATCGGTTCCAAACACAGACCGCTTGAAGTATTACTCACTTACCAGAAGTCGGCATCGTGCCTGTTGTATTCAACTCCGATACAATATCAGTGTGGCATCGTCACTGTGAACGTCCGAGGGTTACAGTGAACCTGCAGTGGTTCATTGGAAACTATTACTGAACTCATAAGATCGGTTCCAAACACAGACCGCTTGAAGTATTACTCACTTGGACAGAAATCGGCATCGAGCCTGTTGTATTCAATTCCGATACAATATAAGTGTTGCATCGTCACTGTGAACGTCCAAGGGTTACAGTGAACCTGGAGTGGTTCATCGCAAACTATTACTGAACTCATAGGATCGGTTCCAAACACAGACTGCTTGAAGTATTACTCACATGGACAGAAGTCGGCTTCGTGCCTGTTGTATTCAATTACGATACAACATCAGTGTTGCATCGTCACTGTGAACGTCCAAGGGTTACACTGAACCTGCAGTGGTTCATCGGAAACTATTACTGAACTCATAGTATCGGTTCCAAACACAGACCGCTTGAAGTATTGCTCACTTGGACAGAAGTCGGCATCGTGCCTGTTGTATTCAATTCCGATACAATATCAGTATTGCATCGTCAATATGAAGGTCCAAAGGTTACAGTGAACCTGCAGTGGTTCATCGGAAACTATTACTTGACTCATAGGTTCGGTTCCAAACACAGACCGCTTGAAGTATTACTCTCTTAGACAGAAGTCGGCATCGTGCCTGTTGTATTCAAGTCCGATACAATATCAGTGTTGCATCGTCACTGTGAACGTCCAAGGGTTACAGTGAACCTGCAGTGGCTCATGGAAAACTATTACTGAAGTCAAAGGATCGGTTCCAATTACAGACCGCTTGAAGTATTACTCACTTGGACAGAAGTCGGCATCGTGGCTGTTGTATTCAATTCCGATACAATATTAGTGTTGAATCGTCACTGTGAACGTCCGAAGGTTACAGTGAACCTGCAGTGGTTCATCGGAAACTATTACTTGACTCATAGGATCGGTTGCAAATCCACACCGCTTGAAGTATTACTCACTTGGACAGAAGTCGACATCTTGCCTGTTGTATTCAATTCCGATACAATATCAGTGTTGCATCGTCACTGTGAACGTCCAAGAGTTTCAGTGAACCTGCAGTGGTTTATCGGAAACTATTACTGAAACCCATAGGATCGGTTCCAAACACAGACCGCTTGTAGTAATACTCACTTGGACAGAAGTCGGCATCGTGCCTGTTGTATTCAATTCCGATACAATATCAGTGTTGCATCGTCACTGTGAACGTCCAAGGGTTACAGTGAAACTGCAGTGGTTCATCGGAAACTATTACTGAACTCATAGAATCGGTTGCAAACACAGAACGCTTGAAGTATTACTCACTTGGACAGAAGTCGGCATCGTGCCTGTTGTATTCAATTCCGATACAATATCAGTGTTGGATCGTCACTGTGAACGTCCAAGGGTTACAGTAAACCTGCAGTGGCTCATCGGAAACTATTACTGAACTCAAGGGATCGGTTCCAAACACAGACCGCTTGAAGAATTACTCACATGGACAGAAGTCGGCATCGTGCCTGTTGTATTTAATTACGATACAGTATCAGTGTTGCATCGGCACTGTGAACGAACAAGGGTTACAGTGAACCTGCAGTGGTTCATCGGAAGATGTTACTGAACTCATAGGATCGGTTCCAAACACAGACCGCTTGAGGTATTACTCACTTGGACAGAAGTCGGCATCGAGCCTGTTGTATTCAATTCCGATACAATATCAGTGTTGCATTGTCACTGTGAACGTCCAAGGGTTACAGTGAACCTGCAGTGGCTCATCGGAAACTATTACTGAACTCATAGGATCGGTTCCAAACACAGACCGCTTGAAGTATTACTCACTTTTACAGAAGTCGGCATCGTGCCTTTTGTATTCAATTCCGATACAATATCGGTGTTGCATCGTCACTGTGAACGTCCAAGGGTTACAGTGAACCTGCAGTGGTACATTGGAAACTATTACTGAACTCATAGGATCGGTTCCAAACACAGACCGCTTGAAGTATTACTCACTTCGACAGAAGTCGGCATCGTGCCTCTTGTATTCAATTCCGATACAATATCAGTGTTGCATCGTCTCTGTGAACGTCCAAGGGTTACAGTGAACCTGCAGTGGTTTATCGGAAACTATTACTTAACTCATAGGATCGGTTCCAAATACAGACCGCTTGAAGTATTACTCACTTCGACAGAAGTCGGCATCGTGCCTGTTGTATTCAATTCCGATACAATATCAGTGTTGCATCGTCACTGTGAACGTCCAAGGGTTACAGTGAACCTGCAGTGGTTCATCGGAAACTATTACTGAACTCATATGATCGGGTCCAAACACAGACCGCTTGAAGTAATACTCACTTGGACAGAAGTCGGCATCGTGCCTGTTGTATTCAATTCCGATACAATATTAGTGTTGTATCGTCACTGTGAACGTCCAAGGGTTTCAGTGAACCTGCAGTGGTTTATCGGAAACTATTACTGAACTCATAGGATCGGTTCCAAACACAGACCGCTTGAAGTAATACTCACTTGGACAGAAGTCGGCATCGAGCCGGTTGTATTCAATTCCGATACAATAACAGTGTTGCATCGTCACTGTGAACGTCCAAGGGTTACAGTGAACTTGCAGTGGTTCATCGGAAACTATTACTGAACTCATAGAATCGGTTCCAAACACAGAACGCTTGAAGTATTACTCACTTGGACAGAAGTCGGCATCGTGCCTGTTGTATTCAATTCCGATACAATATCAGTGTTGGATCGTCACTGTTAACGTCCAAGGGTTACAGTGAACCTGAAGTGGCTCATCGGAAACTATTACTGAACTCAAAGGATCGGTTCCAAACACAGACTGCTTGAAGTATTACTCACATGGACAGAAGTCGGCATCGTGCCTGTTGTATTCAATTACGATACAATATCAGTGTTGCATCGTCACTGTGAACGTCCAAGGATTACAGTGAACCTGCAGTGGTTCATCGGAAACTATTACTGAACTCATAGGATCGGTTCCAAACACAGACCGCCTGAAGTATTACTCACTTGGACAGAAGTCGGCATCGTGCCTGTTGTATTCAATTCCGATACAATATCAGTATTGCATCGTCAATGTGAAGGTCCAAAGATTACAGTGAACTTGCAGTGGTTCATCGGAAACTATTACTGAACTCATAGGATCGGTTCCAAACACAGATCGCTTGAAGTTTTACTCACTTGGAGAGAAGTCGGCATCTTGCCTGTTGTATTCAATTCCGATACAAAATCAGTGTTGCATCGTCACTCTGAACGTCCAAGGGTTACAGTGAACGTGCAGTGGTTCATCAAAGCTATTACTGGACTCATAGGATCGGTTCCAAACACAGACCTCTTGAAGTATTACTCACTTTGACAGAAGTCGGCATCGTGCCTGTTGTATTCAATTCCGATACAATACAGTGTTGCATCGTCACTGTGAACGTCCTAGGGTTACAGTGAACCTGCAGTGGTTCATCGGAAACTATTACTGAACTCATAGGATCGGGTCCAAACACAGACCGCTTGAAGTATTACTCACTTGGACAGAAGTCGGCATCGTGCCCGTTGTATTCAATTCCGATACAATATTAGTGTTGCATCGTCACTGTGAACGTCCAAGGGTTTCAGTGAACCTGCAGTGGTTTATCGGAAACTATTACTGAACTCATAGGATCGGTTCCAAACATAGACCGCTTGAAGTATTACTCACTTGGACAGAAGTCGGCATCGAGCCTGTTGTATTCAATTCCGATACAATAACAATGTTGCATCGTCACTGTGAACGTCCAAGGGTTACAGTGAAACTGCAGTGGTTCATCGGAAACTATTACTGAACTCATAGAATCGGTTGCAAACACAGAACGCTTGAAGTATTACTCACTTGGACAGAAGTCGGCATCGTGCCTGTTGTATTCAATTCCGATACAATATCAGTGTTGGATCGTCACTGTGAACGTCCAAGCGTTACAGGAAACCTGCAGTGGCTCATCGGAAACTATTACTGAACTCAAAGGATCGGTTCCAAACACAGACCGCTTGAAGTATTACTCACATGGACAGAAGTCGGCATCGTGCCTGTTGTATTCAATTACGATACAATATCAGTGTTGCATCGTCACTGTGAACGTCCAAGGGCTACAGTGAACTCGCAGTGGTTCATCGGAAACTATTACTGAACTCATAGGATCGGTTCCAAACACAGACCGCTTGAAGTATTACTCACTTCGACAGAAGTCGGCATCGTGCCTGTTGTATTCAATTCCGATACAATATCAGTATTCCATCGTCAATGTGAAGGTCCAAAGGTTACAGTGAACCTGCAGTGGTTCATGGGAAACTATTACATGACTCATAGGATCGGTTCCAAACACAGACCGCTTGAAGTATTACTCTCTTGGACAGAAGTCGGCATCGTGCCTGTTGTATTCAATTCCGATACAATATCAGTGTTGCATCGTCATTGTGAACGTCCAAGGGTTACAGTGAACCTGCAGTGGCTCATGGAAAACTATTACTGAACTCATAGGATCGGTTCCAAATACAGACCGCTTGAAGTATTACTCACTTGGACAGAAGTCAGCATCGTGCCTGTTGTATTCAATTCGGATACAATATTAGTGTTGAATCGTCACTGTGAACGTCCGAAGGTTACAGTGAACCTGCAGTGGTTCATCGGAAACTATTACTTAACTCATAGGATCGGTTCCAAACACACACCGCTTGAAGTATTATTCACTTGGACAGAAGTCGACATCTTGCCTGTTGTATTCAATTCCGATACAATATCAGTGTTGCATCGTCACTGTGAACGTCCAAGAGTTTCAGTGAACCTGCAGTGATTTATCGGAAACTATTACTGAACCCATAGGATCGGTTCCAAACACAGACCGCTTGTAGTAATACTCACTTGGAAAGAAGTCGGCATCGTGCCTGTTGTATTCATTTCCGATACAATATCAGTGTTGCATCGTCACTGTGAACCTCCAAGGGTTACAGTGAACCTGCAGTGGTTCATCGGAAACTATTACTGAACTCTTTGGATCGGTTCCAAACACAGACCCCTTGAAGTATTACTCACTTACCAGAAGTCGGCATCGTGCCTGTTGTATTCAACTCCGATACAATATCAGTGTGGCATCGTCACTGTGAACGTCCGAGGGTTACAGTGAACCTGCAGTGGTTCATCGGAAACTATTACTGAACTCATAAGATCGGTTCCAAACACAGACCGCTTGAAGTATTACTCACTTGGACAGAAATCGGCATCGAGCCTGTTGTATTCAATTCCGATACAATATCAGTGTTGCATCGTCACTGTGAACGTCCAAGGGTTACAGTGAACCTGGAGTGGTTCATCGCAAACTATTACTGAACTCATAGGATCGGTTCCAAACACAGACTGCTTGAAGTATTACTCACATGGACAGAAGTCGGCATCGTGCCTGTTGTATTCAATTACGATACAATATCAGTGTTGCATCGTCACTGTGAACGTCCAAGGGTTACACTGAACCTGCAGTGGTTCATCGGAAACTATTACTGAACTCATAGGATCGGTTCCAAACACAGACCGCTTGAAGTATTGCTCACTTGGACAGAAGTCGGCATCGTGCCTGTTGTATTCAATTCCGATACAATATCAGTATTGCATCGTCAATATGAAGGTCCAAAGGTTACAGTGAACCTGCAGTGGTTCATCGGAAACTATTACTGAACTCATTGGATCGGTTCCAAACACAGACCGCTTGAAGTATTACTCACCAGAAGTCGGCATCGTGCCTGTTGTATTCAACTCCGATAAAATATCAGTGTGGCATCGTCACTGTGAACGTCCAAGGGTTACAGTGAACCTGCAGTGGTTCATCGGAAACTATTACTGAACTCATAGGATCGGTTCCAAACACAGACCGCTTGAAGTATTACTCACTTGGACAGAAGTCGGAATCGTGCCTGTTGTATTCAATTCCGATACAATATCAGTGTTGCATCGTCACTGTGAACGTAAAAGGTTACAGTGAACCTGCAGTGGTTCATCGCAAACTATTACTGAACTCATAGGATCGGTTCCAAACACAGACTGCTTGAAGTATTACTCACTTGGACAGAAGTCGGCATCGTGCCTGTTTTATTCAATTCCGATACAATATCAGTTTTGCATCGTCACTGTGAACGTCCCAGTGTTACAGTGAACCTGCAGTGGGTCATCGGAAACTATTATTGAACTCATAGGATCGGTTCCAAACACAGATCGCTTGAAGTTTTACTCACTTGGAGAGAAGTCGGCATCGTGCCTGTTGTATTCAATTCCGATACAATATCAGTGTTGCATCGGCACTGTGAACGTCCAAGGGTTACGGTGAACCTGCAGTGGCTCATGGAAAACTATTACTGAACTCATAGGATCATTTCCAAATACAGACCGCTTGCAGTATTACTCACTTGGACAGAAGTCAACGTCTTGCCTGTTGTATTCAATTCCGATACAATATCAGTGTTGCATCGTCACTGTGAACGTCCAAGGGTTACAGTGAACCTGCAGTGGTCCATCGGAAACTATTACTGAACTCATAGGATCGGTTCCAAACACACACCGCTTCAAGTATTACTCACTTGGACAGAAGTCGACATCTTGCCTGTTGTATTCAATTCCGATACAACATCAGTGTTGCATCGTCACTGTGAACGTCCAAGAGTTTCAGTGAACCTGCAGTGGTTTATCGGAAACTATTACTGAACCCATAGGATCGGTTCCAAACACAGACCGCTTGTAGTAATACTCACTTGGAAAGAAGTCGGCATCGTGCCTGTTGTATTCATTTCCGATACAATATCAGTGTTGCATCGTCACTGTGAACCACCAAGGGTTACAGTGAACCTGCAGTGGTTCATCGGAAACTATTACTAAACTCATTGGATCGGTTCCAAACACAGACCGCTTGAAGAATTACTCACTTACCATAAGTCGGCATCGTGCCTGTTGTATTTAACTCCGATACAATATCAGTGTGGCATCGTCACTGTGAACGTCCAAGGGTTACAGTGAACCTGCAGTGGTTCATCGGAAAATATTACTGAACTCATAAGATCGGTTCCAAACACAGACCGTTTGAAGTATTACTCACTTGGACAGAAGTCGGCATCGAGCCTGTTGTATTCAATTCCGATACAATATCAGTGTTGCATCGTCACTGTGAACGTCCAAGGGTTACAGTGAACCTGCAGTGGTTCATCGCAAACTATTACTGAACTCATAGGATCGGTTCCAAATACAGACCGCTTGAAGTATTACTCACTTGGACAGAAGTCAGCATCGTGCTTGTTGTATTCAATTCCGATACAATATTAGTGTTGAATCGTCACTGTGAACGTCCGATGGTTACAGTGAACCTGCAGTGGTTCATCGGAAACTATTACTTGACTCATAGGATCGGTTCCAAACACACACCGCTTGAAGTATTACTCACTTGGACAGAAGTCGACATCTTGCCTGTTGTATTCAATTCCGATACAATATCAGTGTTGCATCGTCACTGTTAACGTCCAAGAGTTTCAGTGAACCTGCAGTGGTTTATCGGAAACTATTACTGAACCCATAGGATCGGTTCCAAACACAGACCGCTTGTAGTAATACTCACTTGGAAAGAAGTCGGCATCGTGCCTGTTGTATTCATTTCCGATACAATATCAGTGTTGCATCGTCACTGTGAACGTCCAAGGGTTACAGTGAACCTGCAGTGGTTCATCGGAAACTATTACTGAACTCATTGGATCGGTTCCAAACACAGACCACTTGAAGAATTACTCACTTACCAGAAGTCGGCATCGTGCCTGTTGTATTCAACTCCGATACAATATCAGTGTGGCATCGTCACTGTGAACGTCCAAGGGTTACAGTGAACCTGCAGTGGTTCATCGGAAACTATTACTGAACTCATAAGATAGGTTCCAAACACAGACCGCTTGAAGTATTACTCTCTTGGACAGAAGTCGGCATCGTGCCTGTTGTATTCATTTCCGATACAATATCAGTGTTGCATCGTCACTGTGAACCTCCAAGGGTTACAGTGAACCTGCAGTGGTTCATCGGAAACTATTACTGAACTCATTGGATCGGTTCCAAACACAGACCGCTTGAAGTTTTACTCACTTACCAGAAGTCGGCATCGTGCCTGTTGTATTCAACTCCGATACAATATCAGTATTGCATCGTCAATGTGAAGGTCCAAAGGTTACAGTGAACCTGCAGTGGTTCATCGGAAACTATTACTTGACTCATCGGATCGGTTCCAAACACAGACCGCTTGAAGTATTACTCACTTGGACAGAAGTTGGCATCGTGCCTGTTGTATTCAATTCCGATACAATATCAGTGTTGCATCGTCACTGTGAACGTCCAAGGGTTACAGTGAACCTGCAGTGGCTCATGGAAAACTATTACTGAAGTCAAAGGATCGGTTCCAATTACAGACCGCTTGAAGTATTACTCACTTGGACAGAAGTCGGCATCGTGGCTGTTATATTCAACTCCGATACAATATCAGTGTGGCATCGTCACTGTGAACGTCCAAGGGTTACAGTGAACCTGCAGTGGTTCATCGGAAACTATTACTGAACTCATAGGATCGGTTCCAAACACAGACCGCTTGAAGTATTACTCACTTGGACAGAAGTCGGCATCGTGCCTGTTGTATTCAATTCCGATACAATATCAGTGTTGCATCGTCACTGTGAACGTCCAAGGGTTACAGTGAACCTGCAGTGGTTCATCGCAAACTATTACTGAACTCATAGGATCGGTTCCAAACCCAGACTGCTTGAAGTATTACTCACTTGGACAGAAGTCGGCATCGTGCCTGTTTTATTCAATTCCGATACAATATCAGTTTTGCATCGTCACTGTGAACGTCCCAGTGTTACAGTGAACCTGCAGTGGTTCATCGGAAACTATTATTGAACTCATAGGATCGGTTCCAAACACAGATCGCTTGAAGTTTTACTCACTTGGAGAGAAGTCGGCATCGTGCCTGTTGTATTCAATTCCGATACAATATCAGTGTTGCATCGGCACTGTGAACGACCAAGGGTTACAGTGAACCTGCAGTGGTTCATCGGAAGATGTTACTGAACTCATAGGATCGGTTCCAAACACAGACCGCTTGAGGTATTACTCACTTGGACAGAAGTCGGCATCGTGCCTGTTGTATTCAATTCCGATACAATATCAGTGTTGCATCGTCACTGTGAACGTCCAAGGGTTACAGTGAACCTGCAGTGGTTCATCGGAAACTATTACTGAACTCATAGGATCGGTTCCAAACACAGACCGCTTGAAGTTTTACTCACTTGGACAGAAGACGGCATCGTGCCTGTTGTATTCAATTCCGATACAATATCAGTGTTGCATCGTCACTGTGAACGTCCAAGGGCTACAGTGAACCTGCAGTGGTTCATCGGAAACTATTACTGAACTCATAGGATCGGTTCCAAACACAGACCGCTTGAAGTATTACTCACTTGGACAGAAGTCGGCATCGTGCCTGTTGTATTCAATTCCGATACAATATCAGTATTGCATCGTCAACGTGAAGTCCCAAAGGTTACAGTGAACCTGCAGTGGTACATCGGAAACTATTACTTGACTCATAAGATCGGTTCAAAACACAGACCACTTGAAGTATTACTCACTTGGACAGAAGTCGGCATCGTGCCTGTTGTATTCAATTCCTATACAATATCAGTATTGCATCGTCACAGTGAACGTCCAAGGGTTACAGTGAACCTGCAGTGGCTCATTGAAAACTATTACTGAACTCATAGGATCGGTTCCAAACACAGACCGCTTGAAGTACTACTCACTTGGACAGAAGTGGGCATCGTGCCTGTTGTATTCAATGCCGATACAATATCTGTGTTGAATCGTCACTGTGAACGTCCAAGGGTTACAGTGATCCTGCAGTGGTTCAACGGAAACTATTACTGAACTCATAGGATAGGTTCCAAACACAGAACGCTTGAAGTATTACTCACTTGGACAGAAGTCGTCATCGTGCCAGTTTTATTCAATTCCGATACAATATCAGTGTTGCATCGTCACTGTGAACGTCCAAGGATTACAGTGAACCTGCAGTGGTTCATCAGAAACTATTACTGAACTCATAGGATCGGTTCCAAACACAGACTGCTTGAAGTATTACTGACTTGGACAGAAGTCAGCATCGTGCCTGTTGTATTCAATTCCGATACAATATTAGTGTTGAATCGTCACTGTGAACGTCCGAAGGTTACAGTGAACCTGCAGTGGTTCTTCGGAAACTATTACTTGACTCATAGGATCGGTTCCAAACACACACCGCTTCAAGTATTACTCACTTGGACAGAAGTCGACATCTTGCCTGTTGTATTCAATTCCGATACAATATCAGTGTTGCATCGTCACTGTGAACGTCCAAGAGTTTCAGTGAACCTGCAGTGGTTTATCGGAAACCATTACTGAACCCATAGGATCGGTTCCAAACACAGACCGCTTGTAGTAATACTCACTTGGAAAGAAGTCGGCATCGTGCCTGTTGTATTCATTTCCGATACAATATCAGTGTTGCATCGTCACTGTGAACCTCCAAGGGTTACAGTGAACCTACAGTGATTCATCGTAAACTATTACTGAACTCATTGGATCGGTTCCAAACACAGACCGCTTGAAGTATTACTCACTTACCAGAAGTCGGCATCGTGCCTGTTGTATTCAACTCCGATACAATATCAGTGTGGCATTGTCACTGTGAACGTCAAAGGGTTACAGTGAACCTGCAGTGGTTCATCGGAAACTATTACTGAACTCATAAGATCGGTTCCAAACACAGACCGCTTGAAGTATTACTCACTTGGACAGAAGTCGGCATCGTGCCTGTTGTATTCAATTCCGATACAATATCAGTGTTGCATCGTCACTGTGAACGTCCAAGGGTTACAGTGAACCTGCAGTGGCTCATGGAAAACTATTACTGAAGTCAAAGGATCGGTTCCAATTACAGACCGCTTGAAGTATTACTCACTTGGACAGAAGTCGGTATCGTGGCTGTTGTATTCAATTCCGATACAATATTAGTGTTGAATCGTCACTGTGAACGTCCGAAGGTTACAGTGAACCTGCAGTGGTTCATCGGAAACTATTACTTGACTCATAGGATCGGTTGCAAACACACACCGCTTGAAGTATTACTCACTTGGACAAAAGTCGACATCTTGCCTGTTGTATTCAATTCCGATACAATATCAGTGTTGCATCGTCACTGTGAACGTCCAAGAGTTTCAGTGAACCTGCAGTGCTTTATCGGAAACTATTACTGAACTCATTGGATCGGTTCCAAACACAGACCGCTTGAAGTATTACTCACTTGGACAGAAGACGGCATCGTGCCTGTTGTATTCAATTCCGATACAATATCAGTGTTGCATCGTCACTGTGAACGTCCAAGGGTTACAGTGAACCTGCAGTGGTTCATCGCAAACTATTACTGAACTCATAGGATCGGTTCCAAACACAGACTGCTTGAAGTATTACTCACTTGGACAGAAGTCGGCATCGTGCCTGTTTTATTCAATTCCGATACAATATCAGTTTTGCATCGTCACTGTGAACGTCCCAGTGTTACAGTGAACCTGCAGTGGTTCATCGGAAACTATTATTGAACTCGTAGGATCGATCCAAACACAGATCGCTTGAAGTTTTACTCACTTGGAGAGAAGTCGGCATCGTGCCTGTTGTATTCAATTCCGATACAATATCAGTGTTGCATCGGCACTGTGAACGACCAAGGGTTACAGTGAACCTGCAGTGGTTCATCGGAAGATGTTACTGAACTCATAGGATCGGTTCCAAACACAGACCGCTTGAGGTATTACTCACTTGGACAGAAGTCGGCATCGTGCCTGTTGTATTCAATTCCGATACAATATCAGTGTTGCATCGTCACTGTGAACGTCCAAGGGCTACAGTGAACCTGCAGTGGTTCATCGGAAACTATTACTGAACTCATAGGATCGGTTCCAAACACAGACCGCTTGAAGTATTACTCACTTGGACAGAAGTCGGCATCGTGCCTGTTGTATTCAATTCCGATACAATATCAGTATTGCATCGTCAACGTGAAGGCCCAAAGGTTACAGTGAACCTGCAGTGGTACATCGGAAACTATTACTTGACTCATAAGATCGGTTCAAAACACAGACCACTTGAAGTATTACTCACTTGGACAGAAGTCGGCATCGTGCCTGTTGTATTCAATTCCTATACAATATCAGTATTGCATCGTCACAGTGAACGTCCAAGGGTTACAGTGAACCTGCAGTGGCTCATTGAAAACTATTACTGAACTCATAGGATCGGTTCCAAACACAGACCGCTTGAAGTACTACTCACTTGGACAGAAGTGGGCATCGTGCCTGTTGTATTCAATGCCGATACAATATCTGTGTTGAATCGTCACTGTGAACGTCCAAGGGTTACAGTGATCCTGCAGTGGTTCATCGGAAACTATTACTGAACTCATAGGATAGGTTCCAAACACAGAACGCTTGAAGTATTACTCACTTGGACAGAAGTCGTCATCGTGCCAGTTTTATTCAATTCCGATACAATATCAGTGTTGCATCGTCACTGTGAACGTCCAAGGATTACAGTGAACCTGCAGTGGTTCATCAGAAACTATTACTGAACTCATAGGATCGATTCCAAACACAGACTGCTTGAAGTATTACTGACTTGGACAGAAGTCAGCATCGTGCCTGTTGTATTCAATTCCGATACAATATTAGTGTTGAATCGTCACTGTGAACGTCCGAAGGTTACAGTGAACCTGCAGTGGTTCATCGGAAACTATTACTTGACTCATAGGATCGGTTCCAAACACACACCGCTTCAAGTATTACTCACTTGGACAGAAGTCGACATCTTGCCTGTTGTATTCAATTCCGATACAATATCAGTGTTGCATCGTCACTGTGAACGTCCAAGAGTTTCAGTGAACCTGCAGTGGTTTATCGGAAACTATTACTGAACCCATAGGATCGGTTCCAAACACAGACCGCTTGTAGTAATACTCACTTGGAAAGAAGTCGGCATCGTGCCTGTTGTATTCATTTCCGATACAATATCAGTGTTGCATCGTCACTGTGAACCTCCAAGGGTTGCAGTGAACCTACAGTGATTCATCGGAAACTATTACTGAACTCATTGGATCGGTTCCAAACACAGACCGCTTGAAGTATTACTCACTTACCAGAAGTCGGCATCGTGCCTGTTGTATTCAACTCCGATACAATATCAGTGTGGCATCGTCACTGTGAACGTCCAAGGGTTACAGTGAACCTGCAGTGGTTCATCGGAAACTATTACTGAACTCATAAGATCGGTTCGAAACACAGACCGCTTGAAGTATTACTCACTTGGACAGAAGTCGGCATCGTGCCTGTTGTATTCAATTCCGATACAATATCAGTGTTGCATCGTCACTGTGAACGTCCAAGGGTTACAGTGAACCTGCAGTGGCTCATGGAAAACTATTACTGAAGTCAAAGGATCGGTTCCAATTACAGACCGCTTGAAGTATTACTCACTTGGACAGAAGTCGGCATCGTGGCTGTTGTATTCAATTCCGATACAATATTAGTGTTGAATCGTCACTGTGAACGTCCGAAGGTTACAGTGAACCTGCAGTGGTTCATCGGAAACTATTACTTGACTCATAGGATCGGTTGCAAACACACACCGCTTGAAGTATTACTCACTTGGACAAAAGTCGACATCTTGCCTGTTGTATTCAATTCCGATACAATATCAGTGTTGCATCGTCACTGTGAACGTCCAAGAGTTTCAGTGAACCTGCAGTGCTTTATCGGAAACTATTACTGAACTCATTGGATCGGCTCCAAACACAGACCGCTTGAAGTATTACTCACTTACCAGAAGTCGGCATCGTGCCTGTTGTATTCAACTCCGATACAATATCAGTGTGGCATCGTCACTGTGAACGTCCAAGGGTTACAGTGAACCTGCAGTGGTTCATCGGAAACTATTACTGAACTCATAGGATCGGTTCCTAACACAGACCGCTTGAAGTATTACTCACTTGGACAGAAGTCGGCATCGTGCCTGTTGTATTCAATTCCGATACAATATTAGTGTTGCATCGTCACTGTGAACGTCCAAGGGTTACAGTGAACCTGCAGTGGTTCATCGCAAACTATTACTGAACTCATAGGATCGGTTCCAAACACAGACTGCTTGAAGTATTACTCACTTGGACAGAAGTCGGCATCGTGCCTGTTTTATTCAATTCCGATACAATATCAGTTTTGCATCGTCACTGTGAACGTCCCAGTGTTACAGTGAACCTGCAGTGGTTCATCGGAAACTATTATTGAACTCGTAGGATCGATCCAAACACAGATCGCTTGAAGTTTTACTCACTTGGAGAGAAGTCGGCATCGTGCCTGTTGTATTCAATTCCGATACAATATCAGTGTTGCATCGGCACTGTGAACGACCAAGGGTTACAGTGAACCTGCAGTGGTTCATCGGAAGATGTTACTGAACTCATAGGATCGGTTCCAAACACAGACCGCTTGAGGTATTACTCACTTGGACAGAAGTCGGCATCGTGCCTGTTGTATTCAATTCCGATACAATATCAGTGTTGCATCGTCACTGTGAACGTCCAAGGGTTACAGTGAACCTGCAGTGGTTCATCGGAAACTATTACTGAACTCATAGGATCGGTTCCAAACACAGACCGCTTGAAGTTTTACTCACTTGGACAGAAGTCGGCATCGTGCCTGTTGTATTCAATTCCGATACAATATCAGTGTTGCATCGTCACTGTGAACGTCCAAGGGATACAGTGAACCTGCAGTGGTTCATCGGAAACTATTACTGGACTCATAGGATCGGTTCCAAACACAGACCGCTTGAAGTATTACTCACTTGGACAGAAGTCGGCATCGTGCCTGTTGTATTCAATTCCGATACAATATCAGTATTGCATTGTCAACGTGAAGGTCCAAAGGTTACAGTGAACCTGCAGTGGTTCATCGGAAACTATTACTTGACTCATAAGATCGGTTCAAAACACAGACCACTTGAAGTATTACTCACTTGGACAGAAGTCGGCATCGTGCCTGTTGTATTCAATTCCTATACAATATCAGTGTTGCATCGTCACAGTGAACGTCCAAGGGTTACAGTGAACCTGCAGTGGCTCATTGAAAACTATTACTGAACTCATAGGATCGGTTCCAAACACAGACCGCTTGAAGTACTACTCACTTGGACAGAAGTGGGCATCGTGCCTGTTGTATTCAATTCCGATACAATATCAGTGTTGCATCGTCACAGTGAACTTCCAAGGGTTACAGTGAACCTGCAGTGGTTCATCGGAAACTATTACTGAACTCATAGGATCGGTTCAAAACACAGACCGCTTGAAGTATTACTCACTTGGACAGAAGTCGGCATCGTGCCTGTTGTATTCAATTCCGATACAATATTAGTATTGCATCGTCACTGTGAACGTCCAAGGGTTTCAGTGAACCTGCAGTGGTTTATCGGAAACTATTATTGAACTCATAGGATCGGTTCCAACCACAGACCGCTTGAAGTATTACTCACTTGGACAGAAGTCGGCATCGTGCCTGTTGTATTCAATTCCGATACAATATCAGTGTTGCATTGTCACTGTGAACGTATAAGGGTGACAGTGAACCTTTAGTGGTTCATTGGAAACAATTACTGAACTCATACGATCGGTTCCAAACACAGACCGCTTGAAGTATTACTCACTTGCACAGAAGTCGGCATCGTTCCTGTTGTATTCAATGCCGATACAATATCTGTGTTGAATCGTCACTGTGAACTTCCAAGGGCTACAGTGTACCTCCAGTGGTTCATCGGAAACTATTACTGAACTCATAGGATCGGTTCCAAACACAGAACGCTTGAAGTATTACTCACTTGGACAGAAGTCGTCATCGTGCCAGTTTTATTCAATTCCGATACAATATCAGTGTTGCATCGTCACTGTGAACGTCCAAGGGTTACAGTGAACCTGCAGTGGCTCATCGGAAACTATTACTGAACTCATAGGATCGGTTCCAAACACAGACCGCTTGAAGTATTACTCACTTGGACAGAAGTCGGCATCGTGCCTGTTGTATTCAATTCCGATACAATTTCAGTGTTGAATCGTCACTTTGAACGTCCAAGGGTTACAGTGAACCTGCAGTGGTTCATCGGAAACTAATATTGAACTCATAGGATCGGTTCCAAACACAGATCGCTTGAAGTTTTACTCACTTGGAGAGAAGTCGGCATCGTGCCTGTTGTATTCAATTCCGATACAATATCAGTGTTGCATCGGCACTGTGAACGACCAAGGGTTACAGTGAAACTGCAGTGGTTCATCGGAAGATGTTACTGAACTCATAGGATCGGTTCCAAACACAGACTGCTTGAGGTATTACTCACTTGTACAGAAGTCGGCATCGTGCCTGTTGTATTCAATTCCGATACAATATCAGTGTTGCATCGTCACTGTGAACGTCCAAGGGTTACAGTGAACCTGCAGTGGTTCATCAGAAACTATTACTGAACTCATAGGATCGGTTCCAAACACAGACCGCTTGAAGTTTTACTCACTTGGACAGAAGTCGGCATCGTGCCTGTTGTATTCAATTCCGATACAAT
Source organism: Schistocerca nitens (assembly GCF_023898315.1). Taxonomy (NCBI): domain Eukaryota; kingdom Metazoa; phylum Arthropoda; class Insecta; order Orthoptera; family Acrididae; genus Schistocerca; species Schistocerca nitens. Next base: position 1,287,327,093 of record NC_064614.1, read on the forward strand.
ATCAGTGTTGCATCGTCACTGTGAACGTCCAAGGGTTACAGTGAACCTGCAGTGGTTCATCGGAAACTATTACTGAACTCATAGGATCGGTTCCAAACACAGACCGCTTGAAGTATTACTCACTTGGACAGAAGTCGGCATCGTGCCTGTTGTATTCAATTCCGATACAATTTCAGTGTTGAATCGTCACTTTGAACGTCCAAGGGTTACAGTGAACCTGCAGTGGTTCATCGGAAACTATTATTGAACTCATAGGATCGGTTCCAAACACAGATCGCTTGAAGTTTTACTCACTTGGAGAGAAGTCGGCATCGTGCCTGTTGTATTCAATTCCGATACAATATCAGTGTTGCATCGGCACTGTGAACGACCAAGGGTTACAGTGAAACTGCAGTGGTTCATCGGAAGATGTTACTGAACTCATAGGATCGGTTCCAAACACAGACTGCTTGAGGTATTACTCACTTGTACAGAAGTCGGCATCGTGCCTGTTGTATTCAATTCCGATACAATATCAGTGTTGCATCGTCACTGTGAACGTCCAAGGGTTACAGTGAACCTGCAGTGGTTCATCAGAAACTATTACTGAACTCATAGGATCGGTTCCAAACACAGACCGCTTGAAGTTTTACTCACTTGGACAGAAGTCGGCATCGTGCCTGTTGTATTCAATTCCGATACAATATCAGTGTTGCATCGTCACTGTGAACGTCCAAGGGTTACAGTGAACCTGCAGTGGTTCATCGGAAACTATTACTGAACTCATAGGATCGGTTCCAAACACAGACCGCTTGAAGTATTACTCACTTGGACAGAAGTCGGCATCGTGCCTGTTGTATTCAATTCCGATACAATACCAGTATTGCATCGTCAACGTGAAAATCCAAAGGTTACAGTGAACCTGCAGTGGTTCATCGGAAACTATTATTTGACTCATAAGATCGGTTCAAAACACAGACCACTTGAAGTATTACTCACTTGGACAGAAGTCGGCATCGTGCCTGTTGTATTCAATTCCGATACAATATCAGTGTTGCATCGTCACAGTGAACGTCCAAGGGTTACAGTGAACCTGCAGTGGCTCATTGAAAACTATTACTGAACTCATAGGATCGGTTCCAAACACAGACCGCTTGAAGTACTACTCACTTGGACAGAAGTGGGCATCGTGCCTGTTGTATTCAATTCCGATACAATATCAGTGTTGCATCGTCACTGTGAACTTCCAAGGGTTACAGTGAACCTGCAGTGGTTCATCGGAAACTATTACTGAACTCATAGGATCGGTTCAAAACACAGACCGCATGAAGTATTACTCACTTGGACAGAAGTCGGCATCGTGCCTGTTGTATTCAATTCCGATACAATATTAGTATTGCATCGTCACTGTGAACGTCCAAGGGTTTCAGTGAACCTGCAGTGGTTTATCGGAAACTATTATTGAACTCATAGGATCGGTTCCAAACACAGACCGCTTGAAGTATTACTCACTTGGACAGAAGTCGGCATCGTGCCTGTTGTATTCAATTCCGATACAATATCAGTGTTGCATTGTCACTGTGAACGTCCAAGGGTGACAGTGAACCTTTAGTGGTTCATCGGAAACTATTACTGAACTCATACGATCGGTTCCAAACACAGACCGCTTGAAGTATTACTCACTTGGACAGAAGTCGGCATCGTGCCTGTTGTATTCAATGCCGATACAATATCTGTGTTGAATCGTCACTGTGAACGTCCAAGGGTTACAGTGATCCTGCAGTGGTTCATCGGAAACTATTACTGAACTCATAGGATAGGTTCCAAACACAGAACGCTTGAAGTATTACTCACTTGGACAGAAGTCGTCATCGTGCCAGTTTTATTCAATTCCGATACAATATCAGTGTTGCATCGTCACTGTGAACGTCCAAGGGTTACAGTGAACCTGCAGTGGTTCATCGGAAACTATTACTGACCTCATAGGATCGGTTCCAAACACAGACTGCTTGAAGTATTACTGACTTGGACAGAAGTCAGCATCGTGCCTGTTGTATTCAATTCCGATACAATATTAGTGTTGAATCGTCACTGTGAACGTCCGAAGGTTACAGTGAACCTGCAGTGGTTCATCGGAAACTATTACTTGACTCATAGGATCGGTTCCAAACACACACCGCTTCAAGTATTACTCACTTGGACAGAAGTCGACATCTTGCCTGTTGTATTCAATTCCGATACAATATCAGTGTTGCATCGTCACTGTGAACGTCCAAGAGTTTCAGTTAACCTGCAGTGGTTTATCGGAAACTATTACTGAACCCATAGGATCGGTTCCAAACACAGACCGCTTGTAGTAATACTCACTTGGAAAGAAGTCGGCATCGTGCCTGTTGTATTCATTTCCGATACAATATCAGTGTTGCATCGTCACTGTGAAAATTCCAAGGGTTACAGTGAACCTACAGTGGTTCATCGGAAACTATTACTGAACTCATTGGATCGGTTCCAAACACAGACCGCTTGAAGTATTACTCACTTACCAGAAGTCGGCATCGTGCCTGTTGTATTCAACTCCGATACAATATCAGTGTGGCATCGTCACTGTGAACGTCCAAGGGCTACAGTGAACCTGCAGTGGTTCATCGGAAACTATTACTGAACTCATAAGATCGGTTCCAAAAACAGACCGCTAGAAGTATTACTCACTTGGACAGAAGTCGGCATCGTGCCTGTTGTATTCAATTCCGATACAATATCAGTGTTGCATCGTCACTGTGAACGTCCAAGGGTTACAGTGAACCTGCAGTGGCTCATGGAAAACTATTACTGAAGTCAAAGGATCGGTTCCAATTACAGACCGCTTGAAGTATTACTCACTTGGACAGAAGTCGGCATCGTGGCTGTTGTATTCAATTCCGATACAATATTAGTGTTGAATCGTCACTGTGAACGTCCGAAGGTTACAGTGAACTTGCAGTGGTTCATCGGAAACTATTACTTGACTCATAGGATCGTTTGCAAACACACACCGCTTGAAGTATTACTCACTTGGACAAAAGTCGACATCTTGCCTGTTGTATTCAATTCCGATACAATATCAGTGTTGCATCGTCACTGTGAACGTCCAAGAGTTTCAGTGAACCTGCAGTGCTTTATCGGAAACTATTACTGAACTCATTGGATCGGTTTCAAACACAGACCGCTTGAAGTATTACTCACTTACCAGAAGTCGGCATCGTGCCTGTTGTATTCAACTCCGATACAATATCAGTGTGGCATCGTCACTGTGAACGTCCAAGGGTTACAGTGAACCTGCAGTGGTTCATCGGAAACTATTACTGAACTCATAGGATCGGTTCCAAACACAGACCGCTTGAAGTATTACTCACTTGGACAGAAGTCGGCATCGTGCCTGTTGTATTCAATTCCGATACAATACCAGTATTGCATCGTCAACGTGAAAATCCAAAGGTTACAGTGAACCTGCAGTGGTTCATCGGAAACTATTATTTGACTCATAAGATCGGTTCAAAACACAGACCACTTGAAGTATTACTCACTTGGACAGAACTCGGCATCGTGCCTGTTGTATTCAATTCCGATACAATATCAGTGTTGCATCGTCACAGTGAACGTCCAAGGGTTACAGTGAACCTGCAGTGGCTCATTGAAAACTATTACTGAACTCATAGGATCGGTTCCAAACACAGACCGCTTGAAGTACTACTCACTTGGACAGAAGTGGGCATCGTGCCTGTTGTATTCAATTCCGATACAATATCAGTGTTGCATCGTCACTGTGAACTTCCAAGGGTTACAGTGAACCTGCAGTGGTTCATCGGAAACTATTACTGAACTCATAGGATCGGTTCAAAACACAGACCGCATGAAGTATTACTCACTTGGACAGAAGTCGGCATCGTGCCTGTTGTATTCAATTCCGATACAATATTAGTATTGCATCGTCACTGTGAACGTCCAAGGGTTTCAGTGAACCTGCAGTGGTTTATCGGAAACTATTATTGAACTCATAGGATCGGTTCCAAACACAGACCGCTTGAAGTATTACTCACTTGGACAGAAGTCGGCATCGTGCCTGTTGTATTCAATTCCGATACAATATCAGTGTTGCATTGTCACTGTGAACGTCCAAGGGTGACAGTGAACCTTTAGTGGTTCATCGGAAACTATTACTGAACTCATACGATCGGTTCCAAACACAGACCGCTTGAAGTATTACTCACTTGGACAGAAGTCGGCATCGTGCCTGTTGTATTCAATGCCGATACAATATCTGTGTTGAATCGTCACTGTGAACGTCCAAGGGTTACAGTGATCCTGCAGTGGTTCATCGGAAACTATTACTGAACTCATAGGATAGGTTCCAAACACAGAACGCTTGAAGTATTACTCACTTGGACAGAAGTCGTCATCGTGCCAGTTTTATTCAATTCCGATACAATATCAGTGTTGCATCGTCACTGTGAACGTCCAAGGGTTACAGTGAACCTGCAGTGGTTCATCGGAAACTATTACTGAACTCATAGGATCGGTTCCAAACACAGACTGCTTGAAGTATTACTGACTTGGACAGAAGTCAGCATCGTGCCTGTTGTATTCAATTCCGATACAATATTAGTGTTGAATCGTCACTGTGAACGTCCGAAGGTTACAGTGAACCTGCAGTGGTTCATCGGAAACTATTACTTGACTCATAGGATCGGTTCCAAACACACACCGCTTCAAGTATTACTCACTTGGACAGAAGTCGACATCTTGCCTGTTGTATTCAATTCCGATACAATATCAGTGTTGCATCGTCACTGTGAACGTCCAAGAGTTTCAGTTAACCTGCAGTGGTTTATCGGAAACTATTACTGAACCCATAGGATCGGTTCCAAACACAGACCGCTTGTAGTAATACTCACTTGGAAAGAAGTCGGCATCGTGCCTGTTGTATTCATTTCCGATACAATATCAGTGTTGCATCGTCACTGTGAAAATTCCAAGGGTTACAGTGAACCTACAGTGGTTCATCGGAAACTATTACTGAACTCATTGGATCGGTTCCAAACACAGACCGCTTGAAGTATTACTCACTTACCAGAAGTCGGCATCGTGCCTGTTGTATTCAACTCCGATACAATATCAGTGTGGCATCGTCACTGTGAACGTCCAAGGGCTACAGTGAACCTGCAGTGGTTCATCGGAAACTATTACTGAACTCATAAGATCGGTTCCAAAAACAGACCGCTAGAAGTATTACTCACTTGGACAGAAGTCGGCATCGTGCCTGTTGTATTCAATTCCGATACAATATCAGTGTTGCATCGTCACTGTGAACGTCCAAGGGTTACAGTGAACCTGCAGTGGCTCATGGAAAACTATTACTGAAGTCAAAGGATCGGTTCCAATTACAGACCGCTTGAAGTATTACTCACTTGGACAGAAGTCGGCATCGTGGCTGTTGTATTCAATTCCGATACAATATTAGTGTTGAATCGTCACTGTGAACGTCCGAAGGTTACAGTGAACTTGCAGTGGTTCATCGGAAACTATTACTTGACTCATAGGATCGTTTGCAAACACACACCGCTTGAAGTATTACTCACTTGGACAAAAGTCGACATCTTGCCTGTTGTATTCAATTCCGATACAATATCAGTGTTGCATCGTCACTGTGAACGTCCAAGAGTTTCAGTGAACCTGCAGTGCTTTATCGGAAACTATTACTGAACTCATTGGATCGGTTTCAAACACAGACCGCTTGAAGTATTACTCACTTACCAGAAGTCGGCATCGTGCCTGTTGTATTCAACTCCGATACAATATCAGTGTGGCATCGTCACTGTGAACGTCCAAGGGTTACAGTGAACCTGCAGTGGTTCATCGGAAACTATTACTGAACTCATAGGATCGGTTCCAAACACAGACCGCTTGAAGTATTACTCACTTGGACAGAAGTCGGCATCGTGCCTGTTTTATTCAATTCCGATACAATATCAGTTTTGCATCGTCACTGTGAACGTCCCAGTGTTACAGTGAACCTGCAGTGGTTCTTCGGAAACTATTATTGAACTCGTAGGATCGGTTCCAAACACAGATCGCTTGAAGTTTTACTCACTTGGAGAGAAGTCGGCATCGTGTCTGTTGTATTCAATTCCGATACAATATCAGTGTTGCATCGGCACTGTGAACGACCAAGGGTTACAGTGAACCTGCAGTGGTTCATCGGAAGATGTTACTGAACTCATAGGATCGGTTCCAAACACAGAACGCTTGAGGTAATACTCACTTGGACAGAAGTCGGCATCGTGCCTGTTGTATTCAATTCCGATACAATATCAGTGTTGCATCGTCACTGTGAACGTCCAAGGGTTACAGTGAACCTGCAGTGGTTCATCGGAAACTATTACTGAACTCATAGGATCGGTTCCAAACACAGACCGCTTGAAGTTTTACTCACTTGGACAGAAGTCGGCATCGTGCCTGTTGTATTCAATTCCGATACAATATCAGTGTTGCATCGTCACTGTGAACGTCCAAGGGCTACAGTGAACCTGCAGTGGTTCATCGGAAACTATTACTGGACTCATAGGATCGGTTCCAAACACAGACCGCTTGAAGTATTACTCACTTGGACAGAAGTCGGCATCGTGCCTGTTGTATTCAATTCCGATACAATATCAGTATTGCATCGTCAACGTGAAGGTCCAAAGGTTACAGTGAACCTGCAGTGGTTCATCGGAAACTATTACTTGACTCATAAGATCGGTTCAAAACACAGACCACTTGAAGTATTACTCACTTGGACAGAAGTCGGCATCGTGCCTGTTGTATTCAATTCCTATACAATATCAGTGTTGCATCGTCACAGTGAACGTCGAAATGTTACAGTGAACCTGCAGTGGCTCATTGAAAACTATTACTGAACTCATAGGATCGGTTCCAAACACAGACCGCTTGAAGTACTACTCACTTGGACAGAAGTGGGCATCGTGCCTGTTGTATTCAATTCCGATACAATATCAGTGTTGCATCGTCACTGTGAACTTCCAAGGGTTACAGTGAACCTGCAGTGGTTCATCGGAAACTATTACTGAACTCATAGGATCGGTTCAAAACACAGACCACTTGAAGTATTACTCACTTGGACAGAAGTCGGCATCGTGCCTGTTGTATTCAATTCCGATACAATATTAGTATTGCATCGTCACTGTGAACGTCCAAGGGTTTCAGTGAAACTGCAGTGGTTTATCGGAAACTATTATTGAACTCATAGGATCGGTTCCAAACACAGACCGCTTGAGGTATTACTCACCTTGACAGAAGTCGGCATCGTGCCTGTTGTATTCAATTCCGATACAATATCAGTGTTGCATTGTCACTGTGAACGTCCAAGGGTGACAGTGAACCTTTAGTGGTTCATTGGAAACTATTACTGAACTCATACGATCGGTTCCAAACACAGACCGCTTGAAGTATTACTCACTTGGAAAGAAGTCGGCATCGTGCCTGTTGTATTCAATGCCGATACAATATCAGTGTTGCATCGTCACTGTGAACTTCCAAGGGTTACAGTGAACCTGCAGTGGTTCATCGGAAACTATTACTGAACTCATAGGATCGGTTCCAAACACAGAACGGTTGAAGTATTACTCACTTGGACAGAAGTCGTCATCGTGCCAGTTTTATTCAATTCCGATACAATATCAGTGTTGCATCGTCACTGTGAACGTCCAAGGGTTACAGTAAACCTGCAGTGGCTCATCGGAAACTATTACTGAACTCATAGGATCGGTTCCAAACACAGACCGCTTGAAGTATTACTCACTTGGACAGAAGTCGGCGTCGTGCCTGTTGTATTCAATTCCGATACAATTTCAGTGTTGCATCGTCACTTTGAACGTCCAAGGGTTACAGTGAACCTGCAGTGGTTCATCGGAAACTATTATTGAACTCATAGGATCGGTTCCAAACACAGACCGCTTGAAGTTTTACTCACTTGGACAGAAGTCGGCATCGTGCCTGTTGTATTCAATTCCGATACAATATCAGTGTTGCATCGTCACTGTGAACGTCCAAGGGTTACAGTGAACCTGCAGTGGTTCATCGGAAACTATTACTGAACTCATAGGATCGGTTCCAAACACAGACCGCTTGAAGTATTACTCACTTGGACAGAAGTCGGCATCGTGCCTGTTGTATTCAATTCCGATACAATATCAGTATTGCATCGTCAACGTGAAAATCCAAAGGTTACAGTGAACCTGCAGTATTTCATCGGAAACTATTATTTGACTCATAAGATCGGTTCAAAACACAGACCACTTGAAGTATTACTCACTTGGACAGAAGTCGGCATCGTGCCTGTTGTATTCAATTCCGATACAATATCAGTGTTGCATCGTCACAGTGAACGTCCAAGGGTTACAGTGAACCTGCAGTGGCTCATTGAAAACTATTACTGAACTCATAGGATCGGTTCCAAACACAGACCGCTTGAAGTACTACTCACTTGGACAGAAGTGGGCATCGTGCCTGTTGTATTCAATTCCGATACAATATCAGTGTTGCATCGTCACTGTGAACTTCCAAGGGTTACAGTGAACCTGCAGTGGTTCATCGGAAACTATTACTGAACTCATAGGATCGGTTCAAAACACAGACCGCTTGAAGTATTACTCACTTGGACAGAAGTCGGCATCGTGCCTGTTGTATTCAATTCCGATACAATATTAGTATTGCATCGTCACTGTGAACGTGCAAGGGTTTCAGTGAACCTGCAGTGGTTTATCGGAAACTATTATTGAACTCATAGGATCGGTTCCAAACACAGACCGCTTGAAGTATTACTCACTTGGACAGAAGTCGGCATCGTGCCTGTTGTATTCAATTCCGATACAATATCAGTGTTGCATTGTCACTGTGAACGTCCAAGGGTGACAGTGAACCTTTAGTGGTTCATCGGAAACTATTACTGAACTCATACGATCGGTTCCAAACACAGACCGCTTGAAGTATTACTCACTTGGACAGAAGTCGGCATCGTGCCTGTTGTATTCAATGCCGATACAATATCTGTGTTGAATCGTCACTGTGAACGTCCAAGGGTTACAGTGATCCTGCAGTGGTTCATCGGAAACTATTACTGAACTCATAGGATAGGTTCCAAACACAGAACGCTTGAAGTATTACTCACTTGGACAGAAGTCGTCATCGTGCCAGTTTTATTCAATTCCGATACAATATCAGTGTTGCATCGTCACTGTGAACGTCCAAGGGTTACAGTGAACCTGCAGTGGTTCATCGGAAACTATTACTGAACTCATAGGATCGTTCCAAACACAGACTGCTTGAAGTATTACTGACTTGGACAGAAGTCAGCATCGTGCCTGTTGTATTCAATTCCGATACAATATTAGTGTTGAATCGTCACTGTGAACGTCCGAAGGTTACAGTGAACCTGCAGTGGTTCATCGGAAACTATTACTTGACTCATAGGATCGGTTCCAAACACACACCGCTTCTAGTATTACTCACTTGGACAGAAGTCGACATCTTGCCTGTTGTATTCAATTCCGATACAATAATAGTGTTGCATCGTCACTGTGAACGTCCAAGAGTTTCAATTAACCTGCAGTGGTTTATCGGAAACTATTACTGAACCCATAGGATCGGTTCCAAACACAGACCGCCTGTAGTAATACTCACTTGGAAAGAAGTCGGCATCGTGCCTGTTGTATTCATTTCCGATACAATATCAGTATTGCATCGTCAACGTGAAAATCCAAAGGTTACAGTGAACCTGCAGTGGTTCATCGGAAACTATTATTTGACTCATAAGATCGGTTCAAAACACAGACCACTTGAAGTATTACTCACTTGGACAGAAGTCGGCATCGTGCCTGTTGTATTCAATTCCGATACAATATCAGTGTTGCATCGTCACAGTGAACGTCCAAGGGTTACAGTGAACATGCAGTGGCTCATTGAAAACTATTACTGAACTCATAGGATCGGTTCCAAACACAGACCGCTTGAAGTACTACTCACTTGGACAGAAGTGGGCATCGTGCCTGTTGTATTCAATTCCGATACAATATCAGTGTTGCATCGTCACTGTGAACTTCCAAGGGTTACAGTGAACCTGCAGTGGTTCATCGGAAACTATTACTGAACTCATAGGATCGGTTCAAAACACAGACCGCTTGAAGTATTACTCACTTGGACAGAAGTCGGCATCGTGCCTGTTGTATTCAATTCCGATACAATATTAGTATTGCATCGTCACTGTGAACGTCCAAGGGTTTCAGTGAACCTGCAGTGGTTTATCGGAAACTATTATTGAACTCATAGGATCGGTTCCAAACACAGACCGCTTGAAGTATTACTCACTTGGACAGAAGTCGGCATCGTGCCTGTTGTATTCAATTCCGATACAATATCAGTGTTGCATTGTCACTGTGAACGTCCAAGGGTGACAGTGAACCTTTAGTGGTTCATCGGAAACTATTACTGAACTCATACGATCGGTTCCAAACACAGACCGCTTGAAGTATTACTCACTTGGACAGAAGTCGGCATCGTGCCTGTTGTATTCAATGCCGATACAATATCGGTGTTGAATCGTCACTGTGAACGTCCAAGGGTTACAGTGATCCTGCAGTGGTTCATCGGAACTATTACTGAACTCATAGGATAGGTTCCAAACACAGAACGCTTGAAGTATTACTCACTTGGACAGAAGTCGTCATCGTGCCAGTTTTATTCAATTCCGATACAATATCAGTGTTGCATCGTCACTGTGAACGTCCAAGGGTTACAGTGAACCTGCAGTGGTTCATCGGAAACTATTACTGAACTCAACGGATCGGTTCCAAACACAGACTGCTTGAAGTATTAATGACTTGGACAGAAGTCAGCATCGTGCCTGTTGTATTCAATTCCGATACAATATTAGTGTTGAATCGTCACTGTGAACGTCCAAGGGTTACAGTGAACCTGCAGTGGTTCATCGGAAACTATTACTGAACTCATAAGATCGGTTCCAAACACAGACCGCTAGAAGTATTACTCACTTGGACAGAAGTCGGCATCGTGCCTGTTGTATTCTATTCCGATACAATATCAGTGTTGCATCGTCACTGTGAACGTCCAAGGGTTACAGTGAACCTGCAGTGGCTCATGGAAAACTATTACTGAAGTCAAAGGATCGGTTCCAATTACAGACCGCTTGAAGTATTACTCACTTGGACAGAAGTCGGCATCGTGCCTGTTGTATTCAATTCCGATACAATATTAGTGTTGAATTGTCACTGTGAACGTCCGAAGGTTACAGTGAACCTGCAGTGGTTCATCGGAAACTATTACTTGACTCATAGGATCGGTTGCAAACACACACCGCTTGAAGTATTACTCACTTGGACAAAAGTCGACATCTTGCCTGTTGTATTCAATTCCGATACAATATCAGTGTTGCATCGTCACTGTGAACGTCCAAGAGTTTCAGTGAACCTGCAGTGCTTTATCGGAAACTATTACTGAACTCATTGGATCGGTTTCAAACACAGACCGCTTGAAGTATTACTCACTTACCAGAAGTCGGCATCGTGCCTGTTGTATTCAACTCCGATACAATATCAGTGTGGCATCGTCACTGTGAACGTCCAAGGGTTACAGTGAACCTGCAGTGGTTCATCGCAAACTATTACTGAACTCATAGGATCGGTTCCAAACACAGACTGCTTGAAGTATTACTCACTTGGACAGAAGTCGGCATCGTGCCTGTTTTATTCAATTCCGATACAATATCAGTTTTGCATCGTCACTGTGAACGTCCCAGTGTTACAGTGAACCTGCAGTGGTTCTTCGGAAACTATTATTGAACTCGTAGGATCGGTTCCAAACACAGATCGCTTGAAGTTTTACTCACTTGGAGAGAAGTCGGCATCGTGTCTGTTGTATTCAATTCCGATACAATATCAGTGTTGCATCGGCACTGTGAACGACCAAGGGTTACAGTGAACCTGCAGTGGTTCATCGGAAGATGTTACTGAACTCATAGGATCGGTTCCAAACACAGACCGCTTGAGGTTTTACTCACTTGGACAGAAGTCGGCATCGTGCCTGTTGTATTCAATTCCGATACACTATCAGTGTTGCATCGTCACTGTGAACGTCCAAGGGTTACAGTGAACCTGCAGTGGTTCATCGGAAACTATTACTGAACTCATAGGATCGGTTCCAAACACAGACCGCTTGAAGTTTTACTCACTTGGACAGAAGTCGGCATCGTGCCTGTTGTATTCAATTCCGATACAATATCAGTGTTGCATCGTCACTGTGAACGTCCAAGGGCTACAGTGAACCTGCAGTGGTTCATTGGAAACTATTACTGGACTCATAGGATCGGTTCCAAACACAGACCGCTTGAAGTATTACTCACTTGGAAAGAAGTCGGCATCGTGCCTGTTGTATTCAATTCCGATACAATATCAGTATTGCATCGTCAACGTGAAGGTCCAAAGGTTACAGTGAACCTGCAGTGGTTCATCGGAAACTGTTACTTGACTCATAAGATCGGTTCAAAACACAGACCACTTGAAGTATTACTCACTTGGACAGAAGTCGGCATCGTGCCTGTTGTATTCAATTCCTATACAATATCAGTGTTGCATCGTCACAGTGAACGTCCAAGGGTTACAGTGAACCTGCAGTGGCTCATTGAAAACTATTACTGAACTCATAGGATCGGTTCCAAACTCAGACCGCTTGAAGTACTACTGACTTGGACAGAAGTGGGCATCGTGCCTGTTGTATTCAATTCCGATACAATATCAGTGTTGCATCGTCACTGTGAACTTCCAAGGGTTACAGTGAACCTGCAGTGGTTCATCGGAAACTATTACTGAACTCATAGGATCGGTTCAAAGCACAGACCACTTGAAGTATTACTCACTTGTACAGAAGTCGGCATCGTGCCTGTTGTATTCAATTCCGATACAATATTAGTATTGCATCGTCACTGTGAACGTCCAAGGGTTTCAGTGAAACTGCAGTGGTTTATCGGAAACTATTATTGAACTCATAGGATCGGTTCCAAACACAGACCGCTTGAAGTATTACTCACCTTGACAGAAGTCGGCATCGTGCCTGTTGTATTCAATTCCGATACAATATCAGTGTTGCATTGTCACTGTGAACGTCCAAGGGTGACAGTGAACCTTTAGTGGTTCATTGGAAACTATTACTGAACTCATAAGATCGGTTCCAAACACAGACCGCTAGAAGTATTACTCACTTGGACAGAAGTCGGCATCGTGCCTGTTGTATTCAATTCCGATACAATATCAGTGTTGCATTGTCACTGTGAACGTCCAAGGGTGACAGTGAACCTTTAGTGGTTCATCGGAAACTATTACTGAACTCATACGATCGGTTCCAAACACAGACCGCTTGAAGTATTACTCACTTGGACAGAAGTCGGCATCGTGCCTGTTGTATTCAATGCCGATACAATATCGGTGTTGAATCGTCACTGTGAACGTCCAAGGGTTACAGTGATCCTGCAGTGGTTCATCGGAAACTATTACTGAACTCATAGGATAGGTTCCAAACACAGAACGCTTGAAGTATTACTCACTTGGACAGAAGTCGTCATCGTGCCAGTTTTATTCAATTCCGATACAATATCAGTGTTGCATCGTCACTGTGAACGTCCAAGGGTTACAGTGAACCTGCAGTGGTTCATCGGAAACTATTACTGAACTCAACGGATCGGTTCCAAACACAGACTGCTTGAAGTATTACTGACTTGGACAGAAGTCAGCATCGTGCCTGTTGTATTCAATTCCGATACAATATTAGTGTTGAATCGTCACTGTGAACGTCCAAGGGTTACAGTGAACCTGCAGTGGTTCATCGGAAACTATTACTGAACTCATAAGATCGGTTACAAACACAGACCGCTAGAAGTATTACTCACTTGGACAGAAGTCGGCATCGTGACTGTTGTATTCAATTCCGATACAATATCAGTGTTGCATCGTCACTGTGAACGTCCAAGGGTTACAGTGAACCTGCAGTGGCTCATGGAAAACTATTACTGAAGTCAAAGGATCGGTTCCAATTACAGACCGCTTGAAGTATTACTCACTTGGACAGAAGTCGGCATCGTGGCTGTTGTATTCAACTCCGATACAATATTAGTGTCGAATCGTCACTGTGAACGTCCGAAGGTTACAGTGAACCTGCAGTGGTTCATCGGAAACTATTACTTGACTCATAGGATCGGTTGCAAACACACACCGCTTGAAGTATTACTCACTTGGACAAAAGTCGACATCTTGCCTGTTGTATTCAATTCCGATACAATATCAGTGTTGCATCGTCACTGTGAACGTCCAAGAGTTTCAGTGAACCTGCAGTGCTTTATCGGAAACTATTACTGAACTCATTGGATCGGTTTCAAACACAGACCGCTTGAAGTATTACTCACTTACCAGAAGTCGGCATCGTGCCTGTTGTATTCAACTCCGATACAATATCAGTGTGGCATCGTCACTGTGAACGTCCAAGGGTTACAGTGAACCTGCAGTGGTTCATCGCAAACTATTACTGAACTCATAGGATCGGTTCCAAACACAGACTGCTTGAAGTATTACTCACTTGGACAGAAGTCGACATCTTGCCTGTTGTATTCAATTCCGATACAATATCAGTGTTGCATCGTCACTGTGAACGTCCAAGAGTTTCAATTAACCTGCAGTGGTTTATCGGAAACTATTACTGAACCCATAGGATCGGTTCCAAACACAGACCGCTTGTAGTAATACTCACTTGGAAAGAAGTCGGCATCGTGCCTGTTGTATTCATTTCCGATACAATATCAGTATTGCATCGTCAACGTGAAAATCCAAAGGTTACAGTGAACCTGCAGTGGTTCATCGGAAACTATTATTTGACTCATAAGATCGGTTCAAAACACAGACCACTTGAAGTATTACTCACTTGGACAGAAGTCGGCATCGTGCCTGTTGTATTCAATTCCGATACAATATCAGTGTTGCATCGTCACAGTGAACGTCCAAGGGTTACAGTGAACATGCAGTGGCTCATTGAAAACTATTACTGAACTCATAGGATCGGTTCCAAACACAGACCGCTTGAAGTACTACTCACTTGGACAGAAGTGGGCATCGTGCCTGTTGTATTCAATTCCGATACAATATCAGTGTTGCATCGTCACTGTGAACTTCCAAGGGTTACAGTGAACCTGCAGTGGTTCATCGGAAACTATTACTGAACTCATAGGATCGGTTCAAAACACAGACCGCTTGAAGTATTACTCACTTGGACAGAAGTCGGCATCGTGCCTGTTGTATTCAATTCCGATACAATATTAGTATTGCATCGTCACTGTGAACGTCCAAGGGTTTCAGTGAACCTGCAGTGGTTTATCGGAAACTATTATTGAACTCATAGGATCGGTTCCAAACACAGACCGCTTGAAGTATTACTCACTTGGACAGAAGTCGGCATCGTGCCTGTTGTATTCAATTCCGATACAATATCAGTGTTGCATTGTCACTGTGAACGTCCAAGGGTGACAGTGAACCTTTAGTGGTTCATCGGAAACTATTACTGAACTCATACGATCGGTTCCAAACACAGACCGCTTGAAGTATTACTCACTTGGACAGAAGTCGGCATCGTGCCTGTTGTATTCAATGCCGATACAATATCGGTGTTGAATCGTCACTGTGAACGTCCAAGGGTTACAGTGATCCTGCAGTGGTTCATCGGAAACTATTACTGAACTCATAGGATAGGTTCCAAACACAGAACGCTTGAAGTATTACTCACTTGGACAAAAGTCGTCACCGTGCCAGTTTTATTCAATTCCGATACAATATCAGTGTTGCATCGTCACTGTGAACGTCCAAGGGTTACAGTGAACCTGCAGTGGTTCATCGGAAACTATTACTGAACTCAACGGATCGGTTCCAAACACAGACTGCTTGAAGTATTACTGACTTGGACAGAAGTCAGCATCGTGCCTGTTGTATTCAATTCCGATACAATATTAGTGTTGAATCGTCACTGTGAACGTCCAAGGGTTACAGTGAACCTGCAGTGGTTCATCGGAAACTATTACTGAACTCATAAGATCGGTTCCAAACACAGACCGCTAGAAGTATTACTCACTTGGACAGAAGTCGGCATCGTGCCTGTTGTATTCAATTCCGATACAATATCAGTGTTGCATCGTCACTGTGAACGTCCAAGGGTAACAGTGAACCTGCAGTGGCTCATGGAAAACTATTACTGAAGTCAAAGGGTCGGTTCCAATTACAGACCGCTTGAAGTATTACTCACTTGGACAGAAGTCGGCATCGTGGCTGTTGTATTCAATTCCGATACAATATTAGTGTTGAATCGTCACTGTGAACGTCCGAAGGTTACAGTGAACCTGCAGTGGTTCATCGGAAACTATTACTTGACTCATAGGATCGGTTGCAAACACACACCGCTTGAAGTATTACTCACTTGGACAAAAGTCGACATCTTGCCTGTTGTATTCAATTCCGATACAATATCAGTGTTGCATCGTCACTGTGAACGTCCAAGAGTTTCAGTGAACCTGCAGTGCTTTATCGGAAACTATTACTGAACTCATTGGATCGGTTTCAAACACAGACCGCTTGAAGTATTACTCACTTACCAGAAGTCGGCATCGTGCCTGTTGTATTCAACTCCGATACAATATCAGTGTGGCATCGTCACTGTGAACGTCCAAGGGTTACAGTGAACCTGCAGTGGTTCATCGCAAACTATTACTGAACTCATAGGATCGGTTCCAAACACAGACTGCTTGAAGTATTACTCACTTGGACAGAAGTCGGCATCGTGCCTGTTTTATTCAATTCCGATACAATATCAGTTTTGCATCGTCACTGTGAACGTCCCAGTGTTACAGTGAACCTGCAGTGGTTCTTCGGAAACTATTATTGAACTCGTAGGATCGGTTCCAAACACAGATCGCTTGAAGTTTTACTCACTTGGAGAGAAGTCGGCATCGTGTCTGTTGTATTCAATTCCGATACAATATCAGTGTTGCATCGGCACTGTGAACGACCAAGGGTTACAGTGAACCTGCAGTGGTTCATCGGAAGATGTTACTGAACTCATAGGATCGGTTCCAAACACAGACCGCTTGAGGTTTTACTCACTTGGACAGAAGTCGGCATCGTGCCTGTTGTATTCAATTCCGATACACTATCAGTGTTGCATCGTCACTGTGAACGTCCAAGGGTTACAGTGAACCTGCAGTGGTTCATCGGAAACTATTACTGAACTCATAGGATCGGTTCCAAACACAGACCGCTTGAAGTTTTACTCACTTGGACAGAAGTCGGCATCGTGCCTGTTGTATTCAATTCCGATACAATATCAGTGTTGCATCGTCACTGTGAACGTCCAAGGGCTACAGTGAACCTGCAGTGGTTCATCGGAAACTATTACTGGACTCATAGGATCGGTTCAAAACACAGACCGCTTGAAGTATTACTCACTTGGAAAGAAGTCGGCATCGTGCCTGTTGTATTCAATTCCGATACAATATCAGTATTGCATTGTCAACGTGAAGGTCCAAAGGTTACAGTGAACCTGCAGTGGTTCATCGGAAACTGTTACTTGTTTCATAAGATCGGTTCAAAACACAGACCACTTGAAGTATTACTCACTTGGACAGAAGTCGGCATCGTGCCTGTTGTATTCAATTCCTATACAATATCAGTGTTGCATCGTCACAGTGCACGTCCAAGGGTTACAGTGAACCTGCAGTGGCTCATTGAAAACTATTACTGAACTCATAGGATCGGTTCCAAACACAGACCGCTTGAAGTACTACTGACTTGGACAGAAGTGGGCATCGTGCCTGTTGTATTCAATTCCGATACAATATCAGTGTTGCATCGTCACTGTGAACTTCCAAGGGTTACAGTGAACCTGCAGTGGTTCATCGGAAACTATTACTGAACTCATAGGATCGGTTCAAAACACAGACCACTTGAAGTATTACTCACTTGTACAGAAGTCGGCATCGTGCCTGTTGTATTCAATTCCGATACAATATTAGTATTGCATCGTCACTGTGAACGTCCAAGGGTTTCAGTGAAACTGCAGTGGTTTATCGGAAACTATTATTGAACTCATAGGATCGGTTCCAAACACAGACCGCTTGAAGTATTACTCACCTTGACAGAAGTCGGCATCGTGCCTGTTGTATTCAATTCCGATACAATATCAGTGTTGCATTGTCACTGTGAACGTCCAAGGGTGACAGTGAACCTTTAGTGGTTCATTGGAAACTATTACTGAACTCATACGATCGGTTCCAAACACAGACCGCTTGAAGTATTACTCACTTGGACAGAAGTCGGCATCGTGCCTGTTGTATTCAATGCCGATACTATATCTGTGTTGAATCGTCACTGTGAACGTCCAAGGGCTACAGTGAACCTGCAGTGGTTCATCGGAAACTATTACTGAACTCATAGGATCGGTTCCAAACACAGAACGCTTGAAGTATTACTCACTTGGACAGAAGTCGTCATTGTACCAGTTTTATTCAATTCCGATACAATATCAGTGTTGCATCGTCACTGTGAACGTCCAAGGGTTACAGTAAACCTGCAGTGGCTCATCGGAAACTATTACTGAACTCATAGGATCGGTTCCAAACACAGACCGCTTGAAGTATTACTCACTTGGACAGAAGTCGGCGTCGTGCCTGTTGTATTCAATTCCGATACAATTTCAGTGTTGCATCGTCACTTTGAACGTCCAAGGGTTACAGTGAACCTGCAGTGGTTCATCGGAAACTATTATTGAACTCATAGGATCGGTTCCAAACACAGACCGGTTGAAGTTTTACTCACTTGGACAGAAGTCGGCATCGTGCCTGTTGTATTCAATTCCGATACAATATCAGTGTTGCATCGTCACTGTGAACGTCCAAGGGTTACAGTGAACCTGCAGTGGTTCATCGGAAACTATTACTGAACTCATAGGATCGGTTCCAAACACAGACCGCTTGAAGTATTACTCACTTGGACAGAAGTCGGCATCGTGCCTGTTGTATTCAATTCCGATACAATATCAGTATTGCATCGTCAACGTGAAAATCCAAAGGTTACAGTGAACCTGCAGTGGTTCATCGGAAACTATTATTTGACTCATAAGATCGGTTCAAAACACAGACCACTTGAAGTATTACTCACTTGGACAGAAGTCGGTATCGTGCCTGTTGTATTCAATTCCGATACAATATCAGTGTTGCATCGGCACTGTGAACGACCAAGGGTTACAGTGAAACTGCAGTGGTTCATCGGAAGATGTTACTGAACTCATAGGATCGGTTCCAAACACAGACAGCTTGAGGTATTACTCACTTGGACAGAAGTCGGCATCGTGCCTGTTGTATTCAATTCCGATACAATATCAGTGTTGCATCGTCACTGTGAACGTCCAAGGGTTTCAGTGAACCTGCAGTGGTACATCGGAAACTATTACTGAACTCATAGGATCGGTTCCAAACACAGACCGCTTGAAGTATTACTCACTTGGACAGAAGTCGGCATCGTGCCTGTTGTATTCAATTCCGATACAATATCAGTATTGCATCGTCAACGTGAAAATCCAAAGGTTACAGTGAACCTGCAGTGGTTCATCGGAAACTATTATTTGACTCATAAGATCGGTTCAAAACACAGACCACTTGAAGTATTACTCACTTGGACAGAAGTCGGCATCGTGCCTGTTGTATTCAATTCCGATACAATATCAGTGTTGCATCGTCACAGTGAACGTCCAAGGGTTACAGTGAACCTGCAGTGGCTCATTGAAAACTATTACTGAACTCATAGGATCGGTTCCAAACACAGACCGCTTGAAGTACTACTCACTTGGACAGAAGTGGGCATCGTGCCTGTTGTATTCAATTCCGATACAATATCAGTGTTGCATCGTCACTGTGAACTTCCAAGGGTTACAGTGAACCTGCAGTGGTTCATCGGAAACTATTACTGAACTCATAGGATCGGTTCAAAACACAGACCGCTTGAAGTATTACTCACTTGGACAGAAGTCGGCATCGTGCCTGTTGTATTCAATTCCGATACAATATTAGTATTGCTTCGTCACTGTGAACGTCCAAGGGTTTCAGTGAACCTGCAGTGGTTTATCGGAAACTATTATTGAACTCATAGGATCGGTTCCAAACACAGACCGCTTGAAGTATTACTCACTTGGACAGAAGTCGGCATCGTGCCTGTTGTATTCAATTCCGATACAATATCAGTGTTGCATTGTCACTGTGAACGTCCAAGGGTGACAGTGAACCTTTAGTGGTTCATCGGAAACTATTACTGAACTCATACGATCGGTTCCCAACACAGACCGCTTGAAGTATTACTCACTTGGACAGAAGTCGGCATCGTGGCTGTTGTATTCAATGCCGATACAATATCAGTGTTGAATCGTCACTGTGAACGTCCAAGGGCTACAGTGAACCTGCAGTGGTTCATCGGAAACTATTACTGAACTCATAGGATAGGTTCCAAACACAGAACGCTTGAAGTATTACTCACTTGGACAGAAGTCGTCATCGTGCCAGTTTTATTCAATTCCGATACAATATCAGTGTTGCATCGTCACTGTGAACGTCCAAGGGTTACAGTGAACCTGCAGTGGCTCATTGGAAACTATTACTGAACTCATAGGATCGGTTCCAAACACAGACCGCTTGAAGTATTACTCACTTGGACAGAAGTCGGCATCGTGCCTGTTGTATTCAATTCCGATACAATATCAGTGTTGCATCGTCACATTGAACGTCCAAGGGTTACAGTGAACCTGCAGTGGTTCATCGGAAACTATTATTGAACTCATAGGATCGGTTCCAATCACAGACCGCTCGAAGTATTACTCACTTGGACAGAAGTCGGCATCGTGCCTGTTGTATTCAATTCCGATACAATATCAGTTTTGCATCGTCACTGTGACCGTCCAAGGGTTACAGTGAACCTGCAGTGGTTCATCGGAAACTATTACTCAAGTCATAGGATCGGTTCCAAACACAGACCACTTGAAGTATTACTCACTTGGACAGAAGTCGGCATTGTGCCTGTTGTATTCAATTCCGATACAATATCAGTGTTACATCGTCACTGTGAACGTCCAAGGGTTACAGTTAACCTGCAGTGGTTCATCGGAAACTATTACTGAACACATACCATCGGTTCCAAACACAGACCGCTTGAAGTATTACTCACTTGGACAGAAGTCGGCATCGTGCTAGTTGTATTCAATTCCAATACAATATCAGTGTTGCATCGTCACTGTGAACGTCCAAGGGTTACAGTGAACCTGCAGTGGTTCATCGGAAACTATTACTGAACTCGTAGGATCGGTTCCAAACACAGACCGCTTGAAGTATTACTCACTTGGACTGAAGTCGGCATCGTGCCTGTTGTATTCAGTTCCGATTCAATATCAGTGTTGCATCGTCACTGTGAACGTCCAAGGGTTACAGTGAACCTGCAGTGGTTCATCGGAAACTATTATTAAACTCATTGGATCGGTTCCAAACACCGACCGCTTGTAGTATTGCACACTCGGACAGAAGTCGGCATCGTGCATGTTGTATTCAATTCCGATACAATATCAGTGTTGAATCGTCACTGTGAACGTCCAAGGGTTACAGTGAACCGCCAGTAGTACATCGGAAATTATTACTCAACTCATAGGACCGGTTCCTAACACAGACCAGTTGAAGTATTACTCACTTGGACAGAAGTCGGCATCGTGCCAGTTGTATTCAATTCCGATACAATATCAGTGTTGCATCGTCACTGTGAACGTCCAAGGGTTACAGTGAACCTGCAGTGGTTCATCGCAAACTATTACTGAACTCATAGGATCGGTTCCAAACACAGACTGCTTGAAGTATTACTCACATGGACATAAGTCGGCATCGTGCCTGTTGTATTCAATTACGATACAATATCAGTGTTGCATCGTCACTGTGAACGTCCAAGGGTTACAGTGAACCTGCAGTGGTTCATCGGAAACTATTACTGAACTCATAGGATCGGTTCCAAACACAGACCTCTTGTAGTATTACTCACATGAACAGAAGTCGGCATCGTGCCTGTTGTATTCAATTCCGATACAATATCAGTATTGCATCGTCACTGTGAACGTCCAAGGGTTACAGTGAACCTGCAGTGGTTCATCGGAAACTATTACTGAACTCGTAGGATCGGTTCCAAACACAGACCGCTTGAAGTATTACTCACTTGGACTGAAGTCGGCATCGAGCCTGTTTTATTCAATTCCGATTCAATATCAGTGTTGCATCGTCACTGTGAACTTCCAAGGGTTACAGTGAACCTGCAGTGGTTCATCGCAAACTATTACTGAACTCATAGGATCGGTTCAAAACACAGACCGCTTGAAGTATTACTCACTTGGACAGAAGTCGGCATCGTGCCTGTTGTATTCTATTCCGATACAATATTAGTATTGCATCGTCACTGTGATCGTCCAAGGGTTTCAGTGAACCTGCAGTGGTTTATCAGAAACTATTACTGAACTCATAGGATCGTTTCCAAACACAGACCGCTTGAAGTATTAGTCACTTGGACAGAAGTCGGCATCGTGCCTGTTGTATTCAATTCCGATACAATATCAGTGTTGCATCGTGACTGTGAACGTCCAAGCGTTACAGTGAACCTTTAGTGGTTCATCGGAAACTGTTACTGAACTCATAGGATCGGTTCCAAACACAGACCGCTTGAAGTATTACTCACATGGACAGAAGTCGACATCGTGCCTGTTGTATTCAATGCCGATACAATATCTGTGTTGAATCGTCACTGTGAACGTCCAAGGGCTACAGTGAACCTGCAGGGGTTCATCGGAAACTATTACTGAACTCATAGGATAGGTTCCAAACACAGAACGCTTGAAGTATTACTCACTTGGACAGAAGTCGGCATCGTGCCTGTTGTATTCAATTCCGATACAATATTAGTATTGCATCGTCACTGTGAACGTCCAAGGGTTTCAGTGAACCTGCAGTGGTTTATCGGAAACTATTACTCAAGTCATAGGATCGGTTCCAAACACAGACCGCTTGAAGTATTAGTCACTTGGACAGAAGTCGGCATCGTGCCTGTTGTATTCAATGCCGATACAATATCAGTGTTGAATCGTCACTGTGAACGTCCAAGGGCTACAGTGAACCTGCAGTGGTTCATCGGAAACTATTACTGAACTCATACGATCGGTTCCAAACACAGACCGCTTGAAGTATTACTCACTTGGGCAGAAGTCGGCATCGTGCTTGTTGTGTTCAATTCCAATACAATATCAGTGTTGCATCGTCACTGTGAACGTCCAAGGGTTACAGTGAACCTGCAGTGGTTCATCGGAGACTATTACTGAACTCATACGATCGGTTCCCAACACAGACCGCTTGAAGTATTACTCACTTGGACAGAAGTCGGCATCGTGGCTGTTGTATTCAATGCCGATACAATATCAGTGTTGAATCGTCACTGTGAACGTCCAAGGGCTACAGTGAACCTGCAGTGGTTCATCGGAAACTATTACTGAACTCATAGGATAGGTTCCAAACACAGAACGCTTGAAGTATTACTCACTTGGACAGAAGTCGTCATCGTGCCAGTTTTATTCAATTCCGATACAATATCAGTGTTGCATCGTCACTGTGAACGTCCAAGGGTTACAGTGAACCTGCAGTGGCTCATTGGAAACTATTACTGAACTCATAGGATCGGTTCCAAACACAGACCGCTTGAAGTATTACTCACTTGGACAGAAGTCGGCATCGTGCCTGTTGTATTCAATTCCGATACAATATCAGTGTTGCATCGTCACATTGAACGTCCAAGGGTTACAGTGAACCTGCAGTGGTTCATCGGAAACTATTATTGAACTCATAGGATCGGTTCCAATCACAGACCGCTCGAAGTATTACTCACTTGGACAGAAGTCGGCATCGTGCCTGTTGTATTCAATTCCGATACAATATCAGTTTTGCATCGTCACTGTGACCGTCCAAGGGTTACAGTGAACCTGCAGTGGTTCATCGGAAACTATTACTCAAGTCATAGGATCGGTTCCAAACACAGACCACTTGAAGTATTACTCACTTGGACAGAAGTCGGCATTGTGCCTGTTGTATTCAATTCCGATACAATATCAGTGTTACATCGTCACTGTGAACGTCCAAGGGTTACAGTTAACCTGCAGTGGTTCATCGGAAACTATTACTGAACACATACCATCGGTTCCAAACACAGACCGCTTGAAGTATTACTCACTTGGACAGAAGTCGGCATCGTGCTTGTTGTATTCAATTCCAATACAATATCAGTGTTGCATCGTCACTGTGAACGTCCAAGGGTTACAGTGAACCTGCAGTGGTTCATCGGAAACTATTACTGAACTCGTAGGATCGGTTCCAAACACAGACCGCTTGAAGTATTACTCACTTGGACTGAAGTCGGCATCGTGCCTGTTGTATTCAGTTCCGATTCAATATCAGTGTTGCATCGTCACTGTGAACGTCCAAGGGTTACAGTGAACCTGCAGTGGTTCATCGGAAACTATTATTAAACTCATTGGATCGGTTCCAAACACCGACCGCTTGTAGTATTGCACACTCGGACAGAAGTCGGCATCGTGCATGTTGTATTCAATTCCGATACAATATCAGTGTTGAATCGTCACTGTGAACGTCCAAGGGTTACAGTGAACCGCCAGTAGTACATCGGAAATTATTACTCAACTCATAGGACCGGTTCCTAACACAGACCAGTTGAAGTATTACTCACTTGGACAGAAGTCGGCATCGTGCCAGTTGTATTCAATTCCGATACAATATCAGTGTTGCATCGTCACTGTGAACGTCCAAGGGTTACAGTGAACCTGCAGTGGTTCATCGCAAACTATTACTGAACTCATAGGATCGGTTCCAAACACAGACTGCTTGAAGTATTACTCACATGGACATAAGTCGGCATCGTGCCTGTTGTATTCAATTACGATACAATATCAGTGTTGCATCGTCACTGTGAACGTCCAAGGGTTACAGTGAACCTGCAGTGGTTCATCGGAAACTATTACTGAACTCATAGGATCGGTTCCAAACACAGACCTCTTGTAGTATTACTCACATGAACAGAAGTCGGCATCGTGCCTGTTGTATTCAATTCCGATACAATATCAGTATTGCATCGTCACTGTGAACGTCCAAGGGTTACAGTGAACCTGCAGTGGTTCATCGGAAACTATTACTGAACTCGTAGGATCGGTTCCAAACACAGACCGCTTGAAGTATTACTCACTTGGACTGAAGTCGGCATCGTGCCTGTTTTATTCAATTCCGATTCAATATCAGTGTTGCATCGTCACTGTGAACTTCCAAGGGTTACAGTGAACCTG
Source organism: Schistocerca nitens (assembly GCF_023898315.1). Classification (NCBI taxonomy): domain Eukaryota; kingdom Metazoa; phylum Arthropoda; class Insecta; order Orthoptera; family Acrididae; genus Schistocerca; species Schistocerca nitens. Next base: position 1,287,352,614 of record NC_064614.1, read on the forward strand.
CAGTGGTTCATCGCAAACTATTACTGAACTCATAGGATCGGTTCAAAACACAGACCGCTTGAAGTATTACTCACTTGGACAGAAGTCGGCATCGTGCCTGTTGTATTCTATTCCGATACAATATTAGTATTGCATCGTCACTGTGAACGTCCAAGGGTTACAGTGAACCTGCAGTGGTTCATCGGAAACTATTACTGAACTCATAGGATCGGTTCCAAACACAGACCGCTTGAAGTATTACTCACTTGGACAGAAGTCGGCATCGTGCCTGTTGTATTCAATTCCGATACAATATCAGTATTGCATCGTCAACGTGAAAATCCAAAGGTTACAGTGAACCTGCAGTGGTTCATCGGAAACTATTATTTGACTCATAAGATCGGTTCAAAACACAGACCACTTGAAGTATTACTCACTTGGACAGAAGTCGGTATCGTGCCTGTTGTATTCAATTCCGATACAATATCAGTGTTGCATCGGCACTGTGAACGACCAAGGGTTACAGTGAAACTGCAGTGGTTCATCGGAAGATGTTACTGAACTCATAGGATCGGTTCCAAACACAGACAGCTTGAGGTATTACTCACTTGGACAGAAGTCGGCATCGTGCCTGTTGTATTCAATTCCGATACAATATCAGTGTTGCATCGTCACTGTGAACGTCCAAGGGTTACAGTGAACCTGCAGTGGTTCATCGGAAACTATTACTGAACTCATAGGATCGGTTCCAAACACAGACCGCTTGAAGTTTTACTCACTTGGACAGAAGTCGGCATCGTGCCTGTTGTATTCAATTCCGATACAATATCAGTGTTGCATCGTCACTGTGAACGTCCAAGGGTTTCAGTGAACCTGCAGTGGTTCATCGGAAACTATTACTGAACTCATAGGATCGGTTCCAAACACAGACCGCTTGAAGTATTACTCACTTGGACAGAAGTCGGCATCGTGCCTGTTGTATTCAATTCCGATACAATATCAGTATTGCATCGTCAACGTGAAAATCCAAAGGTTACAGTGAACCTGCAGTGGTTCATCGGAAACTATTATTTGACTCATAAGATCGGTTCAAAACACAGACCACTTGAAGTATTACTCACTTGGACAGAAGTCGGCATCGTGCCTGTTGTATTCAATTCCGATACAATATCAGTGTTGCATCGTCACAGTGAACGTCCAAGGGTTACAGTGAACCTGCAGTGGCTCATTGAAAACTATTACTGAACTCATAGGATCGGTTCCAAACACAGACCGCTTGAAGTACTACTCACTTGGACAGAAGTGGGCATCGTGCCTGTTGTATTCAATTCCGATACAATATCAGTGTTGCATCGTCACTGTGAACTTCCAAGGGTTACAGTGAACCTGCAGTGGTTCATCGGAAACTATTACTGAACTCATAGGATCGGTTCAAAACACAGACCGCTTGAAGTATTACTCACTTGGACAGAAGTCGGCATCGTGCCTGTTGTATTCAATTCCGATACAATATTAGTATTGCATCGTCACTGTGAACGTCCAAGGGTTTCAGTGAACCTGCAGTGGTTTATCGGAAACTATTATTGAACTCATAGGATCGGTTCCAAACACAGACCGCTTGAAGTATTACTCACTTGGACAGAAGTCGGCATCGTGCCTGTTGTATTCAATTCCGATACAATATCAGTGTTGCATTGTCACTGTGAACGTCCAAGGGTGACAGTGAACCTTTAGTGGTTCATCGGAAACTATTACTGAACTCATACGATCGGTTCCCAACACAGACCGCTTGAAGTATTACTCACTTGGACAGAAGTCGGCATCGTGGCTGTTGTATTCAATGCCGATACAATATCAGTGTTGAATCGTCACTGTGAACGTCCAAGGGCTACAGTGAACCTGCAGTGGTTCATCGGAAACTATTACTGAACTCATAGGATAGGTTCCAAACACAGAACGCTTGAAGTATTACTCACTTGGACAGAAGTCGTCATCGTGCCAGTTTTATTCAATTCCGATACAATATCAGTGTTGCATCGTCACTGTGAACGTCCAAGGGTTACAGTGAACCTGCAGTGGCTCATTTGAAACTATTAGTGAACTCATAGGATCGGTTCCAAACACAGACCGCTTGAAGTATTACTCACTTGGACAGAAGTCAGCATCGTGCCTGTTGTATTCAATTCCGATACAATATCAGTGTTGCATCGTCACATTGAACGTCCAAGGGTTACAGTGAACCTGCAGTGGTTCATCGGAAACTATTATTGAACTCATAGGATCGGTTCCAATCACAGACCGCTCGAAGTATTACTCACTTGGACAGAAGTCGGCATCGTGCCTGTTGTATTCAATTCCGATACAATATCAGTTTTGCATCGTCACTGTGACCGTCCAAGGGTTACAGTGAACCTGCAGTGGTTCATCGGAAACTATTACTCAAGTCATAGGATCGGTTCCAAACACAGACCACTTGAAGTATTACTCACTTGGACAGAAGTCGGCATTGTGCCTGTTGTATTCAATTCCGATACAATATCAGTGTTACATCGTCACTGTGAACGTCCAAGGGTTACAGTTAACCTGCAGTGGTTCATCGGAAACTATTACTGAACACATACCATCGGTTCCAAACACAGACCGCTTGAAGTATTACTCACTTGGACAGAAGTCGGCATCGTGCTTGTTGTATTCAATTCCAATACAATATCAGTGTTGCATCGTCACTGTGAACGTCCAAGGGTTACAGTGAACCTGCAGTGGTTCATCGGAAACTATTACTGAACTCGTAGGATCGGTTCCAAACACAGACCGCTTGAAGTATTACTCACTTGGACTGAAGTCGGCATCGTGCCTGTTGTATTCAGTTCCGATTCAATATCAGTGTTGCATCGTCACTGTGAACGTCCAAGGGTTACAGTGAACCTGCAGTGGTTCATCGGAAACTATTATTAAACTCATTGGATCGGTTCCAAACACCGACCGCTTGTAGTATTGCACACTCGGACAGAAGTCGGCATCGTGCATGTTGTATTCAATTCCGATACAATATCAGTGTTGAATCGTCACTGTGAACGTCCAAGGGTTACAGTGAACCTCCAGTAGTACATCGGAAATTATTACTCAACTCATAGGACCGGTTCCTAACACAGACCAGTTGAAGTATTACTCACTTGGACAGAAGTCGGCATCGTGCCAGTTGTATTCAATTCCGATACAATATCAGTGTTGCATCGTCACTGTGAACGTCCAAGGGTTACAGTGAACCTGCAGTGGTTCATCGCAAACTATTACTGAACTCATAGGATCGGTTCCAAACACAGACTGCTTGAAGTATTACTCACATGGACATAAGTCGGCATCGTGCCTGTTGTATTCAATTACGATACAATATCAGTGTTGCATCGTCACTGTGAACGTCCAAGGGTTACAGTGAACCTGCAGTGGTTCATCGGAAACTATTACTGAACTCATAGGATCGGTTCCAAACACAGACCTCTTGTAGTATTACTCACATGAACAGAAGTCGGCATCGTGCCTGTTGTATTCAATTCCGATACAATATCAGTATTGCATCGTCACTGTGAACGTCCAAGGGTTACAGTGAACCTGCAGTGGTTCATCGGAAACTATTACTGAACTCGTAGGATCGGTTCCAAACACAGACCGCTTGAAGTATTACTCACTTGGACTGAAGTCGGCATCGTGCCTGTTTTATTCAATTCCGATTCAATATCAGTGTTGCATCGTCACTGTGAACTTCCAAGGGTTACAGTGAACCTGCAGTGGTTCATCGCAAACTATTACTGAACTCATAGGATCGGTTCAAAACACAGACCGCTTGAAGTTTTACTCACTTGGACAGAAGTCGGCATCGTGCCTGTTGTATTCTATTCCGATACAATATTAGTATTGCATCGTCACTGTGAACGTCCAAGGGTTTCAGTGAACCTGCAGTGGTTTATCGGAAACTATTACTGAACTCATAGGATCGTTTCCAAACACAGACCGCTTGAAGTATTAGTCACTTGGACAGAAGTCGGCATCGTGCCTGTTGTATTCAATTCCGATACAATATCAGTATTGCATCGTCAACGTGAAAATCCAAAGGTTACAGTGAACCTGCAGTGGTTCATCGGAAACTATTATTTGACTCATAAGATCGGTTCAAAACACAGACCACTTGAAGTATTACTCACTTGGACAGAAGTCGGTATCGTGCCTGTTGTATTCAATTCCGATACAATATCAGTGTTGCATCGGCACTGTGAACGACCAAGGGTTACAGTGAACCTGCAGTGGTTCATCGGAAACTATTACTGAACTCATAGGATCGGTTCCAAACACAGACCGCTTGAAGTATTACTCACTTGGACAGAAGTCGGCATCGTGCCTGTTGTATTCAATTCCGATACAATATCAGTATTGCATCGTCAACGTGAAAATCCAAAGGTTACAGTGAACCTGCAGTGGTTCATCGGAAACTATTATTTGACTCATAAGATCGGTTCAAAACACAGACCACTTGAAGTATTACTCACTTGGACAGAAGTCGGCATCGTGCCTGTTGTATTCAATTCCGATACAATATCAGTGTTGCATCGTCACAGTGAACGTCCAAGGGTTACAGTGAACCTGCAGTGGCTCATTGAAAACTATTACTGAACTCATAGGATCGGTTCCAAACACAGATCGCTTGAAGTACTACTCACTTGGACAGAAGTGGGCATCGTGCCTGTTGTATTCAATTCCGATACAATATCAGTGTTGCATCGTCACTGTGAACTTCCAAGGGTTACAGTGAACCTGCAGTGGTTCATCGGAAACTATTACTGAACTCATAGGATCGGTTCAAAACACAGACCGCTTGAAGTATTACTCACTTGGACAGAAGTCGGCATCGTGCCTGTTGTATTCAATTCCGATACAATATTAGTATTGCATCGTCACTGTGAACGTCCAAGGGTTTCAGTGAACCTGCAGTGGTTTATCGGAAACTATTATTGAACTCATAGGATCGGTTCCAAACACAGACCGCTTGAAGTATTACTCACTTGGACAGAAGTCGGCATCGTGCCTGTTGTATTCAATTCCGATACAATATCAGTGTTGCATTGTCACTGTGAACGTCCAAGGGTGACAGTGAACCTTTAGTGGTTCATCGGAAACTATTACTGAACTCATACGATCGGTTCCCAACACAGACCGCTTGAAGTATTACTCACTTGGACAGAAGTCGGCATCGTGGCTGTTGTATTCAATGCCGATACAATATCAGTGTTGAATCGTCACTGTGAACGTCCAAGGGCTACAGTGAACCTGCAGTGGTTCATCGGAAACTATTACTGAACTCATAGGATAGGTTCCAAACACAGAACGCTTGAAGTATTACTCACTTGGACAGAAGTCGTCATCGTGCCAGTTTTATTCAATTCCGATACAATATCAGTGTTGCATCGTCACTGTGAACGTCCAAGGGTTACAGTGAACCTGCAGTGGCTCATTGGAAACTATTACTGAACTCATAGGATCGGTTCCAAACACAGACCGCTTGAAGTTTTACTCACTTGGACAGAAGTCGGCATCGTGCCTGTTGTATTCAATTCCGATACAATATCAGTGTTGCATCGTCACTGTGAACGTCCAAGGGCTACAGTGAACCTGCAGTGGTTCATCGGAAACTATTACTGGACTCATAGGATCGGTTCAAAACACAGACCGCTTGAAGTATTACTCACTTGGAAAGAAGTCGGCATCGTGCCTGTTGTATTCAATTCCGATACAATATCAGTATTGCATTGTCAACGTGAAGGTCCAAAGGTTACAGTGAACCTGCAGTGGTTCATCGGAAACTGTTACTTGACTCATAAGATCGGTTCAAAACACAGACCACTTGAAGTATTACTCACTTGGACAGAAGTCGGCATCGTGCCTGTTGTATTCAATTCCTATACAATATCAGTGTTGCATCGTCACAGTGCACGTCCAAGGGTTACAGTGAACCTGCAGTGGCTCATTGAAAACTATTACTGAACTCATAGGATCGGTTCCAAACACAGACCGCTTGGAGTACTACTGACTTGGACAGAAGTGGGCATCGTGCCTGTTGTATTCAATTCCGATACAATATCAGTGTTGCATCGTCACTGTGAACTTCCAAGGGTTACAGTGAACCTGCAGTGGTTCATCGGAAACTATTACTGAACTCATAGGATCGGTTCAAAACACAGACCACTTGAAGTATTACTCACTTGTACAGAAGTCGGCATCGTGCCTGTTGTATTCAATTCCGATACAATATTAGTATTGCATCGTCACTGTGAACGTCCAAGGGTTTCAGTGAAACTGCAGTGGTTTATCGGAAACTATTATTGAACTCATAGGATCGGTTCCAAACACAGACCGCTTGAAGTATTACTCACCTTGACAGAAGTCGGCATCGTGCCTGTTGTATTCAATTCCGATACAATATCAGTGTTGCATTGTCACTGTGAACGTCCAAGGGTGACAGTGAACCTTTAGTGGTTCATTGGAAACTATTACTGAACTCATACGATCGGTTCCAAACACAGACCGCTTGAAGTATTACTCACTTGGACAGAAGTCGGCATCGTGCCTGTTGTATTCAATGCCGATACAATATCTGTGTTGAATCGTCACTGTGAACGTCCAAGGGCTACAGTGAACCTGCAGTGGTTCATCGGAAACTATTACTGAACTCATAGGATCGGTTACAAACACAGAACGCTTGAAGTATTACTCACTTGGACAGAAGTCGTCATTGTACCAGTTTTATTCAATTCCGATACAATATCAGTGTTGCATCGTCACTGTGAACGTCCAAGGGTTACAGTAAACCTGCAGTGGCTCATCGGAAACTATTACTGAACTCATAGGATCGGTTCCAAACACAGACCGCTTGAAGTATTACTCACTTGGACAGAAGTCGGCGTCGTGCCTGTTGTATTCAATTCCGATACAATTTCAGTGTTGCATCGTCACTTTGAACGTCCAAGGGTTACAGTGAACCTGCAGTGGTTCATCGGAAACTATTATTGAACTCATAGGATCGGTTCCAAACACAGACCGGTTGAAGTTTTACTCACTTGGACAGAAGTCGGCATCGTGCCTGTTGTATTCAATTCCGATACAATATCAGTGTTGCATCGTCACTGTGAACGTCCAAGGGTTACAGTGAACCTGCAGTGGTTCATCGGAAATTATTACTGAACTCATAGGATCGGTTCCAAACACAGACCGCTTGAAGTATTACTCACTTGGACAGAAGTCGGCATCGTGCCTGTTGTATTCAATTCCGATACAATATCAGTATTGCATCGTCAACGTGAAAATCCAAAGGTTACAGTGAACCTGCAGTGGTTCATCGGAAACTATTATTTGACTCATAAGATCGGTTCAAAACACAGACCACTTGAAGTATTACTCACTTGGACAGAAGTCGGTATCGTGCCTGTTGTATTCAATTCCGATACAATATCAGTGTTGCATCGGCACTGTGAACGACCAAGGGTTACAGTGAAACTGCAGTGGTTCATCGGAAGATGTTACTGAACTCATAGGATCGGTTCCAAACACAGACAGCTTGAGGTATTACTCACTTGGACAGAAGTCGGCATCGTGCCTGTTGTATTCAATTCCGATACAATATCAGTGTTGCATCGTCACTGTGAACGTCCAAGGGTTACAGTGAACCTGCAGTGGTTCATCGGAAACTATTACTGAACTCATAGGATCGGTTCCAAACACAGACCGCTTGAAGTTTTACTCACTTGGACAGAAGTCGGCATCGTGCCTGTTGTATTCAATTCCGATACAATATCAGTGTTGCATCGTCACTGTGAACGTCCAAGGGTTTCAGTGAACCTGCAGTGGTTCATCGGAAACTATTACTGAACTCATAGGATCGGTTCCAAACACAGACCGCTTGAAGTATTACTCACTTGGACAGAAGTCGGCATCGTGCCTGTTGTATTCAATTCCGATACAATATCAGTATTGCATCGTCAACGTGAAAATCCAAAGGTTACAGTGAACCTGCAGTGGTTCATCGGAAACTATTATTTGACTCATAAGATCGGTTCAAAACACAGACCACTTGAAGTATTACTCACTTGGACAGAAGTCGGCATCGTGCCTGTTGTATTCAATTCCGATACAATATCAGTGTTGCATCGTCACAGTGAACGTCCAAGGGTTACAGTGAACCTGCAGTGGCTCATTGAAAACTATTACTGAACTCATAGGATCGGTTCCAAACACAGACCGCTTGAAGTACTACTCACTTGGACAGAAGTGGGCATCGTGCCTGTTGTATTCAATTCCGATAAAATATCAGTGTTGCATCGTCACTGTGAACTTCCAAGGGTTACAGTGAACCTGCAGTGGTTCATCGGAAACTATTACTGAACTCATAGGATCGGTTCAAAACACAGACCGCTTGAAGTATTACTCACTTGGACAGAAGTCGGCATCGTGCCTGTTGTATTCAATTCCGATACAATATTAGTATTGCATCGTCACTGTGAACGTCCAAGGGTTTCAGTGAACCTGCAGTGGTTTATCGGAAACTATTATTGAACTCATAGGATCGGTTCCAAACACAGACCGCTTGAAGTATTACTCACTTGGACAGAAGTCGGCATCGTGCCTGTTGTATTCAATTCCGATACAATATCAGTGTTGCATTGTCACTGTGAACGTCCAAGGGTGACAGTGAACCTTTAGTGGTTCATCGGAAACTATTACTGAACTCATACGATCGGTTCCCAACACAGACCGCTTGAAGTATTACTCACTTGGACAGAAGTCGGCATCGTGGCTGTTGTATTCAATGCCGATACAATATCAGTGTTGAATCGTCACTGTGAACGTCCAAGGGCTACAGTGAACCTGCAGTGGTTCATCGGAAACTATTACTGAACTCATAGGATAGGTTCCAAACACAGAACGCTTGAAGTATTACTCACTTGGACAGAAGTCGTCATCGTGCCAGTTTTATTCAATTCCGATACAATATCAGTGTTGCATCGTCACTGTGAACGTCCAAGGGTTACAGTGAACCTGCAGTGGCTCATTGGAAACTATTACTGAACTCATAGGATCGGTTCCAAACACAGACCGCTTGAAGTATTACTCACTTGGACAGAAGTCGGCATCGTGCCTGTTGTATTCAATTCCGATACAATATCAGTGTTGCATCGTCACATTGAACGTCCAAGGGTTACAGTGAACCTGCAGTGGTTCATCGGAAACTATTATTGAACTCATAGGATCGGTTCCAATCACAGACCGCTCGAAGTATTACTCACTTGGACAGAAGTCGGCATCGTGCCTGTTGTATTCAATTCCGATACAATATCAGTTTTGCATCGTCACTGTGACCGTCCAAGGGTTACAGTGAACCTGCAGTGGTTCATCGGAAACTATTACTCAAGTCATAGGATCGGTTCCAAACACAGACCACTTGAAGTATTACTCACTTGGACAGAAGTCGGCATTGTGCCTGTTGTATTCAATTCCGATACAATATCAGTGTTACATCGTCACTGTGAACGTCCAAGGGTTACAGTTAACCTGCAGTGGTTCATCGGAAACTATTACTGAACACATACCATCGGTTCCAAACACAGACCGCTTGAAGTATTACTCACTTGGACAGAAGTCGGCATCGTGCTTGTTGTATTCAATTCCAATACAATATCAGTGTTGCATCGTCACTGTGAACGTCCAAGGGTTACAGTGAACCTGCAGTGGTTCATCGGAAACTATTACTGAACTCGTAGGATCGGTTCCAAACACAGACCGCTTGAAGTATTACTCACTTGGACTGAAGTCGGCATCGTGCCTGTTGTATTCAGTTCCGATTCAATATCAGTGTTGCATCGTCACTGTGAACGTCCAAGGGTTACAGTGAACCTGCAGTGGTTCATCGGAAACTATTATTAAACTCATTGGATCGGTTCCAAACACCGACCGCTTGTAGTATTGCACACTCGGACAGAAGTCGGCATCGTGCATGTTGTATTCAATTCCGATACAATATCAGTGTTGAATCGTCACTGTGAACGTCCAAGGGTTACAGTGAACCGCCAGTAGTACATCGGAAATTATTACTCAACTCATAGGACCGGTTCCTAACACAGACCAGTTGAAGTATTACTCACTTGGACAGAAGTCGGCATCGTGCCAGTTGTATTCAATTCCGATACAATATCAGTGTTGCATCGTCACTGTGAACGTCCAAGGGTTACAGTGAACCTGCAGTGGTTCATCGCAAACTATTACTGAACTCATAGGATCGGTTCCAAACACAGACTGCTTGAAGTATTACTCACATGGACATAAGTCGGCATCGTGCCTGTTGTATTCAATTACGATACAATATCAGTGTTGCATCGTCACTGTGAACGTCCAAGGGTTACAGTGAACCTGCAGTGGTTCATCGGAAACTATTACTGAACTCATAGGATCGGTTCCAAACACAGACCTCTTGTAGTATTACTCACATGAACAGAAGTCGGCATCGTGCCTGTTGTATTCAATTCCGATACAATATCAGTATTGCATCGTCACTGTGAACGTCCAAGGGTTACAGTGAACCTGCAGTGGTTCATCGGAAACTATTACTGAACTCGTAGGATCGGTTCCAAACACAGACCGCTTGAAGTATTACTCACTTGGACTGAAGTCGGCATCGTGCCTGTTTTATTCAATTCCGATTCAATATCAGTGTTGCATCGTCACTGTGAACTTCCAAGGGTTACAGTGAACCTGCAGTGGTTCATCGCAAACTATTACTGAACTCATAGGATCGGTTCAAAACACAGACCGCTTGAAGTATTACTCACTTGGACAGAAGTCGGCATCGTGCCTGTTGTATTCTATTCCGATACAATATTAGTATTGCATCGTCACTGTGAACGTCCAAGGGTTTCAGTGAACCTGCAGTGGTTTATCGGAAACTATTACTGAACTCATAGGATCGTTTCCAAACACAGACCGCTTGAAGTATTAGTCACTTGGACAGAAGTCGGCATCGTGCCTGTTGTATTCAATTCCGATACAATATCAGTGTTGCATCGTGACTGTGAACGTCCAAGCGTTACAGTGAACCTTTAGTGGTTCATCGGAAACTGTTACTGAACTCATAGGATCGGTTCCAAACACAGACCGCTTGAAGTATTACTCACATGGACAGAAGTCGACATCGTGCCTGTTGTATTCAATGCCGATACAATATCTGTGTTGAATCGTCACTGTGAACGTCCAAGGGCTACAGTGAACCTGCAGCGGTTCATCGGAAACTATTACTGAACTCATAGGATAGGTTCCAAACACAGAACGCTTGAAGTATTACTCACTTGGACAGAAGTCTGCATCGTGCCTGTTGTATTCAATTCCGATACAATATTAGTATTGCATCGTCACTGTGAACGTCCAAGGGTTTCAGTGAACCTGCAGTGGTTTATCGGAAACTATTACTCAAGTCATAGGATCGGTTCCAAACACAGACCGCTTGAAGTATTAGTCACTTGGACAGAAGTCGGCATCGTGCCTGTTGTATTCAATGCCGATACAATATCAGTGTTGAATCGTCACTGTGAACGTCCAAGGGCTACAGTGAACCTGCAGTGGTTCATCGGAAACTATTACTGAACTCATACGATCGGTTCCAAACACAGACCGCTTGAAGTATTACTCACTTGGGCAGAAGTCGGCATCGTGCTTGTTGTGTTCAATTCCAATACAATATCAGTGTTGCATCGTCACTGTGAACGTCCAAGGGTTACAGTGAACCTGCAGTGGTTCATCGGAGACTATTACTGAACTCGTAGGATCGGTTCCAAACACAGACCGCTTGAAGTATTACTCACTTGGACTGAAGTCGGCATCGTGCCTGTTTTATTCAATTCCGATTCAATATCAGTGTTGCATCGTCACTGTGAACGTCCAAGGGTTACAGTGAACCTGCAGTGGTTCATCGGAAACTATTATTAAACTCATTGGATCGGTTCCAAACACAGACCGCTTGTAGTATTACTCACTCGGACAGAAGTCGGCATCGTGCATGTTGTATTCAATTCCGATACAATATCAGTGTTGCATCGTCACTGTGAACGTCCAAGGGTTACAGTGAACCTGCAGTAGTTCATCGGAAATTATTACTGAACTCATAGGACCGGTTCCTAACACAGACCAGTTGAAGTATTACTCACCTGGACAGAAGTCGGCATCGTGCCAGTTGTATTCAATTCCGATACAATATCAGTGTTGCATCGTCCCTGTGAACGTCCAAGGGTTACAGTGAACCTGCAGTGGTTCATCGCAAACTATTACTGAACTCATAGGATCGGTTCCAAACACAGACTGCTTGAAGTATTACTCACATGGACAGAAGTCATCATCATGCCTGTTGTATTCAATTACGATACAATATCAGTGTTGCATCGGCACTGTGAACGACCAAGGGTTACAGTGAAACTGCAGTGGTTCATCGGAAGATGTTACTGAACTCATAGGATCGGTTCCAAACACAGACAGCTTGAGGTATTACTCACTTGGACAGAAGTCGGCATCGTGCCTGTTGTATTCAATTCCGATACAATATCAGTGTTGCATCGTCACAGTGAACGTCCAAGGGTTACAGTGAACCTGCAGTGGCTCATTGAAAACTATTACTGAACTCATAGGATCGGTTCCAAACACAGACAGCTTGAGGTATTACTCACTTGGACAGAAGTCGGCATCGTGCCTGTTGTATTCAATTCCGATACAATATCAGTGTTGCATCGTCACTGTGAACGTCCAAGGGTTACAGTGAACCTGCAGTGGTTCATCGGAAACTATTACTGAACTCATAGGATCGGTTCCAAACACAGACCGCTTGAAGTTTTACTCACTTGGACAGAAGTCGGCATCGTGCCTGTTGTATTCAATTCCGATACAATATCAGTGTTGCATCGTCACTGTGAACGTCCAAGGGTTTCAGTGAACCTGCAGTGGTTCATCGGAAACTATTACTGAACTCATAGGATCGGTTCCAAACACAGACCGCTTGAAGTATTACTCACTTGGACAGAAGTCGGCATCGTGCCTGTTGTATTCAATTCCGATACAATATCAGTATTGCATCGTCAACGTGAAAATCCAAAGGTTACAGTGAACCTGCAGTGGTTCATCGGAAACTATTATTTGACTCATAAGATCGGTTCAAAACACAGACCACTTGAAGTATTACTCACTTGGACAGAAGTCGGCATCGTGCCTGTTGTATTCAATTCCGATACAATATCAGTGTTGCATCGTCACAGTGAACGTCCAAGGGTTACAGTGAACCTGCAGTGGCTCATTGAAAACTATTACTGAACTCATAGGATCGGTTCCAAACACAGACCGCTTGAAGTACTACTCACTTGGACAGAAGTGGGCATCGTGCCTGTTGTATTCAATTCCGATACAATATCAGTGTTGCATCGTCACTGTGAACTTCCAAGGGTTACAGTGAACCTGCAGTGGTTCATCGGAAACTATTACTGAACTCATAGGATCGGTTCAAAACACAGACCGCTTGAAGTATTACTCACTTGGACAGAAGTCGGCATCGTGCCTGTTGTATTCAATTCCGATACAATATTAGTATTGCATCGTCACTGTGAACGTCCAAGGGTTTCAGTGAACCTGCAGTGGTTTATCGGAAACTATTATTGAACTCATAGGATCGGTTCCAAACACAGACCGCTTGAAGTATTACTCACTTGGACAGAAGTCGGCATCGTGCCTGTTGTATTCAATTCCGATACAATATCAGTGTTGCATTGTCACTGTGAACGTCCAAGGGTGACAGTGAACCTTTAGTGGTTCATCGGAAACTATTACTGAACTCATACGATCGGTTCCCAACACAGACCGCTTGAAGTATTACTCACTTGGACAGAAGTCGGCATCGTGGCTGTTGTATTCAATGCCGATACAATATCAGTGTTGAATCGTCACTGTGAACGTCCAAGGGCTACAGTGAACCTGCAGTGGTTCATCGGAAACTATTACTGAACTCATAGGATAGGTTCCAAACACAGAACGCTTGAAGTATTACTCACTTGGACAGAAGTCGTCATCGTGCCAGTTTTATTCAATTCCGATACAATATCAGTGTTGCATCGTCACTGTGAACGTCCAAGGGTTACAGTGAACCTGCAGTGGCTCATTGGAAACTATTACTGAACTCATAGGATCGGTTCCAAACACAGACCGCTTGAAGTATTACTCACTTGGACAGAAGTCAGCATCGTGCCTGTTGTATTCAATTCCGATACAATATCAGTGTTGCATCGTCACATTGAACGTCCAAGGGTTACAGTGAACCTGCAGTGGTTCATCGGAAACTATTATTGAACTCATAGGATCGGTTCCAATCACAGACCGCTCGAAGTATTACTCACTTGGACAGAAGTCGGCATCGTGCCTGTTGTATTCAATTCCGATACAATATCAGTTTTGCATCGTCACTGTGACCGTCCAAGGGTTACAGTGAACCTGCAGTGGTTCATCGGAAACTATTACTCAAGTCATAGGATCGGTTCCAAACACAGACCACTTGAAGTATTACTCACTTGGACAGAAGTCGGCATTGTGCCTGTTGTATTCAATTCCGATACAATATCAGTGTTACATCGTCACTGTGAACGTCCAAGGGTTACAGTTAACCTGCAGTGGTTCATCGGAAACTATTACTGAACACATACCATCGGTTCCAAACACAGACCGCTTGAAGTATTACTCACTTGGACAGAAGTCGGCATCGTGCTTGTTGTATTCAATTCCAATACAATATCAGTGTTGCATCGTCACTGTGAACGTCCAAGGGTTACAGTGAACCTGCAGTGGTTCATCGGAAACTATTACTGAACTCGTAGGATCGGTTCCAAACACAGACCGCTTGAAGTATTACTCACTTGGACTGAAGTCGGCATCGTGCCTGTTGTATTCAGTTCCGATTCAATATCAGTGTTGCATCGTCACTGTGAACGTCCAAGGGTTACAGTGAACCTGCAGTGGTTCATCGGAAACTATTATTAAACTCATTGGATCGGTTCCAAACACCGACCGCTTGTAGTATTGCACACTCGGACAGAAGTCGGCATCGTGCATGTTGTATTCAATTCCGATACAATATCAGTGTTGAATCGTCACTGTGAACGTCCAAGGGTTACAGTGAACCTCCAGTAGTACATCGGAAATTATTACTCAACTCATAGGACCGGTTCCTAACACAGACCAGTTGAAGTATTACTCACTTGGACAGAAGTCGGCATCGTGCCAGTTGTATTCAATTCCGATACAATATCAGTGTTGCATCGTCACTGTGAACGTCCAAGGGTTACAGTGAACCTGCAGTGGTTCATCGCAAACTATTACTGAACTCATAGGATCGGTTCCAAACACAGACTGCTTGAAGTATTACTCACATGGACATAAGTCGGCATCGTGCCTGTTGTATTCAATTACGATACAATATCAGTGTTGCATCGTCACTGTGAACGTCCAAGGGTTACAGTGAACCTGCAGTGGTTCATCGGAAACTATTACTGAACTCATAGGATCGGTTCCAAACACAGACCTCTTGTAGTATTACTCACATGAACAGAAGTCGGCATCGTGCCTGTTGTATTCAATTCCGATACAATATCAGTATTGCATCGTCACTGTGAACGTCCAAGGGTTACAGTGAACCTGCAGTGGTTCATCGGAAACTATTACTGAACTCGTAGGATCGGTTCCAAACACAGACCGCTTGAAGTATTACTCACTTGGACTGAAGTCGGCATCGTGCCTGTTTTATTCAATTCCGATTCAATATCAGTGTTGCATCGTCACTGTGAACTTCCAAGGGTTACAGTGAACCTGCAGTGGTTCATCGCAAACTATTACTGAACTCATAGGATCGGTTCAAAACACAGACCGCTTGAAGTATTACTCACTTGGACAGAAGTCGGCATCGTGCCTGTTGTATTCTATTCCGATACAATATTAGTATTGCATCGTCACTGTGAACGTCCAAGGGTTTCAGTGAACCTGCAGTGGTTTATCGGAAACTATTACTGAACTCATAGGATCGTTTCCAAACACAGACCGCTTGAAGTATTAGTCACTTGGACAGAAGTCGGCATCGTGCCTGTTGTATTCAATTCCGATACAATATCAGTATTGCATCGTCAACGTGAAAATCCAAAGGTTACAGTGAACCTGCAGTGGTTCATCGGAAACTATTATTTGACTCATAAGATAGGTTCAAAACACAGACCACTTGAAGTATTACTCACTTGGACAGAAGTCGGTATCGTGCCTGTTGTATTCAATTCCGATACAATATCAGTGTTGCATCGGCACTGTGAACGACCAAGGGTTACAGTGAACCTGCAGTGGTTCATCGGAAACTATTACTGAACTCATAGGATCGGTTCCAAACACAGACCGCTTGAAGTATTACTCACTTGGACAGAAGTCGGCATCGTGCCTGTTGTATTCAATTCCGATACAATATCAGTATTGCATCGTCAACGTGAAAATCCAAAGGTTACAGTGAACCTGCAGTGGTTCATCGGAAACTATTATTTGACTCATAAGATCGGTTCAAAACACAGACCACTTGAAGTATTACTCACTTGGACAGAAGTCGGCATCGTGCCTGTTGTATTCAATTCCGATACAATATCAGTGTTGCATCGTCACAGTGAACGTCCAAGGGTTACAGTGAACCTGCAGTGGCTCATTGAAAACTATTACTGAACTCATAGGATCGGTTCCAAACACAGATCGCTTGAAGTACTACTCACTTGGACAGAAGTGGGCATCGTGCCTGTTGTATTCAATTCCGATACAATATCAGTGTTGCATCGTCACTGTGAACTTCCAAGGGTTACAGTGAACCTGCAGTGGTTCATCGGAAACTATTACTGAACTCATAGGATCGGTTCAAAACACAGACCGCTTGAAGTATTACTCACTTGGACAGAAGTCGGCATCGTGCCTGTTGTATTCAATTCCGATACAATATTAGTATTGCATCGTCACTGTGAACGTCCAAGGGTTTCAGTGAACCTGCAGTGGTTTATCGGAAACTATTATTGAACTCATAGGATCGGTTCCAAACACAGACCGCTTGAAGTATTACTCACTTGGACAGAAGTCGGCATCGTGCCTGTTGTATTCAATTCCGATACAATATCAGTGTTGCATTGTCACTGTGAACGTCCAAGGGTGACAGTGAACCTTTAGTGGTTCATCGGAAACTATTACTGAACTCATACGATCGGTTCCCAACACAGACCGCTTGAAGTATTACTCACTTGGACAGAAGTCGGCATCGTGGCTGTTGTATTCAATGCCGATACAATATCAGTGTTGAATCGTCACTGTGAACGTCCAAGGGCTACAGTGAACCTGCAGTGGTTCATCGGAAACTATTACTGAACTCATAGGATAGGTTCCAAACACAGAACGCTTGAAGTATTACTCACTTGGACAGAAGTCGTCATCGTGCCAGTTTTATTCAATTCCGATACAATATCAGTGTTGCATCGTCACTGTGAACGTCCAAGGGTTACAGTGAACCTGCAGTGGCTCATTGGAAACTATTACTGAACTCATAGGATCGGTTCCAAACACAGACCGCTTGAAGTATTACTCACTTGGACAGAAGTCGGCATCGTGCCTGTTGTATTCAATTCCGATACAATATCAGTGTTGCATCGTCACATTGAACGTCCAAGGGTTACAGTGAACCTGCAGTGGTTCATCGGAAACTATTATTGAACTCATAGGATCGGTTCCAATCACAGACCGCTCGAAGTATTACTCACTTGGACAGAAGTCGGCATCGTGCCTGTTGTATTCAATTCCGATACAATATCAGTTTTGCATCGTCACTGTGACCGTCCAAGGGTTACAGTGAACCTGCAGTGGTTCATCGGAAACTATTACTCAAGTCATAGGATCGGTTCCAAACACAGACCACTTGAAGTATTACTCACTTGGACAGAAGTCGGCATTGTGCCTGTTGTATTCAATTCCGATACAATATCAGTGTTACATCGTCACTGTGAACGTCCAAGGGTTACAGTTAACCTGCAGTGGTTCATCGGAAACTATTACTGAACACATACCATCGGTTCCAAACACAGACCGCTTGAAGTATTACTCACTTGGACAGAAGTCGGCATCGTGCTTGTTGTATTCAATTCCAATACAATATCAGTGTTGCATCGTCACTGTGAACGTCCAAGGGTTACAGTGAACCTGCAGTGGTTCATCGGAAACTATTACTGAACTCGTAGGATCGGTTCCAAACACAGACCGCTTGAAGTATTACTCACTTGGACTGAAGTCGGCATCGTGCCTGTTGTATTCAGTTCCGATTCAATATCAGTGTTGCATCGTCACTGTGAACGTCCAAGGGTTACAGTGAACCTGCAGTGGTTCATCGGAAACTATTATTAAACTCATTGGATCGGTTCCAAACACCGACCGCTTGTAGTATTGCACACTCGGACAGAAGTCGGCATCGTGCATGTTGTATTCAATTCCGATACAATATCAGTGTTGAATCGTCACTGTGAACGTCCAAGGGTTACAGTGAACCTCCAGTAGTACATCGGAAATTATTACTCAACTCATAGGACCGGTTCCTAACACAGACCAGTTGAAGTATTACTCACTTGGACCGAAGTCGGCATCGTGCCAGTTGTATTCAATTCCGATACAATATCAGTGTTGCATCGTCACTGTGAACGTCCAAGGGTTACAGTGAACCTGCAGTGGTTCATCGCAAACTATTACTGAACTCATAGGATCGGTTCCAAACACAGACTGCTTGAAGTATTACTCACATGGACATAAGTCGGCATCGTGCCTGTTGTATTCAATTCCGATACAATATCAGTGTTGCATCGTCACTGTGAACGTCCAAGGGTTACAGTGAACCTGCAGTGGTTCATCGGAAACTATTACTGAACTCATAGGATCGGTTCCAAACACAGACCTCTTGTAGTATTACTCACATGAACAGAAGTCGGCATCGTGCCTGTTGTATTCAATTCCGATACAATATCAGTATTGCATCGTCACTGTGAACGTCCAAGGGTTACAGTGAACCTGCAGTGGTTCATCGGAAACTATTACTGAACTCGTAGGATCGGTTCCAAACACAGACCGCTTGAAGTATTACTCACTTGGACTGAAGTCGGCATCGTGCCTGTTTTATTCAATTCCGATTCAATATCAGTGTTGCATCGTCACTGTGAACTTCCAAGGGTTACAGTGAACCTGCAGTGGTTCATCGCAAACTATTACTGAACTCATAGGATCGGTTCAAAACACAGACCGCTTGAAGTATTACTCACTTGGACAGAAGTCGGCATCGTGCCTGTTGTATTCTATTCCGATACAATATTAGTATTGCATCGTCACTGTGAACGTCCAAGGGTTTCAGTGAACCTGCAGTGGTTTATCGGAAACTATTACTGAACTCATAGGATCGTTTCCAAACACAGACCGCTTGAAGTATTAGTCACTTGGACAGAAGTCGGCATCGTGCCTGTTGTATTCAATTCCGATACAATATCAGTGTTGCATCGTGACTGTGAACGTCCAAGCGTTACAGTGAACCTTTAGTGGTTCATCGGAAACTGTTACTGAACTCATAGGATCGGTTCCAAACACAGACCGCTTGAAGTATTACTCACATGGACAGAAGTCGACATCGTGCCTGTTGTATTCAATGCCGATACAATATCTGTGTTGAATCGTCACTGTGAACGTCCAAGGGCTACAGTGAACCTGCAGCGGTTCATCGGAAACTATTACTGAACTCATAGGATAGGTTCCAAACACAGAACGCTTGAAGTATTACTCACTTGGACAGAAGTCGGCATCGTGCCTGTTGTATTCAATTCCGATACAATATTAGTATTGCATCGTCACTGTGAACGTCCAAGGGTTTCAGTGAACCTGCAGTGGTTTATCGGAAACTATTACTCAAGTCATAGGATCGGTTCCAAACACAGACCGCTTGAAGTATTAGTCACTTGGACAGAAGTCGGCATCGTGCCTGTTGTATTCAATGCCGATACAATATCAGTGTTGAATCGTCACTGTGAACGTCCAAGGGCTACAGTGAACCTGCAGTGGTTCATCGGAAACTATTACTGAACTCATACGATCGGTTCCAAACACAGACCGCTTGAAGTATTACTCACTTGGGCAGAAGTCGGCATCGTGCTTGTTGTGTTCAATTCCAATACAATATCAGTGTTGCATCGTCACTGTGAACGTCCAAGGGTTACAGTGAACCTGCAGTGGTTCATCGGAGACTATTACTGAACTCGTAGGATCGGTTCCAAACACAGACCGCTTGAAGTATTACTCACTTGGACTGAAGTCGGCATCGTGCCTGTTTTATTCAATTCCGATTCAATATCAGTGTTGCATCGTCACTGTGAACGTCCAAGGGTTACAGTGAACCTGCAGTGGTTCATCGGAAACTATTATTAAACTCATTGGATCGGTTCCAAACACAGACCGCTTGTAGTATTACTCACTCGGACAGAAGTCGGCATCGTGCATGTTGTATTCAATTCCGATACAATATCAGTGTTGCATCGTCACTGTGAACGTCCAAGGGTTACAGTGAACCTGCAGTAGTTCATCGGAAATTATTACTGAACTCATAGGACCGGTTCCTAACACAGACCAGTTGAAGTATTACTCACTTGGACAGAAGTCGGCATCGTGCCAGTTGTATTCAATTCCGATACAATATCAGTGTTGCATCGTCCCTGTGAACGTCCAAGGGTTACAGTGAACCTGCAGTGGTTCATCGCAAACTATTACTGAACTCATAGGATCGGTTCCAAACACAGACTGCTTGAAGTATTACTCACATGGACAGAAGTCATCATCGTGCCTGTTGTATTCAATTACGATACAATATCAGTGTTGCATCGTCACTGTGAACGTCCAAGGGTTACAGTGAACCTGCAGTGGTTCATCGGAAACTATTACTGAACTCATAGGATCGGTTCCAAACACAGACCGCTTGTAGTATTACTCACTTGGACAGAAGTCGGCATCGTGCCTGTTGTATTCAATTCCGATACAATATCAGTATTGCATCGTCAATGTGAAGGTCCAAAGTTTACAGTGAACCTGCAGTGGTTCATCGGAAACTATTACTTGACTCATAGGATCGGTTCCAAACACAGACCCCTTGAAGTATTACTCTCTTGGACAGAAGTCGGCATCGTGCCTGTTGTATTCAATTCCGATACAATATCAGTGTTGCATCGTCACTGTGAACGTCCAAGAGTTACAGTGAACCTGCAGTGGCTCATGGAAAACTATTACTGAACTCATAGGATCGGTTCCAAACACAGACCGCTTGAAGTATTACTCACTTGAACAGAAGTCGGCATCGTGGCTGTTGTATTCAATTCCGATACAAGATTAGTGTTGAATCGTCACTGTGAACGTCCGAAGGCTACAGTGAACCTGCAGTGGTTCATCGGAAACTATTACTTGACTCATAGGATCGGTTCCAAACACACACCGCTTGAAGTATTACTCTCTTGGACAGAAGTCGACATCTTGCCTGTTGTATTCAATTCCGATACAATATCAGTGTTGCATCGTCACTGTGAACGTCCAAGGGTTACAGTGAACCTGCAGTGGTTCATCGGAAACTATTACTGAACTCATAGGATCGGTTCCCAACACAGACCGCTTGAAGTTTTACTCACTTGGACTGAAGTCGGCATCGTGCCTGTTGTATTCAATTCCGATTCAATATCAGTGTTGCATCGTCACTGTGAACGTCCAAGGGTTACAGTGAACCTGCAGTGGTTCATCGGAAACTATTATTAAACTCATTGGATCGGTTCCAAACACCGACCGCTTGTAGTATTACACACTCGGACAGAAGTCGGCATCGTGCATGTTGTATTCAATTCCGATACAATATCAGTGTTGAATCGTCACTGTGAACGTCCAAGGGTTACAGTGAACCTCCAGTAGTTCATCGGAAATTATTACTCAACTCATAGGACCGGTTCCTAACACAGATCAGTTGAAGTATTACTCACTTGGACAGATGTCGGCATCGTGCCAGTTGTATTCAATTCCGATACAATATCAGTGTTGCATCGTCACTGTGAACGTCCAAGGGTTACAGTGAACCTGCAGTGGTTCATCGGAAACTATTACTGAACTCATAGGATCGGTTCCCAACACAGACCGCTTGAAGTATTACTCACTTGGACAGAAGTCGGCATCGTGCCTGTTGTATTCAATTCCGATACAATATCAGTATTGCATCGTCAACGTGAAAATCCAAAGGTTACAGTGAACCTGCAGTGGTTCATCGGAAACTATTATTTGACTCATAAGATCGGTTCAAAACACAGACCACTTGAAGTATTACTCACTTGGACAGAAGTCGGCATCGTGCCTGTTGTATTCAATTCCGATACAATATCAGTGTTGCATCGTCACAGTGAACGTCCAAGGGTTACAGTGAACCTGCAGTGGCTCATTGAAAACTATTACTGAACTCATAGGATCGGTTCCAAACACAGACCGCTTGAAGTACTACTCACTTGGACAGAAGTGGGCATCGTGCCTGTTGTATTCAATTCCGATACAATATCAGTGTTGCATCGTCACTGTGAACTTCCAAGGGTTACAGTGAACCTGCAGTGGTTCATCGGAAACTATTACTGAACTCATAGGATCGGTTCAAAACACAGACCGCTTGAAGTATTACTCACTTGGACAGAAGTCGGCATCGTGCCTGTTGTATTCAATTCCGATACAATATTAGTATTGCATCGTCACTGTGAACGTCCAAGGGTTTCAGTGAACCTGCAGTGGTTTATCGGAAACTATTATTGAACTCATAGGATCGGTTCCAAACACAGACCGCTTGAAGTATTACTCACTTGGACAGAAGTCGGCATCGTGCCTGTTGTATTCAATTCCGATACAATATCAGTGTTGCATTGTCACTGTGAACGTCCAAGGGTGACAGTGAACCTTTAGTGGTTCATCGGAAACTATTACTGAACTCATACGATCGGTTCCCAACACAGACCGCTTGAAGTATTACTCACTTGGACAGAAGTCGGCATCGTGGCTGTTGTATTCAATGCCGATACAATATCAGTGTTGAATCGTCACTGTGAACGTCCAAGGGCTACAGTGAACCTGCAGTGGTTCATCGGAAACTATTACTGAACTCATAGGATAGGTTCCAAACACAGAACGCTTGAAGTATTACTCACTTGGACAGAAGTCGTCATCGTGCCAGTTTTATTCAATTCCGATACAATATCAGTGTTGCATCGTCACTGTGAACGTCCAAGGGTTACAGTGAACCTGCAGTGGCTCATTGGAAACTATTACTGAACTCATAGGATCGGTTCCAAACACAGACCGCTTGAAGTATTACTCACTTGGACAGAAGTCGGCATCGTGCCTGTTGTATTCAATTCCGATACAATATCAGTGTTGCATCGTCACATTGAACGTCCAAGGGTTACAGTGAACCTGCAGTGGTTCATCGGAAACTATTATTGAACTCATAGGATCGGTTCCAATCACAGACCGCTCGAAGTATTACTCACTTGGACAGAAGTCGGCATCGTGCCTGTTGTATTCAATTCCGATACAATATCAGTTTTGCATCGTCACTGTGACCGTCCAAGGGTTACAGTGAACCTGCAGTGGTTCATCGGAAACTATTACTCAAGTCATAGGATCGGTTCCAAACACAGACCACTTGAAGTATTACTCACTTGGACAGAAGTCGGCATTGTGCCTGTTGTATTCAATTCCGATACAATATCAGTGTTACATCGTCACTGTGAACGTCCAAGGGTTACAGTTAACCTGCAGTGGTTCATCGGAAACTATTACTGAACACATACCATCGGTTCCAAACACAGACCGCTTGAAGTATTACTCACTTGGACAGAAGTCGGCATCGTGCTTGTTGTATTCAATTCCAATACAATATCAGTGTTGCATCGTCACTGTGAACGTCCAAGGGTTACAGTGAACCTGCAGTGGTTCATCGGAAACTATTACT
Source organism: Schistocerca nitens (assembly GCF_023898315.1). Classification (NCBI taxonomy): domain Eukaryota; kingdom Metazoa; phylum Arthropoda; class Insecta; order Orthoptera; family Acrididae; genus Schistocerca; species Schistocerca nitens. The sequence continues at coordinate 1,287,376,750 of NC_064614.1, forward strand.
GAACTCGTAGGATCGGTTCCAAACACAGACCGCTTGAAGTATTACTCACTTGGACTGAAGTCGGCATCGTGCCTGTTGTATTCAGTTCCGATTCAATATCAGTGTTGCATCGTCACTGTGAACGTCCAAGGGTTACAGTGAACCTGCAGTGGTTCATCGGAAACTATTATTAAACTCATTGGATCGGTTCCAAACACCGACCGCTTGTAGTATTGCACACTCGGACAGAAGTCGGCATCGTGCATGTTGTATTCAATTCCGATACAATATCAGTGTTGAATCGTCACTGTGAACGTCCAAGGGTTACAGTGAACCTCCAGTAGTACATCGGAAATTATTACTCAACTCATAGGACCGGTTCCTAACACAGACCAGTTGAAGTATTACTCACTTGGACAGAAGTCGGCATCGTGCCAGTTGTATTCAATTCCGATACAATATCAGTGTTGCATCGTCACTGTGAACGTCCAAGGGTTACAGTGAACCTGCAGTGGTTCATCGCAAACTATTACTGAACTCATAGGATCGGTTCCAAACACAGACTGCTTGAAGTATTACTCACATGGACATAAGTCGGCATCGTGCCTGTTGTATTCAATTACGATACAATATCAGTGTTGCATCGTCACTGTGAACGTCCAAGGGTTACAGTGAACCTGCAGTGGTTCATCGGAAACTATTACTGAACTCATAGGATCGGTTCCAAACACAGACCTCTTGTAGTATTACTCACATGAACAGAAGTCGGCATCGTGCCTGTTGTATTCAATTCCGATACAATATCAGTATTGCATCGTCACTGTGAACGTCCAAGGGTTACAGTGAACCTGCAGTGGTTCATCGGAAACTATTACTGAACTCGTAGGATCGGTTCCAAACACAGACCGCTTGAAGTATTACTCACTTGGACTGAAGTCGGCATCGTGCCTGTTTTATTCAATTCCGATTCAATATCAGTGTTGCATCGTCACTGTGAACTTCCAAGGGTTACAGTGAACCTGCAGTGGTTCATCGCAAACTCTTACTGAACTCATAGGATCGGTTCAAAACACAGACCGCTTGAAGTATTACTCACTTGGACAGAAGTCGGCATCGTGCCTGTTGTATTCTATTCCGATACAATATTAGTATTGCCTCGTCACTGTGAACGTCCAAGGGTTTCAGTGAACCTGCAGTGGTTTATCGGAAACTATTACTGAACTCATAGGATCGTTTCCAAACACAGACCGCTTGAAGTATTAGTCACTTGGACAGAAGTCGGCATCGTGCCTGTTGTATTCAATTCCGATACAATATCAGTGTTGCATCGTGACTGTGAACGTCCAAGCGTTACAGTGAACCTTTAGTGGTTCATCGGAAACTGTTACTGAACTCATAGGATCGGTTCCAAACACAGACCGCTTGAAGTATTACTCACATGGACAGAAGTCGACATCGTGCCTGTTGTATTCAATGCCGATACAATATCTGTGTTGAATCGTCACTGTGAACGTCCAAGGGCTACAGTGAACCTGCAGCGGTTCATCGGAAACTATTACTGAACTCATAGGATAGGTTCCAAACACAGAACGCTTGAAGTATTACTCACTTGGACAGAAGTCGGCATCGTGCCTGTTGTATTCAATTCCGATACAATATTAGTATTGCATCGTCACTGTGAACGTCCAAGGGTTTCAGTGAACCTGCAGTGGTTTATCGGAAACTATTACTCAAGTCATAGGATCGGTTCCAAACACAGACCGCTTGAAGTATTAGTCACTTGGACAGAAGTCGGCATCGTGCCTGTTGTATTCAATGCCGATACAATATCAGTGTTGAATCGTCACTGTGAACGTCCAAGGGCTACAGTGAACCTGCAGTGGTTCATCGGAAACTATTACTGAACTCATACGATCGGTTCCAAACACAGACCGCTTGAAGTATTACTCACTTGGGCAGAAGTCGGCATCGTGCTTGTTGTGTTCAATTCCAATACAATATCAGTGTTGCATCGTCACTGTGAACGTCCAAGGGTTACAGTGAACCTGCAGTGGTTCATCGGAGACTATTACTGAACTCGTAGGATCGGTTCCAAACACAGACCGCTTGAAGTATTACTCACTTGGACTGAAGTCGGCATCGTGCCTGTTTTATTCAATTGCGATTCAATATCAGTGTTGCATCGTCACTGTGAACGTCCAAGGGTTACAGTGAACCTGCAGTGGTTCATCGGAAACTATTATTAAACTCATTGGATCGGTTCCAAACACAGACCGCTTGTAGTATTACTCACTCGGACAGAAGTCGGCATCGTGCATGTTGTATTCAATTCCGATACAATATCAGTGTTGCATCGCCACTGTGAACGTCCAAGGGTTACAGTGAACCTGCAGTAGTTCATCGGAAATTATTACTGAACTCATAGGACCGGTTCCTAACACAGACCAGTTGAAGTATTACTCACTTGGACAGAAGTCGGCATCGTGCCAGTTGTATTCAATTCCGATACAATATCAGTGTTGCATCGTCCCTGTGAACGTCCAAGGGTTACAGTGAACCTGCAGTGGTTCATCGCAAACTATTACTGAACTCATAGGATCGGTTCCAAACACAGACTGCTTGAAGTATTACTCACATGGACAGAAGTCATCATCGTGCCTGTTGTATTCAATTACGATACAATATCAGTGTTGCATCGTCACTGTGAACGTCCAAGGGTTACAGTGAACCTGCAGTGGTTCATCGGAAACTATTACTGAACTCATAGGATCGGTTCCAAACACAGACCGCTTGTAGTATTACTCACTTGGACAGAAGTCGGCATCGTGCCTGTTGTATTCAATTCCGATACAATATCAGTATTGCATCGTCAATGTGAAGGTCCAAAGTTTACAGTGAACCTGCAGTGGTTCATCGGAAACTATTACTTGACTCATAGGATCGGTTCCAAACACAGACCCCTTGAAGTATTACTCTCTTGGACAGAAGTCGGCATCGTGCCTGTTGTATTCAATTCCGATACAATATCAGTGTTGCATCGTCACTGTGAACGTCCAAGAGTTACAGTGAACCTGCAGTGGCTCATGGAAAACTATTACTGAACTCATAGGATCGGTTCCAAACACAGACCGCTTGAAGTATTACTCACTTGAACAGAAGTCGGCATCGTGGCTGTTGTATTCAATTCCGATACAAGATTAGTGTTGAATCGTCACTGTGAACGTCCGAAGGCTACAGTGAACCTGCAGTGGTTCATCGGAAACTATTACTTGACTCATAGGATCGGTTCCAAACACACACCGCTTGAAGTATTACTCTCTTGGACAGAAGTCGACATCTTGCCTGTTGTATTCAATTCCGATACAATATCAGTGTTGCATCGTCACTGTGAACGTCCAAGGGTTACAGTGAACCTGCAGTGGTTCATCGGAAACTATTACTGAACTCATAGGATCGGTTCCCAACACAGACCGCTTGAAGTTTTACTCACTTGGACTGAAGTCGGCATCGTGCCTGTTGTATTCAATTCCGATTCAATATCAGTGTTGCATCGTCACTGTGAACGTCCAAGGGTTACAGTGAACCTGCAGTGGTTCATCGGAAACTATTATTAAACTCATTGGATCGGTTCCAAACACCGACCGCTTGTAGTATTACACACTCGGACAGAAGTCGGCATCGTGCATGTTGTATTCAATTCCGATACAATATCAGTGTTGAATCGTCACTGTGAACGTCCAAGGGTTACAGTGAACCTCCAGTAGTTCATCGGAAATTATTACTCAACTCATAGGACCGGTTCCTAACACAGATCAGTTGAAGTATTACTCACTTGGACAGATGTCGGCATCGTGCCAGTTGTATTCAATTCCGATACAATATCAGTGTTGCATCGTCACTGTGAACGTCCAAGGGTTACAGTGAACCTGCAGTGGTTCATCGCAAACTATTACTGAACTCATAGGATCGGTTCCAAACACAGACTGCTTGAAGTATTACTCACATGGACATAAGTCGGCATCGTGCCTGTTGTATTCAATTACGATACAATATCAGTGTTGCATCGTCACTGTGAACGTCCAAGGGTTACAGTGAACCTGCAGTGGTTCATCGGAAACTATTACTGAACTCATAGGATCGGTTCCAAACACAGACCGCTTGTAGTATTACTCACTTGAACAGAAGTCGGCATCGTGCCTGTTGTATTCAATTCCGATACAAGATCAGTGTTGAATCGTCACTGTCAACGTCCAAGGGCTACAGTGAACCTGCAGTGGTTCATCGGAAACTATTATTGAACTCATAGGATCGGTTCCACACAGACCGCTCGAAGTATTACTCACTTCGACAGAAGTCGGCATCGTGCCTGTTGTATTCAATTCCGATGCAATATCAGTTTTGCATGGTCACTGTAACCGTCCAAGGGTTACAGTGAACCTGCAGTGGTTCATCGGAAACTATTACTGAAGTCATAGAATCGGTTCCAAACACAGACCGCTTGAAGTATTACTCACTTGGACAGAAGTCGGCATCGTGCCTGTTGTATTCAATTCCGATACAATATCAGTGTTGCATCGTCACTGTGAACGTCCCAGGGTTACAGTGAACCTGCAGTGGTTCATCAGAAACTATTACTGAACTCATAGGCTCGGTTCCAAACACAGACCGCTTGAAGTATTAGTCACTTGGACAGAAGTCGGCATCGTGCTTGTTGTATTCAATTCCAATACAATATCAGTGTTGCATCGTCACTGTGAACGTCCAAGGGTTACAGTGAACCTGCAGTGGTTCATCGGAAACTATTACTGAACTCGTAGGATCGGTTCCAAACACAGACCGATTGAAGTATTACTCACTTGGACTGAAGTCGGCATCGTGCCTGTTGTATTCAATTCCGATACAATATCAGTGTTGCATCGTCACTGTGAACGTCCAAGGGTTACAGTGAACCTGCAGTGGCTCATTGAAAACTATTACTGAACTCATAGGATCGGTTCCAAACACAGACCGCTTGAAGTACTACTCATTTGGACAGAAGTGGGCATCGTGCCTGTTGTATTCAATTCCGATACAATATCAGTGTTGCATCGTCACTGTGAACTTCCAAGGGTTACAGTGAACCTGCAGTGGTTCATCGCAAACTATTACTGAACTCATAGGATCGGTTCAAAACACAGACCGCTTGAAGTATTACTCACTTGGACAGAAGTCGGCATCGTGCCTGTTGTATTCTATTCCGATACAATATTAGTATTGCATCGTCACTGTGAACGTACAAGGGTTTCAGTGAACCTGCAGTGGTTTATCGGAAACTATTACTGAACTCATAGGATCGTTTCCAAACACAGACCGCTTGAAGTATTAGTCACTTGGACAGAAGTCGGCATCGTGCCTGTTGTATTCAATTCCGATACAATATCAGTGTTGCATCGTGACTGTGAACGTCCAAGGGTGACAGTGAACCTTTAGTGGTTCATCGGAAACTGTTACTGAACTCATAGGATCGGTTCCAAACACAGACCGCTTGAAGTATTACTCACATGGACAGAAGTCGACATCGTGCCTGTTGTATTCAATGCCGATACAATATCTGTGTTGAATCGTCACTGTGAACGTCCAAGGGCTACAGTGAACCTGCAGCGGTTCATCGGAAACTATTACTGAACTCATAGGATAGGTTCCAAACACAGAACGCTTGAAGTATTACTCACTTGGACAGAAGTCGGCATCGTGCCTGTTGTATTCAATTCCGATACAATATTAGTATTGCATCGTCACTGTGAACGTCCAAGGGTTTCAGTGAACCTGCAGTGGTTTATCGGAAACTATTACTGAACTCATAGGATCGGTTCCAAACACAGACCGCTTGAAGTATTAGTCACTTGGACAGAAGTCGGCATCGTGCCTGTTGTATTCAATGCCGATACAATATCAGTGTTGAATCGTCACTGTGAACGTCCAAGGGCTACAGTGAACCTGCAGTGGTTCATCGGAAACTATTACTGAACTCATACGATCGGTTCCAAACACAGACCGCTTGAAGTATTACTCACTTGGGCAGGGTCTGCATCGTGCTTGTTGTGTTCAATTCCAATACAATATCAGTGTTGCATCGACACTGTGAACGTCCAAGGGTTACAGTGAACCTGCAGTGGTTCATCGGAAACTATTACTGAACTCGTAGGATCGGTTCCAAACACAGACCGCTTGAAGTATTACTCACTTGGACTGAAGTCGGCATCGTGCCTGTTGTATTCAATTCCGATTCAATATCAGTGTTGCATCGTCACTGTGAACGTCCAAGGGTTACAGTGAACCTGCAGTGGTTCATCGGAAACTATTATTAAACTCATTGGATCGGTTCCAAACACAGACCGCTTGTAGTATTACTCACTCGGACAGAAGTCGGCATCGTGCATGTTGTATTCAATTCCGATACAATATCAGTGTTGCATCGTCACTGTGAACGTCCAAGGGTTACAGTGAACCTGCAGTAGTTCATCGGAAATTATTACTCAACTCATAGGACCGGTTCCTAACACAGATCAGTTGAAGTATTACTCACTTGGACAGATGTCGGCATCGTGCCAGTTGTATTCAATTCCGATACAATATCAGTGTTGCATCGTCACTGTGAACGTCCAAGGGTTACAGTGAACCTGCAGTGGTTCATCGCAAACTATTACTGAACTCATAGGATCGGTTCCAAACACAGACTGCTTGAAGTATTACTCACATGGACATAAGTCGGCATCGTGCCTGTTGTATTCAATTACGATACAATATCAGTGTTGCATCGTCACTGTGAACGTCCAAGGGTTACAGTGAACCTGCAGTGGTTCATCGGAAACTATTACTGAACTCATAGGATCGGTTCCAAACACAGACCGCTTGTAGTATTACTCACTTGAACAGAAGTCGGCATCGTGCCTGTTGTATTCAATTCCGATACAAGATCAGTGTTGAATCGTCACTGTCAACGTCCAAGGGCTACAGTGAACCTGCAGTGGTTCATCGGAAACTATTATTGAACTCATAGGATCGGTTCCACACAGACCGCTCGAAGTATTACTCACTTCGACAGAAGTCGGCATCGTGCCTGTTGTATTCAATTCCGATGCAATATCAGTTTTGCATGGTCACTGTAACCGTCCAAGGGTTACAGTGAACCTGCAGTGGTTCATCGGAAACTATTACTGAAGTCATAGAATCGGTTCCAAACACAGACCGCTTGAAGTATTACTCACTTGGACAGAAGTCGGCATCGTGCCTGTTGTATTCAATTCCGATACAATATCAGTGTTGCATCGTCACTGTGAACGTCCCAGGGTTACAGTGAACCTGCAGTGGTTCATCAGAAACTATTACTGAACTCATAGGCTCGGTTCCAAACACAGACCGCTTGAAGTATTAGTCACTTGGACAGAAGTCGGCATCGTGCTTGTTGTATTCAATTCCAATACAATATCAGTGTTGCATCGTCACTGTGAACGTCCAAGGGTTACAGTGAACCTGCAGTGGTTCATCGGAAACTATTACTGAACTCGTAGGATCGGTTCCAAACACAGACCGATTGAAGTATTACTCACTTGGACTGAAGTCGGCATCGTGCCTGTTGTATTCAATTCCGATACAATATCAGTGTTGCATCGTCACTGTGAACGTCCAAGGGTTACAGTGAACCTGCAGTGGCTCATTGAAAACTATTACTGAACTCATAGGATCGGTTCCAAACACAGACCGCTTGAAGTACTACTCATTTGGACAGAAGTGGGCATCGTGCCTGTTGTATTCAATTCCGATACAATATCAGTGTTGCATCGTCACTGTGAACTTCCAAGGGTTACAGTGAACCTGCAGTGGTTCATCGCAAACTATTACTGAACTCATAGGATCGGTTCAAAACACAGACCGCTTGAAGTATTACTCACTTGGACAGAAGTCGGCATCGTGCCTGTTGTATTCTATTCCGATACAATATTAGTATTGCATCGTCACTGTGAACGTACAAGGGTTTCAGTGAACCTGCAGTGGTTCATCGGAAACTATTACTGAACTCGTAGGATCGGTTCCAAACACAGACCGCTTGAAGTATTACTCACTTGGACTGAAGTCGGCATCGTGCCTGTTGTATTCAATTCCGATTCAATATCAGTGTTGCATCGTCACTGTGAACGTCCAAGGGTTACAGTGAACCTGCAGTGGTTCATCGGAAACTATTATTAAACTCATTGGATCGGTTCCAAACACAGACCGCTTGTAGTATTACTCACTCGGACAGAAGTCGGCATCGTGCATGTTGTATTCAATTCCGATACAATATCAGTGTTGCATCGTCACTGTGAACGTCCAAGGGTTACAGTGAACCTGCAGTAGTTCATCGGAAATTATTACTCAACTCATAGGACCGGTTCCTAACACAGATCAGTTGAAGTATTACTCACTTGGACAGATGTCGGCATCGTGCCAGTTGTATTCAATTCCGATACAATATCAGTGTTGCATCGTCACTGTGAACGTCCAAGGGTTACAGTGAACCTGCAGTGGTTCATCGCAAACTATTACTGAACTCATAGGATCGGTTCCAAACACAGACTGCTTGAAGTATTACTCACATGGACATAAGTCGGCATCGTGCCTGTTGTATTCAATTACGATACAATATCAGTGTTGCATCGTCACTGTGAACGTCCAAGGGTTACAGTGAACCTGCAGTGGTTCATCGGAAACTATTACTGAACTCATAGGATCGGTTCCAAACACAGACCGCTTGTAGTATTACTCACTTGAACAGAAGTCGGCATCGTGCCTGTTGTATTCAATTCCGATACAAGATCAGTGTTGAATCGTCACTGTCAACGTCCAAGGGCTACAGTGAACCTGCAGTGGTTCATCGGAAACTATTATTGAACTCATAGGATCGGTTCCACACAGACCGCTCGAAGTATTACTCACTTCGACAGAAGTCGGCATCGTGCCTGTTGTATTCAATTCCGATGCAATATCAGTTTTGCATGGTCACTGTAACCGTCCAAGGGTTACAGTGAACCTGCAGTGGTTCATCGGAAACTATTACTGAAGTCATAGAATCGGTTCCAAACACAGACCGCTTGAAGTATTACTCACTTGGACAGAAGTCGGCATCGTGCCTGTTGTATTCAATTCCGATACAATATCAGTGTTGCATCGTCACTGTGAACGTCCCAGGGTTACAGTGAACCTGCAGTGGTTCATCAGAAACTATTACTGAACTCATAGGCTCGGTTCCAAACACAGACCGCTTGAAGTATTAGTCACTTGGACAGAAGTCGGCATCGTGCTTGTTGTATTCAATTCCAATACAATATCAGTGTTGCATCGTCACTGTGAACGTCCAAGGGTTACAGTGAACCTGCAGTGGTTCATCGGAAACTATTACTGAACTCGTAGGATCGGTTCCAAACACAGACCGATTGAAGTATTACTCACTTGGACTGAAGTCGGCATCGTGCCTGTTGTATTCAATTCCGATACAATATCAGTGTTGCATCGTCACTGTGAACGTCCAAGGGTTACAGTGAACCTGCAGTGGCTCATTGAAAACTATTACTGAACTCATAGGATCGGTTCCAAACACAGACCGCTTGAAGTACTACTCATTTGGACAGAAGTGGGCATCGTGCCTGTTGTATTCAATTCCGATACAATATCAGTGTTGCATCGTCACTGTGAACTTCCAAGGGTTACAGTGAACCTGCAGTGGTTCATCGCAAACTATTACTGAACTCATAGGATCGGTTCAAAACACAGACCGCTTGAAGTATTACTCACTTGGACAGAAGTCGGCATCGTGCCTGTTGTATTCTATTCCGATACAATATTAGTATTGCATCGTCACTGTGAACGTACAAGGGTTTCAGTGAACCTGCAGTGGTTTATCGGAAACTATTACTGAACTCATAGGATCGTTTCCAAACACAGACCGCTTGAAGTATTAGTCACTTGGACAGAAGTCGGCATCGTGCCTGTTGTATTCAATTCCGATACAATATCAGTGTTGCATCGTGACTGTGAACGTCCAAGGGTGACAGTGAACCTTTAGTGGTTCATCGGAAACTGTTACTGAACTCATAGGATCGGTTCCAAACACAGACCGCTTGAAGTATTACTCACATGGACAGAAGTCGACATCGTGCCTGTTGTATTCAATGCCGATACAATATCTGTGTTGAATCGTCACTGTGAACGTCCAAGGGCTACAGTGAACCTGCAGCGGTTCATCGGAAACTATTACTGAACTCATAGGATAGGTTCCAAACACAGAACGCTTGAAGTATTACTCACTTGGACAGAAGTCGGCATCGTGCCTGTTGTATTCAATTCCGATACAATATTAGTATTGCATCGTCACTGTGAACGTCCAAGGGTTTCAGTGAACCTGCAGTGGTTTATCGGAAACTATTACTGAACTCATAGGATCGGTTCCAAACACAGACCGCTTGAAGTATTAGTCACTTGGACAGAAGTCGGCATCGTGCCTGTTGTATTCAATGCCGATACAATATCAGTGTTGAATCGTCACTGTGAACGTCCAAGGGCTACAGTGAACCTGCAGTGGTTCATCGGAAACTATTACTGAACTCATACGATCGGTTCCAAACACAGACCGCTTGAAGTATTACTCACTTGGGCAGGGTCTGCATCGTGCTTGTTGTGTTCAATTCCAATACAATATCAGTGTTGCATCGACACTGTGAACGTCCAAGGGTTACAGTGAACCTGCAGTGGTTCATCGGAAACTATTACTGAACTCGTAGGATCGGTTCCAAACACAGACCGCTTGAAGTATTACTCACTTGGACTGAAGTCGGCATCGTGCCTGTTGTATTCAATTCCGATTCAATATCAGTGTTGCATCGTCACTGTGAACGTCCAAGGGTTACAGTGAACCTGCAGTGGTTCATCGGAAACTATTATTAAACTCATTGGATCGGTTCCAAACACAGACCGCTTGTAGTATTACTCACTCGGACAGAAGTCGGCATCGTGCATGTTGTATTCAATTCCGATACAATATCAGTGTTGCATCGTCACTGTGAACGTCCAAGGGTTACAGTGAACCTGCAGTAGTTCATCGGAAATTATTACTGAACTCATAGGACCGGTTCCTAACACAGACCAGTTGAAGTATTACTCACTTGGACAGAAGTCGGCATCGTGCCAGTTGTATTCAATTCCGATACAATATCAGTGTTGCATCGTCCCTGTGAACGTCCAAGGGTTACAGTGAACCTGCAGTGGTTCATCGCAAACTATTACTGAACTCATAGGATCGGTTCCAAACACAGACTGCTTGAAGTATTACTCACATGGACAGAAGTCATCATCGTGCCTGTTGTATTCAATTACGATACAATATCAGTGTTGCATCGTCACTGTGAACGTCCAAGGGTTACAGTGAACCTGCAGTGGTTCATCGGAAACTATTACTGAACTCATAGGATCGGTTCCAAACACAGACCGCTTGTAGTATTACTCACTTGGACAGAAGTCGGCATCGTGCCTGTTGTATTCAATTCCGATACAATATCAGTATTGCATCGTCAATGTGAAGGTCCAAAGTTTACAGTGAACCTGCAGTGGTTCATCGGAAACTATTACTTGACTCATAGGATTGGTTCCAAACACAGACCCCTTGAAGTATTACTCTCTTGGACAGAATTCGGCATCGTGCCTGTTGTATTCAATTCCGATACAATATCAGTGTTGCATCGTCACTGTGAACGTCCAAGAGTTACAGTGAACCTGCAGTGGCTCATGGAAGACTATTACTGAACTCATAGAATCGGTTCCAAACACAGACCGCTTGAAGTATTACTCACTTGAACAGAAGTCGGCATCGTGGCTGTTGTATTCAATTCCGATACAAGATTAGTGTTGAATCGTCACTGTGAACGTCCGAAGGTTACAGTGAACCTGCAGTGGCTCATCGGAAACTATTACTTGACTCATAGGATCGGTTCCAAACACACACCGCTTGAAGTATTACTCTCTTGGACAGAAGTCGACATCTTGCCTGTTGTATTCAATTCCGATACAATATCAGTGTTGCATCGTCACTGTGAACGTCCAAGGGTTACAGTGAACCTGCAGTGGTTCATCGGAAACTATTACTGAACTCATAGGTTCGGTTCCCAACACAGACCGCTTGAAGTTTTACTCACTTGGACTGAAGTCGGCATCGTGCCTGTTGTATTCAATTCCGATTCAATATCAGTGTTGCATCGTCACTGTGAACGTCCAAGGGTTACAGTGAACCTGCAGTGGTTCATCGGAAACTATTATTAAACTCATTGGATCGGTTCCAAACACCGACCGCTTGTAGTATTACACACTCGGACAGAAGTCGGCATCGTGCATGTTGTATTCAATTCCGATACAATATCAGTGTTGAATCGTCACTGTGAACGTCCAAGGGTTACAGTGAACCTCCAGTAGTTCATCGGAAATTATTACTCAACTCATAGGACCGGTTCCTAACACAGATCAGTTGAAGTATTACTCACTTGGACAGATGTCGGCATCGTGCCAGTTGTATTCAATTCCGATACAATATCAGTGTTGCATCGTCACTGTGAACGTCCAAGGGTTACAGTGAACCTGCAGTGGTTCATCGCAAACTATTACTGAACTCATAGGATCGGTTCCAAACACAGACTGCTTGAAGTATTACTCACATGGACATAAGTCGGCATCGTGCCTGTTGTATTCAATTACGATACAATATCAGTGTTGCATCGTCACTGTGAACGTCCAAGGGTTACAGTGAACCTGCAGTGGTTCATCGGAAACTATTACTGAACTCATAGGATCGGTTCCAAACACAGACCGCTTGTAGTATTACTCACTTGAACAGAAGTCGGCATCGTGCCTGTTGTATTCAATTCCGATACAATATCAGTATTGCATCGTCAATGTGAAGGTCCAAAGGTTACAGTGGACCTGCAGTGGTTCATCGGAAACTATTATTAAACTCATTGGATCGGTTCCAAACACCGACCGCTTGTAGTATTACTCACTCGGACAGAAGTCGGCATCGTGCCTGTTGTATTCAATTCCGATACAATATCAGTGTTGCATCGTCACTGTGAACGTCCAAGGGTTACAGTGAACCTGCAGTGGCTCACGGAAAACTATTACTGAACTCATAGGATCGGTTCCAAACACAGACCGCTTGAAGTATTACTCACTTGAACAGAAGTCGGCATCGTGCCTGTTGTATTCAATTCCGATACAAGATCAGTGTTGAATAGTCACTGTCAACGTCCAAGGGCTACAGTGAACCTGCAGTGGTTCATCGGAAACTATTACTGAACTCATAGGATAGGTTCCAAACACAGAACGCTTGAAGAATTACTCACTTGGACAGAAGTCGTCATCGTGCCAGTTTCATTCAATTCCGATACAATATCAGTGTTGCATCGTCACTGTGAACGTCCAAGGGTTACAGTGAACCTGCAGTGGTTCATCGGAAACTATTACTGAACTCATAGGGTCGGTTCCAAACACAGACCGCTTGAAGTATTACTCACTTGGACAGAAGTCGGCATCGTGCCTGTTGTATTCAATTCCGATACAATATCAGTGTTGCATCGTCACTTTGAACGTCCAAGGGTTACAGTGAACCTGCAGTGGTTCATCGGAAACTATTACTGAACTCGTAGGATCGGTTCCAAACACAGACCGCTTGAAGTATTACTCACTTGGACTGAAGTCGGCATCGTGCCTGTTGTATTCAATTCCGATACAATATCAGTGTTGCATCGTCACTGTGAACGTCCAAGGGTTACAGTGAACCTGCAGTGGCTCATTGAAAACTATTACTGAACTCATAGGATCGGTTCCAAACACAGACCGCTTGAAGTACTACTCATTTGGACAGAAGTGGGCATCGTGCCTGTTGTATTCAATTCCGATACAATATCAGTGTTGCATCGTCACTGTGAACTTCCAAGGGTTACAGTGAACCTGCAGTGGTTCATCGCAAACTATTACTGAACTCATAGGATCGGTTCAAAACACAGACCGCTTGAAGTATTACTCACTTGGACAGAAGTCGGCATCGTGCCTGTTGTATTCTATTCCGATACAATATTAGTATTGCATCGTCACTGTGAACGTCCAAGGGTTTCAGTGAACCTGCAGTGGTTTATCGGAAACTATTACTGAACTCATAGGATCGTTTCCAAACACAGACCGCTTGAAGTATTAGTCACTTGGACAGAAGTCGGCATCATGCCTGTTGTATTCAATTCCGATACAATATCAGTGTTGCATCGTGACTGTGAACGTCCAAGGGTGACAGTGAACCTTTAGTGGTTCATCGGAAACTGTTACTGAACTCATAGGATCGGTTCCAAACACAGACCGCTTGAAGTATTACTCACTTGGACAGAAGTCGACATCGTGCCTGTTGTATTCAATGCCGATACAATATCTGTGTTGAATCGTCACTGTGAACGTCCAAGGGCTACAGTGAACCTGCAGCGGTTCATCGGAAACTATTACTGAACTCATAGGATAGGTTCCAAACACAGAACGCTTGAAGTATTACTCACTTGGACAGAAGTCGGCATCGTGCCTGTTGTATTCAATTCCGATACAATATTAGTATTGCATCGTCACTGTGAACGTCCAAGGGTTTCAGTGAACCTGCAGTGGTTTATCGGAAACTATTACTGAACTCATAGGATCGGTTCCAAACACAGACCGCTTGAAGTATTAGTCACTTGGACAGAAGTCGGCATCGTGCCTGTTGTATTCAATGCCGATACAATATCAGTGTTGAATCGTCACTGTGAACGTCCAAGGGCTACAGTGAACCTGCAGTGGTTCATCGGAAACTATTACTGAACTCATAGGATAGGTTCCAAACACAGAACGCTTGAAGTATTACTCACTTGGACAGAAGTCGTCATCGTGCCAATTTTGTTCAATTCCGATACAATATCAGTGTTGCATCGTCACTGTGAACGTCCAAGGGTTACAGTGAACCTGCAGTGGCTCATCGGAAACTATTACTGAACTCATAGGATCGGTTCCAAACACAGACCGCTTGAAGTATTACTCACTTGGACAGAAGTCGGCATCGTGCCTGTTGTATTCAATTCCGATACAATATCAGTGTTGCATCGTCACTTTGAACGTCCAAGGGTTACAGTGAACCTGCAGTGGTTCATCGGAAACTATTATTGAACTCATAGGATCGGTTCCAAACACAGACCGCTCGAAGTATTACTCACTTGGACAGAAGTCGGCATCGTGCCTGTTGTATTCAATTCCGATACAATATCAGTTTTGCATCGTCACTGTAACCGTCCAAGGGTTACAGTGAACCTGCAGTGGTTCATCGGAAACAATTACTGAAGTCATAGGATCGGTTCCAAACACAGACCGCTTGAAGTATTACTCACTTGGACAGAAGTCGGCATCGTGCCTGTTGTATTCAATTCCGATACAATATCAGTGTTGCATCGTCACTGTGAACGTCCAAGGGTTACAGTGAACCTGCAGTGGTTCATCGGAAACTATTACTGAACTCATACGATCGGTTCCAAACACAGACCGCTTGAAGTATTACTCACTTGGGCAGAAGTCGGCATCGTGCTTGTTGTGTTCAATTCCAATACAATATCAGTGTTGCATCGTCACTGTGAACGTCCAAGGGTTACAGTGAACCTGCAGTGGTTCATCGGAAACTATTACTGAACTCGTAGGATCGGTTCCAAACACAGACCGCTTGAAGTATTACTCACTTGGACTGAAGTCGGCATCGTGCCTGTTGTATTCAGTTCCGATTCAATATCAGTGTTGCATCGTCACTGTGAACGTCCAAGGGTTACAGTGAACCTGCAGTGGTTCATCGGAAACTATTATTAAACTCATTGGATCGGTTCCAAACACAGACCGCTTGTAGTATTACTCACTCGGACAGAAGTCGGCATCGTGCATGTTGTATTCAATTCCGATACAATATCAGTGTTGCATCGTCACTGTGAACGTCCAAGGGTTACAGTGAACCTGCAGTAGTTCATCGGAAATTATTACTGAACTCATAGGACCGGTTCCTAACACAGACCAGTTGAAGTATTACTCACTTGGACAGAAGTCGGCATCGTGCCAGTTGTATTCAATTCCGATACAATATCAGTGTTGCATCGTCCCTGTGAACGTCCAAGGGTTACAGTGAACCTGCAGTGGTTCATCGCAAACTATTACTGAACTCATAGGATCGGTTCCAAACACAGACTGCTTGAAGTATTACTCACATGGACAGAAGTCGGCATCGTGCCTGTTGTATTCAATTCCGATACAATATCAGTGTTGCATCGTCACTGTGAACGTCCAAGAGTTACAGTGAACCTGCAGTGGCTCATGGAAAACTATTACTGAACTCATAGGATCGGTTCCAAACACAGACCGCTTGAAGTATTACTCACTTGAACAGAAGTCGGCATCGTGGCTGTTGTATTCAATTCCGATACAAGATTAGTGTTGAATCGTCACTGTGAACGTCCGAAGGTTACAGTGAACCTGCAGTGGTTCATCGGAAACTATTACTGAACTCATAGGATCGGTTCCAAACACAGACCGCTTGAAGTATTAGTCACTTGGACAGAAGTCGGCATCGTGCCTGTTGTATTCAATGCCGATACAATATCAGTGTTGAATCGTCACTGTGAACGTCCAAGGGCTACAGTGAACCTGCAGTGGTTCATCGGAAACTATTACTGAACTCATAGGATAGGTTCCAAACACAGAACGCTTGAAGTATTACTCACTTGGACAGAAGTCGTCATCGTGCCAATTTTGTTCAATTCCGATACAATATCAGTGTTGCATCGTCACTGTGAACGTCCAAGGGTTACAGTGAACCTGCAGTGGCTCATCGGAAACTATTACTGAACTCATAGGATCGGTTCCAAACACAGACCGCTTGAAGTATTACTCACTTGGACAGAAGTCGGCATCGTGCCTGTTGTATTCAATTCCGATACAATATCAGTGTTGCATCGTCACTTTGAACGTCCAAGGGTTACAGTGAACCTGCAGTGGTTCATCGGAAACTATTATTGAACTCATAGGATCGGTTCCAAACACAGACCGCTCGAAGTATTACTCACTTGGACAGAAGTCGGCATCGTGCCTGTTGTATTCAATTCCGATACAATATCAGTTTTGCATCGTCACTGTAACCGTCCAAGGGTTACAGTGAACCTGCAGTGGTTCATCGGAAACAATTACTGAAGTCATAGGATCGGTTCCAAACACAGACCGCTTGAAGTATTACTCACTTGGACAGAAGTCGGCATCGTGCCTGTTGTATTCAATTCCGATACAATATCAGTGTTGCATCGTCACTGTGAACGTCCAAGGGTTACAGTGAACCTGCAGTGGTTCATCGGAAACTATTACTGAACTCATACGATCGGTTCCAAACACAGACCGCTTGAAGTATTACTCACTTGGGCAGAAGTCGGCATCGTGCTTGTTGTGTTCAATTCCAATACAATATCAGTGTTGCATCGTCACTGTGAACGTCCAAGGGTTACAGTGAACCTGCAGTGGTTCATCGGAAACTATTACTGAACTCGTAGGATCGGTTCCAAACACAGACCGCTTGAAGTATTACTCACTTGGACTGAAGTCGGCATCGTGCCTGTTGTATTCAGTTCCGATTCAATATCAGTGTTGCATCGTCACTGTGAACGTCCAAGGGTTACAGTGAACCTGCAGTGGTTCATCGGAAACTATTATTAAACTCATTGGATCGGTTCCAAACACAGACCGCTTGTAGTATTACTCACTCGGACAGAAGTCGGCATCGTGCATGTTGTATTCAATTCCGATACAATATCAGTGTTGCATCGTCACTGTGAACGTCCAAGGGTTACAGTGAACCTGCAGTAGTTCATCGGAAATTATTACTGAACTCATAGGACCGGTTCCTAACACAGACCAGTTGAAGTATTACTCACTTGGACAGAAGTCGGCATCGTGCCAGTTGTATTCAATTCCGATACAATATCAGTGTTGCATCGTCCCTGTGAACGTCCAAGGGTTACAGTGAACCTGCAGTGGTTCATCGCAAACTATTACTGAACTCATAGGATCGGTTCCAAACACAGACTGCTTGAAGTATTACTCACATGGACAGAAGTCGGCATCGTGCCTGTTGTATTCAATTCCGATACAATATCAGTGTTGCATCGTCACTGTGAACGTCCAAGAGTTACAGTGAACCTGCAGTGGCTCATGGAAAACTATTACTGAACTCATAGGATCGGTTCCAAACACAGACCGCTTGAAGTATTACTCACTTGAACAGAAGTCGGCATCGTGGCTGTTGTATTCAATTCCGATACAAGATTAGTGTTGAATCGTCACTGTGAACGTCCGAAGGTTACAGTGAACCTGCAGTGGTTCATCGGAAACTATTACTTGACTCATAGGATCGGTTCCAAACACACACCGCTTGAAGTATTACTCTCTTGGACATAAGTCGACATCTTGCCTGTTGTATTCAATTCCGATACAATATCAGTGTTGCATCGTCACTGTGAACGTCCAAGGGTTACAGTGAACCTGCAGTGGTTCATCGGAAACTATTACTGAACTCATAGGATCGGTTCCCAACACAGACCGCTTGAAGTTTTACTCACTTGGACAGAAGTCGGAATCGTGCCTGTTGTATTCAATTCCGATACAATATCAGTGTTGCATCGTCACTGTGAACGTCCAAGGGTTATAGTGAACCTGCAGTGGTTCATCGGAAACTATTACTGAACTCATAGGATCGGTTCCAAACACAGACCGCTTGAAGTATTACAAACTTGGACAGAAGTCGGCATCGTGCCTGTTGTATTCAATTCCGATACAATATCAGTATTGCATAGTCAACGTGAAGGTCCAAAGGTTACAGTGAACCTGCAGTGGTTCATCGGAAACTATTACTTGACTCATAAGATCGGTTCCAAACACAGACCACTTGAAGTATTACTCACTTGGACAGAAGTCGGCATCGTGCCTGTTGTATTCAATTCCGATACAATATCATTGTTGCATCGTCACTGTGAACGTCCAAGGGTTACAGTGAACCTGCAGTGGCTCATTGAAAACTATTACTGAACTCATAGGATCGGTTCCAAACACAGACCGCTTGAAGTACTACTCACTTGGACAGAAGTGGGCATCGTGCCTGTTGTATTCAATTCCGATACAATATCAGCGTTGCATCGTCACTGTGAACTTCCAAGGGTTACAGTGAACCTGCAGTGGTTCATCGCAAACTATTACTGAACTCATAGGATCGGTTCCAAACACAGACCGCTTGAAGTATTAGTCACTTGGACAGAAGTCGGCATCGTGCCTGTTGTATTCAATTCCGATACAATATCAGTGTTGCATCGTGACTGTGAACGTCCAAGGGTGACAGTGAACCTTTAGTGGTTCATCGGAAACTGTTACTGAACTCATAGGATCGGTTCCAAACACAGACCGCTTGAAGTATTACTCACTTGGACAGAAGTCGGTATCGTGCCTGTTGTATTCAATGCCGATACAATATCTCTGTTGAATCGTCACTGTGAACGTCCAAGGGCTACAGTGAACCTGCAGTGGTTCATCGGAAACTATTACTGAACTCATAGGATAGGTTCCAAACACAGAACGCTTGAAGTATTACTCACTTGGACAGAAGTCGTCATCGTGCCTGTTTTATTCAATTCCGATACAATATCAGTGTTGCATCGTCACTGTGAACGTCCAAGGGTTACAGTGAACCTGCAGTGGCTCATCGGAAACTATTACTGAACTCATAGGATCGGTTCCAATCACAGACCGCTTGAAGTATTACTCACTTGGACAGAAGTCGGCATCGTGCCTGTTGTATTCAATTCCGATACAATATCAGTGTTGCATCGTCACTTTGAACGTCCAAGGGTTACAGTGATCCTGCAGTGGTTCATCGGAAACTATTATTGAACTCATAGGATCGGTTCCAAACACAGACCGCTCGAAGTATTACTCACTTGGACAGAAGTCGGCATCGTGCCTGTTGTATTCAATTCCGATACAATATCAGTTTTGCATCGTCACTGTGAACGTCCAAGGGTTACAGTGAACCTGCAGTGGTTCATCGGAAACTATTACTGAAGTCATAGGATCGGTTCCAAACACAGACCGCTTGAAGTATTACTCACTTGGACAGAAGTCGGCATGGTGCCTGTTGTATTCAATTCCGATACAATATCAGTGTTGCATCGTCACTGTGAACGTCCAAGGGTTACAGTGAACCTGCAGTGGTTCATCGGAAACTATTACTGAACTCATAGGATCGGTTCCAAACACAGACCGCTTGAAGTATTACTCACTTGGACTGAAGTCGGCATCGTGCCTGTTGTATTCAATTCCGATTCAATATCAGTGTTGCATCGTCACTGTGAACGTCCAAGGGTTACAGTGAACCTGCAGTGGTTCATCGGAAACTATTATTAAACTCATTGGATTGGTTCCAAACACAGACCGCTTGTAGCATTACTCACTCGGACAGAAGTCGGCATCGTGCATGTTGTATTCAATTCCGATACAATATCAGTGTTGCATCGTCACTGTGAACGTCCAAGGGTTACCGTGAACCTGCAGTAGTTCATCGGAAATTATTACTGAACTCATAGGACCGGTTCCTAACACAGACCAGTTGAAGTATTACTCACTTGGACAGAAGTCGGCATCGTGCAAGTTGTATTCAATTCCGATACAATATCAGTGTTGCATCGTAACTGTGAACGTCCAAGGGTTACAGTGAACCTGCAGTGGTTCATCGGAAACTATTACTGAACTCATAGGATCGGTTCCAAACACAGACCGCTTGAAGAATTTCTAACTTGGACAGAAGTCGGCATCGTGACTGTTGTATTCAATTCCGATACAATATCAGTGTTGCATCATCACTGTGAACGTCCAGGGTTTACAGTGAACCTGCAGTGGTTCATCGGAAACTATTACTGAACCCATAGGATCGGTTCCAAACACAGGCCGCTTGAAGTATTACTCACTTGGACGGAAGTGGGCATGGTGCCTGTTGTATTCAATTCCGATACAATATCAGTGTTGCATCGTCACTGTGAACGTCCAAGGGTTACAGTTAACCTGCAGTGGTTCATCTGAAACTATTACTCAACTCATAGGATCGGTTGCAAACACAGACCGCTTGAAGTATTACTCACATGGACAGAAGTCAGCATCGTGCCAGTTGTATTAAATTCCGATACAATATCAGTGTTGCATCGTCACTGTGAACGTCCAAGGGTTACAGTGAACCTGCAGTGGTTCATCGGTAACTATTATTAAACTCATTGGATCGTTTCCAAACACAGACCGCATGAAGTATTACTCACTTGGACAGAAGTCGGCATCTTGCCTGTTGTATTCAATTCCGATACAATATCAGTGTTGCATCGTCACTGTGAACGTCCAAGGGTTACGATGAACCTGCAGTGGTTCATCGGAAGCTATTACTGAACTCATCGGATCGATTACAAACACAGACCGCTTGAAGTATTACTCACTTGGACAGAAGTTGGCACCGTGCCTGTTGTATTCAATTCCGTTACAATATCAGTTTTGAGTCGTCACTGTGAACGTCCAAGGGTTTCAGTGAACCTGCAGTGGTTTATCGGAAACTATTACTGAACTCATAGGATCGGTTCCAAACACAGACCGCTTGAAGTATTACTCACTTGGACAGAAGTCGGCATCGTGCCTGTTGTATTCAATTCCGATACAATATCAGTTTTGCATCGTCACTGTGAACGTCCAAGGGTTACAGTGAAACTGCAGTGGTTCATCGGAAACTATTACTGAACTCATAGAATCGGTTCCAAACACATATCGCTTGAAGTTTTACTCACTTGGAGAGAAGTCGACATCGTGCCTGTTGAATTCAATTCCGATAGAATATCAATGTTGCATCGTCACTGTGAACGACCAAGGGTTACAATGAACTTGCAGTGGTTCATCGGAAACTATTACTGAACTCATAGGTTCGGTCCAAACACAGACCGCTTGAGGTATTACTCACTTGGACAGAAGTCGGCATCGTGGCTGTTGTATTCAATTCCGATACAATATTAGTGTTGAATCGTCACTGTGAACGTCCGAAGGTTACAGTGAACCTGCAGTGGTTCATCGGAAACTATTACTTGACTCATAGGATCGGTTCCAAACACACACCACTTGAAGTATTACTCTCTTGGACAGAAGTCGACATCTTGCCTGTTGTATTCAATTCCGATACAATATCAGTGTTGCATCGTCACTGTGAACGTCCGTGGGTTACAGTGAACTTGCAGTGGTTCATCGGAAACTATTACTGAACTCATAGGATCGGTTCCCAACACAAACCGCTTGAAGTTTTACTCACTTGGACAGAAGTCGGCATCGTGCCTGTTGTATTCAATTCCGATACAATATCAGTGTTGCATCGTCACTGTGAACGTCCAAGGGTTACAGTGAACCTGCAGTGGTTCATCGGAAACTATTACTGAACTCATAGGATCGGTTCCAAACACAGACCGCTTGAAGTATTACTCACTTGGACAGAAGTCGGCATCGTGCCTGTTGTATTCAATTCCGATACAATATCAGTATTGCATCGTCAACGTGAAGGTCCAAAGGTTACAGTGAACCTGCAGTGGTTCATCGGAAACTATTACTAGACTCATAAGATCGGTTCCAAACACAGACCGCTTGAAGTATTACTCACTTGGACAGAAGTCGGCATCGTGCCTGTTGTATTCAATTCCGATACAATATCAGTGTTGCATCGTCACTGTGAACGTCCAAGGGTTACAGTGAACCTGCAGTGGCTCATTGAAAACTATTACTGAACTCATAGGATCGGTTCCAAACACAGACCGCTTGAAGTACTACTCATTTGGACAGAAGTGGGCATCGTGCCTGTTGTATTCAATTCCGATACAATATCAGTGTTGCATCGTCACTGTGAACTTCCAAGGGTTACAGTGAACCTGCAGTGGTTCATCGCAAACTATTACTGAACTCATAGGATCGGTTCAAAACACAGACCGCTTGAAGTATTACTCACTTGGACAGAAGTCGGCATCGTGCCTGTTGTATTCAATTCCGATACAATATTAGTATTGCATCGTCACTGTGAACGTCCAAGGGTTTCAGTGAACCTGCAGTGGTTTATCGGAAACTATTACTGAACTCATAGGATCGTTTCCAAACACAGACCGCTTGAAGTATTAGTCACTTGGACAGAAGTCGGCATCATGCCTGTTGTGTTCAATTCCGATACAATATCAGTGTTGCATCGTGACTGTGAACGTCCAAGGGTGACAGTGAACCTTTAGTGGTTCATCGGAAACTGTTACTGAACTCATAGGATCGGTTCCAAACACAGACCGCTTGAAGTATTACTCACTTGGACAGAAGTCGACATCGTGCCTGTTGTATTCAATGCCGATACAATATCTGTGTTGAATCGTCACTGTGAACGTCCAAGGGCTACAGTGAACCTGCAGCGGTTCATCGGAAACTATTACTGAACTTATAGGATAGGTTCCAAACACAGAACGCTTGAAGTATTACTCACTTGGACAGAAGTCGGCATCGTGCCTGTTGTATTCAATTCCGATACAGTATTAGTATTGCATCGTCACTGTGAACGTCCAAGGGTTTCAGTGAACCTGCAGTGGTTTATCGGAAACTATTACTGAACTCATAGGATCGGTTCCAAGCACAGACCGCTTGAAGTATTAGTCACTTGGACAGAAGTCGGCATCGTGCCTGTTGTATTCAATGCCGATACAATATCAGTGTTGAATCGTCACTGTGAACGTCCAAGGGCTACAGTGAACCTGCAGTGGTTCATCGGAAACTATTACTGAACTCATAGGATAGGTTCCAAACACAGAACGCTTGAAGTATTACTCACTTGGACAGAAGTCGTCATCGTGCCAGTTTTATTCAATTCCGATACAATATCAGTGTTGCATCGTCACTGTGAACGTCCAAGGGTTACAGTGAACCTGCAGTGGCTCATCGGAAACTATTACTGAACTCATAGGATCGGTTCCAAACACAGACCGCTTGAAGTATTACTCACTTGGACAGAAGTCGGCATCGTGCCTGTTGTATAGAATTCCGATACAATATCAGTGTTGCATCGTCACTTTGAACGTCCAAGGGTTACAGTGAACCTGCAGTGGTTCATCGGAAACTATTATTGAACTCATAGGATCGGTTCCAAACACAGACCGCTCGAAGTATTACTCACTTGGACAGAAGTCGGCATCGTGCCTGTTGTATTCAATTCCGATTCAATATCAGTGTTGCATCGTCACTGTGAACGTCCAAGGGTTACAGTGAACCTGCAGTGGTTCATCAGAAACTATTATTAAACTCATTGGATCGGTTCCCAACACAGACCGCTTGTAGTATTACTCACTCGGACAGAAGTCGGCATCGTGCATGTTGTATTCAATTCCGATAAAATATCAGTGTTGCATCGTCACTGTGAACGTCCAAGGGTTACAGTGAACCTGCAGTAGTTCATCGGAAATTATTACTGAACTCATAGGACCGGTTCCTAACACAGACCAGTTGAAGTATTACTCACTTGGACAGAAGTCGGCATCGTGCCAGTTGTATTCAATTCCGATACAATATCAGTGTTGCATCGTCACTGTGAACGTCCAAGGGTTACAGTGAACCTGCAGTGGTTCATCGCAAACTATTACTGAACTCATAGGATCGGTTCCAAACACAGACCGCTTGTAGTATTACTCACTTGGACAGAAGTCGGCATCGTGCCTGTTGTATTCAATTCCGATACAATATCAGTATTGCATCGTCAATGTGAAGGTCCAAAGGTTACAGTGAACCTGCAGTGGTTCATCGGAAACTATTACTTGACTCATAGGATCGGTTCCAAACACAGACCCCTTGAAGTATTACTCTCTTGGACAGAAGTCGGCATCGTGCCTGTTGTATTCAATTCCGATACAATATCAGTGTTGCATCGTCACTGTGAACGTCCAAGGGTTACAGTGAACCTGCAGTGGCTCATGGAAAACTATTACTGAACTCATAGGATCGGTTCCAAGCACAGACTGCTTGAAGTATTACTCACTTGAACAGAAGTCGGCATCGTGGCTGTTGTATTCAATTCCGATACAAGATTAGTGTTGAATCGTCACTGTGAACGTCCGAAGGTTACAGTGAACCTGCAGTGGTTCATCGGAAACTATTACTTGACTCATAGGATCGGTTCCAAACACACACCGCTTGAAGTATTACTCTCTTGGACAGAAGTCGACATCTTGCCTGTTGTATTCAATTCCGATACAATATCAGTGTTGCATCGTCACTGTGAACGTCCAAGGGTTACAGTGAACCTGCAGTGGTTCATCGGAAACTATTACTTGACTCATAAGATCGGTTCCAAACACAGACCACTTGAAGTATTACTCACTTGGACAGAAGTCGGCATCGTGCCTGTTGTATTCAATTCCGATACAATATCATTGTTGCATCGTCACTGTGAACGTCCAAGGGTTACAGTGAACCTGCAGTGGCTCATTGAAAACTATTACTGAACTCATAGGATCGGTTCCAAACACAGACCGCTTGAAGTATTACTCACTTGGACAGAAGTGGGCATCGTGCCTGTTGTATTCAATTCCGATACAATATCAGTGTTGCATCGTCACTGTGAACTTCCAAGGGTTACAGTGAACCTGTAGTGGTTCATCGCAAACTATTACTGAACTCATAGGATCGGTTCCAATCACAGACCGCTGAAGTATTAGTCACTTGGACAGAAGTCGGCATCGTGCCTGTTGTATTCAATTCCGATACAATATCAGTGTTGCATCGTGACTGTGAACGTCCAAGGGTGACAGTGAACCTTTAGTGGTTCATCGGAAACTGTTACTGAACTCATAGGATCGGTTCCAAACACAGACCGCTTGAAGTATTACTCACTTGGACAGAAGTCGGCATCGTGCCTGTTGTATTCAATTCCGATACAATATCAGTGTTGCATCGTCACTGTGGACGTCCAAGGGTTATAGTGAACCTGCAGTGGTTCATCGGAAACTATTACTGAACTCATAGGATCGGTTCCAAACACAGACCCCTTGAAGTATTACAAACTTGGACAGAAGTCGGCATCGTGCCTGTTGTATTCAATTCCGATACAATATCAGTATTGCATAGTCAACGTGAAGGTCCAAAGGTTACAGTGAACCTGCAGTGGTTCATCGGAAACTATTACTTGACTCATAAGATCGGTTCCAAACACAGACCACTTGAAGTATTACTCACTTGGACAGAAGTCGGCATCGTGCCTGTTGTATTCAATTCCGATACAATATCATTGTTGCATCGTCACTGTGAACGTCCAAGGGTTACAGTGAACCTGCAGTGGCTCATCGAAAACTATTACTGAACTCATAGGATCGGTTCCAAACACAGACCGCTTGAAGTATTACTCACTTGGACAGAAGTGGGCATCGTGCCTGTTGTATTCAATTCCGATACAATATCAGTGTTGCATCGTCACTGTGAACTTCCAAGGGTTACAGTGAACCTGTAGTGGTTCATCGCAAACTATTACTGAACTCATAGGATCAGTTCCAAACACAGACCGCTTGAAGTATTAGTCACTTGGACAGAAGTCGGCATCGTGCCTGTTGTATTCAATTCCGATACAATATCAGTGTTGCATCGTGACTGTGAACGTCCAAGGGTGACAGTGAACCTTTAGTGGTTCATCGGAAACTGTTACTGAACTCATAGGATCGGTTCCAAACACAGGCCGCTTGAAGTATTACTCACTTGGACAGAAGTCGGCATCGTGCCTGTTGTATTCAATTCCGATACAATATCAGTGTTGCATCGTCACTTTGAACGTCCAAGGGTTACAGTGAACCTGCAGTAGTTCATCGGAAACTATTATTGAACTCATAGGATCGGTTCCAAACACAGACCGCTCGAAGTATTACTCACTTGGACAGAAGTCGGCATCGTGCCTGTTGTATTCAATTCCGATCCAATATCAGTTTTGCATCGTCACTGTGAACGTCCAAGGGTTACAGTGAACCTGCAGAGGTTCATCGGAAACTATTACTGAAGTCATAGGATCGGTTCCAAACACAGACCGCTTGAAGTATTACTCACTTGGACAGAAGTCGGCATCGTGCCTGTTGTATTCAATTCCGATACAATATCAGTGTTGCATCGTCACTGTGAACGTGCAAGGGTTACAGTGAACCTGCAGTGGTTCATCGGAAACTATTACTGAACTCATACGATCGGTTCCAAACACAGACCGCTTGAAGTATTACTCACTTGGACAGAAGTCGGCATCGTGCTAGTTGTATTCAATTCCGATACAATATCAGTGTTGCATCGTCACTGTGAACGTCCAAGGGTTACAGTGAACCTGCAGTGGTTCATCGGAAACTATTACTGAACTCATAGGATCGGTTCCAAACACAGACCGCTTGAAGTATTACTCACTTGGACTGAAGTCGGCATCGTGCCTGTTGTATTCAATTCCGATTCAATATCAGTGTTGCATCGTCACTGTGAACGTCCAAGGGTTACAGTGAACCTGCAGTGGTTCATCGGAAACTATTATTAAAGTCATTGGATCGGTTCCAAACACAGACCGCTTGTAGCGTTACTCACTCGGACAAGAGTCGGCATCGTGCATGTTGTATTCAATTCCGATACAATATCAGTGTTGCATCGTCACTGTGAACGTCCAAGGGTTACAGTGAACCTGTAGTGGTTCATCGCAAACTATTACTGAACTCATAGGATCGGTTCCAAACACAGACCGCTTGAAGTATCACTCACTTGGACAGAAGTCGACATCGTGCCTGTTGTATTCAATGCGGATACAATATCTGTGTTGAATCGTCACTGTGAACGTCCAAGGGCTACAGTGAACCTGCAGCGGTTCATCGGAAACTATTACTGAACTTATAGGATAGGTTCCAAACACAGAACGCTTGAAGTATTACTCACTTGGACAGAAGTCGGCATCGTGCCTGTTGTATTCAATTCCGATACAGTATTAGTATTGCATCGTCACTGTGAACGTCCAAGGGTTTCAGTGAACCTGCAGTGGTTTATCGGAAACTATTACTGAACTCATAGGATCGGTTCCATACACAGACCGCTTGAAGTATTAGTCACTTGGACAGAAGTCGGCATCGTGCCTGTTGTATTCAATGCCGATACAATATCAGTGTTGAATCGTCACTGTGAACGTCCAAGGGCTACAGTGAACCTGCAGTGGTTCATCGGAAACTATTACTGAACTCATAGGATAGGTTCCAAACACAGAACGCTTGAAGTATTACTCACTTGGACAGAAGTCGTCATCGTGCCAGTTTTATTCAATTCCGATACAATATCAGTGTTGCATCGTCACTGTGAACGTCCAAGGGTTACAGTGAACCTGCAGTGGCTCATCGGAAACTATTACTGAACTCATAGGATCGGTTCCAAACACAGACCGCTTGTAGTATTACTCACTTGGACAGAAGTCGGCATCGTGCCTGTTGTATTCAATTCCGATACAATATCAGTGTTGCATCGTCACTTTGAACGTCCAAGGGTTACGGTGAACCTGCAGTGGTTCATCGGAAACTATTATTGAACTCATAGGATCGGTTCCAAACACAGACCGCTCGAAGTATTACTCACTTGGACAGAAGTCGGCATCGTGCCTGTTGTATTCAATTCCGATACAATATCAGTTTTGCATCGTCACTGTAACCGTCCAAGGGTTACAGTGAACCTGCAGTGGTTCATCGGAAACTATTACTGAAGTCATAGGATCGGTTCCAAACACAGACCGCTTGAAGTATTACTCACTTGGACAGAAGTCGGCATCGTGCCTGTTGTATTCAATTCCGATACAATATCAGTGTTGCATCGTCACTGTGAACGTCCAAGGGTTACAGTGAACCTGCAGTGGTTCATCGGAAACTATTACTGAACTCATACGATCGGTTCCAAACACAGACCGCTTGAAGTATTACTCACTTGGACAGAAGTCGGCATCGTGCTTGTTGTATTCAATTCCAATACAATATCAGTGTTGCATCGTCACTGTGAACGTCCAAGGGTTACAGTGAACCTGCAGTGGTTCATCGGAAACTATTACTGAACTCGTAGGATCGGTTCCAAACACAGACCGCTTGAAGTATTATTCACTTGGACTGAAGTCGGCATCGTGCCTGTTGTATTCAATTCCGATTCAATATCAGTGTTGCATCGTCACTGTGAACGTCCAAGGGTTACGTTGAACCTGCAGTGGTTCATCGGAAACTATTATTAAACTCATTGGATCGGTTCCCAACACAGACCGCTTGTAGTATTACTCACTCGGACAGAAGTCGGCATCGTGCATGTTGTATTCAATTCCGATAAAATATCAGTGTTGCATCGTCACTGTGAACGTCCAAGGGTTACAGTGAACCTGCAGTAGTTCATCGGAAATTATTACTGAACTCATAGGACCGGTTCCTAACACAGACCAGTTGAAGTATTACTCACTTGGACAGAAGTCGGCATCGTGCCAGTTGTATTCAATTCCGATACAATATCAGTGTTGCATCGTCACTGTGAACGTCCAAGGGTTACAGTGAACCTGCAGTGGTTCATCGCAAACTATTACTGAACTCATAGGATCGGTTCCAAACACAGACCGCTTGTAGTATTACTCACTTGGACAGAAGTCGGCATCGTGCCTGTTGTATTCAATTCCGACACAATATCAGTATTGCATCGTCAATGTGAAGGTCCAAAGGTTACAGTGAACCTGCAGTGGTTCATCGGAAACTATTACTTGACTCATAGGATCGGTTCCAAACACAGACCCCTTGAAGTATTTTTCTCTTGGACAGAAGTCGGCATCGTGCCTGTTGTATTCAATTCCGATACAATATCAGTGTTGCATCGTCACTGTGAACGTCCAAGGGTTACAGTGAACCTGCAGTGGCTCATGGAAAACTATTACTGAACTCATAGGATCGGTTCCAAGCACAGACTGCTTGAAGTATTACTCACTTGAACAGAAGTCGGCATCGCGGCTGTTGTATTCAATTCCGATACAAGATTAGTGTTGAATCGTCACTGTGAACGTCCGAAGGTTACAGTGAACCTGCAGTGGTTCATCGGAAACTATTACTTGACTCATAGGATCGGTTCCAAACACACACCGCTTGAAGTATTACTCTCTTGGACAGAAGTCGACATCTTGCCTGTTGTATTCAATTCCGATACAATATCAGTGTTGCATCGTCACTGTGAACGTCCAAGGGTTACAGTGAACCTGCAGTGGTTCATCGGAAACTATTACTGAACTCATAGGATCGGTTCCAAACACAGACCGCTTGAAGTACTACTCACTTGGACAGAAGTGGGCATCGTGCCTGTTGTATTCAATTCCGATACAATATCAGTGTTGCATCGTCACTGTGAACTTCCAAGGGTTACAGTGAACCTGTAGTGGTTCATCGCAAACTATTACTGAACTCATAGGATCGGTTCCAAACACAGACCGCTTGAAGTATTAGTCACTTGGACAGAAGTCGGCATCGTGCCTGTTGTATTCAATTCCGATACAATATCAGTGTTGCATCGTGACTGTGAACGTCCAAGGGTGACAGTGAAGCTTTAGTGGTTCATCGGAAACTGTTACTGAACTCATAGGATCGGTTCCAAACACAGACCGCTTGAAGTATTACTCACTTGGACAGAAGTCGGCATCGTGCCTGTTGTATTCAATTCCGATACAATATCAGTGTTGCATCATCACTTTGAACGTCCAAGGGTTACAGTGAACCTGCAGTGGTTCATCGGAAACTATTATTGAACTCATAGGATCGGTTCCAAACACAGACCGCTCGAAGTATTACTCACTTGGACAGAAGTCGGCATCTTGCCTGTTGTATTCAATTCCGATACAATATCAGTTTTGCATCGTCACTGTGAACGTCCAAGGGTTACAGTGAACCTGCAGAGGTTCATCGGAAACTATTACTGAAGTCATAGGATCGGTTCCAAACACAGACCGCTTGAAGAATTACTCACTTGGACAGAAGTCGGCATCGTGCCTGTTGTATTCAATTCCGATACAATTTCAGTGTTGCATCGTCACTGTGAACGTCCAAGGGTTACCGTGAACCTGCAGTAGTTCATCGGAAATTATTACTGAACTCATAGGACCGGTTCCTAACACAGACCAGTTGAAGTATTACTCACTTGGACAGAAGTCGGCATCGTGCCAGTTGTATTCAATTCCGATACAATATCAGTGTTGCATCGTCACTGTGAACGTCCAAGGGTTACAGTGAACCTGCAGTGGTTCATCGTAAACTATTACTGAACTCATAGGATCGGTTCCAAACACAGACCGCTTGAAGAATTTCTAACTTGGACAGAAGTCGGCATCGTGACTGTTGTATTCAATTCCGATACAATATCAGTGTTGCATCATCACTGTGAACGTCCAGGGTTTACAGTGAACCTGCAGTGGTTCATCGGAAACTATTACTGAACTCATAGGATCGGTTCCAAACACAGGCCGCTTGAAGTATTACTCACTTGGACGGAAGTGGGCATGGTGCCTGTTGTATTCAATTCCGATACAATATCAGTGTTGCATCGTCACTGTGAACGTCCAAGGGTTACAGTGAACCTGCAGTGGTTCATCGGAAACTATTACTGAACTCATAGGATCGGTTGCAAACACAGACCGCTTGAAGTATTACTCACTTGGACAGAAGTCAGCATCGTGCCAGTTGTATTTAATTCCGATACAATATCAGTGTTGCATCGTCACTGTGAACGTCCAAGGGTTACAGTGAACCAGCAGTGGTTCATCGGTAACTATTATTAAACCCATTGGATCGTTTCCAAACACAGACCGCATGAAGTATTACTCACTTGGAGAGAAGTCGGCATCTTGCCTGTTGTATTCAATTCCGATACAATATCAGTGTTGCATCGTCACTGTGAACGTCCAAGTGTTACGATGAACCTGCAGTGGTTCATCGGAAGCTATTACTGAACTCATCGGATCGATTACAAACACAGACTGCTTGAAGTATTACTCACTTGGACAGAAGTTGGCACCGTGCCTGTTGTATTCAGTTCCGTTACAATATCAGTTTTGAGTCGTCACTGTGAACGTCCAAGGGTTTCAGTGAACCTGCAGTGGTTTATCGGAAACTATTACTGAACTCATAGGATCGGTTCCAAACACAGACCGCTTGAAGTATTAGTCACTTGGACAGAAGTCGACATCGTGCCTGTTGTATTCAATTCCGATACAATATCAGTGTTGCATCGTGACTGTGAACGTCCAAGGGTTCCAGTGAACCTGCAGTGGTTCATCGGTAACTATTGCTGAACGCATAGGATCGGTTCCAAACACTGACCGCTTGAAGTATTACTCACTTGGACAGAAGTCGGCATCGTGCCTGTTGTATTCAATTCCGATACAATATCAGTTTTGCATCGTCACTGTGAACGTCCAAGGGTTACAGTGAAACTGCAGTGGTTCATCGGAAACTATTACTGAACTCATAGAATCGGTTCCAAACACATATCGCTTGAAGGTTTACTCACTTGGAGAGAAGTCGGCATCGTGCCTGTTGAATTCAATTCCGATAGAATATCAGTGTTGCATCATCACTGTGAACGTCCAGGGTTTGCAGTGAACCTGCAGTGGTTCATCGGAAACTATTACTGAACTCATAGGATCGGTTCCAAACACAGGCCGCTTGAAGTATTACTAACTTGGACGGAAGTGGGCATGGTGACTGTTGTATTCAATTCCGATACAATATCAGTGTTGCATCGTCACTGTGAACGTCCAAGGGTTACAGTGATCCTGCAGTGGTTCATCGGAAACTATTACTGAACTCATAGGATCGGTTGCAAACACAGACCGCTTGAAGTATTACTCACTTGGACAGAAGTCGGCATCGTGCCAGTTGTATTCAATTCCGATACAATATCAGTGTTGCATCGTCACTGTGAACGTCCAAGGGTTACAGTGAACCTGCAGTGGTTCATCGGTAACTATTATTAAACTCATTGGATCGTTTCCAAACACAGACCGCTTGAAGTATTACTCACTTGGACAGAAGTCGGCATCGTGCCTGTTGTATTCAATTCCGATACAATATCAGTTTTGCATCGTCACTGTGAACGTCCAAGGGTTACAGTGAAACTGCAGTGGTTCATCGGAAACTATTACTGAACTCATAGAATCGGTTCCAAACACATATCGCTTGAAGTTTTACTCACTTGGAGAGAAGTCGGCATCGTGCCTGTTGAATTCAATTCCGATAGAATATCAATGTTGCATCGTCACTGTGAACGACCAAGGGTTACAGTGAACTTGCAGTGGTTCATCGGAAACTATTACTGAACTCATAGGATCGGTCCAAACACAGACCGCTTGAGGTATTACTCACTTGGACAGAAGTCGGCATCGAGCCTGTTGTATTCAATTCCGATACAATATCAGTGTTGCATCGTCACTGTGAACGTCCAAGGGTTACAGTGTACCTGCAGTGGTTCATCGGAAACTATTACTGAACTCATAGGATCGGCTCCAAACACAGACCGCTTGAAGTATTACTCACTTGGACAGAAGTCGCCATCGTGCCTGTTGTATTCAATTCCGATACAATATCAGTATTGCATCGTCAATGTGAAGGTCAAAAGATTACAGTGATCCTGCAGTGGTTCATCGGAAACTATTACTTGACTCATAGGATCGGTTCCAAACACAGACCGCTTGAAGTATTACTCACTTGGACAGAAGTCGGCATCGTGCCTTTTGTATTCAATTCCGATACAATATCAGTGTTGCATCGTCACTGTGAACGTCCAAGGGTTACAGTGAACCTGCAGTGGCTCATCGAAAACTATTACTGAACTCATAGAATCGGTTCCAAACACAGAACGCTTGAAGTATTACTCACTTGGACTGAAGTCGGCATGGTGCCTGTTGTATTCAATTCCGATACAATATCAGTGTTGCATCGTCACTGTGAACGTCCAAGGGTTACAGTGAACCTGCAGTGGTTCATCGGAAACTATTACTGAACTCATAGGATCGGTTCCAAACACAGACCGCTTGAAGTATTACTCACTTGGACTGAAGTCGACATCGTGCCTGTTGTATTCAATTCCGATTCAATATCAGTGTTGCATCGTCACTGTGAACGTCCAAGGGTTACAGTGGACCTGCAGTGGTTCATCGGAAACTATTATTAAACTCATTGGATCGGTTCCAAACACAGACCGCTTCTAGTATTACTCACTCGGACAGAAGTCGGCATCGTGCATGTTGTATTCAATTCCGATACAATATCAGTGTTGCATCGTCACTGTGAACGTCCAAGGGTTACAGTGAACCTGCAGTAGTTCATCGGAAATTATTACTGAACTCATAGGACCGGTTCCTAACACAGACCAGTTGAAGTATTACTCACTTGGACAGAAGTTGGCATCGTGCCAGTTGTATTCAATTCCGATACAATATCAGTGTTGCATCGTCACTGTGAACGTCCAAGGGTTACAGTGAACCTGCAGTGGTTCATCGGAAACTATTACTGAACTCATAGGATCGGTTCCAAACAATGACCGCTTGAAGAATTTCTAACTTGGACAGAAGTCGGCATCGTGACTGTTGTATTCAATTCCGATACAATATCAGTGTTGCATCATCACTGTGAACGTCCAGGGTTTACAGTGAACCTGCAGTGGTTCATCGGAAACTATTACTGAACTCATAGGATCGGTTCCAAACACAGACCGCTTGAAGTATAACTCACTTGGACGGAAGTGGGCATGGTGCCTGTTGTATTCAATTCCGATACAATATCAGTGTTGCATCGTCACTGTGAACGTCCAAGGGTTACAGTGAACCTGCAGTGGTTCATCGGAAACTATTACTGAACTCATAGGATCGGTTGCAAACACAGACAGCTTGAAGGATTACTCACTTGGACAGAAGTCGGCATCGTGCCAGTTGTATTCAATTCCGATACAATATCAGTGATGCATCGTCACTGTGAACGTCCAAGGGTTACAGTGAACCTGCAGTGGTTCATCGGTAACTATTATTAAACTCATTGGATCGTTTCCAAACACAGACCGCATGAAGTATTACTCACTTGGACAGAAGTCGGCATCTTGCCTGTTGTATTCAATTCCGATACAATATCAGTGTTGCATCGTCACTGTGAACGTCCGAGGGTTACAATGAACCTGCAGTGGTTCATCGGAAGCTATTACTGAACTCATCGGATCGATTACAAACACAGACCGCTTGAAGTATTACTTACTTGGACAGAAGTCGTCACCGTGCCTGTTGTATTCAATTCCGTTACAATATCAGTTTTGAATCGTCACTGTGAACGTCCAAGGGTTTCAGTGAACCTGCAGTGGTTTATCGGAAACTATTACTGAACTCATAGGATCAGTTCCAAACACAGACCTCTTGAAGTATTACTCACTTGGACAGAAGTCGGCATCGTGCCTGTTGTATTCAATTCCGATACAATATCAGTGTTGCGTCGTCACTGTGAACGTCCAAGGGTTCCAGTGAACCTGCAGCGGTTCATCGGTAACTATTGCTGAACTCATAGGATCGGTTCCAAACACAGACCGCTTGAAGTATTACTCACTTGGACAGAAGTCGGCATCGTGCCTGTTGTATTCAATTCCGATACAATATCAGTTTTGCATCGTCACTGTGAACGTCCAAGGGTTACAGTGAACTTGCAGTGGTTCATCGGAAACTATTACTGAACTCATAGAATCGGTTCCAAACACATATCGCTTGAAGTTTTACTCACTTGGAGAGAAGTCGGCATCGTGCCTGTTGAATTCAATTCCGATAGAATATCAATGTTGCATCGTCACTGTGAACGACCAAGGGTTACAGTAAACTTGCAGTGGTTCATCGGAAAGTATTACTGAACTCATAGGATCGGTCCAAACACAGACCGCTTGAGGTATTACTCACTTGGACAGAAGTCGGCATCGAGCCTGTTATATTCAATTCCGATACAATATCAGTGTTGCATCGTCACTGTGAACGTCCAAGGGTTACAGTGTACCTGCAGTGGTTCATCGGAAACTAATACTAAACTCATAGGATCGGTTCCAAACACAGACCGCTTGAAGTATTACTCACTTGGACAGAAGTCGCCATCGTGCCTGTTGTATTCAATTCCGATACAATATCAGTATTGCATCGTCAATGTGAAGGTCAAAAGATTACAGTGATCCTGCAGTGGTTCATCGGAAACTATTACTTGACTCATAGGATCGGTTCCAAACACAGACCGCTTGAAGTATTACTCACTTGGACAGAAGTCGGCATCGTGCCTTTTGTATTCATTTCCGATACAATATCAGTGTTGCATCGTCACTGTGAACGTCCAAGGGTTACAGTGAACCTGCAGTGGCTCATCGAAAACTATTACTGAACTCATAGAATCGGTTCCAAACACAGAACGCTTGAAGTATTACTCACTTGGACTGAAGTCGGCATGGTGCCTGTTGTATTCAATTCCGATACAATATCAGTGTTGCATCGTCACTGTGAACGTCCAAGGGTTACCGTGAACCTGCAGTGGTTCATCGGAAACTATTACTGAACTCATAGGATCGGTTCCAAACACAGACCGCTTGAAGTATTACTCA
Source organism: Schistocerca nitens (assembly GCF_023898315.1). Classification (NCBI taxonomy): domain Eukaryota; kingdom Metazoa; phylum Arthropoda; class Insecta; order Orthoptera; family Acrididae; genus Schistocerca; species Schistocerca nitens. The sequence continues at coordinate 1,287,413,551 of NC_064614.1, forward strand.
CTTGGACTGAAGTCGGCATCGTGCCTGTTGTATTCAATTCCGATTCAATATCAGTGTTGCATCGTCACTGTGAACGTCCAAGGGTTACAGTGAACCTGCAGTGGTTCATCGGAAACTATTATTAAACTCATTGGATCGGTTCCAAACACAGACCGCTTGTAGTATTACTCACTCGGACAGAAGTCGGCATCGTGCATGTTGTATTCAATTCCGATACAATTTCAGTGTTGAATCGTCACTGTGAACGTCCAAGGGTTACAGTGAACCTGCAGTAGTTCATCGGAAATTATTACTGAACTCATAGGACCGGTTCCTAACACAGACCAGTTGAAGTATTACTCACTTGGACAGAAGTCGGCATCGTGCCAGTTGTATTCAATTCCGATACAATATCAGTGTTGCATCGTCACTGTGAACGTCCAAGGGTTACAGTGAACCTGCAGTGGTTCATCGGAAACTATTACTGAACTCATAGGATCGGTTCCAAACACAGACCGCTTGAAGTTTTACTCACTTGGAGAGAAGTCGGCATCGTGCCTGTTGAATTCAATTCCGATAGAATATCAATGTTGCATCGTCACTGTGAACGGCCAAGGGTTACAGTGAACTTGCAGTGGTTCATCGGAAACTATTACTGAACTCATAGGATCGGTCCAAACACAGACCGCTTGAGGTATTACTCACTTGGACAGAAGTCGGCATCGAGCCTGTTGTATTCAATTCCGATACAATATCAGTGTTGCATCGTCACTGTGAACGTCCAAGGGTTACAGTGTACCTGCAGTGGTTCATCGGAAACTATTACTAAACTCATAGGATCGGTTCCAAACACAGACCGCTTGAAGTATTACTCACTTGGACAGAAGTCGGCATCGTGCCTGTTGTATTCAATTCCGATACAATATCAGTATTGCATCGTCAATGTGAAGGTCAAAAGATTACAGTGATCCTGCAGTGGTTCATCGGAAACTATTACTTGACTCATAGGATCGGTTCCAAACACAGACCGCTTGAAGTATTACTCACTTGGACAGAAGTCGGCATCTTGCCTTTTGTATTCATTTCCGATACAATATCAGTGTTGCATCGTCACTGTGAACGTCCAAGGGTTACAGTGAACCTGCAGTGGCTCATCGAAAACTATTACTGAACTCATAGAATCGGTTCCAAACACAGAACGCTTGAAGTATTACTCACTTGGACTGAAGTCGGCATGGTGCCTGTTGTATTCAATTCCGATACAATATCAGTGTTGCATCGTCACTGTGAACGTCCAAGGGTTACAGTGAACCTGCAGTGGTTCATCGGAAACTACTACTGAACTCATAGGATCGGTTCCAAACACAGACCGCTTGAAGTATTACTCACTTGGACTGAAGTCGGCATCGTGCCTGTTGTATTCAATTCCGATTCAATATCAGTGTTGAATCGTCACTGTGAACGTCCAAGGGTTACAGTGAACCTGCATTGGTTCATCGGAAACTATTATTAAACTCATTGGATCGGTTCCAAACACAGACCGCTTGTAGTATTACTCACTCAGACAGAAGTCGGCATCGTGCATGTTGTATTCAATTCCGATACAATATCAGTGTTGCATCGTCACTGTGAACGTCCAAGGGTTACAGTGAACCTGCAGTAGTTCATCGGAAATTATTACTGAACTCATAGGACCGGTTCCTAACACAGACCAGTTGAAGTATTACTCACTTGGACAGAAGTCGGCATCGTGCCAGTTGTATTCAATTCCGATACAAGATCAGTGTTGCATCGTCACTGTGAACGTCCAAGGGTTACAGTGAACCTGCAGTGGTTCATCGGAAACTATTACTGAACTCATAGGATCGGTTCCAAACACAGACCGCTTGAAGTTTTACTCACTTGGAGAGAAGTCGGCATCGTGCCAGTTGAATTCAATTCCGATAGAATATCAATGTTGCATCGTCACTGTGAACGACCAAGGGTTACAGTGAACTTGCAGTGGTTCATCGGAAACTATTACTGAACTCATAGGATCGGTCCAAACACAGACCGCTTGAGGTATTACTCACTTGGACAGAAGTCGGCATCGTGCCTTTTGTATTCAATTCCGATACAATATCAGTGTTGCATCGTCACTGTGAACGTCCAAGGGTTACAGTGAACCTGCAGTGGCTCATCGAAAACTATTACTGAACTCATAGAATCGGTTCCAAACACAGAACTCTTGAAGTATTACTCACTTGGACTGAAGTCGGCATGGTGCCTGTTGTATTCAATTCCGATACAACATCAGTGTTGCATCGTCACTGTGAACGTCCAAGGGTTACAGTGAACCTGCAGTGGTTCATCGGAAAGTATTACTGAACTCATAGGATCGGTTGCAAACACAGACCGCTTGAAGTATTACTCACTTGGACAGAAGTCGGCATCGTGACAGTTGTATTCAATTCCGATACAATATCAGTGTTGCATCGTCACTGTGAACGTCCAAGGGTTACAGTGAACCTGCAGTGGTTCATCGGTAACTATTATTAAACTCATTGGATCGTTTCCAAACACAGACCGCATGAAGTATTACTCACTTGGACAGAAGTCGGCATCTTGCCTGTTGTATTCAATTCCGATACAATATCAGTGTTGCATCGTCACTGTGAACGTCCAAGGGTTACAATGAACCTGCAGTGGTTCATCGGAAGCTATTACTGAACTCATCGGATCGATTACAAACACAGACCGCTTGAAGTATTACTTACTTGGACAGAAGTCGGCACCGTGCCTGTTGTATTCAATTCCGTTACAATATCAGTTTTGAATCGTCACTGTGAACGTCCAAGGGTTTCAGTGAACCTGCAGTGGTTTATCGGAAACTATTACTGAACTCATAGGATCAGTTCCAAACACAGACCGCTTTAAGTATTACTCACTTGGACAGAAGTCGGCATCGTGCCTGTTGTATTCAATTCCGATACAATATCAGTGTTGCATCGTCACTGTGAACGTCCAAGGGTTCCAGAGAACCTGCAGTGGTTCATCAGTAACTATTGCTGAACTCATAGGATCGGTTCCAAACACAGACCGCTTGAAGTATTACTCACTTGGACAGAGGTCGGCATCGTGCCTGTTGTATTCAATTCCGATACAATATCAGTTTTGCAGCGTCACTGTGAACGTCCAAGGGTTACAGTGAAACTGCAGTGGTTCATCGGAAACTATTACTGAACTCATAGAATCGGTTCCAAACACATATCGCTTAAAGTTTTACTCACTTGGAGAGAAGTCGGCATCGTGCCTGTTGAATTCAATTCCGATAGAATATCAATGTTGCATCGTCACTGTGAACGACCAAGGGTTACAGTGAACTTGCAGTGGTTCATCGGAAACTATTACTGAACTCATAGGATCGGTCCAAACACAGACCGCTTGAGGTATTACTCACTTGGACAGAAGTCGGCATCGAGCCTGTTGTATTCAATTCCGATACAATATCAGTGTTGCATCGTCACTGTGAACGTCCAAGGGTTACAGTGTACCTGCAGTGGTTCATCGGAAACTATTACTGAACTCATAGGATCGGTTCCAAACACAGACCGCTTGAAGTATTACTCACTTGGACAGAAGTCGCCATCGTGCCTGTTGTATTCAATTCCGATACAATATCAGTATTGCATCGTCAATGTGAAGGTCAAAAGATTACAGTGATCCTGCAGTGGTTCATCGGAAACTATTACTTGACTCATAGGATCGGTTCCAAACACAGACCGCTTGAAGTATTACTCACTTGGACAGAAGTCGGCATCGTGCCTTTTGTATTCAATTCCGATACAATATCAGTGTTGCATCGTCACTGTGAACGTCCAAGGGTTACAGTGAACCTGCAGTGGCTCATCGAAAACTATTACTGAACTCATAGAATCGGTTCCAAACACAGAACGCTTGAAGTATTACTCACTTGGACTGAAGTCGGCATGGTGCCTGTTGTATTCAATTCCGATACAATATCAGTGTTGCATCGTCACTGTGAACGTCCAAGGGTTACAGTGAACCTGCAGTGGTTCATCGGAAACTATTACTGAACTCATAGGATCGGTTCCAAACACAGAACGCTTGAAGTATTACTCACTTGGACTGAAGTCGGCATCGTGCCTGTTGTATTCAATTTCGATTCAATATCAGTGTTGCATCGTCACTGTGAACGTCCAAGGGTTACAGTGAACCTGCAGTGGTTCATCGGAAACTATTATTAAATTCATTGGATCGGTTCCAAACACAGACCGCTTGTAGTTATACTCACTCGGACAGAAGTCGGCATCGTGCATGTTGTATTCAATTCCGATACAATATCAGTGTTGCATCGTCACTGTGAACGTCCAAGGGTTACAGTGAACCTGCAGTAATTCATCGGAAATTATTACTGAACTCATAGGACCGGTTCCTAACACAGACCAGTTGAAGTATTACTCACTTGGACAGAAGTCGGCATCGTGCCAGTTGTATTCAATTCCGATACAATATCAGTGTTGCATCGTCACTGTGAACGTCCAAGGGTTACAGTGAACCTGCAGTGGTTCATCGGAAACTATTACTGAACTCATAGGATCGGTTCCAAACACAGACCGCTTGAAGAATTTCTAACTTGGACAGAAGTCGGCATCGTGACTGTTGTATTCAATTCCGATACAATATCAGTGTTGCATCATCACTGTGAACGTCCAGGGTTTACAGTGAACCTGCAGTGGTTCATCGGAAACTATTACTGAACTCATAGGATCGGTTCCAAACACAGGCCGCTTGAAGTATAACTCACTTGGACGGAAGTGGGCATGGTGCCTGTTGTATTCAATTCCGATACAATATCAGTGTTGAATCGTCACTGTGAACGTCCAAGGGTTACAGTGAACCTGCAGTGGTTCATCGGAAACTATTACTGAACTCATAGGATCAGTTCCAAACACAGACCGCTTGAAGTATTACTCACTTGGACAAAAGTCGGCATCGTGCATGTAGTATTCAATTCCGATACAATATCAGTGTTGCATCGTCACTGTGAACGTCCAAGGGTTACAGTGAACCTGCAGTGGTTCATCGGTAACTATTATTAAACTCATTGGATCGTTTCCAAACACAGACCGCATGAAGTATTACTCACTTGGACAGAAGTCGGCATCTTGCCTGTTGTATTCAATTCCGATACAATATCAGTGTTGCATCGTCACTGTGAACGTCCAAGGGTTACAATGAACCTGCAGTGGTTCATCGGAAGCTATTACTGAACTCATCGGATCGATTACAAGCACAGACCACTTGAAGTATTACTTACTTGGACAGAAGTCGGCACCGTCCCTGTTGTATTCAATTCCGTTACAATATCAGTTTTCAATCGTCACTGTGAACGTCCAAGGGTTTCAGTGAACCTGCAGTGGTTTATCGGAAACTATTACTGAACTCATAGGATCAGTTCCAAACACAGACCGCTTGAAGTATTACTCACTTGGACAGAAGTCGGCATCGTGCCTGTTGTATTCAATTCCGATACAATATCAGTGTTGCATCGTCACTGTGAACGTCCAAGGGTTCCAGTGATCCTGCAGTGGTTCGTCGGTAACTATTGCTGAACTCATAGGATCGGTTCCAAACACAGACCGCTTGAAGTATTACTCACTTGGACAGAAGTCGGCATCGTGCCTGTTGTATTCAATTCCGATACAATATCAGTGTTGCATCGTCACTGTGAACGTCCAAGGGTTACAGTGAACCTGCAGTGGTTCATCGGAAACTATTACTGAACTCATAGGATCGGTTCCAAACACAGACCGCTTGAAGAATTTCTAACTTGGACAGAAGTCGGCATCGTGACTGTTGTATTAAATTCCGATACAATATCAGTTTTGCATCGTCACTGTGAACATCCAAGGGTTACAGTGAAACTGCAGTGGTTCATCGGAAACTATTACTGAACCAATAGAATCGGTTCCAAACACATATCGCTTGAAGTTTTACTCACTTGGAGAGAAGTCGGCATCGTGCCTGTTGAATTCAATTCCGATAGAATATCAATGTTGCATCGTCTCTGTGAACGACCAAGGTTTACAGTGAACTTGCAGTGGTTCATCGGAAACTATTACCGAACTCATAGGATCGGTCCAAACACAGACCGCTTGAGGTATTACTCACTTGGACAGAAGTCGGCATCGAGCCTGTTGTATTCAATTCCGATACAATATCAGTGTTGCATCGTCACTGTGAACGTCCAAGGGTTACAGTGTACCTGCAGTGGCTCATCGGAAACTATTACTGAACTCATAGGATCGGTTCCAAACACAGACCGCTTGAAGTACTACTCACTTGGACAGAAGTCGGCATCTTGCCTGTTGTATTCAATTCCGATACAATATCAGTGTTGCATCGTCACTGTGAACGTCCAAGGGTTACAATGAACCTGCAGTGGTTCATCGGAAGCTATTACTGAACTCATCGGATCGATTACAAGCACAGACCACTTGAAGTATTACTTACTTGGACAGAAGTCGGCACCGTGCCTGTTGTATTCAATTCCGTTACAATATCGGTTTTCAATCGTCACTGTGAACGTCCAAGGGTTTCAGTGAACCTGCAGTGGTTTATCGGAAACTATTACTGAACTCATAGGATCAGTTCCAAACACAGACCGCTTGAAGTATTACTCACTTGGACAGAAGTCGGCATCGTGCCTGTTGTATTCAATTCCGATACAATATCAGTGTTGCATCGTCACTGTGAACGTCCAAGGGTTCCAGTGAACCTGCAGTGGTTCATCGGTAACTATTGCTGAACTCATAGGATCGGTTCCAAACACAGACCGCTTGAAGTATTACTCACTTGGACAGAAGTCGGCATCGTGCCTGTTGTATTCAATTCCGATACAATATCAGTGTTGCATCGTCACTGTGAACGTCCAAGGGTTACAGTGAACCTGCAGTGGTTCATCGGAAACTATTACTGAACTCATAGGATCGGTTCCAAACACAGACCGCTTGAAGAATTTCTAACTTGGACTGAAGTCGGCATCGTGACTGTTGTATTCAATTCCGATACAATATAAGTTTTGCATCGTCACTGTGAACGTCCAAGGGTTACAGTGAAACTGCAGTGGTTCATCGGAAACTATTACTGAACTCATAGAATCGGTTCCAAACACATATCGCTTGAAGTTTTACTCACTTGGAGAGAAGTCGGCATCGTGCCTGTTGAATTCAATTCCGATAGAATATCAATGTTGCATCGTCTCTGTGAACGACCAAGGGTTACAGTGAACTTGCAGTGGTTCATCGGAAACTATTACCGAACTCATAGGATCGGTCCAAACACAGACCGCTTGAGGTATTACTCACTTGGACAGAAGTCGGCATCGAGCCTGTTGTATTCAATTCCGATACAATATCAGTGTTGCATCGTCACTGTGAACGTCCAAGGGTTACAGTGTACCTGCAGTGGTTCATCAGAAACTATTACTGAACTCATAGGATCGGTTCCAAACACAGACCGCTTGAAGTATTACTCACTTGAACAGAAGTCGCCATCGTGCCTGTTGTATTCAATTCCGATACAATATCAGTATTGCATCGTCAATGTGAAGGTCAAAAGATTACAGTGATCCTGCAGTGGTTCATCGGAAACTATTACTTGACTCATAGGATCGGTTCCAAACACAGACCGCTTGAAGTATTACTCACTTGGACAGAAGTTGGCACCGTGCCTGTTGTATTCAATTCCGATACAATATCAGAGTTGCATCGTCACTGTGAACGTCCAAGGGTTACAGTGAACCTGCAGTGGTTTATCGGAAACTATTACTGAACTCATAGGATCGGTCCAAACACAGACCGCTTGAAGTATTACTCACTTGGACAGAAGTCGGCATCGTGCCAGTTGTATTCAATTCCGATACAATATCAGTGTTGCATCGTGACAGTGAACGTCCAAGGGTTACAGTGAACCTGCAGTGGTTCATCGGAAACTATTACTGACCTCATAGGAACGGTTCCAAACACAAACCGCTTGAAGTATTACTCACTTGGACAGAAGTCGGCATCTTGCCTGTTGTATTCAATTCCGATACAATATCAGTGTTGCATCGTCACTGTGAACGTCCTAGGGTTACAATGAACCTGCAGTGGTTCATCGGAAACTATTACTGAACTCATAGGATCGATTACAAACACAGACCGCTTGAAGTATTACTCACTTGGACAGAAGTCGGCATCGTGCCTATTGTATTCAATTCCGATACAATATCAGTGTTGCATCGTCACTGTGAACGTCCAAGTGTTACAGTGTACCTGCAGTGGTTCATCGGAAATTATTACTGAACTCATAGGACCGGTTCCAAACACAGACCACTTGAAGTATTACTCACTTGGACAGAAGTCGGCATCGTGCCTGTTGTATTCAATTCCGATACAATATCAGTGTTGCATCGTCACTGTCAACGTCCAAGGGTTACAGTGAACCAGCAGTGGTGTATTGGAAACTATTACTGAACTCATAGGATCGGTTCAAAACACAGACTGCTTGAAGTATTACTCTCTTGGACAGAAGTGGGCATGGTGCCTGTTGTATTCAATTCCGATACAATATCAGTGTTGCATCGTCACTGTGAACGTCCAAGGGTTACAGTGAACCTGCAGTGGTTCATCGGAAACTATTACTTGACTCATAGGATTGGTTCCAAACACAGACCGCGTGAAGTATTACTCACTTGGACAGAAGTCGGCATCGTGCCAGTTGTATTCAATTCCGATACAATATCAGTGTTGCATCGTCACTGTGAACGTCCAAGGGTTACAGCGAACCTGCAGCGGCTCATCGAAAACTATTACTGAACTCATAGAATCGGTCCAAACACAGAACGCTTGAAGTATTACTCACTTGGACTGAAGTCGCCATGGTGCCAGTTGTATTCAATTCCGATACAATATCAGTGTTGCATCGTGACAGTGAACGTCCAAGGGTTACAGTGAACCTGCAGTGGTTCATCGGAAACTATTACTGACCTCATAGGAACGGTTCCAAACACAAACCGCTTGAAGTATTACTCACTTGGACAGAAGTCGGCATCTTGCCTGTTGTATTCAATTCCGATACAATATCAGTGTTGCATCGTCACTGTGAACGTCCAAGGGTTACAATGAACCTGCAGTGGTTCATCGGAAACTATTACTGAACTCATAGGATCGATTACAAACACAGACCGCTTGAAGTATTACTCACTTGGACAGAAGTCGGCATCTTGCCTGTTGTATTCAATTCCGATACAATATCAGTGTTGCATCGTCACTGTGAACGTCCAAGGGTTACAATGAACCTGCAGTGGTTCATCGGTAACTATTGCTGAACTCATAGGATCGGTTCCAAACACAGACCGCTTGAAGAATTACTCACTTGGACAGAAGTCGGCATCGTGCCTGTTGTATTCAATTCCGATACAATATCAGTGTTGCATCGTCACTGTGAACGTCCAAGGGTTACAGTGAACCTGCAGTGGTTCATCGGAAACTATTACTGAACTCATAGGATCGGTTCCAAACACAGACCGCTTGAAGAATTTCTAACTTGGACTGAAGTCGGCATCATGACTGTTGTATTCAATTCCGATACAATATCAGTTTTGCATCGTCACTGTGAACGTCCAAGGGTTACAGTGAAACTGCAGTGGTTCATCGGAAACTATTACTGAACTCATAGAATCGGTTCCAAACACATATCGCTTGAAGTTTTACTCGCTTGGAGAGAAGTCGGCATCGTGCCTGTTGAATTCAATTCCGATAGAATATCAATGTTGCATCGTCTCTGTGAACGACCAAGGGTTACAGTGAACTTGCAGTGGTTCATCGGAAACTATTACCGAACTCATAGGATCGGTCCAAACACAGACCGCTTGAGGTATTACTCACTTGGACAGAAGTCGGCATCGAGCCTGTTGTATTCAATTCCGATACAATATCAGTGTTGCATCGTCACTGTGAACGTCCAAGGGTTACAGTGTACCTGCAGTGGTTCATCGGAAACTATTACTGAACTCATAGGATCGGTTCCAAACACAGACCGCTTGAAGTATTACTCACTTGGACAGAAGTCGCCATCGTGCCTGTTGTATTCAATTCCGATACAATATCAGTATTGCATCGTCAATGTGAAGGTCAAAAGATTACAGTGATCCTGCAGTGGTTCATCGGAAACTATTACTTGACTCATAGGATCGGTTCCAAACACAGACCGCTTGAAGTATTACTCACTTGGACAGAAGTGGGCATGGTGCCTGTTGTATTCAATTCCGATACAATATCAGTGTTGCATCGTCACTGTGAACGTCCAAGGGTTACAGTGAACCTGCAGTGGTTCATCGGAAACTATTACTGAACTCATAGGATCGGTTGCAAACACAGACCGCTTGAAGTATTACTCACTTGGACAGAAGTCGGCATCGTGCCAGTTGTATTCAATTCCGATACAATATCAGTGTTGCATCGTGACAGTGAACGTCCAACGGTTACAGTGAACCTGCAGTGGTTCATCGGAAACTATTACTGACCTCATAGGAACGGTTCCAAACACAAACCGCTTGAAGTATTACTCACTTGGACAGAAGTCGGCATCTTGCCTGTTGTATTCAATTCCGATACAATATCAGTGTTGCATCGTCACTGTGAACGTCCTAGGGTTACAATGAACCTGCAGTGGTTCATCGGAAACTATTACTGAACTCATAGGATCGATTACAAACACAGACCGCTTGAAGTATTACTCACTTGGACAGAAGTCGGCATCGTGCCTATTGTATTCAATTCCGATACAATATCAGTGTTGCATCGTCACTGTGAACGTCCAAGTGTTACAGTGTACCTGCAGTGGTTCATCGGAAATTATTACTGAACTCATAGGACCGGTTCCAAACACAGACCACTTGAAGTATTACTCACTTGGACAGAAGTCGGCATCGTGCCTGTTGTATTCAATTCCGATACAATCTCAGTGTTGCATCGTCACTGTCAACGTCCAAGGGTTACAGTGAACCAGCAGTGGTGTATTGGAAACTATTACTGAACTCATAGGATCGGTTCAAAACACAGACTGCTTGAAGTATTACTCTCTTGGACAGAAGTGGGCATGGTGCCTGTTGTATTCAATTCCGATACAATATCAGTGTTGCATCGTCACTGTGAACGTCCAAGGGTTACAGTGAACCTGCAGTGGTTCATCGGAAACTATTCCTGAACTCATAGGATCGGTTGCAAACACAGACCGCTTGAAGTATTACTCACTTGGACAGAAGTCGGCATCGTGCCAGTTGTATTCAATTCCGATACAATATCAGTGTTGCATCGTCACTGTGAACGTCCAAGGGTTACAGTGAACCTGCAGTGGTTCATCGGTAACTATTATTAAACTCATTGGATCGTTTCCAAACACAGACCAAATGAAGTATTACTCACTTGGACAGAAGTCGACATCTTGCCTGTTGTATTCAAATCCGATACAATATCAGTGTTGCATCGTCACTGTGAACGTCCAAGGGTTCCAGTGAACCTGCAGTGGTTCATCGGTAACTATTGCTGAACTCATAGGATCGGTTCCAAACACAGACCGCTTGAAGTATTACTCACTTGGACAGAAGTCGGCATCGTGCCTGTTGTATTCAATTCCGTTACAATATCAGTTTTGCATCGTCACTGTGAACGTCCAAGGGTTCCAGTGAACCTGCAGTGGTTCATCGGTAACTATTGCTGAACTCATAGGATCGGTTCCAAACACAGACCGCTTGAAGTATTACTCACTTGGACAGAAGTCGGCATCGTGCCTGTTGTATTCAATTCCGATACAATATCAGTGTTGCATCGTCACTGTGAACGTCCAAGGGTTACAGTGAACCTGCAGTGGTTCATCGGAAACTATTACTGAACTCATAGGATCGGTTCCAAACACAGACCGCTTGAAGAATTTCTAACTTGGACAGAAGTCGGCATCGTGACTGTTGTATTCAATTCCGATACAATATCAGTTTTGCATCGTCACTGTGAACGTCCAAGGGTTACAGTGAAACTGCAGTGGTTCATCGGAAACTATTACTGAACTCATAGAATCGGTTCCAAACACATATCGCTTGAAGTTTTACTCACTTGGAGAGAAGTCGGCATCGTGCCTGTTGAATTCAATTCCGATAGAATATCAATGTTGCATCGTCTCTGTGAACGACCAAGGGTTACAGTGAACTTGCAGTGGTTCATCGGAAACTATTACCGAACTCATAGGATCGGTCCAAACACAGACCGCTTGAGGTATTACTCACTTGGACAGAAGTCGGCATCGAGCCTGTTGTATTCAATTCCGATACAATATCAGTGTTGCATCGTCACTGTGAACGTCCAAGGGTTACAGTGTACCTGCAGTGGTCCATCGGAAACTATTACTGAACTCATAGGATCGGTTCCAAACACAGACCGCTTGAAGTATTACTCACTTGGACAGAAGTCGCCATCGTGCCTGTTGTATTCAATTCCGATACAATATCAGTATTGCATCGTCAATGTGAAGGTCAAAAGATTACAGTGATCCTGCAGTGGTCCATCGGAAACTATTACTTGACTCATAGGATCGGTTCCAAACACAGACCGCTTGAAGTATTACTCACTTGGACAGAAGTCGGCATCGTGCCTTTTGTATTCAATTCCGATACAATATCAGTGTTGCATCGTCACTGTGAACGTCCAAGGGTTACAGTGAACCTGCAGCGGCTCATCGAAAACTATTACTGAACTCATAGAATCGGTCCAAACACAGAACGCTTGAAGTATTACTCACTTGGACTGAAGTCGCCATGGTGCCAGTTGTATTCAATTCCGATACAATATCAGTGTTGCATCGTGACAGTGAACGTCCAAGGGTTACAGTGAACCTGCAGTGGTTCATCGGAAACTATTACTGACCTCATAGGAACGGTTCCAAACACAAACCGCTTGAAGTATTACTCACTTGGACAGAAGTCGGCATCTTGCCTGTTGTATTCAATTCCGATACAATATCAGTGTTGCATCGTCACTGTGAACGTCCTAGGGTTACAATGAACCTGCAGTGGTTCATCGGAAACTATTACTGAACTCATAGGATCGATTACAAACACAGACCACTTGAAGTATTACTCACTTGGACAGAAGTCGGCATCGTGCCTATTGTATTCAATTCCGATACAATATCAGTGTTGCATCGTCACTGTGAACGTCCAAGTGTTACAGTGTACCTGCAGTGGTTCATCGGAAATTATTACTGAACTCATAGGACCGGTTCCAAACACAGACCACTTGAAGTATTACTCACTTGGACAGAAGTCGGCATCGTGCCTGTTGTATTCAATTCCGATACAATATCAGTGTTGCATCGTCACTGTCAACGTCCAAGGGTTACAGTGAACCAGCAGTGGTGTATTGGAAACTATTACTGAACTCATAGGATCGGTTCAAAACACAGACTGCTTGAAGTATTACTCTCTTGGACAGAAGTGGGCATGGTGCCTGTTGTATTCAATTCCGATACAATATCAGTGTTGCATCGTCACTGTGAACGTCCAAGGGTTACAGTGAACCTGCAGTGGTTCATCTGAAACTATTACTGAACTCATAGGATCGGTTGCAAACACAGACCGCTTGAAGTATTACTCACTTGGACAGAAGTCGGCATCGTGCCAGTTGTATTCAATTCCGATACAATATCAGTGTTGCATCGTCACTGTGAACGTCCAAGGGTTACAGTGAACCTGCAGTGGTTCATCGGTAACTATTATTAAACTCATTGGATCGTTTCCAAACACAGACCAAATGAAGTATTACTCACTTGGACAGAAGTCGACATCTTGCCTGTTGTATTCAAATCCGATACAATATCAGTGTTGCATCGTCACTGTGAACGTCCAAGGGTTCCAGTGAACCTGCAGTGGTTCATCGGTAACTATTGCTGAACTCATAGGATCGGTTCCAAACACAGACCGCTTGAAGTATTACTCACTTGGACAGAAGTCGGCATCGTGCCTGTTGTATTCAATTCCGATACAATATCAGTTTTGCATCGTCACTGTGAACGTCCAAGGGTTACAGTGAAACTGCTGTGGTTCATCGGAAACTATTACTGAACTCATAGAATCGGTTCCAAACACATATCGCTTGAAGTTTTACTCACTTGGAGAGAAGTCGGCATCGTGCCTGTTGAATTCAATACCGATAGAATATCAATGTTGCATCGTCTCTGTGAACGACCAAGGGTTACAGTGAACTTGCAGTGGTTCATCGGAAACTATTACTGAACTCATAGGATCGGTCCAAACACAGACCGCTTGAGGTATTACTCACTTGGACAGAAGTCGGCATCGAGCCTGTTGTATTCAATTCCGATACAATATCAGTGTTGCATCGTCACTGTGAACGTCCAAGGGTTACAGTGTACCTGCAGTGGTTCATCGGAAACTATTACTGAACTCATAGGATCGGTTCCAAACACAGACCGCTTGAAGTATTACTCACTTGGACAGAAGTCGCCATCGTGCCTGTTGTATTCAATTCCGATTCAATATCAGTATTGCATCGTCAATGTGAAGGTCAAAAGATTACAGTGATCCTGCAGTGGTTCATCGGAAACTATTACTTGACTCATAGGATTGGTTCCAAACACAGACCGCTTGAAGTATTACTCACTTGGACAGAAGTCGGCATCGTGCCTTTTGAATTCAATTCCGATACAATATCAGTGTTGCATCGTCACTGTGAACGTCCAAGGGTTACAGCGAACCTGCAGCGGCTCATCGAAAACTATTACTGAACTCATAGAATCGGTCCAAACACAGAACGCTTGAAGTATTACTCACTTGGACTGAAGTCGCCATGGTGCCAGTTGTATTCAATTCCGATACAATATCAGTGTTGCATCGTGACAGTGAACGTCCAAGGGTTACAGTGAACCTGCAGTGGTTCATCGGAAACTATTACTGACCTCATAGGAACGGTTCCAAACACAAACCAATTGAAGTATTACTCACTTGGACAGAAGTCGGCATCTTGCCTGTTGTATTCAATTCCGATACAATATCAGTGTTGCATCGTCACTGTGAACGTCCAAGGGTTACAATGAACCTGCAGTGGTTCATCGGAAACTATTACTGAACTCATAGGATCGATTACAAACACAGACCGCTTGAAGTATTACTCACTTGGACAGAAGTCGGCATCGAGCCTATTGTATTCAATTCCGATACAATATCAGTGTTGCATCGTCACTGTGAACGTCCAAGTGTTACAGTGTACCTGCAGTGGTTCATCGGAAATTATTACTGAACTCATAGGACCGGTTCCAAACACAGACCACTTGAAGTATTACTCAGTTGGACAGAAGTCGGCATCGTGCCTGTTGTATTCAATTCCGATACAATATCAGTGTTGCATCGTCACTGTCAACGTCCAAGGGTTACAGTGAATCAGCAGTGGTTCATTGGAAACTATTACTGAACTCATAGGATCGGTTCCAAACACAGACTGCTTGAAGTATTACTCTCTTGGACAGAAGTCGGCATCGTGCCTGTTGTATTCAATTCCGATACAATATCAGTGTTGCATCGTCGCTGTGAACGTCCAAGGGTTACAGTGAACCTGCAGTGGTTCATCGGAAACTATTACTGAACTCATAGGATCGGTTCCAAACACAGACCGCTTGAAGTATTACTCACTTGGACAGAAGTCGGCATCGTGCCTGTTGTATTCAATTCCGATACAATATCAGTGTTGCAGCGTCACTGTGAACGTCCATGGGATAAAGTGAACCTGCAGTGGTTCATCTCAAACTATTACTGAAATCATAGAATCGGTTCCAAACACAGAACGCTTGAAGTATTACTCACTTGGACAGAAGTCGGCATCGTGCCTGTTGTATTCAATTCCGGTACAATATCAGTGTTGCATCGTCACTGTGTACGTCCAAGGGTTACAGTGAACCTGCAGTGGTTCATCGGAAATTATTACTGAACTCATAGGACCGGTTCCATACACAGGCCACTTGAAGTATTACTCACTTGGACAGAAGTTGGCATCGTGCCTGTTGTATTCAATTCCGATACAATATAAGTGTTGCATCGTCACTTTGAACGTCCAAGGGTTACAGTGAACCTGCAGTGGTTCATCGGTAACTATTATTAAACTCATTGGATCGTTTCCAAACACAGACCGCATGAAGTATTACTCACTTGGACAGAACTCGGCATCTTGCCTATTGTATTCAATTCCGATACAATATCAGTGTTGCATCGTCACTGTGAACGTCCAAGGGTTACAGTGAACCGGCAGTGGTTCATCGGTAACTATTATTAAACTCATTGGATCGTTTCCAAACACAGGCCGCATGAAGTATTACTCACTTGGACAGAAGTCGGCATCTTGCCTGTTGTATTCAATTCCGATACAATATCAGTGTTGCCTCGTCACTGTGAACGTCCAAGGGTTCCAGTGAACCTGCAGTGGTTCATCGGTAACTATTGCTGAACTCATAGGATCGGTTCCAAACACAGACCGCTTGAAGTATTACTCCTTTGGACAGAAGTCGGCATCGTGCCTGTTGTATTCAATTCCGATACAATATCAGTATTGCATCGTCAATGTGAAGGTCAAAAGATTACAGTGATCCTCCAGTGGTTCATCGGAAACTATTACTTGACTCATAGGATTGGTTCCAAACACAGACCGCTTGAAGTATTACTCACTTGGACAGAAGTCGGCATCGTGCCTTTTGTATTCAATTCCGATACAATATCAGTGTTGCATCGTCACTGTGAACGTCCAAGGGTTACAGCGAACCTGCAGCGGCTCATCGAAAACTATTACTGAACTCATAGAATCGGTCCAAACACAGAACGCTTGAAGTATTACTCACTTGGACTGAAGTCGCCATGGTGCCAGTTGTATTCAATTCCGATACAATATCAGTGTTGCATCGTGACAGTGAACGTCCAAGGGTTACAGTGAACCTGCAGTGGTTCATCGGAAACTATTACTGACCTCATAGGAACGGTTCCAAACACAAACCGCTTGAAGTATTACTCACTTGGACAGAAGTCGGCATCTTGCCTGTTGTATTCAATTCCGATACAATATCAGTGTTGCATCGTCACTGTGAACGTCCAAGGGTTACAATGAACCTGCAGTGGTTCATCGGAATCTATTACTGAACTCATAGGATCGATTACAAACACAGACCGCTTGAAGTATTACTCACTTGGACAGAAGTCGGCATCGTGCCTATTGTATTCAATTCCGATACAATATCAGTGTTGCATCGTCACTGTGAACGTCCAAGTGTTACAGTGTACCTGCAGTGGTTCATCGGAAATTATTACTGAACTCATAGGACCGGTTCCAAACACAGACCACTTGAAGTATTACTCACTTGGACAGAAGTCGGCATCGTGCCTGTTGTATTCAATTCCGATACAATATCAGTGTTGCATCGTCACTGTCAACGTCCAAGGGTTACAGTGAACCAGCAGTGGTTCATTGGAAACTATTACTGAACTCATAGGATCGGTTCCAAACACAGACTGCTTGAAGTATTACTCTCTTGGACAGAAGTCGGCATCATGCCTGTTGTATTCAATTCCGATACAATATCAGTGTTGCATCGTCACTGTGAACGTCCAAGGGTTACAGTGAACCTGCAGTGGTTCATCGGAAACTATTACTGAACTCATAGGATCGGTTCCAAACACAGACCGCTTGAAGTATAACTCACTTGGACAGAAGTCGGCATCGTGCCTGTTGTATTCAATTCCGATACAATATCAGTGTTGCAGCGTCACTGTGAACGTCCATGGGATAAAGTGAACCTGCAGTGGTTCATCTCAAACTATTACTGAAATCATAGAATCGGTTCCAAACACAGACCGCTTGAAGTATTACTCACTTGGACAGAAGTCGGCATCGTGCCTGTTGTATTCAATTCCGGTACAATATCAGTGTTGCATCGTCACTGTGAACGTCCAAGGGTTACAGTGAACCTGCAGTGGTTCATCGGAAATTATTACTGAACTCATAGGACCGGTTCCATACACAGACCACTTGAAGTATTACTCACTTGGACAGAAGTTGGCAACGTGCCTGTTGTATTCAATTCCGATACAATATAAGAGTTGCATCGTCACTTTGAACGTCCAAGGGTTACAGTGAACCTGCAGTGGTTCATAGGAAACTATTACTGAACTCATAGGATCGGTTCCAAACACAGACCGCTTGAAGTGTTACTCACTTGGACAGAAGTCGGCATCGTACCTGTTGTATTCAATTCCGATACAATATCAGTGTTGCATCGTCACTGTGAACGTCCAAGGGTTACAGTGAACCTGCAGTGGTTCATCGGTAACTATTATTAAACTCATTGGATCGTTTCCAAGCACAGACCGCATGAAGTATTACTCACTTGGACAGAACTCGGCATCTTGTCTGTTGTATTCAATTCCGATACAATATCAGTGTTGCATCGTCACTGTGAACGTCCAAGGGTTACAATGAACCTGCAGTGGTTCATCGGAAGCTATTACTGAACTCATCGGATCGATTACAAACACAGACCGCTTGAAGTATTACTCACTTGGACAGAAGTCGGCATCGTGCCTGTTGTATTCAAGTCCGATACAATATCAGTGTTGCATCGTCACTGTGAACGTCCAAGGGTTCCAGTGAACCTGCAGTGGTTCATCGGTAACTGTTGCTGAACTCATAGGATCGGTTCCAAACACAGACCGCTTGAAGTATTACTCACTTGGACAGAAGTCGCCATCGTGCCTGTTGTATTCAATTCCGATACAATATCAGTATTGCATCGTCAATGTGAAGATCAAAAGATTACAGTGATCCTGCAGTGGTTCATCGGAAACTATTACTTGACTCATAGGATCGGTTCCAAACACAGACCGCTTGAAGTATTACTCACTTGGACAGAAGTCGGCATCGTGCCTTTTGTATTCAATTCCGATACAATATCAGTGTTGCATCGTCACTGTGAACGTCCAAGGGTTACAGTGAACCTGCAGTGGCTCATCGAAAACTATTACTGAACTCATAGAATCGGTTCCAAACACAGAGCGCTTGAAGTATTACTCACTTGGACTGAAGTCGGCATGGTGCCTGTTGCATTCAATTCCGATACAATATCAGTGTTGCATCGTGACAGTGAACGTCCAAGGGTTACAGTGAACCTGCAATGGTTCATTGGAAACTATAACTGAACTCATAGGAACGGTTCCAAACACAAACCGCTTGAAGTATTACTCACTTGGACAGAAGTCGGCATCGTGCCTGTTGAATTCAATTCCGACAGAATATCATTGTTGCATCGTCACTGTGAACGACCAAGGGTTACAGTGAACTTGCAGTGGTTCATCGGAAACTATTACTGAACTCATAGGATCGGTCCAAACACAGACCGCTTGAGGTATTACTCACTTGGACAGAAGTCGGCATCGAGCCTGTTGTATTCAATTCCGATACAATATCAGTGTTGCATCGTCACTGTGAACGTCCACGGGTTACAGTGTACCTGCAGTGGTTCATCGGAAACTATTACTGAACTCATAGGATCGGTTCCAAACACAGACCGCTTGAAGTATTACTCACTTGGACAGAAGTCGCCATCGTGCCTGTTGTATTCAATTCCGATACAATATCAGTATTGCATCGTCAATGTGAAGGTCAAAAGATTACAGTGATCCTGCAGTGGTTCATCGGAAACTATTACTTGACTCATAGGATCGGTTCCAAACACAGACCGCTTGAAGTATTACTGACTTGGACAGAAGTCGGCATCGTGCCTTTTGTATTCAATTCCGATACAATATCAGTGTTGCATCGTCACTGTGAACGTCCAAGGGTTACAGTGAACCTGCAGTGGCTCATCGAAAACTATTACTGAACTCATAGAATCGGTTCCAAACACAGAGCGCTTGAAGTATTACTCACTTGGACTGAAGTCGGCATGGTGCCTGTTGTATTCAATTCCGATACAATGTCAGTGTTGCATCGTGACAGTGAACGTCCAAGGGTTACAGTGAACCTGCAATGGTTCATCGGAAACTATAACTGAACTCATAGGAACGGTTCCAAACACAAACCGCTTGAAGTATTACTCACTTGGACAGAAGTCGGCATCTTGCCTGTTGTATTCAATTCCTATACAATATCAGTGTTGCATCGTCACTGTGAACGTCCAAGGGTTACAATGAACCTGCAGTGGTTCATCGGAAACTATTACTGAACTCATAGGATCGGTTCCAAACACAGACTGCTTGAAGTATTACTCTCTTGGACAGAAGTCGGCATTGTGCCTGTTGTATACAATTCCGATACAATATCAGTGTTGCATCGTCACTGTGAACGTCCAAGGGTTACAGTGAACCTGCAGTGGTTCATCGGAAACTATTACTGAACTCATAGGATCGGTTCCAAACACAGACCGCTTGAAGTATTACTCACTTGGACAGAAGTCGGCATCGTGCCTGTTGTATTCAATTCCGATACAATATCAGTGTTGCAGCGTCACTGTGAACGTCCAAGGGATACAGTGAACCTGCTGTGGTTCATCTCAAACTATTACTGAAATCATAGAATCGGTTCCAAACACAGACCGCTTGAAGTATTACTCACTTGGACAGAAGTCGGCATCGTGCCTGTTGTATTCAATTCCGGTACAATATCAGTGTTGTATCGTCACTGTGAACGTCCAAGGGTGACAGTGAACCTGCAGTGGTTCATCGGAAATTATTACTGAACTCATAGGACCGGTTCCATACACAGACCACTTGAAGAATTACTCACTTGGACAGAAGTTGGCATCGTGCCTGTTGTATTCAATTCCGATACAATATAAGTGTTGCATCGTCACTTTGAACGTCCAAGGGTTACAGTGAACCTGCAGTGGTTGATCGGAAACTATTACTGAACTCATAGGATCGGTTCCAAACACAGACCGCTTGAAGTGTTACTCACTTGGACAGAAGTCGGCATCGTACCTGTTGTATTCAATTCCGATACAATATCAGTGTTGCATCGTCACTGTGAACGTCCAGGGGTTACAGTGAACCTGCAGTGGTTCATCGGAAACTATTACTGAACTCATAGGATCGGTTCTAAACACAGAACGCTTGAAGGATTGCTCCCTTAGACAGAAGTCCGCATCGTGCCTGTTGTATTCAATTCCGATACAATATCAGTGTTGTATCGTCACTGTGAACGTCCAAGATTTACAGTGAACCTACAGTGGTTCATCGGAAACTATTACTGAACTCATAGGTTCCGTTCCAAACACAGACCGCTTGAAGTATCTCTCACTTGGACAGAAGTCGGCATCGTGCCTGTTGTATTCAATTCCGATACAATATCAGTGTTGCATCGTCACTGTGAACGTCCAAGGGTTACAGTGAACCTGCAGTGGTTCATCGGAAGCTACTACTGAACTCATAGGATCGGTTCCAAACACAGACCGCTTGAAGTATTACTCACTTGCACAGAAGTCAACATCGTGCCTGTTGTATTCAATTCTGATACAATATCAGTGTTGCATCGTCACTGTGAACGTCCAAGGGTTACAGTGAACCTGCAGTGGTTCATCGGAAACTATTATTAAACTCATTGGATCGGTTCCAAACACAGACCGCTTGAAGTATTACTCACTTGGACAGAAGTCGGCATCGAGCCTGTTGTATACAATTCCGATAAAATGTCAGTGTTGCATCGTCACTGTGAACGTCCAAGGGTTTCAGTGAACCTGCAGTGGTTCATCGGAAACTATTACTGTAGTCATAGGATCGGTTCCAAACACAGACCGCTTGGAGTATTACTCACTTGGACAGAAGTCGGCATCGTGCCTGTTGTATTCAATTCCGATACAATATCAGTGTTGCATCGTCACTGTCAACGTCCAGGGGTAACAGTGAACCAGCAGTGGTTCATTGGAAACTATTACTGAACTCATAGGATCGGTTCCAAACACAGACTGCTTGAAGTATTACTCTCTTGGACAGAAGTCGGCATCGTGCCTGTTATATTCAATTCCGATACAATATCAGTGTTGCATCGTCACTGTGAACGTCCAAGGGTTACAGTGACCCTGCAGTGGTTCATCGGAAACTATTACTGAACTCATAGGATCGGTTCCAAACACAGACCGCTTGAAGTATACTCACTTGGACAGAAGTCGGCATCGTGCCTGTTGTATTCAATTCCGATACAATATCAGTGTTGCAGCGTCACTGTGAACGTCCAAGGGATACAGTGAACCTGCAGTGGTTCATCTCAAACTATTACTGAAATCATAGAATCGGTTCGAAACACAGATCGCTTGAAGTATTACTCACTTGGACAGAAGACGGCATCGTGGCTGTTGTATTCAATTCCGGTACAATATCAGTGTTGCATCGTCACTGTGAACGTCCAAGGGTTACAGTGAACCTGCAGTAGTTCATCGGAAATTATTACTGATCTCATAGGACCGGTTCCATACACAGACCACTTGAAGTATTACTCACTTGGACAGAAGTTGGCATCGTGCCTGTTGTATTCAATTCCGATACAATATAAGTGTTGCATCGTCACTTTGAACGTCCAAGGGTTACAGTGAACCTGCAGTGGTTCATCGGAAACTATTACTGAACTCATAGGATCGGTTCCAAACACAGACCGCTTGAAGTGTTACTCACTTGGACAGAAGTCGGCATCGTACCTGTTGTATTCAATTCCGATACAATATCAGTGTTGCATCGTCACTGTGAACGTGCAGTGGTTACAGTGAACCTGCAGTGGTTCATCGGAAACTATTACTGAACTCATAGGATCGGTTCCAAACACAGAACGCTTGAAGGATTGCTCACTTGGACAGAAGTCCGCATCGTGCCTGTTGTATTCAATTCCGATACAATATCAGTGTTGTATCGTCACTGTGAACGTCCAAGATTTACAGTGAACCTACAGTGGTTCATTGGAAACTATTACTGAACTCATAGTATCCGTTCCAAACACAGACCGCTTGAGGTATCTCTCACTTGGACAGAAGTCGGCATCGTGCCTGTTGTATTCAATTCCGATACAATATCAGTGTTGCATCGTCACTGTGAACGTCCAAGGGTTACAGTGAACCTGCAGTGGTTCATCGGAAGCTATTACTGAACTCATAGGATCGGTTCCAAACACAGACCGCTTGAAGTATCACTCACTTGCACAGAAGTCAACATCGTGCCTGTTGTATTCAATTCTGATACAATATCAGTGTTGCATCGTCACTGTGAACGTCCAAGGGTTACAGTGAACCTGCAGTGGTTCATCGGAAACTATTATTAAACTCATTGGATCGGTTCCAAACACAGACCACTTGAAGTATTACTCACTTGGACAGAAGTCGGCATCGAGCCTGTTGTATACAATTCCGATAAAATATCAGTGTTGCATCGTCACTGTGAACGTCCAAGGGTTTCAGTGAACCTGCAGTGGTTCATCGGAAACTATTACAGTTGTCATAGGATCGGTTCCAAACACAGACCGCTTGAAGTATTACTCACTTGGACAGAAGTCGGCATCGTGCCTGTTGTATTCAATTCCGATACAGTATCAGTGTTGCATCGTCACTGTGAACGTCCAAGATTTACAGTGAACCTACAGTGGTTCATCGGAAACTATTACTGAACTCATAGGATCCGTTCCAAACACAGACCGCTTGAAGTATCTCTCACTTGGACAGAAGTCGGCATCGTGCCTGTTGTATTCAATTCCGATACAATATCAGTGTTGCATCGTCACTGTGAACGTCCAAGGGTTACAGTGAACCTGCAGTGGTTCATCGGAAACTTTTACTAAACTCATAGGATCGGTTCCAAACACAGACCGCTTGAAGTATTACTCACTTGCACAGAAGTCGGCATCGTGCCTGTTGTATTCAATTCTGATACAATATCAGTGTTGCATCGTCACTGTGAACGTCCAAGGGTTACAGTGAACCTGCAGTGGTTCATCGGAAACTATTATTAAACTCTTTGGATCGGTTCCAAACACAGACCGCTTGAAGTATTACTCACTTGGACAGAAGTCGGCATTGAGCCTGTTGTATACAATTCCGATAAAATATCAGTGTTGCATCGTCACTGTGAACGTCCAAGGGTTTCAGTGAACCTGCAGTGGTTCATCGGAAACTATTACTGTAGTCATAGGATCGGTTCCAAACACAGACCGCTTCAAGTATTACTCACTTGGACAGAAGTCGGCATCGTGCCTGTTGTATTCAATTCCGATACAGTATCAGTGTTGCATCGTCACTGTGAACGTCCAAGGGTAACAGTGAACCTGCAGTGGTTCATCGGAAACTATTACTGAAGTCATAGGATCGGTTCTAAACACAGAACGCTTGAAGTATTACTCACTTGGACAGGAGTCCGCATCGTGCCTGTTGTATTCAATTCGGATACAATATCAGTGTTGTATCGTCACTGTGAACGTCCAAGCTTTACAGTGAACCAACAGTGGTTCATCAGAAACTATTACTGAACTCATAGGATCGGTTCCAAGCACAGACCGCTTGAAGTATCACTCACTTGGACAGAAGTCGGCATCGTGCCTGTTGTATTCAATTCCGATACAATATCAGTGTTGCATCGTCACTGTGAACGACCATGGGTTACAGTGAACCTGCAGTGGTTCATCGGATACTATTACTGAACTCATAGGATTGGTTACAAACAAAGACCGCTTGAAGTATTACTCACTTGGACAGATGTCGGCATCGTGCCTGTTGTATTCAATTCCGATACAATATCAGTGTTGCATCGTCACTGTGAACGTCCAAGGGTTATAGTGAACCTGCAGTGGTTCATCGGAAACTATTATTAAACTCATTGGATCGGTTCCATAGACAGACCGCTTGAAGTATTACTCACTTGGACAGAAGTCGGCATCGTGCCTGTTGTATTCAATTTCGATACAATATCAGTGTTGCATCGTCACTGTCAACATCCAAGGGTTACAGTGAACCTGCAGTGGTACATCGGAAACTATTACTGAACTCATAGGATCGGTTCCAATCACAGACCGCTTGAATTATTACTGACTTGGACAGAAGTCGGCATCGTGCCTGTTGTATTCAATTCCGATACAATTTCAGTGTTGCATCGTCACTGTGAACGTCCAAGGTTTACAGTGAACCTGAAGTGGTTTCCGGAAACTATTACTGAACTCATAGGAACGGTTCCAAACACAGACCACTTGAAGTATTACTCACTTGGACAGAAGTCGGCATCGTGCCTGTTGTATTCATTTCCGATACAATATTAGTGTTGCATCGTCACTGTTAACGTCCAAGGGTTACAGTGAACTTGCAGTGGTTCATCGGAAACTATTACTGAACTCATAGGGTCGGTTCCAAACACAGACCGCTTGAAGTATTACTCACTTGGACAGAAGTCGGCATCGTGCCTGTTGTATTCAATTCCGATACTATATCAGTTTTACATCGTCACTGTGAACGTCCAAGGGTTACAGTGAACCTGCAGTGGTTCATCGGAAATTATTACTGAACTCATACGACCGGTTCCAAACACAGACCACTTGAAGTATTACTCACTTGGACAGAAGTTGGCATCGTGTCTGTTGTATTCAATTCCGATACAATATCAGTGTTCCATCGTCACTGTGAACGTCCAAGGGTTACAGTGAACCAGCAGTGATTCATTGGAAACTACTTCTGAACTCATAGGATCCGTTCCAAACACAGACCGCTTGAAGTATTACTCACCTGGACAGAAGACGGCATCGTTCCTGTTGTATTCAATTCCTATACAATATCAGTGTTGCATCGTCACTGTGAACGTCCAAGGGTTACAGTGAACCTGCAGTGGTTCATCGGAAACTATTACTGAACTCATAGGATCGGTTCCAAACACAGACCGCTTGAAGTATTACTCACTTGGACAGAAGTCGGCATCGTGCCTGTAGTATTCAATTCCGATACAATATTAGTTTTGATTCGTCACTGTGAACGTCCAAGGGTTACAGTGAAACTGCAGTGGTTCATCGGAAACTCTTACGGAACTCATAGGATCGGTTCCAAACTCAGATCGCTTGAAGTTTTACTCACTTGGAGAGAAGTCGGCATCGCGCCTGTTGTATTTAATTCCGATACAATATCAGTGTTGCATCGTCACTGTGAACGACCAAGGGTTACAGTGAACTTGCAGTGGTTCATCGGAAACTATTACTGAACTCATAGGATCGGTCCAAACACAGACCGCTTGAGGTATCACTCACTTGGACAGAAGTCGACATCGTGCCTGTTGTATTCAATTCCGATACAATGTCAGTGTTGCATCGTCACTGTGAACGTCCAATGGTTACAGTGAACCTGCAGTAGTTCATCGGAAACTATTACTGAACTCATAGAATCGGTTCCAAACACAGACCGCTTGAAGTATTACTCACTTGGACAGAAGTCGGCATCGTGCCTGTTGTATTCAATTCCGATACAATATCAGTGTTGCATCGTCACTGTGAACGTCCAAGGGTTACAGTGAACCTGCAGTGGTTCATCGGAAATTATTACTGAACTCATAGGCCCGGTTCCAAACACAGACCACTTGAAGTATTACACACTTGGACAGATGTTGGCATCGTGCCTGTTGTATTCAATTCCGGTAAAATATCAGTGTTGCATCGTCACTGTGAACGTCCAAGGGTTACAGTGAACCAGCAGTGATTCATTGGAAACTACTTCTGAACTCATAGGATCCGTTCCAAACACAGACCACTTGAAGTTTTACTCACCTGGACAGAAGACGGCATCGTGCCTGTTGTATTCAATTCCGATACTATATCAGTGTTGCATCGTCACGGTGAACGTCCAAGGGTTACAGTGAACCTGCAGTGGTTCATCGGAAACTATTACTGAACTCATAGGATCGGTTCCAAACACAGACCGCTTGAAGTATTACTCACTTGGACAGAAGTCGGCATCGTGCCTGTAGTATTCAATTCCGATACAATATCAGTGTTGCATCGTCACTGTGAACGTCCAAGGGTTACAGTGAACCTGCAGTGGTTCATCGGAAATTATTACTGAACTCATAGGACCGGTTCCAAACACAGACCACTTGAAGTATTACACACTTGGACAGATGTTGGCATCGTGCCTGTTGTATTCAATTCCGGTACAATATCAGTGTTGCATCGTCACTGTGAACGTCCAAGGGTTACAGTGAACCAGCAGTGATTCATTGGAAACTACTTCTGAACTCATAGGATCCGTTCCAAACACAGACCAATTGAAGTATTACTCACCTGGACAGAAGACGGCATCGTGCCTGTTGTATTCAATTCCGATACAATATCAGTGTTGCATCGTCACTGTGAACGTCCAAGGGTTACAGTGAACCTGCAGTGGTTCATCGGAAACTATTACTGAACTCATAGGATCGGTTCCAAACACAGACCGCTTGAAGTATTACTCACTTGGACAGAAGTCGGCATCGTGCCTGTAGTATTCAATTCCGATACAATATCAGTTTCGCATTGTCACTGTGAACGTCCAAGGGTTACAGTGAAACTGCAGTGGTTCATCGGAAACTATTACGGAACTCATAGGATCGGTTCCAAACACAGATCGCTTGAAGTTTTACTCACTTGGAGAGAAGTCGGCATCGCGCCTGTTGTATTCAATTCCGATACAATATCAGTGTTGCATCGTCACTGTGAACGACCAAGGGTTACAGTGAACTTGCAGTGGTTCATCGGAAACTATTACTGAACTCATAGGATCGGTCCAAACACAGACCGCTTGAGGTATCACTCACTTGGACAGAAGTCGACATCGTGCCTGTTGTATTCAATTCCGATACAATGTCAGTGTTGCATCGTCACTGTGAACGTCCAATGGTTACAGTGAACCTGCAGTAGTTCATCGGAAACTATTACTGAACTCATAGAATCGGTTCCAAACACAGACCGCTTGAAGTATTACTCACTTGGACAGAAGTCGGCATCGTGCCTGTTGTATTCAATTCCGATACAATATCAGTGTTGCATCGTCACTGTGAACGTCCAAGGGTTACAGTGAACCTGCAGTGGTTCATCGGAAATTATTACTGAACTCATAGGACCGGTTCCAAACACAGACCACTTGAAGTATTACACACTTGGACAGATGTTGGCATCGTGCCTGTTGTATTCAATTCCGGTACAATATCAGTGTTGCATCGTCACTGTGAACGTCCAAGGGTTACAGTGAACCAGCAGTGATTCATTGGAAACTACTTCTGAACTCATAGGATCCGTTCCAAACACAGACCACTTGAAGTATTACTCACCTGGACAGAAGACGGCATCGTTCCTGTTGTATTCAATTCAGATACTATAACAGTGTTGCATCGTCACTGTGAACGTCCAAGGGTTACAGTGAACCTGCAGTGGTTCATCGGAAACTATTACTGAACTCATAGGATCGGTTCCAAACACAGACCGCTTGAAGTATTACTCACTTGGACAGAAGCCGGCATCGTGCCTGTAGTATTCAATTCCGATACAATATCAGTTTTGCATCGTCACTGTGAACGTCCAAGGGTTACAGTGAAACTACAGTGGTTCATCGGAAACTATTACTGAACTCATAGGATCGGTTCCAAACACAGATCGCTTGAAGTTTTACTCACTTGGAGAGAAGTCGGCATCGTGACTGTTGCATTCAATTCCGATACAATATCAGTGTTGCATCGTCACTGTGAACGTCCAAGGGTTACAGTGAACCTGCAGTGGTTCATCGGAAACTATTATTAAACTCTTTGGATCGGTTCCAAACACAGACCGCTTGAAGTATTACTCACTTGGACAGATGTCGGCATCGTGCCTGTTGTATTCAATTCCGATACAATATCAGTGTTGCATCTTCACTGTGAACGTCCAAGGGTTACAGTGAACCTGCAGTGGTTGATCGTAAATTATTACTGAACTCATAGGACCGGTTCCAAACACAGACCACTTGAAGTATTACACACTTGGACAGATGTTGGCATCGTACCTGTTGTATTCAATTCCGGTACAATATCAGTGTTGCATCGTCACTGTGAACGTCCAAGTTTTACAGTGAACCAGGAGTGATTCATTGGAAACTACATCTGAACTCATAGGATCCGTTCCAAACACAGACCACTTGAAGTTTTACTCACCTGGACAGAAGACGGCATCGTGCCTGTTGTATTCAATTCCGATAATATATCAGTGTTGCATCGTCACTGTGAACGTCCAAGGGTTACAGTGAACCTGCAGTGGTTCATCGGAAACTATTACTGAACTCATAGAATCGGTTCCAAACACAGACCGCTTGAAGTATTACTCACTTGGACAGAAGTCGGCGTCGTGCCTGTAGTATTCAATTCCGATACAATATCAGTGTTGCATCGTCACTGTGAACGTCCAAGGGTTACAGTGAACCTGCAGTGGTTCATCGGAAATTATTACTGAACTCATAGGACCGGTTCCTAACACAGACCACTTGAAGTATTACACACTTGGACAGATGTTGGCATCGTGCCTGTTGTATTCAATTCCGATACAATATCAGTGTTGCATCGTCACTGTGAACGTCCAAGGGTTACAGTGAACCTGCAGTGGTTCATCGCAAACTATTACTGAACTCATAGGATCGGTTCCAAACACAGACCGCTTGAAGTATTACTCACTTGGACAGAAGTCGGCATCGTGCCAGTAGTATTCATTTCCGATACAATATCAGTTTTGCATCGTCACTGTGAACGTCCAAGGGTTACAGTGAAACTGCAGTGGTTCATCTGAAACTATTACGGAACTCATAGGATCGGTTCCAAACACAGATCGCTTGAAGTTTTACTCACTTGGAGAGAAGTCGGCATCGCGCCTGTTGTATTCAATTCCGATACAATATCAGTGTTGCATCGTCACTGTGAACGACCAAGGGTTACAGTGAACTTGCAGTGGTTCATCGGAAACTATTACTGAACTCATAGGATCGGTCCAAACACAGACCGCTTGAGGTATCACTCACTTGGACAGAAGACGACATCGTGCCTGTTGTATTCAATTCCGATACAATGTCAGTGTTGCATCGTCACTGTGAACGTCCAATGGTTACAGTGAACCTGCAGTAGTTCATCGGAAACTATTACTGAACTCATAGAATCGGTTCCAAACACAGACCGCTTGAAGTATTACTCACTTGGACAGAAGTCGGCATCGTGCCTGTTGTATTCAATTCCGATACAATATCAGTGTTGCATCGTCACTGTGAACGTCCAAGGGTTACAGTGAACCTGCAGTGGTTCAACGGAAATTATTACTGAACTCATAGGACCGGTTCCAAACACAGACCACTTGAAGTATTACACACTTGGACAGATGTTGGCATCGTGCCTGTTGTATTCTATTCCGGTACAATATCAGTGTTGCATCGTCACTGTGAACGTCCAAGGGTTACAGTGAACCAGCAGTGATTCATTGGAAACTACTTCTGAACTCATAGGATCCGTTCCAAACACAGACCACTTGAAGTATTGCTCACTTACCAGAAGTCGGCATAGTGCCTATTGTATTCAATTCCGATACTATATCAGAGTTGCATCGTCACTGTGAACGTCCAAGGGTTTCAGTGAACCTGCAGTGGTTCATCGGAAACTATTACTGTTGTCATAGGATCGGTTCCAAACACAGACCGCTTGAAGTATTACTCACTTGGACAGAAGTCGGCATCGTGCCTGTTGTATTCAATTCCGATACAGTATCAGTGTTGCATCGTCACTGTGAACGTCCAAGATTTACAGTGAACCTACAGTGGTTCATCGGAAACTATTACTGAACTCATAGGATCCGTTCCAAACACAGACCGCTTGAAGTATCTCTCACTTGGACAGAAGTCGGCATCGTGCCTGTTGTATTCAATTCCGATACAATATCAGTGTTGCATCGTCACTGTGAACGTCCAAGGGTTACAGTGAACCTGCAGTGGTTCATCGGAAACTTTTACTAAACTCATAGGATCGGTTCCAAACACAGACCGCTTGAAGTATTACTCACTTGCACAGAAGTCGGCATCGTGCCTGTTGTAATCAATTCTGATACAATATCAGTGTTGCATCGTCACTGTGAACGTCCAAGGGTTACAGTGAACCTGCAGTGGTTCATCGGAAACTATTATTAAACTCTTTGGATCGGTTCCAAACACAGACCGCTTGAAGTATTACTCACTTGGACAGAAGTCGGCATCGAGCCTGTTGTATACAATTCCGATAAAATATCAGTGTTGCATCGTCACTGTGAACGTCCAAGGGTTTCAGTGAACCTGCAGTGGTTCATCGGAAACTATTACTGTAGTCATAGGATCGGTTCCAAACACAGTCTGCTTCAAGTATTACTCACTTGGACAGAAGTCGGCATCGTGCCTGTTGTATTCAATTCCGATACAGTATCAGTGTTGCATCGTCACTGTGAACGTCCAAGGGTAACAGTGAACCTGCAGTGGTTCATCGGAAACAATTACTGAAGTCATAGGATCGGTTCTAAACACAGAACGCTTGAAGTATTACTCACTTGGACAGAAGTCCGCATCGTGCCTGTTGTATTCAATTCGGATACAATATCAGTGTTGTATCGTCACTGTGAACGTCCAAGATTTACAGTGAACCAACAGTGGTTCATCAGAAACTATTACTGAACTCATAGGATCGGTTCCAAGCACAGACCGCTTGAAGTATCACTCACTTGGACAGAAGTCGGCATCGTGCCTGTTGTATTCAATTCCGATAGAATCTCAGTGTTGCATCGTCACTGTGAACGACCATGGGTTACAGTGAACCTGCAGTGGTTCATCGGATACTATTACTGAATTCATAGGATCGGTTACAAACAAAGACCGCTTGAAGTATTACTCACTTGGACAGATGTCGGCATCGTGCCTGTTGTATTCATTTCCGATACAATATCAGTGTTGCATCGTCACTGTGAACGTCCAAGGGTTATAGTGAACCTGCAGTTGTTCATCGGAAACTATTATTAAACTCATTGGATCGGTTCCATACACAGACCGCTTGAAGTATTACTCACTTGGACAGAAGTCGGCATCGTGCCTGTTGTATTTAATTTCGATACAATATCAGTGTTTCATCGTCACTGTGAACGTCCAAGGGTTACAGTGAACCTGCAGTGGTACATCGGAAACTATTACTGAACTCATAGGATCGGTTCCAATCACAGACCGCTTGAATTATTACTCACTTGGACAGAAGTCGGCATCGTGCCTGTTGTATTCAATTCCGATACAATTTCAGTGTTGCATCGTCACTGTGAACGTCCAAGGGTTACAGTGAACCTGAAGTGGTTTATCGGAAACTATTACTGAACTCATAGGAACGGTTCCAAACACAGACCACTTGAAGTATTACTCACTTGGACAGAAGTCGGCATCGTGCCTGTTGTATTCATTTCCGATACAATATTAGTGTTGCATCGTCACTGTTAACGTCCAAGGGTTACAGTGAACTTGCAGTGGTTCATCGGAAACTATTACTGAACTCATAGGGTCGGTTCCAAACACAGACCGCTTGAAGTATTACTCACTTGGACAGAAGTCGGCATCGTGCCTGTTGTATTCAATTCCGATACTATATCAGTTTTGCATCGTCACTGTGAACGTCCAAGGGTTACAGTGAACCTGCAGTGGTTCATCGGAAATTATTACTGAACTCATACGACCGGTTCCAAACACAGACCACTTGAAGTATTACTCACTTGGACAGAAGTTGGCATCGTGTCTGTTGTATTCAATTCCGATACAATATCAGTGTTGCATCGTCACTGTGAACGTCCAAGGGTTACAGTGAACCAGCAGTGATTCATTGGAAACTACTTCTGAACTCATAGGATCCGTTCCAAACACAGACCGCTTGAAGTATTACTCACCTGGACAGAAGACGGCATCGTGCCTGTTGTATTCAATTCCTATACAATATCAGTGTTGCATCGTCACTGTGAACGTCCAAGGGTTACAGTGAACCTGCAGTGGTTCATCGGAAACTATTACTGAACTCATAGGATCGGTTCCAAACACAGACCGCATGAGGTATCACTCACTTGGACAGAAGTCGACATCGTGCCTGTTGTATTCAATTCCGATACAATGTCAGTGTTGCATCGTCACTGTGAACGTCCAATGGTTACAGTGAACCTGCAGTAGTTCATCGGAAACTATTACTGAACTAATAGAATCGGGTCCAAACACAGACCGCTTGAAGTATTACTCACTTGGACAGAAGTCGGCATCGTGCCTGTTGTATTCAATTCCGATACAATATCAGTGTTGCATCGTCACTGTGAACGTCCAAGGGTTACAGTGAACCTGCAGTGGTTCATCGGAAATTATTACTGAACTCATAGGCCCGGTTCCAAACACAGACCACTTGAAGTATTACACACTTGGACAGATGTTGGCATCGTGCCTGTTGTATTCAATTCCGGTACAATATCAGTGTTGCATCGTCACTGTGAACGTCCAAGGGTTACAGTGAACCAGCAGTGATTCATTGGAAACTACTTCTGAACTCATAGGATCCGTTCCAATCACAGACCACTTGAAGTTTTACTCACCTGGACAGAAGACGGCATCGTGCCTGTTGTATTCAATTCCGATACTATATCAGTGTTGCATCGTCACTTTGAACGTCCAAGGGTTACAGTGAACCTGCAGTGGTTCATCGGAAACTATTACTGAACTCATAGGATCGGTTCCAAACACAGACCGCTTGAAGTATTACTCACTTGGACAGAAGTCGGCATCGTGCCTGTAGTATTCAATTCCGATACAATATCAGTGTTTCATCGTCACTGTGAACGTCCAAGGGTTACAGTGAACCTGCAGTGGTTCATCGGAAATTATTACTGAACTCATAGGACCGGTTCCAAACACAGACCACTTGAAGTATTACACACTTGGACAGATGTTGGCATCGTGCCTGTTGTATTCAATTCCGGTACAATATCAGTGTTGCATCGTCACTGTGAACGTCCAAGGGTTACAGTGAACCAGCATTGATTCATTGGAAACTACTTCTGAACTCATAGGATCCGTTCCAAACACAGACCAATTGAAGTATTACTCACCTGGACAGAAGACGGCATCGTGCCTGTTGTATTCAATTCCGATACAATATCAGTGTTGCATCGTCACTGTGAACGTCCAAGGGTTACAGTGAACCTGCAGTGGTTCATCGGAAACTATTACTGAACTCATAGGATCGGTTCCAAACAAAGACCGCTTGAAGTATTGCTCACTTGGACAGAAGTCGGCATCGTGCCTGTAGTATTCAATTCCGATACAATATCAGTTTTGCATTGTCACTGTGAACGTCCAAGGGTTACAGTGAAACTGCAGTGGTTCATCGGAAACTATTACGGAACTCATAGGATCGGTTCCAAACACAGATCGCTTGAAGTTTTACTCACTTGGAGAGAAGTCGGCATCGCGCCTGTTGTATTCAATTCCGATACAATATCAGTGTTGCATCGTCACTGTGAACGACCAAGGGTTACAGTGAACTTGCAGTGGTTCATCGGAAACTATTACTGAACTCATAGGATTGGTCCAAACACAGACCGCTTGAGTTATCACTCACTTAGGCAGAAGTCGACATCGTGCCTGTTGTATTCAATTCCGATACAATGTCAGTGTTGCATCGTCACTGTGAACGTCCAATGGTTACAGTGAACCTGCAGTAGTTCATCGGAAAGTATTACTGAACTCATAGGATCCGTTCCAAACACAGACCGCTTGAAGTATCTCTCACTTGGACAGAAGCCGGCATCGTGCCTGTTGTATTCAATTCCGATACAATATCAGTGTTGCATCGTCACTGTGAACGTCCAAGGGTTACAGTGAACCTGCAGTGGTTCATCGGAAACTTTTACTAAACTCATAGGATCGGTTCCAAACACAGACCGCTTGAAGTATTACTCACTTGCACAGAAGTCGGCATCGTGCCTGTTGTATTCAATTCTGATACAATATCAGTGTTGCATCGTCACTGTGAACGTCCAAGGGTTACAGTGAACCTGCAGTGGTTCATCGGAAACTATTATTAAACTCTTTGGATCGGTTCCAAACACAGACCGCTTGAAGTATTACTCACTTGGACAGAAGTCGGCATCGAGCCTGTTGTATACAATTCCGATAAAATATCAGTGTTGCATCGTCACTGTGAACGTCCAAGGGTTTCAGTGAACCTGCAGTGGTTCATCGGAAACTATTACTGTAGTCATAGGATCGGTTCCAAACACAGACCGCTTCAAGTATTACTCACTTGGACAGAAGTCGGCATCGTGCCTGTTGTATTCAATTCCGATACAGTATCAGTGTTGCATCGTCACTGTGAACGTCCAAGGGTAACAGTGAACCTGCAGTGGTTCATCGGAAACTATTACTGAAGTCATAGGATCGGTTCTAAACACAGAACGCTTGAAGTATTACTCACTTGGACAGAAGTCCGCATCGTGCCTGTTGTATTCAATTCGGATACAATATCAGTGTTGTATCGTCACTGTGAACGTCCAAGATTTACAGTGAACCAACAGTGGTTCATCAGAAACTATTACTGAACTCATAGGATCGGTTCCAAGCACAGACCGCTTGAAGTATCACTCACTTGGACAGAAGTCGGCATCGTGCCTGTTGTATTCAATTCCGATACAATATCAGTGTTGCATCGTCACTGTGAACGACCATGGGTTACAGTGAACCTGCAGTGGTTCATCGGATACTATTACTGAACTCATAGGATCGGTTACAAACAAAGACCTCTTGAAGTATTACTCACTTGGACAGATGTCGGCATCGTGCCTGTTGTATTCAATTCCGATACAATATCAGTGTTGCATCGTCACTGTGAACGTCCAAGGGTTATAGTGAACCTGCAGTTGTTCATCGGAAACTATTATTAAACTCATTGGATCGGTTCCATACACAGACCGCTTGAAGTATTACTCACTTGGACAGAAGTCGGCATCGTGCCTGTTGTATTTAATTTCGATACAATATCAGTGTTGCATCGTCACTGTGAACGTCCAAGGGTTACAGTGAACCTGCAGTGGTACATCGGAAACTATTACTGAACTCATAGGATCGGTTCCAATCACAGACCGCTTGAATTATTACTCACTTGGACAGAAGTCGGCATCGTGCCTGTTGTATTCAATTCCGATACAATTTCAGTGTTGCATCGTCACTGTGAACGTCCAAGGGTTACAGTGAACCTGAAGTGGTTTATCGGAAACTATTACTGAACTCATAGAAACGGTTCCAAACACAGACCACTTGAAGTATTACTCACTTGGACAGAAGTCGGCATCGTGCCTGTTGTTTTCATTTCCGATACAATATTAGTGTTGCATCGTCACTGTTAACGTCCAAGGGTTACAGTGAACTTGCAGTGGTTCATCGGAAACTATTACTGAACTCATAGGGTCGGTTCCAAACACAGACCGCTTGAAGTATTACTCACTTGGACAGAAGTCGGCATCGTGCCTGTTGTATTCAATTCCGATACTATATCAGTTTTGCATCGTCACTGTGAACGTCCAAGGGTTACAGTGAACCTGCAGTGGTTCATCGGAAATTATTACTGAACTCATACGACCGGTTCCAAACACAGACCACTTGAAGTATTACTCACTTGGACAGAAGTTGGCATCGTGTCTGTTGTATTCAATTCCGATACAATATCAGTGTTGCATCGTCACTGTGAACGTCCAAGGGTTACAGTGAACCAGCAGTGATTCATTGGAAACTACTTCTGAACTCAAAGGATCCGTTCCAAACACAGACCGCTTGAAGTATTACTCACCTGGACAGAAGACGGCATCGTGCCTGTTGTATTCAATTCCTATACAATATCAGTGTTGCATCGTCACTGTGAACGTCCAAGGGTTACAGTGAACCTGCAGTGGTTCATCGGAAACTATTACTGAACTCATAGGATCGGTTCCAAACACAGACCGCTTGAGGTATCACTCACTTGGACAGAAGTCGACATCGTGCCTGTTGTATTCAATTCCGATACAATGTCAGTGTTGCATCGTCACTGTGAACGTCCAATGGTTACAGTGAACCTGCAGTAGTTCATCGGAAACTATTACTGAACTCATAGAATCGGTTCCAAACACAGACCGCTTGAAGTATTACTCACTTGGACAGAAGTCGGCATCGTGCCTGTTGTATTCAATTCCGATACAATATCAGTGTTGCATCGTCACTGTGAACGTCCAAGGGTTACAGTGAACCTGCAGTGGTTCATCGGAAATTATTACTGAACTCATAGGCCCGGTTCCAAACACAGACCACTTGAAGTATTACACACTTGGACAGATGTTGGCATCGTGCCTGTTGTATTCAATTCCGGTACAATATCAGTGTTGCATCGTCACTGTGAACGTCCAAGGGTTACAGTGAACCAGCAGTGATTCATTGGAAACTACTTCTGAACTCATAGGATCCGTTCCAATCACAGACCACTTGAAGTTTTACTCACCTGGACAGAAGACGGCATCGTGCCCGTTGTATTCAATTCCGATACTATATCAGTGTTGCATCGTCACTTTGAACGTCCAAGGGTTACAGTGAACCTGCAGTGGTTCATCGGAAACTATTACTGAACTCATAGGATCGGTTCCAAACACAGACCGCTTGAAGTATTACTCACTTGGACAGAAGTCGGCATCGTGCCTGTAGTATTCAATTCCGATACAATAGCAGTGTTGCATCGTCACTGTGAACGTCCAAGGGTTACAGTGAACCTGCAGTGGTTCATCGGAAACTATTACTGAACTCATAGGATCGGTTCCAAACAAAGACCGCTTGAAGTATTGCTCACTTGGACAGAAGTCGGCATCGTGCCTGTAGTATTCAATTCCGATACAATATCAGTTTTGCATTGTCACTGTGAACGTCCAAGGGTTACAGTGAAACTGCAGTGGTTCATCGGAAACTATTACGGAACTCATAGGATCGGTTCCAAACACAGATCGCTTGAAGTTTTACTCACTTGGAGAGAAGTCGGCATCGCGCCTGTTGTATTCAATTCCGATACAATATCAGTGTTGCATCGTCACTGTGAACGACCAAGGGTTACAGTGAACTTGCAGTGGTTCATCGGAAACTATTACTGAACTCATAGGATTGGTCCAAACACAGACCGCTTGAGGTATCACTCACTTAGGCAGAAGTCGACATCGTGCCTGTTGTATTCAATTCCGATACAATGTCAGTGTTGCATCGTCACTGTGAACGTCCAATGGTTACAGTGAACCTGCAGCAGTTCATCGGAAAGTATTACTGAACTCATAGAATCGGTTCCAAACACAGACCGCTTGAAGTATTACTCACTTGGACAGAAGTCGGCATCGTGCCTGTTGTATTCAATTCCGATACAATATCAGTGTTGCATAGTCACTGTGAACGTCCAAGGGTTACAGTGAACCTGCAGTGGTTCATCGGAAATTATTACTGAACTCATAGGACCGGTTCCAAACACAGACCACTTGAAGTATTACACACTTGGACAGATGTTTGCATCGTGCCTGTTGTATTCAATTCCGGTACAATATCAGTGTTGCATCATCACTGTGAACGTCCAAGGGTTACAGTGAACCAGCAGTGATTCATTGGAAACTACTTCTGAACTCATAGGATCCGTTCCAAACACAGACCACTTGAAGTATTACTCACCTGGACAGAAGACGGCATCGTGCCTGTTGTATTCAATTCCGATACTATAACAGTGTTGCATCGTCACTGTGAACGTCCAAGGGTTACAGTGAACCTGCAGTGGTTCAACGGAAACTATAACTGAACTCATAGGATCGGTTCCAAACACAGACCGCTTGAAGTATTACTCACTTGGACAGAAGCCGGCATCGTGCCTGTAGTATTCAATTCCGATACAATATCAGTTTTGCATCGTCACTGTGAACGTCCAAGGGTTACAGTGAAACTGCAGTGGTTCATCGGAAACTATTACTGAACTCATAGGATCGGTTCCAAACACAGATCGCTTGAAGTTTTACTCACTTGGAGAGAAGTCGGCATCGTGGCTGTTGCATTCAATTCCGATACAATATCAGTGTTGCATCGTCACTGTGAACGTCCAAGGGTTACAGTGAACCTGCAGTGGTTCATCGGAAACTATTATTAAACTCTTTGGATCGGTTCCAAACACAGACCGCTTGAAGTATTACTCACTTGGACAGAAATCGGCACCGTGCCTGTAGTATTCAATTCCGATACAATATCAGTGTTGCATCGTCACTGTGAACGTCCAAGGGTTACAGTGAACCTGCAGTGGTCCATCGGAAATTATTACTGAACTCATAGGACCGGTTCCAAACACAGACCACTTGAAGTATTACACACTTGGACAGATGTTGGCATCGTGCCTGTTGTATTCAATTCCGGTACAATATCAGTGTTGCATCGTCACTGTGAACGTCCAAGGGTTACAGTGAACCAGCATTGATTCATCGCAAACTATTACTGAACTCATAGGATCGGTTCCAAACACAGACCGCTTGAAGTATTACTCACTTGGACAGAAGTCGGCATCGTGCCTGTAGTATTCAATTCCGATACAATATCAGTTTTGCATCGTCACTGTGAACGTCCAAGGGTTACAGTGAAACTGCAGTGGTTCATCTGAAACTATTACGGAACTCATAGGATCGGTTCCAAACACAGATCGCTTAAAGTTTTACTCACTTTTAGAGAAGTCGGCATCGCGCCTGTTGTATTCAATTCCGATACAATATCAGTGTTGCATCGTCACTGTGAACGACCAAGGGTTACAGTGAACTTGCAGTGGTTCATCGGAAACTATTACTGAACTCATAGGATCGGTCCAAACACAGACCGCTTGAGGTATCACTCACTTGGACAGAAGTCGACATCGTGCCTGTTGTATTCAATTCCGATACAATGTCAGTGTTGCATCGTCACTGTGAACGTCCAATGGTTACAGTGAACCTGCAGTAGTTCATCGGAAACTATTACTGAACTCATAGAATCGGTTCCAAACACAGACCGCTTGAAGTATTACTCACTTGGACAGAAGTCGGCATCGTGCCTGTTGTATTCAATTCCGATACAATATCAGTGTTGCATCGTCACTGTGAACGTCCAAGGGTTACAGTGAACCTGCAGTGGTTCAACGGAAATTGTTACTGAACTCATAGGACTGGTTCCAAACACAGACCACTTGAAGTATTACACACTTGGACAGATGTTGGCTTCGTGCCTGTTGTATTCTATTCCGGTACAATATCAGTGTTGCATCGTCACTGTGAACGTCCAAGGGTTACAGTGAACCAGCAGTGATTCATTGGAAACTACTTCTGAACTCATAGGATCCGTTGCAAACACAGACGTCTTGAAGTATTACTCCCTTACCAGAAGTCGGCATAGTGCCTGTTGTATTCAATTCCGATACTATATCAGTGTTGC
The DNA here is from genome assembly GCF_023898315.1 of Schistocerca nitens. Taxonomy (NCBI): domain Eukaryota; kingdom Metazoa; phylum Arthropoda; class Insecta; order Orthoptera; family Acrididae; genus Schistocerca; species Schistocerca nitens. The sequence goes on from NC_064614.1 coordinate 1,287,454,114, forward strand.
ATCGTCACTGTGAACGTCCAAGGGTTACAGTGAACCTGCAGTGGTTCATCGGAAATTATTACTGAACTCATAGGACCGGTTCCAAACACAGACCACTTGAAGTATTACACACTTGGACAGATGTTGGCATCGTGCCTGTTGTATTCAATTCCGGTACAATATCAGTGTTGCATCGTCACTGTGAACGTCCAAGGGTTACAGTGAACCAGCAGTGATTCATTGGAAACTACTTCTGAATTCATAGGATCCGTTCCAAACACACACCAATTGAAGTATTACTCACTTGGACAGAAGACGGCATCGTGCCTGTTGTATTCAATTCCGATACAATATCAGTGTTGCATCGTCACTGTGAACGTCCAAGGGTTACAGTGAACCTGCAGTGGTTCATCGCAAACTATTACTGAACTCATAGGATCGGTTCCAAACACAGACCGCTTGAAGTATTACTCACTTGGACAGAAGTCGGCATCGTGCCTGTAGTATTCAATTCCGATACAATATCAGTTTTGCATCGTCACTGTGAACGTCCAAGGGTTACAGTGAAACTGCAGTGGTTCATCTGAAACTATTACGGAACTCATAGGATCGGTTCCAAACACAGATCGCTTGAAGTTTTACTCACTTGGAGAGAAGTCGGCATCGCGCCTGTTGTATTCAATTCCGATAAAATATCAGTGTTGCATCGTCACTGTGAACGACCAAGGGTTACAGTGAACTTGCAGTGGTTCATCGGAAACTATTACTGAACTCATAGGATCGGTCCAAACACAGACCGCTTGAGGTATCACTCACTTGGACAGAAGTCGACATCGTGCCTGTTGTATTCATTTCCGATACAATGTCAGTGTTGCATCGTCACTGTGAACATCCAATGGGTACAGTGAACCTGCAGTAGTTCATCGGAAACTATTACTGAACTCATAGAATCGGTTCCAAACACAGACCGCTTGAAGTATTACTCACTTGCACAGAAGCCGGCATAGTGCCTGTAGTATTCAATTCCGATACAATATCAGTTTTGCATCGTCACTGCGAACGTCCAAGGGTTACAGTGAAACTGCAGTGGTTCATCGGAAACTATTACTAAACTCATAGGATCGGTTCCAAACACAGATCGCTTGAAGTTTTACTCACTTGGAGAGAAGTCGGCATCGTGCCTGTTGTATTCAATTCCGATACAATTTCAGTGTTGCATCGTCACTGTGAACGACCATGGGTTACAGTGAACCTGCAGTGGTTCATCGGAAACTATTACTGAACTCATAGGATCGGTTCCAAACACAGACCGCTTGAAGTATTACTCACTTGGACAGAAGTCGGCATCGTGCCTGTTGCATTCATTTCCGATACAATATCAGTGTTGCATCGCCACTGTGAACGTCCAAGGGTTACAGTGAACCTGCAGTGGTTCATCGGAAACTATTATTAAACTCTTTGGATCGGTTCCAAACACAGACCGCTTGAAGTATTACTCACTTGGACAGAAGTCGGCATCGTGCCTGTAGTATTCAATTCCGATACAATATCAGTTTTGCATCGTCACTGTGAACGTCCAAGGGTTACAGTGAAACTGCAGTGGTTCATCTGAAACTATTACGGAACTCATAGGATCGGTTCCAAACACAGATCGCTTGAAGTTTTACTCACTTGGAGAGAAGTCGGCATCGCGCCTGTTGTATTCAATTCCGATACAATATCAGTGTTGCATCGTCACTGTGAACGACCAAGGGTTACAGTGAACTTGCAGTGGTTCATCGGAAACTATTACTGAACTCATAGGATTGGTCCAAACACAGACCGCTTGAGTTATCACTCACTTAGGCAGAAGTCGACATCGTGCCTGTTGTATTCAATTCCGATACAATGTCAGTGTTGCATCGTCACTGTGAACGTCCAATGGTTACAGTGAACCTGCAGTAGTTCATCGGAAAGTATTACTGAACTCATAGAATCGGTTCCAAACACAGACCGCTTGAAGTATTACTCACTTGGACAGAAGTCGGCATCGTGCCTGTTGTATTCAATTCCGATACAATATCAGTGTTGCATCGTCACTGTGAACGTCCAAGGGTTACAGTGAACCAGCAGTGATTCATTGGAAACTACTTCTGAACTCATAGGATCCGTTCCAAACACAGACCACTTGAAGTATTACTCACTTACCAGAAGTCGGCATAGTGCCTGTTGTATTCAATTCCGATACTATATCAGTGTTGCATCGTCACTGTGAACGTCCAAGGGTTTCAGTGAACCTGCAGTGGTTCATCGGAAACTATTACGGTTGTCATAGGATCGGTTCCAAACACAGACCGCTTGAAGTATTACTCACTTGGACAGAAGTCGGCATCGTGCCTGTTGTATTCAATTCCGATACAGTATCAGTGTTGCATCGTCACTGTGAACGTCCAAGATTTACAGTGAACCTACAGTGGTTCATCGGAAACTATTACTGAACTCATAGGATCCGTTCCAAACACAGACCGCTTGAAGTATCTCTCACTTGGACAGAAGTCGGCATCGTGCCTGTTGTATTCAATTCCGATACAATATCAGTGTTGCATCGTCACTGTGAACGTCCAAGGGTTACAGTGAACCTGCAGTGGTTCATCGGAAACTTTTACTAAACTCATAGGATCGGTTCCAAACACAGACCGCTTGAAGTATTACTCACTTGCACAGAAGTCGGCATCGTGCCTGTTGTATTCAATTCTGATACAATATCAGTGTTGCATCGTCACTGTGAACGTCCAAGGGTTACAGTGAACCTGCAGTGGTTCATCGGAAACTATTATTAAACTCTTTGGATCGGTTCCAAACACAGACCGCTTGAAGTATTACTCACTTGGACAGAAGTCGGCATCGAGCCTGTTGTATACAATTCCGATAAAATATCAGTGTTGCATCGTCACTGTGAACGTCCAAGGGTTTCAGTGAACCTGCAGTGGTTCATCGGAAACTATTACTGTAGTCATAGGATCGGTTCCAAACACAGACCGCTTCAAGTATTACTCACTTGGACAGAAGTCGGCATCGTGCCTGTTGTATTCAATTCCGATACAGTATCAGTGTTGCATCGTCACTGTGAACGTCCAAGGGTAACAGTGAACCTGCAGTGGTTCATCGGAAACTATTACTGAAGTCATAGGATCGGTTCTAAACACAGAACGCTTGAAGTATTACTCACTTGGACAGAAGTCGGCATCGTGCCTGTTGTATTCAATTCCGATACAATATCAGTGTTGCATCGTCACTGTGAACGTCCAAGGGTTACACTGAACCAGCAGTGATTCATTGGAAACTACTTCTGAACTCATAGGATCCGTTCAAAACACAGACCGCTTGAAGTATTACTCACGTGGACAGAAGACGGCATCGTGCCTTTTGTATTCAATTCCGATACAATATCAGTGTTGCATCGTCACTGTGAACGTCCAAGGGTTACAGTGAACCCGCAGTGGTTCATCGGAAACTATTACTGAACTCATAGGATCGGTTCCAAACACAGACCGCTTGAAGTATTACTCACTTGGACAGAAGTCGGCATCGTGCCTGTAGTATTCAATTCCGATACAATATCAGTTTTGCATCGTCACTGTGAGCGTCCAAGGGTTACAGTGAACCTGCAGTGGTTCATCGGAAACTATTACTAAACTCATTGGATCGGTTTCAAACACAGACCGCTTGAAGAATTACTCACATGAACAGAAGTCGACATCTTGCCTGTTGTATACAATTCCGATAAAATATCAGTGTTGCATCGTCACTGTGAGCGTCCAAGGGTTAAAGTGAACCGGCAGTGGTTCATCGAAAACTATTATTAAACTCATTGGATCGGTTCCAAACACAGACCGCTTGAAGTCTTACTCACTTGGACAGAAGTCGGCATCTTGCCTGTTGTATACAATTCCGATAAAATATCAGTGTTGCATCGTTACTGTGAACGTCCAAGGGTTACAGTGAACCTGCAGTGGTTCATCGGAAACTATTACTGAACTCATAGGATCGGTTCCAAACACAGACCGCTTGAAGTATCACTCCCTTGGACAAAAGTCGGCATCGTGCCTGTTGTATTCAATTCCGATACAATATCAGTGTTGCATCGTCACTGTGAACGTCCATGGGTTACAGTGAACCTGCAGTGGTTCATCGGAAACTATTACTGAACTCATAGGATCGGTTACAAACACAGACCGCTTGAAGTATTACTCACTTGGACAGAAGTCGGCATCGTGCCTGTTGTATTCAATTCCGATACAATATCAGTGTTGCATCGTCACTGTGAACGTCCAAGGGTTACAGTGAACCTGCAGTGATTCATCGGAAACTATTTCTGAAATCATAGGATTGGTTCCAAACACAGGCCGCTTGAAGTATTACTCACTTGGACAGAAGTCGGCATCGTGCCTGTTGTATTCAATTCCTATACAATATCAGTGTTGCATCGTCACTGTGAACGTCCAATGGTTACAGTGAACCTGAAGTGGTTTATCGGAAACTATTACTGAACTCATAGGATCGGTTCCAAACACAGACCAATTGAAGTATTACTCACTTGGACAGAAGAGGCATCGTGCCTGTTGTATTCAATTCCGATAGAATATTAGTGTTGCATCGTCACTGTTAACGTCCAAGGGTTACAGTGAACCTGCAGTGGTTCATCGGAAACTATTACTGAACTCATAGGGTCGGTTCCAAACACAGACCGCTTGAAGTATTACTCACTTGGACAGAAGTCGGCATCGTGCCTGTTGTATTCAATTCCGATACTATATCAGTGTTGCATCGTCACTGTGAACGTCCAAGGGTTACAGTGAACCTGTAGTGGTTCATCGGAAATTATTACTGAACTCATAGGACCGGTTCCAAACACAGACCACTTGAAGTATTACTCACTTGGACAGAAGTTGGCATCGTGCCTGTTGTATTCAATTCCGATACAATATCAGCGTTGCATCGTCACTGTGAACGTCCAAGGGTTACATTGAACCAGCAGTGATTCATTGGAAACTACTTCTGAACTCATAGGATCCGTTCAAAACACAGACCGCTTGAAGTATTACTCACCTGGACAAAAGACGGCATCGTGCATGTTGTATTCAATTCCGATACAATATCAGTGTTGCATCGTCACTGTGAACGTCCAAGGGTTACAGTGAACCTGCAGTGGTTCATCGGAAACTATTACTGAACTCATAGGATCGGTTCCAAAACCAGACCGCTTGAAGTATTACTCACTTGGACAGAAGTCGGCATCGTGCCTGTTGTATTCAATTCCGATACAATATCAGTTTTGCATCGTCACTGTGAGCGTCCAAGGGTTACAGTGAACCTGCAGTGGTACATCGGAAACTATTATTAAACTCATTGGATCGGTTCCAAACACAGATCGCTTGAAGAATTACTCACTTGAACAGAAGTCGACATCTTGCCTGTTGTATACAATTCCGATAAAATATCAGTGTTGCATCGTCACTGTGAGCGTCGAAGGGTTACAGAGAAGCTGCAGTGGTTCATCGAAAACTATTATTAAACTCATTGGATCGGTTCCAAACACAGACCGCTTGAAGTATTACTTACTTGGACAGAAGTCGGCATCGTGCGTGTTGTATTCAATTCCGATAAAATATCGGTGTTGCATCGTTACTGTGAACGTCCAAGGGTTACAGTGAACCTGCAGTGGTTCATCGGAAACTATTACTGTACTCATAGGATCGGTTCCAATCACAGACCGCTTAAAGCATCACTCACTTGGACAAAAGTCGGCATCGTGCCTGTTGTATTCAATTCCGATACAATATCAGTGTTGCATCGTCACTGTGAACGTCCATGGGTTACAGTGAATCTGCAGTGGTTCATCGGAAACTATTACTGAACTCATAGGATTGGTTCCAAACACAGACCGCTTGAAGTATTACTCACTTGGACAGAAGTCTGCATCGTGCCTGTTGTATTCAATTCCAATACAATATCAGTGTTGCATCGTCACTGTGAACGTCCAAGGGTTACAGTGAAGATGCAGTGGTTCATCGGAAACTATTATTAAACTCATTGGATCGGTTCCAAACACAGACCGCTTGAAGTATTACTCACTTAAACAAATGTCGGCATCGAGCCTGTTGTATTCAATTCTGATACAATATCAGTGTTGCATCGTCACTGTGAACGTCCAAGGGTTACAATGATCCGGCAGTGGTTCATCGGAAACTATAACTGAACTCATAGGATCGGTTCCAAACACAGACCGCTTGAAGTATTACTCACTTGGACAGAAGTCGGCATCGTGCCTGTTGTATTCTATTCCGATACAATATCAGTGTTGCATCGTCACTGTGGACGTCCAAGGGTTACAGTGAACCTGCAGTGGTTCATCGGAAACTATTACTGAACTCATAGGATCGGTTCCAAGCACAGACCGCTTGAAGTATTACTCACTTGCACAGAAGTCGGCATCGTGCCTGTTGTATTCAATTCCGATACAATATCAGTGTTGCATCGTCACTGTGAACGTCCAAGGGTTACAATGATCCGGCAGTGGTTCATCGGAAACTATTACTGAACTCATAGGATCGGTTCCAAAGACAGACCGCTTGAAGTATTACTCACTTGGACAGAAGTCGGCATCGTGCCTGTTGTATTCAATTCCGATTCAATATCAGTGTTGCATCGTCACTGTGAGCGTCCAAGGGTTACAGTGAACCTGCAGTGGTACATCGGAAACTATTACTGAACTCATAGGATCGGTTCCAATCACAGACCGCTTGAAGTACTACTCACTTGGACAGAAGTCTGCATCGTGCCTGTTGTATTCAATTCCGATACAGTATCAGTGTTGCATCGTCACTGTGAACGTCCAATGGTTACAGTGAACCTGAAGTGGTTTATCGGAAACTATTACTGAACCCATTGGATCGGTTCCAAACACAGACCAATTGAAGTATTACTCACTTGGACAGAAGAGGCATCGTGCCTGTTGTATTCAATTCCGATAGAATATTAGTGTTGCATCGTCACTGTTAACGTCCAAGGGTTACAGTGAACCTGCAGTGGTTCATCGGAAACTATTACTGAACTCATAGGGTCGGTTCCAAACACAGACCGCTTGAAGTATTACTCACTTGGACAGAAGTTGGCATCGTGCCTGTTGTATTCAATTCCGATACAATATCAGTGTTGCATCGTCACTGTGAACGTCCAAGGGTTACAATGATCCGGCAGTGGTTCATCGGAAACTATAACTGAACTCATAGGATCGGTTCCAAACACAGACCGCTTGAAGTATTACTCACTTAAACAAATGTCGGCATCGAGCCTGTTGTATTCAATTCTGATACAATATCAGTGTTGCATCGTCACTGTGAACGTCCAAGGGTTACAATGATCCGGCAGTTGTTCATCGGAAACTATAACTGAACTCATAGGATCGGTTCCAAACACAGACCGCTTGAAGTATTACTCACTTGGACAGAAGTCGGCATCTTGCCTGTTGTATACAATTCCGATAAAATATCAGTGTTGCATCGTTACTGTGAACGTCCAAGGGTTACAGTGAACCTGCAATGGTTCATCGGAAACTATTACTGAACTCATAGGATCGGTTCCAAACACAGACCGCTTGAAGTATCACTCCCTTGAACAAAAGTCGGCATCGTGCCTGTTGTATTCAATTCCGATACAATATCAGTGTTGCATCGTCACTGTGAACGTCCATGGGATACAGTGAACCTGCAGTGGTTCATCGGAAACTTTTACTGAACTCATAGGATCGGTTACAAACACAGACCGCTTGAAGTATTACTCACTTGGACAGAAGTCGGCATCGTGCCTGTTGTATTCAATTCCGATACAATATCAGTGTTGCATCGTCACTGTGAACGTCCAAGGGTTACAGTGAACCTGCAGTGATTCATCGGAAATTATTTCTGAAATCATAGGATTGGTTCCAAACACAGGCCGCTTGAAGTATTACTCACTTGGACAGAAGTCGGCATCGTGCCTGTTGTATTCAATTCCGATACAATATCAGTGTTGCATCGTCACTGTGAACGTCCAATGGTTACAGTGAACCTGAAGTGGTTTATCGGAAACTATTACTGAACTCATAGGATCGGTTCCAAACACAGACCAATTGAAGTATTACTCACTTGGACAGAAGAGGCATCGTGCCTGTTGTATTCAATTCCGATAGAATATTAGTGTTGCATCGTCACTGTTAACGTCCAAGGGTTACAGTGAACCTGCAGTGGTTCATCGGAAACTATTACTGAACTCATAGGGTCGGTTCCAAACACAGACCGCTTGAAGTATTACTCACTAGGACAGAAGTTGGCATCGTGCCTGTTGTATTCAATTCCGATACAATATCAGTGTTGCATCGTCACTGTGAACGTCCAAGGGTTACATTGAACCAGCAGTGATTCATTGGAAACTACTTCTGAACTCATAGGATCCGTTCAAAACACAGACCGCTTGAAGTATTACTCACCTGGACAAAAGACGGCATCGTGCATGTTGTATTCAATTCCGATACAATATCAGTGTTGCATCGTCACTGTGAACGTCCAAGGGTTACAGTGAACCTGCAGTGGTTCATCGGAAACTATTACTGAACTCATAGGATCGGTTCCAAAACCAGACCGCTTGAAGTATTACTCACTTGGACAGAAGTCGGCATCGTGCCTGTTGTATTCAATTCCGATACAATATCAGTTTTGCATCGTCACTGTGAGCGTCCAAGGGTTACAGTGAACCTGCAGTGGTTCATCGGAAACTATTATTAAACTCATTGGATCGGTTCCAAACACAGATCGCTTGAAGAATTACTCACTTGAACAGAAGTCGACATCTTGCCTGTTGTATACAATTCCGATAAAATATCAGTGTTGCATCGTCACTGTGAGCGTCGAAGGGTTACAGAGAAGCTGCAGTGGTTCATCGAAAACTATTATTAAACTCATTGGATCGGTTCCAAACACAGACCGCTTGAAGTATTACTTACTTGGACAGAAGTCGGCATCGTGCGTGTTGTATTCAATTCCGATACAATATCAGTGTTGCATCGTTACTGTGAACGTCCAAGGGTTACAGTGAACCTGCAGTGGTTCATCGGAAACTATTACTGTACTCATAGGATCGGTTCCAATCACAGACCGCTAAAAGTATCACTCACTTGGACAAAAGTCGGCATCGTGCCTGTTGTATTCAATTCCGATACAATATCAGTGTTGCATCGTCACTGTGAACGTCCATGGGTTACAGTGAATCTGCAGTGGTTCATCGGAAACTATTACTGAACTCATAGGATCGGTTCCAAACACAGACCGCTTGAAGTATTACTCACTTGGACAGAAGTCTGCATCGTGCCTGTTGTATTCAACTCCAATACAATATCAGTGTTGCATCGTCACTGTGAACGTCCAAGGGTTACAGTGAAGATGCAGTGGTTCATCGGAAACTATTATTAAACTCATTGGATCGGTTCCAAACACAGACCGCTTGAAGTATTACTCACTTAAACAAATGTCGGCATCGAGCCTGTTGTATTCAATTCTGATACAATATCAGTGTTGCATCGTCACTGTGAACGTCCAAGGGTTACAATGATCCGGCAGTGGTTCATCGGAAACTATAACTGAACTCATAGGATCGGTTCCAAACACAGACCGCTTGAAGTATTACTCACTTGGACAGAAGTCGGCATCGTGCCTGTTGTATTCTATTCCGATACAATATCAGTGTTGCATCGTCACTGTGGACGTCCAAGGGTTACAGTGAACCTGCAGTGGTTCATCGGAAACTATTACTGAACTCATAGGATCGGTTCCAAGCACAGACCGCTTGAAGTATTACTCACTTGCACAGAAGTCGGCATCGTGCCTGTTGTATTCAATTCCGATACAATATCAGTGTTGCATCGTCACTGTGAACGTCCAAGGGTTACAATGATCCGGCAGTGGTTCATCGGAAACTATTACTGAACTCATAGGATCGGTTCCAAAGACAGACCGCTTGAAGTATTACTCACTTGGACAGAAGTCGGCATCGTGCCTGTTGTATTCAATTCCGATTCAATATCAGTGTTGCATCGTCACTGTGAGCGTCCAAGGGTTACAGTGAACCTGCAGTGGTACATCGGAAACTATTACTGAACTCATAGGATCGGTTCCAATCACAGACCGCTTGAAGTACTACTCACTTGGACAGAAGTCTGCATCGTGCCTGTTGTATTCAATTCCGATACAGTATCAGTGTTGCATCGTCACTGTGAACGTCCAATGGTTACAGTGAACCTGAAGTGGTTTATCGGAAACTATTACTGAACCCATTGGATCGGTTCCAAACACAGACCAATTGAAGTATTACTCACTTGGACAGAAGAGGCATCGTGCCTGTTGTATTCAATTCCGATAGAATATTAGTGTTGCATCGTCACTGTTAACGTCCAAGGGTTACAGTGAACCTGCAGTGGTTCATCGGAAACTATTACTGAACTCATAGGGTCGGTTCCAAACACAGACCGCTTGAAGTATTACTCACTTGGACAGAAGTTGGCATCGTGCCTGTTGTATTCAATTCCGATACAATATCAGTGTTGCATCGTCACTGTGAACGTCCAAGGGTTACAATGATCCGGCAGTGGTTCATCGGAAACTATAACTGAACTCATAGGATCGGTTCCAAACACAGACCGCTTGAAGTATTACTCACTTAAACAAATGTCGGCATCGAGCCTGTTGTATTCAATTCTGATACAATATCAGTGTTGCATCGTCACTGTGAACGTCCAAGGGTTACAATGATCCGGCAGTTGTTCATCGGAAACTATAACTGAACTCATAGGATCGGTTCCAAACACAGACCGCTTGAAGTATTACTCACTTGGACAGAAGTCGGCATCTTGCCTGTTGTATACAATTCCGATAAAATATCAGTGTTGCATCGTTACTGTGAACGTCCAAGGGTTACAGTGAACCTGCAATGGTTCATCGGAAACTATTACTGAACTCATAGGATCGGTTCCAAACACAGACCGCTTGAAGTATCACTCCCTTGAACAAAAGTCGGCATCGTGCCTGTTGTATTCAATTCCGATACAATATCAGTGTTGCATCGTCACTGTGAACGTCCATGGGATACAGTGAACCTGCAGTGGTTCATCGGAAACTTTTACTGAACTCATAGGATCGGTTACAAACACAGACCGCTTGAAGTATTACTCACTTGGACAGAAGTCGGCATCGTGCCTGTTGTATTCAATTCCGATACAATATCAGTGTTGCATCGTCACTGTGAACGTCCAAGGGTTACAGTGAACCTGCAGTGATTCATCGGAAATTATTTCTGAAATCATAGGATTGGTTCCAAACACAGGCCGCTTGAAGTATTACTCACTTGGACAGAAGTCGGCATCGTGCCTGTTGTATTCAATTCCGATACAATATCAGTGTTGCATCGTCACTGTGAACGTCCAATGGTTACAGTGAACCTGAAGTGGTTTATCGGAAACTATTACTGAACTCATAGGATCGGTTCCAAACACAGACCAATTGAAGTATTACTCACTTGGACAGAAGAGGCATCGTGCCTGTTGTATTCAATTCCGATAGAATATTAGTGTTGCATCGTCACTGTTAACGTCCAAGGGTTACAGTGAACCTGCAGTGGTTCATCGGAAACTATTACTGAACTCATAGGGTCGGTTCCAAACACAGACCGCTTGAAGTATTACTCACTTGGACAGAAGTTGGCATCGTGCCTGTTGTATTCAATTCCGATACAATATCAGTGTTGCATCGTCACTGTGAACGTCCAAGGGTTACATTGAACCAGCAGTGATTCATTGGAAACTACTTCTGAACTCATAGGATCCGTTCAAAACACAGACCGCTTGAAGTATTACTCACCTGGACAAAAGACGGCATCGTGCATGTTGTATTCAATTCCGATACAATATCAGTGTTGCATCGTCACTGTGAACGTCCAAGGGTTACAGTGAACCTGCAGTGGTTCATCGGAAACTATTACTGAACTCATAGGATCGGTTCCAAAACCAGACCGCTTGAAGTATTACTCACTTGGACAGAAGTCGGCATCGTGCCTGTTGTATTCAATTCCGATACAATATCAGTTTTGCATCGTCACTGTGAGCGTCCAAGGGTTACAGTGAACCTGCAGTGGTTCATCGGAAACTATTATTAAACTCATTGGATCGGTTCCAAACACAGATCGCTTGAAGAATTACTCACTTGAACAGAAGTCGACATCTTGCCTGTTGTATACAATTCCGATAAAATATCAGTGTTGCATCGTCACTGTGAGCGTCGAAGGGTTACAGAGAAGCTGCAGTGGTTCATCGAAAACTATTATTAAACTCATTGGATCGGTTCCAAACACAGACCGCTTGAAGTATTACTTACTTGGACAGAAGTCGGCATCGTGCGTGTTGTATTCAATTCCGATAAAATATCAGTGTTGCATCGTTACTGTGAACGTCCAAGGGTTACAGTGAACCTGCAGTGGTTCATCGGAAACTATTACTGTACTCATAGGATCGGTTCCAATCACAGACCGCTAAAAGTATCACTCACTTGGACAAAAGTCGGCATCGTGCCTGTTGTATTCAATTCCGATACAATATCAGTGTTGCATCGTCACTGTGAACGTCCATGGGTTACAGTGAATCTGCAGTGGTTCATCGGAAACTATTACTGAACTCATAGGATCGGTTCCAAACACAGACCGCTTGAAGTATTACTCACTTGGACAGAAGTCTGCATCGTGCCTGTTGTATTCAACTCCAATACAATATCAGTGTTGCATCGTCACTGTGAACGTCCAAGGGTTACAGTGAAGATGCAGTGGTTCATCGGAAACTATTATTAAACTCATTGGATCGGTTCCAAACACAGACCGCTTGAAGTATTACTCACTTAAACAAATGTCGGCATCGAGCCTGTTGTATTCAATTCTGATACAATATCAGTGTTGCATCGTCACTGTGAACGTCCAAGGGTTACAATGATCCGGCAGTGGTTCATCGGAAACTATAACTGAACTCATAGGATCGGTTTCAAACACAGACCGCTTGAAGTATTACTCACTTGGACAGAAGTCGGCATCGTGCCTGTTGTATTCTATTCCGATACAATATCAGTGTTGTATCGTCACTGTGGACGTCCTAGGGTTACAGTGAACCTGCAGTGGTTCATCGGAAACTATTACTGAACTCATAGGATCGGTTCCAAGCACAGACCGCTTGAAGTATTACTCACTTGCACAGAAGTCGGCATCGTGCCTGTTGTATTCAATTCCGATACAATATCAGTGTTGCATCGTCACTGTGAACGTCCAAGGGTTACAATGATCCGGCAGTGGTTCATCGGAAACTATTACTGAACTCATAGGATCGGTTCCAAAGACAGACCGCTTGAAGTATTACTCACTTGGACAGAAGTCGGCATCGTGCCTGTTGTATTCAATTCCGATACAATATCAGTGTTGCATCGTCACTGTGAATGTCCAAGGGTTAAAGTGAACCTGCAGCGGTTCATCGGAAACTATTACTGAACTCATAGGGTCGGTTCCAAACACAGGCCGCCTGAAGTATTACTCACTTGGACAGAAGTCGGCATCTTGCCTGTTGTATTCAATTCCGATACAATATCAGTGTTGCATCGTCACTGTGAACGTCCAGGGTTACAGTGAACCTGCAGTGGTCCATCGGAAACTATTACTGAACTCATAGGATCGGTTCCAAACACATACCGCTTGAAGTATTACTCACATGGACAGAAGTCGCCATGGTGGCTGTTGTTTTCAATTCCGATACAATATCAGTGTTGCATCGTCACTGTGAACGTCCAAGGGATACAGTGAACCTGCAGTGGTTCATCGGAAACTATTACTGAACTCATAGGATTGGTTCCAAGCACAGACCGCTTGAAGAATTACTCACTTGCGCAGAAGTCGGCATCGTGCCTGTTGTATTCAATTCCGATACAATATCAGTGTTGCATCGTCACTGTGAACGTCCAAGGGTTACAGTGAACCTGCAGTGGTTCATCGGTAACTATTACTGAAGTCATAGGATCGGTTCCAAGCACAGATCGCTTGAAGTATTACTCATTTGGACAGAAGTCGGCATGGTGCCTGTTGTATTCAATTCCGATACAATATCAGTGTTGCATCGTCACTGTTAACGTCCAAGGGTTAAAGTGAACCGGCAGTGGTTCATCGGAAACTATTATTAAACTCATTGAATCGGATCCAAACACAGACCGCTTGAAGTATTACTCACTTAAACAGAAGTCGGCATCTTGCCTGTTGTATTCAATTCCGATACAATATCAGTGTTGCATCGTCACTGTGAACGTCCAAGGGTTACAATGATCCTGCATTGGTTCATCGGAAACTATTACTGAACTCATAGGATCGGTTACAAACACAGACCGCTTGAAGTAGTACTCACTTGGACAGAAGTCGGCATCGTGCTGTTGTATTCAATTCCGATACAATATCAGTGTTGCATCGTCACTGTGAACGTCCAAGGGTTACAATGATCCTGCAGTGGTTCATCGGAAACTATTACTGAACTCATAGGATCGGTTACAAACACAGACCGCTTGAAGTATTACTCACTTGGACAGAAGTTGGCATCGTGCCTGTTGTATTCAATTCCGATACAATATCAGTGTTGCATCGTCACTGTGAACGTCCAAGGGTTACAGTGAACCTGCAGTGGTTCATCGGTAACTATTACTGAAGTCATAGGATCGGTTCCAAACACAGAACGCTTGAAGTATTACTCACTTGGACAGAAGTAGGCATGGTTCCTGTTGAATTCAATTCCGATACAATATCAGTGTTGCATCGTCACTGTGAACGTCCAAGGGTTAAAGTGAACCGGCAGTGGTTCATCGGAAACTATTATTAAACTCGTTGAATCGGTTCCAAACACAGACCGCTTGAAGTATTACTCACTTAAACAGAAGTCGGCATCTTGCCTGTTGTATTCATTTCCGATACAATATCAGTGTTGCATCGTCACTGTGAACGTCCAAGGGTTACAATGATCCTGCAGTGGTTCATCGGAAACTATTACTGAACTCATAGGATCGGTTACAAACACAGACCGCTTGAAGTAGTACTCACTTGGAGAGAAGTCGGCATCGTGCCTGTTGTATTCAATTCCGATACAATATCAGTGTTACATCGTCACTGTGAACGTCCATGGGTTACAGTGAACCTGCAGTGGTTCATCGGAATCTATTATTAAACTCATTGGATCGGTTCCAACACAGACCGCTTGAAGAATTACTCACTTGAACAGAAGTCGACATCTTGCCTGTTGTATACAATTCCGATAAAATATCAGTGTTGCATCGTCACTGTGAGCGTCGAAGGGTTACAGTGAAGCTGCAGTGGTTCATCGAAAACTATTATTAAACTCATTGGATCGGTTCCAAACACAGACCGCTTGAAGTATTACTTACTTGGACAGAAGTCGGCATCGTGCCTGTTGTATACAATTCCGATAAAATATCAGTGTTGCATCGTTACTGTGAACGTCCAAGGGATACAATGTACCTGCAGTGGTTCATCGGAAACTTTTACTGAACTCATAGGAATCGTTACAAACAGAGACCGCTTCAAGTATTACTCTCTTGGACAGAAGTCGGCATCGTGCCTGTTGTAGTCAATTCCGCTTCAATATCAGTGTTACATCGTCACTGTGAACGTCCAAGGGTTACAGTGAACCTGCAGTGGTTCATCGGAAACTATTACTGAACTCATAGAATCGGTTCAAAACACAGATCGCTTGAAGTATTACTCACTTGGACAGAAGTCGGCATCGTGCCTGTTGTATTCAATTCCGATACAATATCAGTGTTACATCGTCACTGTGAACGACCAGGGGTTACAGTGAACCTGCAGTGGTTCATCGTAAACTATTACAGAAGTCATAGTATCGGTTCCAAACACAGACAACTTGAAGTATTACTCACTTGGACAGAAGTGGGCATCGTGCCTGTTGTATTCAATTCCGATACAATATCATTGTTGCATCGTCACTGTGAACGTTCAAGGGTTACAGTGAACCTTCAGTGGTTCATCGTAAACTATTACTGAACTCATAGGTTCGGTTCCAAACACAGACCGCTTGATGTATTACTCACTTGGACAGAAGTCGGCATCGTGCCTGTTGTATTCAATTCCGATACAATATCAGTGTTGCATAGTCACTGTGAACGTCCAAGGGTCACAGTGAACCTGCAGTGGTTCATCGGAAACTATTACATGACTAATTGGATCGGTTCCAAACACAGACCGCTTGAAGTATTACTCACTTGGACAGAAGTCGGCATCGTGCCTGTTGTATTAAATTCCGATACAATATCAGTGTTGCATCGTCACTGTGATCGTCCAGGGGTTGCAGTGAACCTGCAGTTGTTCATCGGAAACTATTACTGAACTCATAGGATCGGTTCCAAACACAGACCGCTTGAAGCATTACTCACTTGAACAGAAGTCGGCTTCGTGCCTGTTGTATTCAATTCCGAATTAATATCAGTCTTGCATCGTCACTGTGAACGTTCAAGGGCTACAGTGAACCTGCAGTGGTTCATCGTAAACTATTACTGAACTCATAGGTTCGGTTCCAAGCACAGACCGCTTGATGTATTACTCACTTGGACAGAAGTCGCCATTGTGCCTGTTGTATTCAATTCCGTTGCAATATCAGTGTTGGATCGTCACTGTGAACGTCCAAGGGTTACAGTGAACCTGCAGTGGTTCATCGGAAATTATTACTGAACTCATTGGATCGGTTCCAAACACAGACCGCTTGAAGTATCACTCACTTGGACAGAAGTCGGCATCGTGCCTGTTGTATTCAATTCCGATACAATATCAGTGTTGCATCGATACTGTGAACGTCCAGGGGTTACAGTGAACCTGCAGTGGTTCATCGGAACCTATTACTGAACTCATAGGATCGGTTCCAAACACAGACCGCTTGAAGTATTACTCATTTGGACAGAAGTCGGCATCGTGTCTGTTGTATTCAATTACGATACAATATCAGTGTTGCATCGTCACTGTGAACGTCCAGGGTTACAGTGAACCTGCAGTGGTTCATCGGAAACTATTACTGAACTCATAGGATCGGTTCCAAACACATACCGCTTGAAGTATTACTCACATGGACAGAAGTCGCCATGGTGCCTGTTGTTTTCAATTCCGATACAATATCTGTGTTGCATCGTCACTGTGAACGTCCAAGGGTTACAGTGAACCTGCAGTGGTTCATCGGAAACTATTACTGAACTCATAGGATTGGTTCCAAACACAGACCGCTTGAAGAATTACTCACTTGCGCAGAAGTCGGCATCGTGCCTGTTGTATTCAATTCCGATACAATATCAGTGTTGCATCGTCACTGTGAACGTCCAAGGGTTACAGTGAACCTTCAGTGGTTCATCGGTAACTATTACTGAAGTCATAGGATCGGTTCCAAGCACAGAACGCTTGAAGTATTACTCATTTGGACAGAAGTCTGCATGGTGCCTGTTGTATTCAATTCCGATACAATATCAGTGTTGCATCGTCACTGTTAACGTCCAAGGGTTAAAGTGAACCGGCTGTGGTTCATCGGAAACTATTATTAAACTCATTGAATCGGATCCAAACACAGACCGCTTGAAGTATTACTCACTTAAACAGAAGTCGGCATCTTGCCTGTTGTATTCAATTCCGATAAAATATCAGTGTTGCATCGTCACTGTGAACGTCCAAGGGTTACAATGATCCTGCAGTGGTTCATCGGAAACTATTACTGAACTCATAGGATCGGTTACAAACACAGACCGCTTGAAGTAGTACTCACTTGGACAGAAGTCGGCATCGTGCTGTTGTATTCAATTTTGATACAATATCAGTGTTGCATCGTCACTGTGAACGTCCAAGGGTTACAATGATCCTGCAGTGGTTCATCGGAAACTATTACTGAACTCATAGGATCGGTCACAAACACAGACCGCTTGAAGTATTATTCACTTGGACAGAAGTTGGCATCGTGCCTGTTGTATTCAATTCCGATACAATATCAGTGTTGCATCGTCACTGTGAACGTCCAAGGGCTACAGTGAACCTGCAGTGGTTCATCGGAAACTATTACTGAACTCATAGGGTCGGTTCCAAACACAGGCCGCCTGAAGTATTACTCACTTGGACAGAAGTCGGCATCTTACCTGTTGTATTCAATTCCGATACAATATCAGTGTTGCATCGTCACTGTGAACGTCCAGGGTTACAGTGAACCTGCAGTGGTTCATCGGAAACTATTACTGAACTCATAGGATCGGTTCCAAACACATACCGCTTGAAGTATTACTCACATGGACAGAAGTCGCCATGGTGCCTGTTGTTTTCAATTCCGATACAATATCAGTGTTGCATCGTCACTGTGAACATCCGAGGGTTACAGTGAACCTGCAGTGGTTCATCGGTAACTATTACTGAAATCATAGGATCGGTTCCAAACACAGAACGCTTGAAGTATTACTCACTTGGACAGAAGTCGGCATGGTTCCTGTTGAATTCAATTCCGATACAATATCAGTGTTGCATCGTCACTGTGAACGTCCAAGGGTTAAAGTGAACCGGCAGTGGTTCATCGGAAACTATTATTAAACTCATTGAATCGGTTCCAAACACAGACCGCTTGAAGTATTACTCACTTAAACAGAAGTCGGCATCTTGCCTGTTGTATTCAATTCCGATACAATATCAGTGTTGCATCGTCACTGTGAACGTCCAAGGGTTACAATGATCCTGCAGTGGTTCATCGGAAACTATTACTGAACTCATAGGATCGGTTACAAACACAGACCGCTTGAAGTAGTACTCACTTGGAGAGAAGTCGGCATCGTGCCTGTTGTATTCAATTCCGATACAAAATCAGTGTTACATCGTCACTGTGAACGTCCATGGGTTACAGTGAACCTGCAGTGGTTCATCGGAAACTATTACTGAACTCATAGGATCGGTTCCAAACACAGACCGCTTGAAGTATTACTCACTTGGACAGAAGTCGGCTTCGTGCCTGTTGTATTCAATTCCGATACAATATCAGTGTTGCATCGTCACTGTGAACGTCCAAGGGTTACAGTGAACCTGCAGTGGTTCATCGGAAGCTATTACTGAACTCATAGGATCGGTTCCAAGCACAGACCGCTTGAAGTATTACTCACTTGGACAAAAGTCGGCATCGTGCCTGTTGTATTCAATTCCGATACAATATCAGTGTTGCATCGTCACTGTGAACGTCCAGGGGTTACAGTGAACCTGCAGTGGTTCATCGGAAACTATTACAGATCTCATAGTATCGGTTCCAAACACAGACCGCTTGAAGTATTACTCACTTGGACAGAAGTCGGCTTCGTGCCTGTTGTATTCAATTCCGATACAATATCATTGTTGCATCGTCACTGTGAACGTTCAAGGGTTACAGTGAACCTGCAGTGGTTCATCGTAAACTATTACTGAACTCATAGGGTCGGTTCCAAACACAGACAGCTTGAAGTATTACTCACTTGGACAGAAGTCGGCATCGTGCCTGTTGTATTCAATTCCGATACAATATCAGTGTTGCATCGTCACTGTGAACGTCCAAGGGTTACAGTGAACCTGCAGTGGTTCATTGGAAACTATTACTGAACTCATAGGATCGGTTCCAAACACAGACCGCTTAAATTATTGCTCACTTTGAGAGAAGTCGGCATCGTGTTTGTTGTAGACATTTCCGACACAATATCAGTGTTGTATCGTCACTGTGAACGACCAAGGGTTACAGTGAACCTGCAGTGGTTCATCGGAAATTGTTACTGAATTCATAGGATCGGTTCCAAACACAGACCGCATGAAGTTTTACTCACTTGGACAGAAGTCAACATCGTGCCTGTTGTATTCAATTCCGATAAAATATCAGTGTTGCATCGTCAATCAGGAGGGTCCAAAGGTAACAGTGAACCTGCAGAGGTTCATCGGAAACTATTACTGAACTCATAGGGTCGGTTCCAAACACAGACAGCTTGAAGTATTACTCACTTGGACAGAAGACGGCATCGCGCCTGTTGTATTCAATTCCGATACAATATAAGTGTTGCATCGTCACTGTGATCGTTCAAGGGTTAAAGTGAACCTGCAGTGGTTCATAGGAAACTATTACAGAACGCATTGGATCGGGTCCAAACACAGCCCGCTTGAAGTATTACTCACTTGGACAGAAGTCGGCAACGTGCCTGTTGTATTCAATTCCGATTCAATATCAGTGATGCATCGTCACTGTGAACGTCCAAGGGTTACAGTGAACCTGCAGTGGTTCATCGGAAACTATTACTGAACTCATAGGATCGGTTCCAAGCACAGACCGCTTGAAGCGTTACTCACTTGGACAGAAGTCGGCATCGTGCCTGTTGTATTCAATTCCGATACAATATCAGTGTTGCATCGTCACTGAGAACGTCCAAGGGTTATTGTGAACCCGCAGTGGTTCATTGGAAACTATTACTGAAGTCATAGGATCGGTTCCAAACACAGATCGCTTGAAGTATTACTCACTTGGACAGAAGTCGGCATCGTGCTCTGTTGTATTCAATTCCGATACAATATCAGTGTTGCATCGTATCAGTGAACGACCAAAGGTTACAGTGAACCTACAGTGGTTCATCGGAAATTGTTACTGAACTCATAGGATCGGTTCCAAACACAGACCGCTTGAAGTATTACTCACTTGGACAGAAGTCGGCATCGTGCCTGTTGTATTCAATTCCGATAGAATATCAGTGTTGCATCGTCACTATGAACGTCCAAGGGTTACAGTGGAACCGCAGTGGTTCATCGGAAACTATTACTGAACTCATAGGATGGGTTCCAAACACAGACCGCTTGAAGTATTACTCACTTGGACAGAAGTCGGCATTGTGCCAGTTGTATTCAATTCCGATACAATATCAGTGTTGGATCGTCACTGTGAACGTCCAAGGGTTACAGTGAACCTACAGTCGTTCATCGGAAATTATTACTGGACTCATAGGATCGGTTCCAAACACAGACCGCTTGAAGTATTACTCAGTTGGACAGAAGTCGGCATCGTGCCTGTTGTATTCAATTCCAATACAATATCAGTGTTGCATCGTCACTGTGAACGTCCAGGGGTTACAGTGAACCTGCAGTGGTTCATCGGAAACTATTACAGATCTCATAGTATCGGTTCCAAACACAGACCGCTTGAAGTATTACTCACTTGGACAGAAGTCGGCTTCGTGCCTGTTGTATTCAATTCCGATACAATATCATTGTTGCATCGTCACTGTGAACGTTCAAGGGTTACAGTGAACCTGCAGTGGTTCATCGTAAACTATTACTGAACTCATAGGTTCGGTTGCAAACACAGACCGCTTGATGTATTACTCACTTGGACAGAAGTCGGCATCGTGCCTGTTGTATTCAATTCCGCTACAATATCAGTGTTACATCGTCACTGTGAACGTCCAAGGGTTACAGTGAACCTGCAGTGGTTCATCGGAAACTATTACTGAAGTCATAGGATCGGTTCCAAACACAGAACGCTTGAAGTATTACTCACTTGGTCAGAATTCGGCATCGTGCCTGTTGTATTCAATTCCGATACAATATCATTGTTGCATCGTCACTGTGGACGTCAAAGGGTTACAGTGAACCTGCAGTGGTTCATTGGAAACTATTACTGAACTCATAGGATCGGTTCCAAACACAGACCGCTTGAAGTATTACTCACTTGGACAGAAGTCGGCATCGTTTATGTTGTATTCAATTCCGATACAATATCAGTGTTGCATCGTCACTGTGAACGTCCAAGGGTTACAGTGAACCTGCAGTGGTTCTTCGTAAACTATTACTGAACTCATAGGATCGGTTCCAAACACAGACCGCTTGAAGTATTACTTACTTGGACAGAAGTCGGCATCGTTCCTGTTGCATTCAATTCCGATACAATATCAGTGTTGCATCGTCACTGTGAACTTCCAAGGGTTAAAGTGAACCGGCAGTGGTTCATCGGAAACCATTATTAAACTCATTGAATCGGTTCCAAACACAGACCGCTTGAAGTATTACTCACTTAAACAGAAGTCGGCATCTTGCCTGTTGTATTCAATTCCGATACAATATCAGTGTTGCATCGTCACTGTGAACGTCCAAGGGTTAAAATGATCCTGCAGTGGTTCATCGGAAACTATTACTGAACTCATAGGATCGGTTACAAACACAGACCGCTTGAAGTAGTACTCACTTGGACAGAAGTCGGCATCGTGCCTGTTGTATTCAATTCCGATACAATATCAGTGTTACATCGTCACTGCTAACGTCCATGGGTTACAGTGAACCTGCAGTGGTTCATCGGAAATTATTACTGAACTCATAGGATCGGTTCCAAACACAGACCGCTTGAAGTATTACTCACTTGGACAGAAGTCGGCTTCGTGCCTGTTGTATTCAATTCCGATAGAATATCAGTGTGACATCGTCACTGTGAACGTCCAAGGGTTACAGTGAACCTGCAGTGGTTCATCGGAAGCTATTACTGAACTCATAGGATCGGTTCCATGCACAGACCGCTTGAAGTATTACTCACTTGGACAAAAGTCGGCATCGTGCCTGTTGTATTCAATTCCGATACAATATCAGTGTTGCATCGTCACTGTGAACGTCCAGGGGTTACAGTGAACCTGCAGTGGTTCATCGGAAACTATTACAGATCTCATAGTATCGGTTCCAAACACAGACCGCTTGAAGTATTACTCACTTGGACAGAAGTCGGCATCGTGCCTGTTGTATTCAATTCCGATACAATATCATTGTTGCATCGTCACTGTGAACGTTCAAGGGTTACAGTGAACCTGCAGTGGTTCATCGTAAACTATTACTGAACTCATAGGTTCGGTTGCAAACACAGACCACTTGATGTATTACTCACTTGGACAGAAGTCGGCATCGTGCCTGTTGTATTCAATTCCGCTACAATATCAGTGTTACATCGTCACTGTGAACGTCCAAGGGTTACAGTGAACCTACAGTGGTTCATCGGAAACTATTACTGAAGTCATAGGATCGGTTCCAAACACAGAACGCTTGAAGTATTACTCACTTGGACAGAATTCGGCATCGTGCCTGTTGTATTCAATTCCGATACAATATCATTGTTGCATCGTCACTGTGGACGTCAAAGGGTTACAGTGAACCTGCGGTGGTTCTTTGGAAACTATTACTGAACTCATAGGATCGGTTCCAAACACAGACCGTTTGAAGTATTACTCACTTGGACAGAAGTCGGCATCGTGTATGTTGTATTCAATTCCGATACAATATCAGTGTTGCATCGTCACTGTGAACGTCCAAGGGTTACAGTGAACCTGCAGTGGTTCTTCGGAAACTATTACTGAACTCATAGGATCGGTTCCAAACACAGACCGCTTGAAGTATTACTCACTTGGACAGAAGTCGGCATCGTTCCTGTTGCATTCAATTCCGATACAATATCAGTGTTGCATCGTATCAGTGAACGACCAAAGGTAACAGTGAACCTACAGTGGTTCATCGGAAATTGTTACTGAACTCATAGGATCGGTTCCAAACACAGACCGCTTGAAGTATTACTCACTTGGACAGAAGTCGGCATCGTGCCTGTTGTATTCAATTCCGATACAATATCAGTGTTGCATCGTCACTGTGAACGTCCAAGGATTACAGTGAACCTGCAGTGGTTCATTGGAAACTATTACTGAACTCATAGGGTCGGTTCCAAACACAGACAGCTTGAAGTATTACTCACTTGGACAGAAGACGGCATCGCGCTGTTGTATTCTATTCCGATACAATATCAGTGTTACATCGTCACTGTGATCGTTCAAGTTTACAGTGAACCTGCAGTGGTTCATAGGAAACTATTACTGAACGCATAGGATAGGGTCCAAACACAGCCCGCTTGAAGTATTACTCACTTGGACAGAAGTCGGCAACGTGCCTGTTGTATTCAATTCCGATACAATATCAGTGATGCATCGTCACTGTGAACGTCCAAGGGTTACAGTGAACCTGCAGTGGTTCATCGGAAACTATTACTGAACTCATAGGATCGGTTCCAAGCACAGACCGCTTGAAGCGTTACTCACTTGGACAGAAGTCGGCATCGTGCCTGTTGTAATCAATTCCGATACAATATCAGTGTTGCATCGTCACTGAGAACGTCCAAGGGTTATTGTGAACCCGCAGTGGTTCATTGGAAACTATTACTGAAGTCATAGGATCGGTTCCAAACACAGATCGCTTGAAGTATTACTCACTTGGACAGTAGTCGGCATCGTGCCTGTTGTATTCAATTCCGATACAATATCAGTGTTGCATCGTATCAGTGAACGACCAAAGGTAACAGTGGACCTACAGTGGTTCATCGGAAATTGTTACTGAACTCATAGGATCGGTTCCAAACACAGACCGCTTGAAGTATTACTCACTTGGACAGAAGTCGGCATCGTGCCTGTTGTATTCAATTCCGATACAATATCAGTGTTGCATCGTCACTATGAACGTCCAAGGGTTACAGTGAAACCGCAGTGGTTCATCGGAAACTATTACTGAACTCATAGGATGGGTTCCAAACACAGACCGCTTGAAGTATTACTCACTTGGACAGAAGTCGGCATTGTGCCAGTTGTATTCAATTCCGATACAATATCAGTGTTGGATCGTCACTGTGAACGTCCAAGGGTTACAGTGAACCTACAGTGGTTCATCGGAAATTATTACTGAACTCATAGGATCGGTTCCAAACACAGACCGCTTGAAGTATTACTCACTTGGACAGAAGTCGGCATCGTGCCTGTTGTATTCAATTCCGATACAATATCAGTGTTGCATCGTCACTGTGAACGTCCAAGGGTTACAGTGATGCTGCAGTGGTTCATCGGAAACTATTACTGAATTCATAGGATCGGTTGCAAACACAGACCGCTTGAAGTTTACTCACTTGGACAGAAGTCGGCATCGTGCCTGTTGTATTCAATTCCGATACAATATCAATGTTGAATCGTCACTGTGAACGTCCAAGGGTTACAGTGAACATGCAGTGGTTCATCGGAAAATATTACTGAGCTCATAGGTTCGGTTCCAAACACAGAGCGCTTGATGTATTACTCACTTGGACAGAAGTCGGCATCGCGCCTGTTCTATTCAATTCCGATACAATATCAGTGTTGCATCGTCAATGTGAACGTCCAAGGGTTACAGTGAACCTGCAGTGGTTCATCGGTAACTATTACTGAAGTCATAGAATCGGTTCCAAACACAGGCCGCTTGAAGTATTACTCACTTGGACAGAAGTCGGCATCGTGCCTGTTGTATTCAATTCCGATACAATATCAGTGTTGCATCGTCACTGTGAACGTCCAGGGGTTACAGTGAACCTGCAGTGGTTCATCGGAAACTATTACTGAACTCATAGGATCGGTTCCAAACGCAGACCGTTTGAAGTATTACTCACTTGGACAGAAGTCGGCATCGTACCTGTCCTATTAAATTCCGATACAATATCAGTGTTGGATCGTCAATCAGGAAGGTCCAAAGGTAACAGTGAGCCTGCATTGGTTCATCGGAAACTATTACTGAACTCATAGGGTCGGTTCCAAACACCGACAGCTTGAAGTATTACTCACTTGGACAGAAGTCGGCATCGTGTATGTTGTATTCAATTCCGATACAATATCAGTGTTGCATCGTCACTGTGAACGTCCAAGGGTTACAGTGAACCTGCAGTGGTTCTTCGGAAACTATTACTGAACTCATAGGATCGGTTCCAAACACAGACCGCTTGAAGTATTACTCACTTAGACAGAAGTCGTCATCGTTCCTGTTGCATTCAATTCCGATACAATATCAGTGTTGCATCGTCACTGTGAACGTCCAAGGGTTAAAGTGAACCGGCAGTGGTTCATCGGAAACTATTATTAAACTCATTGAATCGGTTCCAAACACAGACCACTTGAAGTATTACTCACTTAAACAGAAGTCGGCATCTTGCCTGTTGTATTCAATTCCGATACAATATCAGTGTTGCATCGTCACTGTGAACGTCCAAGGGTTAAAATGATCCTGCAGTGGTTCATCGGAAACTATTACTGAACTCATAGGATCGGTTACAAACACAGACCGCTCCAAGTAGTACTCACTTGGACAGAAGTCGTGCATCGTGCTTGTTGTATTCAATTCCGATACAATATCAGTGTTACATCGTCACTGTGAACGTCCATGGGTTACAGTGAACCTGCAGTGGTTCATCGGAAACTATTACTGAACTCATAGGATCGGTTCCAAACACAGACCGCTTGAAGTATTACTCACTTGGACAGAAGTCGGCTTCGTGCCTGTTGTATTCAATTCCGATACAATATCAGTGTTGCATCGTCACTGTGAACGTCCAAGGGTTACAGTGAACCTGCAGTGGTTCATCGGAAGCTATTACTGAACTCATAGGATCGGTTCCATGCACAGACCGCATGAAGTATTACTCACTTGGACAGAAGTCGGCATCGTGCCTGTTGTATTCAATTCCGATACAATATCATTGTTGCATCGTCACTGTGAACGTTCAAGGGTTACAGTGAACCTGCAGTGGTTCATCGTAAACTATTACTGAACTCATAGGTTCGGTTGCAAACACAGACCGCTTCATGTATTACTCACTTGGACAGAAGTCGGCATCGTGCCTGTTGTATTCAATTCCGCTACAATATCAGTGTTACATCGTCACTGTGAACGTCCAGGGGTTACAGTGAACCTGCAGTGGTTCATCGGAAACTATTACTGAAGTCATAGGATCGGTTCCAAACACAGAACGCTTGAAGTATTACTCACTTGGACAGAATTCGGCATCGTGGCTGTTGTATTCAATTCCGATACAATATCATTGTTGCATCGTCACTGTGGACGTCAAAGGGTTACAGTGAACCTGCAGTGGTTCATTGGAAACTATTACTGAACTCATAGGATCGGTTCCAAACACAGACCGCTTGAAGTATTACTCACTTGGACAGAAGTCGGCATCGTGTATGTTGTATTCAATTCCGATACAATATCAGTGTTGCATCGTCACTGTGAACGTCCAAGGGTTACAGTGAACCTGCAGTGGTTCATTGGAAACTATTACTGAACTCATAGGATCGGTTCCAAACACAGACCGCTTGAAGTATTACTCACTTGGACAGAAGTCGGCATCGTGCCTGTTGTATTCAATTCCGATACAATATCAGTGTTGCATCGTCACTGTGAACGTCCAAGGGTTACAGTGAACCTGCAGTGGTTCATTGGAAACTATTACTGAACTCATAGGATCGGTTCCAAACACAGACCGCTTGAATTATTGCTCACTTTGAGAGAAGTCGGCATCGTGTTTGTTGTAGACATTTCCGATACAATATCAGTGTTGTATCGTCACTGTGAACGACCAAGGGTTACAGTGAACCAACAGTGGTTCATCGGAAATTGTTACTGAATTCATAGGAACGGTTCCAAACACAGACCGCTTGAAGTTTTACTCACTTGGACAGAAGTCATCATCGTGCCTGTTGTATTCAATTCCGATACAATATCAGTGTTGCATCGTCAATCAGGAGGGTCCAAAGGTAACAGTGAAACTGCAGTGGTTCATCGGAAACTATTACTGAACTCATAGGGTCGGTTCCAAACACAGACAGCTTGAAGTATTACTCACTTGGGCAGAAGACGGCTTCGCGCCTGTTGTATTCAATTCCGATACAATATCATTGATGCATCGTCACTGTGAACGTCCAAGGGTTACAGTGAACCTGCAGTAGTTCATCGGAAACTATTACTGAACTCATAGGATCGGTTCCAAGCACAGACCGCTTGAAGCGTTACTCACTTGGACAGAAGTCGGCATCGTGCCTGTTGTATTCAATTCCGATACAATATCAGTGTTGCATCGTCACTGAGAACGTCCAAGGGTTATTGTGAACCCGCAGTGGTTCATTGGAAACTATTACTGAAGTCATAGGATCGGTTCCAAACACAGATCGCTTGAAGTATTACTCACTTGGACAGAAGTCGGCATCGTGCCTGTTGTATTCAATTCCGATACAATATCAGTGTTGCATCGTATCAGTGAACGACCAAGGGCTACAGTGAACCTACAGTGGTTCATCGGAAATTGTTACTGAACACATAGGATCGGTTCCAAACACAGACTGCTTGAAGTATTACTCACTTGGACAGAAGTCGGCATCGTGCCTGTTGTATTCAATTCCGATACAATATCAGCGTTGCATCGTCACTATGAACGTCCAAGGGTTACAGTGAAACCGCAGTGGTTCATCGGAAACTATTACTGAACTCATAGGATGGGTTCCAAACACAGACCGCTTGAAGTATTACTCACTTGGACAGAAGTCGGCATTGTGCCAGTTGTATTTAATTCCGATACAATATCAGTGTTGGATCGTCACTGTGAACGTCCTAGGGTTACAGTGAACCTACAGTGGTTCATCGGAAATTATTACTGAACTCATTGGATCGGTTCCAAACACAGACCGCTTGAAGTATTACTCACTTGGACAGAAGTCGGCATCGTGCCTGTTGTACTCAATTCCGATACAATATCAGTGTTGCATCGTCACTGTGAACGTCCAAGGGTTACAGTGAAGCTGCAGTGGTTCATCGGAAACTATTACTGAATTCATAGGATCGGTTGCAAACACAGACCGCTTGAAGTTTACTCACTTGGACAGAAGTCGGCATCGTGCCTGTTGTATTCAATTCCGATACAATATCAGTGTTGAATCCTCACTGTGAACGTCCAAGGGTACCAGTGAACATGCAGTGGTTCGTCGGAAAATATTACTGAGCTCATAGGTTCGGTTCCAAACACAGAGCGCTTGATGTATTACTCACTTGGACAGAAGTCGGCATCGCGCCTGTTGTATTCTATTCCGATACAATATCAGTGTTGCATCGTCAATGTGAACGTCCAAGGGTTACAGTGAACCTGCAGTGGTTCATCGGTAACTATTACTGAAGTCATAGAATCGGTTCCAAACACAGACCGCTTGAAGTATAACTGACTTGGACAGAAGTCGGCATCGTGCCTGTTGTATTCAATTCCGATACAATATCAGTGTTGCATCGTCACTGTGAACGTCCAGGGGTTACAGTGAACCTGCAGTGGTTCATCGGAAACTGTTACTAAACACATAGGATTGGTTCCAAACACAGACCGCTTGAAGTATTACTTACTTGGACTGAAGACGGCATCGTGCCTGTTGTATTCAATTCCGATACAATATCAGTGTTGCATAGTCAATCAGGAAGGTCCAAATGTAACAGTGAACCTGCATTGGTTCATCGGAAACTATTACTGAACTCATAGGGTCGGTTCCAAACACCGACAGCTTGAAGTATTACTCACTTGGACATAAGTCGGCATCCCGCCTGTTGCATTCAATTCCGATACAATATCAGTGTTGCATGGTCACTGTGAACGACCAAGGGTTTCAGTGAACCTGCAGTGGTTCATCGGAAACAATTACTGAACTCATACGATCGGTTCCAAACACAGACCGCTTGAAGTATTACTCCCTTGAAAGAAGTCGGCATCGTGACGGTTGTATTCAATTCCAATACAATATCAGTGTTGCATCGTCACTGTGAACGTCCAAGGGTTACAGTGAACCTGCAGTGGTTCATCGGCAACTATTACTGAACTCATAGGATCGGTTCCAAACACGGACCGCTTGAAGTATTACTCACTTGGACAGAAGTCGGCATCGTGCCTGTTGTATTCAATTCCGATACAATATCAGTGTTGCATCGTCACTGCGAACGTCCAAGGGTTATAGTGAACCTGCAGTGGTTCATTGGAAACTATTACTGAACTCATAGGATCGGTTCCAAACACAGACCGCTTGAAGTATTACCCACTTGGACAGAAGTCGTCATCGTGCATGTTGTACTCAATTCCCATACAATATCAGTGTTCCATCGTCACAGTGAACGACCAAGGTTTACAGTGAACCTGCAGTGGTTTATCGGAATTTGTTACTGAACTCATTGGATCGGTTCCAAGCACAGACCCCTTGAAGTATTACTCACTTGGACAGAAGTCGGCATCGTGCCTGTTGTATTCAATTCCGATACAATATCAGTGTTGTATCGTCACTGTGAACGACCAAGGGTTACAGTGAACCTGCAGTGGTTCATCGGAAACTATTACTGAATTCATAGGATCGGTTCCAAACACAGACCGCTTGAAGTATTACTCACTTGGACAGAAGTCGGCATCGTGCCTGTTGTATTCAATTCCGATACAATATCAGTGTTGCATCGTCACTGTGAACGTCCAAGGGTTACAGTGAACCTGCAGTGGTTCATCAGAAACTATTACTGAACTCATAGATTGGGTTCCAAACGCAGACTGCTTGAAGTATTAATCACTTGGACAGAAGTCGGCATCGTGCCCGTTGTATTCAATTCCGATACAATATCAGTGTTGCATCGTCACTGTGAACGTCCAAGGGTTACAGTGAACCTGCAGTTGTTCATCGGAAACGATTACTGAACTCATAGGATTGGTTCCAAACACAGACCTCTTGAAGTATTACTCACTTGGACAGAAGTCGGCATCATGCCTGTTGTATTCAATTCCGATACAATATCAGTTTTGCATCGTCACTGTGGACGTCCATGGGTTACAGTTAACCTGCAGTGGTTCATAGGAAACTATTACTAAACTCATAGGATCGGTTCCAAACACAGACCGCTTGATGTATTACTCACTTGGACAGAAGTCGGCATCGTGACTGTTGTATTCAATTCCGATACAGTATCAGTGTTGCATCGTCACTGTGAACGTCCAAGGGTTAGAGTGAACCAGCAGTGGTTCATCGGAAACTATTACTGAACTCATTGGTTCGGTTCCAAACACAGACCTCTTGAAGTATTACGAACTTGGACAGAAGTCGGCATCGTGCCTGTTGTATTCAGTTCCGATACAATATCAGTGTTGCATCATCATTGTTAACGTCCAAGAGTTACAGTGAACCTGCAGTGGTTCATCGGAAACTATTACTGAACTCATTGGATCCGTTCCAAACACAGACCGCTTGAAGAATTACTCACTTGGACAGAAGTCGGCATCGTGCCTGTTGTATTCAATTCCGATACAATATCAGTGTTGCATCGTCACTGTGAACGTCCAAGGGTTACAGTGAACCTGCAGTGGTTCATCGGAAACTATTACTGAAGTCATAGGATCGGTTCCAAACACAGACCGCTTGAAGTATTACTCACTTGGACAGAAGTCGGCATCGTGCCTGTTGTATTAAATTCCGGTACAACATCAGTGTTGCATCGGCACTGTTAACTTCCAAGGGTTACAGTGAACATGCAGTGGTTCATCGGAAACTATTACTGAACTCATAGGTTAGGTTCCAAACACAGACCGCTTGATGTATTACTCACTTGGACAGAAGTCGGCATCGTGCCTGTTGTATTCAATTCCGATACAATATCAGTGTTACATCGTAACTGTGACCGTCCAAGGGTTACAGTGAACCTGCAGTGGTTCATCAAAAACTATCACTGAACTCATAGGATCGGTTCCAAACACAGACCGCTTGAAGTATTACTCACTTGGACAGAAGTCGGCATCGTACCTGTTGTATTCAATTCCGATACAATATCAGTGTTGCATCGTCAATGTGAACGTCCAACGGTTACAGTGAACCTGCAGTGGTTCATCGGAAACTATAACTGAACTCATAGGACTGGTTCCAAACACAGGCAGCTTGAAGAATTACTCACTTGGACAGAAGTCGGCATCGTGCCTGTTGTATTCAATTCCGATAAAATATCAGTGTTGCATCGTCAATGTGAGGGTCCAAGGGTTACAGTGAACCTGCAGTGGTTCATCGGTAACTATTACTGAACTCATAGGATCGGTTCCAAACACAGACTGCTTGAAGTATTACTCACT
Organism: Schistocerca nitens; assembly: GCF_023898315.1. Classification (NCBI taxonomy): domain Eukaryota; kingdom Metazoa; phylum Arthropoda; class Insecta; order Orthoptera; family Acrididae; genus Schistocerca; species Schistocerca nitens. Next base: position 1,287,486,191 of record NC_064614.1, read on the forward strand.
TGGACAGAAGTCCTCATCGTGCCTGTTGTATTCAATTCCGAAACAATATCAGTGTTGCATCGTCACTGTGAATGTCCGAGTGTTACAGTGAACCAGCAGTGGTTGATCGGAAACTATTACTGAATTCATAGGATCAGTTCCAAACACAGACCGCTTGAAGTATTACTCACTTGGACAGAAGTCGGCATCGTGCCTGTTGTATTCAATTCCGATACAATATCAGTGTTGCATCGTCACTGTGAACGTCCAAGGGTTACAGTGAACCTGCAGTGGTTCATCGGAAACTATTACTGAACTCATAGGATCGGTTCCAAACACAGACCGCTTGAAGCATTACTCACTTGGACAGAAGTTGGCATCGTGCTTGTTGTATTCAATTCGGATACAATATCAGTGTTGCATCGTCACTGTGGACGACCAAGGGTTACAGTGAACCTGCAGTGGTTCATCGGAAACTATTACTGAACTCATAGGATCGGTTCCAAACACAGACCGCTTGAAGTATTACTCACTTGGACAGAAGTCGGCATCCTGCCTGTTGTATTCAATTCCGATACAGTATCAGTGTTGCATCGTCACTGTGAACCTCCAAGGGTTACAGTGAACCTGTAGTGGTTCATCGGAAATTATTACTGAACTCATTGGATCGGTTCCAAACACAGACCGCTTGAAGTATTACTCACTTGGACAGAAGTCGGCATCGTGCCTGTTGTATTCAATTCCGATACAATATCAGTGTTGTATCATCACTGTGAACGACCAAGGGTTACAGTGAACCTGCAGTGGTTCATCGGAAACTATTACTGAACTCATTGGATCGGTTCCAAACACAGATCGCTTGAAGTATTACTCACTTGGACAGAAGTCGTTATCGTGCCGGTTGTATTCAATTCCAATACAATATCAGTGTTGGATCGTCACTGTGAACGTCCAAGGGTTACAGTGAACATGCAGTGATTGATCGGAAACTATTACTGAACTCATAGGATCGGTTCCAAACACAGACCGCTTGAAGTATTACTCACTTGGACAGAAGTCGGCATCGTACCTGTTGTATTCAATTCCGATACAATATCAGTGTTGCATCGTCAATGTGAACGTCCAACGGTTACAGTGAACCTGCAGTGGTTCATCGGAAACTATAACTGAACTCATAGGATTGGTTCCAAACACAGACAGCATGAAGAATTACTCACTTGGACAGAAGTCGGCATCGTGCCTGTTGTATTCAATTCCGATAAAATATCAGTGTTGCATCGTCAATGTGGAGGTCCAAGGGTTACAGTGAACCTGCAGTGGTTCATCGGTAACTACTACTGAACTCATAGGATCGGTTCCAAACACAGACCGCTTGAAGTATTACTCACTTGGACAGAAGTCCTCATCGTGCCTGTTGTATTCAATTCCGATACAATATCAGTGTTGCATCGTCACTGTGAATGACCGAGTGTTACAGTGAACCAGCAGTGGTTGATCGGAAACTATTACTGAACTCATAGGATCAGTTCCAAATACAGAACGCTTGAAGTATTACTCACTTCGACAGAAGTCGGCATCGTGCCTGTTGTATTCAATTCCGATACAATGTCAGTGTTGCATCGTCACTGTGAACGTCCAACGGTTACAGTGAACCAGCAGTGGTTGATCGGAAAGTATTACTGAACTCATAGGATCAGTTCCAAACACAGACCGCTTGAAGTATTACTCACTTGGACAGAAGTCGGCATCGTGCCTGTTGTATTCAATTCCGATACAATATCAGTGTTGCATCGTCACTGTGAACGTCCACGGGTTACAGTGAACCTGCAGTGGTTCATCGGAAACTATTACTGAACTCATAGGATCGGTTCCAAACACAGACCGCTTGAAGCATTACTCACTTGGACAGAAGTCGGCATCGTGCTTGTTGTATTCAATTCCGATACAATATCAGTGTTGCATCGTCACTGTGAACGTCCAAGGGTTACAGTGAACCTGCAGTGGTTCATCGGAAACTATTACTGAACTCATGGGATCGGTTCCGAACACAGACCGCTTGAAGTATTACTCACTTGGACAGAAGTCGGCATCCTGCCTATTGTATTCAATTCCGATACAATATCAGTGTTGCTTCGTCACTGTGAACGTCCAAGGGTTACAGTGAACCTGCAGTGGTTCATCGGAAATTATTACTGAACTCATAGGATCGGTTCCAAAAACAGACCGCTTGAAGTATTACTCACTTGGACAGAAGTCGGCATCGTGCCTGTTGTATTCAATTCCGATACAATATCAGTGTTGGATCATCACTGTGAACGACCAAGGGTTACAGTGAACCTGCAGTGGTTCATCGGAAACTATTACTGAACTCATAGGATCGGTTCCAAACACAGACCGCTTGAAGTATTACTCACTTGGACAGAAGTCGTTATCGTGCCGGTTGTATTCAATTCCGGTACAATATCAGTGTTGCATCGTAACTGTGAACGTCCAAGTGTTACAGTGAACCTGCAGTGATTGATCGGAAACTATTACTGAACTCATAGGATCGGTTCCAAACACAGACCGCTTGAAGTATTACTCACTTGGACAGAAGTCGGTATCGTACCTGTTGTATTCAATTCCGATACAATATCAGTGTTGCATCGTCAATGTGAACGTCCAACGGTTACAGTGAAGCTGCAGTGGTTCATTGGAAACTATAACTGAACTCATAGGATTGGTTCCAAACACAGACAGCTTGAAGAATTACTCACTTGGACAGAAGTCGGCATCGTGCCTGTTGTATTCAATTCCGATAAAATATCAGTGTTGCATCGTCAATGTGAAGGTCCAAGGGTTACAGTGAACCTGCAGTGGTTCATCGGTAACTATTACTGAACTCATAGGTTCGGTTCCAAACACATACCGCTTGAAGTATTACTCACTTGGACAGAAGTCCTCATCGTGCCTGTTGTATTCAATTCCGATACAATATCAGTGTTGCATCGTCACTGTGAATGTCCGAGTGTTACAGTGAACCAGCAGTGGTTGATCGGAAACTATTACTGAACTCATAGGATCAGTTCCAAGCACAGACCGCTTGAAGTATTACTCACTTGGACAGAAGTCGGCATCGTGCCTGTTGTATTCAATTCCGATACAATATCAGTGTTGCATCGTCACTGTGAACGTCCACGGGTTACAGTGAACCTGCGGTGGTTCATCGGAAACTATAACTGAACTCATAGGATTGGTTCCAAACACAGACAGCTTGAAGAATTACTCACTTGGACAGAAGTCGGCATCGTGCCTGTTGTATTCAATTCCGATAAAATATCAGTGTTGCATCGTCAATGTGAAGGTCCAAGGGTTACAGTGAACCTGCAGTTGTTCATCGGTAACTATTACTGAACTCATAGGATCGGTTCCAAACACAGACCGCTTGAAGTATTACTCACTTGGACAGAAGTCCTCATCGTGCCTGTTGTATTCAATTCCGATACAATATCAGTGTTGCATCGTCACTGTGAATGTCCGAGTGTTACAGTGAACCAGCAGTGGTTGATCGGAAACTATTACTGAACTCATAGGATCAGTTCCAAACACAGACCGCTTGAAGTATTACTCACTTGGACAGAAGTCGGCATCGTGCCTGTTGTATTCAATTCCGATACAATATCAGTGTTGCATCGTCACTGTGAACGTCCACGGGTTACAGTGAACCTGCAGTGGTTCATCGGAAACTATTACTGAACTCATAGGATCGGTTCCAAACACAGACCGCTTGAAGCATTACTCACTTGGACAGAAGTCGGCATCGTGCTTGTTGTATTCAATTCCGATACAATATCAGTGTTGCATCGTCACTGTGGACGTCCAAGGGTTACAGTGAACCTGCAGTGGTTCATCGGAAACCATTACTGAACTCATAGGATCGGTTCCAAACACAGACCGCTTGAAGTATTACTCACTTGGACAGAGGTCGGCATCCTGCCTGTTGTATTCAATTCCGATACAATATCAGTGTTGCATCGTCACTGTGAACGTCCAAGGGTTACAGTGAACCGGCAGTGGTTCATCGGAAATTATTACTGAACTCATAGGATCGGTTCCAAACACAGACCGCTTGAAGTATTACTCACTTGGACAGAAGTCGGCATCGTGCCTGTTGTATTCAATTCCGATACAATATCAGTGTTGTATCATCACTGTGAACGACCAAGGGTTACAGTGAACCTGTAGTGGTTCATCGGAAACTATTACTGAACTCATAGGATCGGTTCCAAACACAGCCCGCTTGAAGTATTACTCACTTGGACAGAAGTCGTTATCGTGCCGGTTGTATTCAATTCCGATACAATATCAGTGTTGGATCGTCACTGTGAACATCCAACGGTTACAGTGAATCTGCAGTGGTTCATCGGAAACTATAACTGAACTCATAGGATTGGTTCGAAACACAGACAGCTTGAAGAATTACTCACTTGGACAGAAGTCGGCATCGTGCCTGTTGTATTCAATTCCGATACAATATCAGTGTTGCATCGTCAATGTGAAGGCCCAAGGGTTACAGTGAACCTGCAGTGGTTCATCGGTAACTATTACTGAACTCATAGGATCGGTTCCAAACACAGACCGCTTGAAGTATTACTCACTTGGACAGAAGTCCTCATCGTGCCTGTTGTATTCAATTCCGATACAATATCAGTGTTGCATCGTCACTGTGAATGTCCGAGTGTTACAGTGAACCAGCGGTGGTTGATCGGAAACTATTACTGAACTCATAGGATCAGTTCCAAACACAGACCGCTTGAAGTATTACTCACTTGGACAGAAGTCGGCATCGTGCCTGTTGTATTCAATTCCGATACAATATCAGTGTTGCATCGTCACTGTGAACGTCCACGGGTTACAGTGAACCTGCAGTGGTTCATCGGCAACTATTACTGAACTCATAGGATCGGTTCCAAACACAGACCGCTTGAAGTATTACTCACTTGGACAGAAGTCGGCATCGTGCCTGTTGTATTCAATTCCGATACAATACCAGATTTGCATCGTTTCAGTGAATGTCCAAGGGTTACAGTGAATCTGCAGTGGTTCATCGAAAACTATTACTGAACTCATAGGATCGGTTCCAGACACAGACCGCTTGAAGTATTACTCACTTGGACAGAAGTCGGCATCGTGCCTGTTGTATTCAATTCCGATACAATATCAGTGTTGTATCATCACTGTGAACGACCAAGGGTTACAGTGAACCTGCAGTGGTTCATCGGAAACTATTACTGAACTCATAGGATCGGTTCCAAACACAGACCGCTTGAAGTATTACTCACTTGGACAGAAGTCGTTATCGTGCCGGTTGTATTCAATTCCGATACAATATCAGTGTTGGATCGTCACTGTGAACGTCCAAGGGTTACAGTGAACCTGCAGTGGTTGTTCGGAAACTATTACTGAACTCATTGGATCGGTTCCAAACACAGACCACTTGAAGTATTACTCACTTGGACAGAAGTCGGCATCGTGCCTGTTGAATTCAATTCCGATACAATACCAGATTTGCATCGTTTCAGTGAATGTCCAAGGGTTACAGTGAATCTGCAGTGGTTCATCGAAAACTATTACTGAACTCATAGGATCGGTTCCAGACACAGACCGCTTGAAGTATTACTCACTTGGACAGAAGTCATCATCATGCCTGTTGTATTCAATTCCGATACAATATCAGTGTTGCATCGTCACTGTGAACGTCCAAGGGTTACAGTGAACCTGCAGTGGTTCATCGGAAACTATTACTGAATTCATAGGATTGGTTCCAAACACAGACCGCTTGAAGTATTACTCACTTGGACAGAAGTCGGCATCATGCCTGTTGTATTCAATTCCGATACAATATCAGTTTTGCATCGTCACTGTGGACGTCCAAGGGTTACAGTGAACCTGCAGTGGTTCATCGGAAACTATTACTGAACTCATAGGATCGGTTCCAAGCACAGACCGCTTGAGGTATTACTCACTTGGACAGAAGTCGGCATCGTGCCTGTTGTATTCAATTCCGATACAATATCAGTGTTGCATCGTCACTGTGAACGTCCAAGGGTTACAGTGAACCTGCAGTGGTTCATCGGAAACAATTACTGAAGTCATAGGATCGGTTCCAAACACAGACCGCTTGAAGTATTACTAACTTGGACAGAAGTCGGCATCGAGCCTGTCGTATTCAATTCCGATACAATATCAGTGTTGCATCGTCATTGTTAACGTCCAAGGGTTACAGTGAACCTGCAGTGGTTCATCGGAAACTATTACTGAACTCATAGGAGTGGTTCCAAACAAAGCCCGTTTGAAGTATTACTCACTTGCACAGAAGTCGGCATCGTGCCTGTTGTATTCAAATCCGATACAATATCAGTGTTGCATCGTCACTGTGAACGTCCAAGGGTTACAGTGAACCTGCAGTTGTTCATCGGAAACTATTACTGAACTCATAGGATCGGTTCCAAACACAGACCGCTTGAAGAATTACTCACTTGGGTAGAAGTCGGCATCGAGCCTGTTCTATTCAATTCCGATACAACATCAGTGTTGCATCGTCACTGTGAACTTCCAAGGGTTACAGTGAACATGCAGTGGTTCATTGGAAACTAACACTGAACTCATAATTTAGGTTCCAAACACAGACCGCTTGATGTATTACTCACTTGGACAGAAGTCGGCATCGTGCCTGTCGTATTCAATTCCGATACAATATCAGTGTTGCATCGTAACTGTGAACGTCCAAGGGTTACAGTGAACCTGCAGTGGTTCATCAAAAACTACCACTGAACTCATAGGATTGGTTCCAAACACAGACCGCTTGAAGTATTACTCACTTGGACAGAAGGCGGCATCGTGCCTGTTGTATTCAATTCCGATACTATATCAGTGTTGCATCGTCAATGTTAAGGTCCAAGGGTTACAGTGAAGCTGCAGTGGTTCATCGGTAACTATTACTGAACTCATAGGATCGGTTCCAAACACAGACCGCTTGAAGTATTACTCACTTGGACAGAAGTCGTCATCGTGCCTGTTGTATTCAATTCCGATACAATATCAGTGTTGCATCGTCAATGTGAACGTCCAACGGTTACAGTGAACCTGCAGTGGTTCATTGGAAACTATAACTGAACTCATAGGATTGGTTCCAAACACAGACAGCTTGAAGAATTACTCACTTGGACAGAAGTCGCCATCGTGCCTGTTGTATTCAATTCCGATAAAATATCAGTGTTGCATCGTCAATGTGAAGGTCCAAGGGTTACAGTGAACCTGCAGTGGTTCATCGGAAACTATTACTGAACTCATAGGATCGGTTCCAAACACAGACCGCTTGAAGTATTACTCACTTGGGCAGAAGTCCTCATCGTGCCTGTTGTATTCAATTCCGATACAATATCAGTGTTGCATCGTCACTGTGAATGTCCGAGTGCTACAGTGAACCAGCAGTTTTTGATCGGAAACTATTACTGAACTCATAGGATCAGTTCCAAACACAGACCGCTTGAAGTATTACTCACTTGGACAGAAGTCGGCATCGTGCCTGTTGTATTCAATTCCGATACAATATCAGTGTTGCATCGTCACTGTGAACGTCCACGGGTTACAGTGAACCTGCAGTGGTTCATCGGAAACTATAACTGAACTCATAGGATTGGTTCCAAACACAGACAGCTTGAAGAATTACTCACTTGGACAGAAGTCGGCATCGTGCCTGTTGTATTCAATTCCGATAAAATATCAGTGTTGCTTCGTCAATGTGAAGGTTCAAGGGTTACAGTGAACCTGCAGTGGTTCATCGGTAACTATTACTGAACTCATAGGATCGGTTCCAAACACAGACCGCTTGAAGTATTACTCACTTGGACAGAAGTCCTCATCGTGCCTGTTGTATTCAATTCTGATACAATATCAGTGTTGCATCGTCACTGTGAATGTCCGAGTGTTACAGTGAACCAGCAGTGGTTGATCGGAAACTATTACTGAACTCATAGGATCAGTTCCAAACACAGACCGCTTGAAGTATTACTCACTTGGACAGAAGTCGGCATCCTGCCTGTTGTATTCAATTCCGATACAATATCAGTGTTGCATCGTCACTGTGAACATCCAACGGTTACAGTGAATCTGCAGTGGTTCATCGGGAACTATAACTGAACTCATAGGATTGGTTCCAAACACAGACAGCTTGAAGAATTACTCACTTGGACAGAAGTCGGCATCGTGCCTGTTGTATTCAATTCCGATAAAATATCAGCGTTGCATCGTCAATGTGAAGGTCCAAGGGTTACAGTGAACCTGCAGTGGTTCATCGGTAACTATTACTGAACTCATAGGATCGATTCCAAACACAGACCGCTTGAAGTATTACTCACTAGGACAGAAGTCCTCATCGTGCCTGTTGTATTCAATTCTGATACAATATCAGTGTTGCATCGTCACTGTGAATGTCCGAGTGTTACAGTGAACCAGCAGTGGTTGATCGGAAACTATTACTGAACTCATAGGATCAGTTCCAAACACAGACCGCTTGAAGTATTACTCACTTGGACAGAAGTCGGCATCGTGCCTGTTGTATTCAATTCCGATACAATATCAGTGTTGCATCGTCACTGTGAACATCCAACGGTTACAGTGAATCTGCAGTGGTTCATCGGAAACTATAACTGAACTCATAGGATTGGTTCCAAACACAGACAGCTTGAAGAATTACTCACTTGGACAGAAGTCGGCATCGTGCCTGTTGTATTCAATTCCGATACAATATCAGTGTTGCATCGTCAATGTGAAGGTCCAAGGGTTACAGTGAACCTGCAGTGGTTCATCGGTAACTATTACTGAACTCATAGGATCGGTTCCAAACACAGACCGCTTGAAGTATTACTCACTTGGACAGAAGTCCTCATCGTGCCTGTTGTATTCAATTCCGATACAATATCAGTGTTGCATCGTCACTGTGAATGTCCGAGTGTTACAGTGAACCAGCGGTGGTTGATCGGAAACTATTACTGAACTCATAGGATCAGTTCCAAACACAGACCGCTTGAAGTATTACTCACTTGGACAGAAGTCGGCATCCACCCTGTTGTATTCAATTCCGATACAATATCAGTGTTGCATAGTCACTGTGAACGTCCAAGGGTTACAGTGAACCTGCAGTGGTTCATCGGAAATTATTACTGAACTCATTGGATCGGTTCCAAACACAGACCGCTTGAAGTATTACTCACTTGGACAGAAGTCGGCATCGTGCCTGTTGTATTCAATTCCGATACAATATCAGTGTTGTATCATCACTGTGAACGACCAAGGGTTACAGTGAACCTGCAGTGGTTCATCGGAAACTATTACTGAACTCATAGGATCGGTTCCAAACACAGACCGCTTGAAGTATTACTCACTTGGACAGAAGTCGTTATCGTGCCGGTTGTATTCAATTCCGATACAATATCAGTGTTGGATCGTCACTGTGAACGTCCAAGGGTTACAGTGAACCTGCAGTGGTTGATCGGAAACTATTACTGAACTCATTGGATCGGTTCCAAACACAGACCGCTTGAAGTATTACTCACTTGGACAGAAGTCGGCATCGTGCCTGTTGTATTCAATTCCGATACAAAATCAGTGTTGCATCGTCACTGTGGACGTCCAAGGGTTACACTGAACCTGCAGTGTTTCATCGGAAACTATTACTGAAGTCATAGGATCGGTTCCAAACACAGACCGCTTGAAGTATTACTCACTTGGACAGAAGTCGGAATTGTGCCTGTTGTATTCAATTCCGATACAATATCAGTGTTGCATCGTCACTGAGAACGTCCAAGGGTTACAGTGGACCTGCAGTGGTTCATCGGAAACTATTACTGAACTCATAGGATCGGTTCCAAACACAGACTGCTTGAAGTATTACTCACCTGGAGAGAAGTCGGCATCGTGCCTGTTGAATTCAAATCCGATACAATACCAGAGTTGCATCGTCACAGTGAATGTCCAAGGGTTACAGTGAATCTGCAGTGGTTCATCGAAAACTATTACTGAACTCATAGGATCGGTTCCAAACACAGACCGCTTGAAGTATTACTCACTTGGACAGAAGTCATCATCATGCCTGTTGTATTCAGTTCCGATACAATATCAGTGTTGCATCGTCACTGTGAACGTCCAAGGGTTACAGTGAACCTGCAGTGGTTCATCGGAAACTATTACTGAATTCATAGGATTGGTTCCAAACACAGACCGCTTGAAGTATTACTCACTTGGACAGAAGTCGGCATCATGCCTGTTGTATTCAATTCCGATACAATATCAGTTTTGCATCGTCACTGTGGACGTCCAAGGGTTACAGTGAACCTGCAGTGGTTCATCGGAAACTATTACTGAACTCATAGGATCGGTTCCAAACACAGACCGCTTGAAGTATTACTAACTTGGACAGAAGTCGGCATCGAGCCTGTCGTATTCAATTCCGATACAATATCAGTGTTGCATCGTCATTGTTAACGTCCAAGGGTTACAGTGAACCTGCAGTGGTTCATCGGAAACTATTACTGAACTCATAGGAGTGGTTCCAAACAAAGCCCGTTTGAAGTATTACTCACTTGCACAGAAGTCGGCATCGTGCCTGTTGTATTCAAATCCGATACAATATCAGTGTTGCATCGTCACTGTGAACGTCCAAGGGTTACAGTGAACCTGCAGTTGTTCATCGGAAACTATTACTGAACTCATAGGATCGGTTCCAAACACAGACCGCTTGAAGAATTACTCACTTGGGTAGAAGTCGGCATCGGGCCTGTTGTATTCAATTCCGATACAACATCAGTGTTGCATCGTCACTGTGAACTTCCAAGGGTTACAGTGAACATGCAGTGGTTCATTGGAAACTAACACTGAACTCATAGGTTACGTTCCAAACACAGACCGCTTGATGTATTACTCACTTGGACAGAAGTCGGCATCGTGCCTGTCGTATTCAATTCCGATACAATATCAGTGTTGCATCGTAACTGTGAACGTCCAAGGGTTACAGTGAACCTGCAGTGGTTCATCAAAAACTACCACTGAACTCATAGGATCGGTTCCAAACACAGACCGCTTGAAGTATTACTCACTTGGACAGAAGGCGGCATCGTGCCTGTTGTATTCAATTCCGATACAATATCAGTGTTGCATCGTCAATGTTAAGGTCCAAGGGTTACAGTGAAGCTGCAGTGGTTCATCGGTAACTATTACTGAACTCATAGGATCGGTTCCAAACACAGACCGCTTGAAGTATTACTCACTTGGACAGAAGTCGGCATCGTGCCTGTTGCATTCAATTCCGATACAATATCAGTGTTGCATCGTCAATGTGAACGTCCAACGGTTACAGTGAACCTGCAGTGGTTCATTGGAAACTATAACTGAACTCATAGGATTGGTTCCAAACACAGACAGCTTGAAGAATAACTCACTTGGACAGAAGTCACCATCGTGCCTGTTGTATTCAATTCCGATACAATATCAGTGTTGCATCGTCAATGTGAAGGTCCAAGGGTTACAGTGAACCTGCAGTGGTTCATCGGTAACTATTACTGAACTCATAGGATCGGTTCCAAACACAGACCGCTTGAAGTATTACTCACTTGGACAGAAGTCCTCATCGTGCCTGTTGTATTCAATTCCGATACAATATCAGTGTTGCATCGTCACTGTGAATGTCCGAGTGTTACAGTGAACCAGCGGTGGTTGATCGGAAACTATTACTGAACTCATAGGATCAGTTCCAAACACAGACCGCTTGAAGTATTACTCACTTGGACAGAAGTCGGCATCGTGCCTGTTGTATTCAATTCCGATACAATATCAGTGTTGCATCGTCACTCTGAACGTCCACGGGTTACAGTGAAGCTGCAGTGGTTCATCGGAAACTATAACTGAACTCATAGGATTGGTTCCAAACACAGACAGCTTGAAGAATTACTCACTTGGACAGAAGTCGGCATCGTGCCTGTTGTATTCAATTCCGATAAAATATCAGCGTTGCATCGTCAATGTGAAGGTCCAAGGGTTACAGTGAACCTGCAGTGGTTCATCGGTAACTATTACTGAACTCATAGGATCGGTTCCAAACACAGACCGCTTGAAGTATTACTCACTAGGACAGAAGTCCTCATCGTGCCTGTTGTATTCAATTCTGATACAATATCAGTGTTGCATCGTCACTGTGAATGTCCGAGTGTTACAGTGAACCAGCAGTGGTTGATCGGAAACTATTACTGAACTCATAGGATCAGTTCCAAACACAGACCGCTTGAAGTATTACTCACTTGGACAGAAGTCGGCATCGTGCCTGTTGTATTCAATTCCGATACAATATCAGTGTTGCATCGTCACTGTGAACATCCAACGGTTACAGTGAATCTGCAGTGGTTCATCGGAAACTATAACTGAACTCATAGGATTGGTTCGAAACACAGACAGCTTGAAGATTTACTCACTAGGACAGAAGTCGGCATCGTGCCTGTTGTATTCAATTCCGATACAATATCAGTGTTGCATCGTCAATGTGAACGTCCAACGGTTACAGTGAACCTGCAGTGGTTCATTGGAAACTATAACTGAACTCATAGGATTGGTTCCAAACACAGACAGCTTGAAGAATTACTCACTTGGACAGAAGTCGGCATCGTGCCTGTTGTATTCAATTCCGATACAATATCAGTGTTGTATCATCACTGTGAACGACCAAGGGTTACAGTGAACCTGCAGTGGTTCATCGGAAACTATTACTGAACTCATAGGATCGGTTCCAAACACAGACCGCTTGAAGTATTACTCACTTGGACAGAAGTCGTTATCGTGCCGGTTGTATTCAATTCCGATACAATATCAGTGTTGGATCGTCACTGTGAACGTCCAAGGGTTACAGTGAACCTGCAGTGGTTGATCGGAAACTATTACTGAACTCATTGGATCGGTTCCAAACACAGACCACTTGAAGTATTACTCACTTGGACAGAAGTCGGCATCGTGCCTGTTGAATTCAATTTCGATACAATACCAGATTTGCATCGTTTCAGTGAATGTCCAAGGGTTACAGTGAATCTGCAGTGGTTCATCGAAAACTATTACTGAACTCATAGGATCGGTTCCAGACACAGACCGCTTGAAGTATTACTCACTTGGACAGAAGTCATCATCATGCCTGTTGTATTCAATTCCGATACAATATCAGTGTTGCATCGTCACTGTGAACGTCCAAGGGTTACAGTGAACCTGCAGTGGTTCATCGGAAACTATTACTGAATTCATAGGATTGGTTCCAAACACAGACCGCTTGAAGTATTACTCACTTGGACAGAAGTCGGCATCATGCCTGTTGTATTCAATTCCGATACAATATCAGTTTTGCATCGTCACTGTGGACGTCCAAGGGTTACAGTGAACCTGCAGTGGTTCATCGGAAACTATTACTGAACTCATAGGATCGGTTCCAAGCACAGACCGCTTGAGGTATTACTCACTTGGACAGAAGTCGGCATCGTGCCTGTTGTATTCAATTCCGATACAATATCAGTGTTGCATCGTCACTGTGAACGTCCAAGGGTTACAGTGAACCTGCAGTGGTTCATCGGAAACAATTACTGAAGTCATAGGATCGGTTCCAAACACAGACCGCTTGAAGTATTACTAACTTGGACAGAAGTCGGCATCGAGCCTGTCGTATTGAATTCCGATACAATATCAGTGTTGCATCGTCATTGTTAACGTCCAAGGGTTACAGTGAACCTGCAGTGGTTCATCGGAAACTATTACTGAACTCATAGGAGTGGTTCCAAACAAAGCCCGTTTGAAGTATTACTCACTTGCACAGAAGTCGGCATCGTGCCTGTTGTATTCAAATCCGATACAATATCAGTGTTGCATCGTCACTGTGAACGTCCAAGGGTTACAGTGAACCTGCAGTTGTTCATCGGAAACTATTACTGAACTCATAGGATCGGTTCCAAACACAGACCGCTTGAAGAATTACTCACTTGGGTAGAAGTCGGCATCGGGCCTGTTCTATTCAATTCCGATACAACATCAGTGTTGCATCGTCACTGTGAACTTCCAAGGGTTACAGTGAACATGCAGTGGTTCATTGGAAACTAACACTGAACTCATAATTTAGGTTCCAAACACAGACCGCTTGATGTATTACTCACTTGGACAGAAGTCGGCATCGTGCCTGTCGTATTCAATTCCGATACAATATCAGTGTTGCATCGTAACTGTGAACGTCCAAGGGTTACAGTGAACCTGCAGTGGTTCATCAAAAACTACCACTGAACTCATAGGATTGGTTCCAAACACAGACCGCTTGAAGTATTACTCACTTGGACAGAAGGCGGCATCGTGCCTGTTGTATTCAATTCCGATACAATATCAGTGTTGCATCGTCAATGTTAAGGTCCAAGGGTTACAGTGAAGCTGCAGTGGTTCATCGGTAACTATTACTGAACTCATAGGATCGGTTCCAAACACAGACCGCTTGAAGTATTACTCACTTGGACAGAAGTCGGCATCGTGCCTGTTGTATTCAATTCCGATACAATATCAGTGTTGCATCGTCAATGTGAACGTCCAACGGTTACAGTGAACCTGCGGTGGTTCATTGGAAACTATAACTGAACTCATAGGATTGGTTCCAAACACAGACAGCTTGAAGAATTACTCACTTGGACAGAAGTCGCCATCGTGCCTGTTGTATTCAATTCCGATAAAATATCAGTGTTGCATCGTCAATGTGAAGGTCCAAGGGTTACAGTGAACCTGCAGTGGTTCATCGGAAACTATTACTGAACTCATAGGATCGGTTCCAAACACAGACCGCTTGAAGTATTACTCACTTGGGCAGAAGTCCTCATCGTGCCTGTTGTATTCAATTCCGATACAATATCAGTGTTGCATCGTCACTGTGAATGTCCGAGTGCTACAGTGAACCAGCAGTTTTTGATCGGAAACTATTACTGAACTCATAGGATCAGTTCCAAACACAGACCGCTTGAAGTATTACTCACTTGGACAGAAGTCGGCATCGTGCCTGTTGTATTCAATTCCGATACAATATCAGTGTTGCATCGTCACTGTGAACGTCCACGGGTTACAGTGAACCTGCAGTGGTTCATCGGAAACTATAACTGAACTCATAGGATTGGTTCCAAACACAGACAGCTTGAAGAATTACTCACTTGGACAGAAGTCGGCATCGTGCCTGTTGTATTCAATTCCGATAAAATATCAGTGTTGCATCGTCAATGTGAAGGTTCAAGGGTTACAGTGAACCTGCAGTGGTTCATCGGTAACTATTACTGAACTCATAGGATCGGTTCCAAACACAGACCGCTTGAAGTATTACTCACTTGGACAGAAGTCCTCATCGTGCCTGTTGTATTCAATTCTGATACAATATCAGTGTTGCATCGTCACTGTGAATGTCCGAGTGTTACAGTGAACCAGCAGTGGTTGATCGGAAACTATTACTGAACTCATAGGATCAGTTCCAAACACAGACCGCTTGAAGTATTACTCACTTGGACAGAAGTCGGCATCCTGCCTGTTGTATTCAATTCCGATACAATATCAGTGTTGCATCGTCACTGTGAACATCCAACGGTTACAGTGAATCTGCAGTGGTTCATCGGGAACTATAACTGAACTCATAGGATTGGTTCCAAACACAGACAGCTTGAAGAATTACTCACTTGGACAGAAGTCGGCATCGTGCCTGTTGTATTCAATTCCGATAAAATATCAGCGTTGCATCGTCAATGTGAAGGTCCAAGGGTTACAGTGAACCTGCAGTGGTTCATCGGTAACTATTACTGAACTCATAGGATCGATTCCAAACACAGACCGCTTGAAGTATTACTCACTAGGACAGAAGTCCTCATCGTGCCTGTTGTATTCAATTCTGATACAATATCAGTGTTGCATCGTCACTGTGAATGTCCGAGTGTTACAGTGAACCAGCAGTGGTTGATCGGAAACTATTACTGAACTCATAGGATCAGTTCCAAACACAGACCGCTTGAAGTATTACTCACTTGGACAGAAGTCGGCATCGTGCCTGTTGTATTCAATTCCGATACAATATCAGTGTTGCATCGTCACTGTGAACATCCAACGGTTACAGTGAATCTGCAGTGGTTCATCGGAAACTATTACTGAACTCATAGGATTGGTTCCAAACACAGACAGCTTGAAGAATTACTCACTTGGACAGAAGTCGGCATCGTGCCTGTTGTATTCAATTCCGATAAAATATCAGCGTTGCATCGTCAATGTGAAGGTCCAAGGGTTACAGTGAACCTGCAGTGGTTCATCGGTAACTATTACTGAACTCATAGGATCGATTCCAAACACAGACCGCTTGAAGTATTACTCACTAGGACAGAAGTCCTCATCGTGCCTGTTGTATTCAATTCTGATACAATATCAGTGTTGCATCGTCACTGTGAATGTCCGAGTGTTACAGTGAACCAGCAGTGGTTGATCGGAAACTATTACTGAACTCATAGGATCAGTTCCAAACACAGACCGCTTGAAGTATTACTCACTTGGACAGAAGTCGGCATCGTGCCTGTTGTATTCAATTCCGATACAATATCAGTGTTGCATCGTCACTGTGAACATCCAACGGTTACAGTGAATCTGCAGTGGTTCATCGGAAACTATAACTGAACTCATAGGATTGGTTCGAAACACAGACAGCTTGAAGAATTACTCACTTGGACAGAAGTCGGCATCGTGCCTGTTGTATTCAATTCCGATACAATATCAGTGTTGCATCGTCAATGTGAAGGTCCAAGGGTTACAGTGAACCTGCAGTGGTTCATCGGTAACTATTACTGAACTCATAGGATCGGTTCGAAACACAGACCGCTTGAAGTATTACTCACTTGGACAGAAGTCCTCATCGTGCCTGTTGTATTCAATTCCGATACAATATCAGTGTTGCATCGTCACTGTGAATGTCCGAGTGTTACAGTGAACCAGCGGTGGTTGATCGGAAACTATTACTGAACTCATAGGATCAGTTCCAAACACAGACCGCTTGAAGTATTACTCACTTGGACAGAAGTCGGCATCCACCCTGTTGTATTCAATTCCGATACAATATCAGTGTTGCATAGTCACTGTGAACGTCCAAGGGTTACAGTGAACCTGCAGTGGTTCATCGGAAATTATTACTGAACTCATTGGATCGGTTCCAAACACAGACCGCTTGAAGTATTACTCACTTGGACAGAAGTCGGCATCGTGCCTGTTGTATTCAATTCCGATACAATATCAGTGTTGTATCATCACTGTGAACGACCAAGGGTTACAGTGAACCTGCAGTGGTTCATCGGAAACTATTACTGAACTCATAGGATCGGTTCCAAACACAGACCGCTTGAAGTATTACTCACTTGGACAGAAGTCGTTATCGTGCCGGTTGTATTCAATTCCGATACAATATCAGTGTTGGATCGTCACTGTGAACGTCCAAGGGTTACAGTGAACCTGCAGTGGTTGATCGGAAACTATTACTGAACTCATTGGATCGGTTCCAAACACAGACCGCTTGAAGTATTACTCACTTGGACAGAAGTCGGCATCGTGCCTGTTGTATTCAATTCCGATACAAAATCAGTGTTGCATCGTCACTGTGGACGTCCAAGGGTTACACTGAACCTGCAGTGTTTCATCGGAAACTATTACTGAAGTCATAGGATCGGTTCCAAACACAGACCGCTTGAAGTATTACTCACTTGGACAGAAGTCGGAATTGTGCCTGTTGTATTCAATTCCGATACAATATCAGTGTTGCATCGTCACTGAGAACGTCCAAGGGTTACAGTGGACCTGCAGTGGTTCATCGGAAACTATTACTGAACTCATAGGATCGGTTCCAAACACAGACTGCTTGAAGTATTACTCACCTGGAGAGAAGTCGGCATCGTGCCTGTTGAATTCAAATCCGATACAATACCAGAGTTGCATCGTCACAGTGAATGTCCAAGGGTTACAGTGAATCTGCAGTGGTTCATCGAAAACTATTACTGAACTCATAGGATCGGTTCCAAACACAGACCGCTTGAAGTATTACTCACTTGGACAGAAGTCATCATCATGCCTGTTGTATTCAGTTCCGATACAATATCAGTGTTGCATCGTCACTGTGAACGTCCAAGGGTTACAGTGAACCTGCAGTGGTTCATCGGAAACTATTACTGAATTCATAGGATTGGTTCCAAACACAGACCGCTTGAAGTATTACTCACTTGGACAGAAGTCGGCATCATGCCTGTTGTATTCAATTCCGATACAATATCAGTTTTGCATCGTCACTGTGGACGTCCAAGGGTTACAGTGAACCTGCAGTGGTTCATCGGAAACTATTACTGAACTCATAGGATCGGTTCCAAACACAGACCGCTTGAAGTATTACTAACTTGGACAGAAGTCGGCATCGAGCCTGTCGTATTCAATTCCGATACAATATCAGTGTTGCATCGTCATTGTTAACGTCCAAGGGTTACAGTGAACCTGCAGTGGTTCATCGGAAACTATTACTGAACTCATAGGAGTGGTTCCAAACAAAGCCCGTTTGAAGTATTACTCACTTGCACAGAAGTCGGCATCGTGCCTGTTGTATTCAAATCCGATACAATATCAGTGTTGCATCGTCACTGTGAACGTCCAAGGGTTACAGTGAACCTGCAGTTGTTCATCGGAAACTATTACTGAACTCATAGGATCGGTTCCAAACACAGACCGCTTGAAGAATTACTCACTTGGGTAGAAGTCGGCATCGGGCCTGTTGTATTCAATTCCGATACAACATCAGTGTTGCATCGTCACTGTGAACTTCCAAGGGTTACAGTGAACATGCAGTGGTTCATTGGAAACTAACACTGAACTCATAGGTTACGTTCCAAACACAGACCGCTTGATGTATTACTCACTTGGACAGAAGTCGGCATCGTGCCTGTCGTATTCAATTCCGATACAATATCAGTGTTGCATCGTAACTGTGAACGTCCAAGGGTTACAGTGAACCTGCAGTGGTTCATCAAAAACTACCACTGAACTCATAGGATCGGTTCCAAACACAGACCACTTGAAGTATTACTCACTTGGACAGAAATCGGCATCGTGCCTGTTGTATTCAATTCCGATACAATATCAGTGTTGCATCGTCAATGTTAAGGTCCAAGGGTTACAGTGAAGCTGCAGTGGTTCATCGGTAACTATTACTGAACTCATAGGATCGGTTCCAAACACAGACCGCTTGAAGTATTACTCACTTGGACAGAAGTCGGCATCGTGCCTGTTGTATTCAATTCCGATACAATATCAGTGTTGCATCGTCAATGTGAACGTCCAACGGTTACAGTGAACCTGCAGTGGTTCATTGGAAACTATAACTGAACTCAAAGGATTGGTTCCAAACACAGACAGCTTGAAGAATAACTCACTTGGACAGAAGTCGCCATCGTGCCTGTTGTATTCAATTCCGATACAATATCAGTGTTGCATCGTCAATGTGAAGGTCCAAGGGTTACAGTGAACCTGCAGTGGTTCATCGGTAACTATTACTGAACTCATAGGATCGGTTCCAAACACAGACCGCTTGAAGTATTACTCACTTGGACAGAAGTCCTCATCGTGCCTGTTGTATTCAATTCCGATACAATATCAGTGTTGCATCGTCACTGTGAATGTCCGAGTGTTACAGTGAACCAGCGGTGGTTGATCGGAAACTATTACTGAACTCATAGGATCAGTTCCAAACACAGACCGCTTGAAGTATTACTCACTTGGACAGAAGTCGGCATCGTGCCTGTTGTATTCAATTCCGATACAATATCAGTGTTGCATCGTCACTCTGAACGTCCACGGGTTACAGTGAACCTGCAGTGGTTCATCGGAAACTATAACTGAACTCATAGGATTGGTTCCAAACACAGACAGCTTGAAGAATTACTCACTTGGACAGAAGTCGGCATCGTGCCTGTTGTATTCAATTCCGATAAAATATCAGCGTTGCATCGTCAATGTGAAGGTCCAAGGGTTACAGTGAACCTGCAGTGGTTCATCGGTAACTATTACTGAACTCATAGGATCGGTTCCAAACACAGACCGCTTGAAGTATTACTCACTAGGACAGAAGTCCTCATCGTGCCTGTTGTATTCAATTCTGATACAATATCAGTGTTGCATCGTCACTGTGAATGTCCGAGTGTTACAGTGAACCAGCAGTGGTTGATCGGAAACTATTACTGAACTCATAGGATCAGTTCCAAACACAGACCGCTTGAAGTATTACTCACTTGGACAGAAGTCGGCATCGTGCCTGTTGTATTCAATTCCGATACAATATCAGTGTTGCATCGTCACTGTGAACATCCAACGGTTACAGTGAATCTGCAGTGGTTCATCGGAAACTATAACTGAACTCATAGGATTGTTTCGAAACAAAGACAGCTTGAAGATTTACTCACTTGGACAGAAGTCGGCATCGTGCCTGTTGTATTCAATTCCGATACAATATCAGTGTTGCATCGTCAATGTGAAGGTCCAAGGGTTACAGTGAACCTGCAGTGGTTCATCGGTAACTATTACTGAACTCATAGGATCGGTTCCAAACACAGACCACTTGAAGTATTACTCACTTGGACAGAAGTCCTCATCGTGCCTGTTGTATTCAATTCCGATACAATATCAGTGTTGCATCGTCACTGTGAATGTCCGAGTGTTACAGTGAACCAGCGGTGGTTGATCGGAAACTATTACTGAACTCATAGGATCAGTTCCAAACACAGACCGCTTGAAGTATTACTCACTTGGACAGAAGTCGGCATCCTGCCTGTTGTATTCAATTCCGATACAATATCAGTGTTGCATAGTCACTGTGAACGTCCAAGGGTTACAGTGAACCTGCAGTGGTTCATCGGAAATTATTACTGAACTCATTGGATCGGTTCCAAACACAGACCGCTTGAAGTATTACTCACTTGGACAGAAGTCGGCATCGTGCCTGTTGTATTCAATTCCGATACAATATCAGTGTTGTATCATCACTGTGAACGACCAAGGGTTACAGTGAACCTGCAGTGGTTCATCGGAAACTATTACTGAACTCATAGGATCGGTTCCAAACACAGACCGCTTGAAGTATTACTCACTTGGACAGAAGTCGTTATCGTGCCGGTTGTATTCAATTCCGATACAATATCAGTGTTGGATCGTCACTGTGAACGTCCAAGGGTTACAGTGAACCTGCAGTGGTTGATCGGAAACTATTACTGAACTCATTGGATCGGTTCCAAACACAGACCGCTTGAAGTATTACTCACTTGGACAGAAGTCGGCATCGTGCCTGTTGTATTCAATTCCGATACAAAATCAGTGTTGCATCGTCACTGTGGACGTCCAAGGGTTACACTGAACCTGCAGTGTTTCATCGGAAACTATTACTGAAGTCATAGGATCGGTTCCAAACACAGACCGCTTGAAGTATTACTCACTTGGACAGAAGTCGGAATTGTGCCTGTTGTATTCAATTCCGATACAATATCAGTGTTGCATCGTCACTGAGAACGTCCAAGGGTTACAGTGGACCTGCAGTGGTTCATCGGAAACTATTACTGAACTAATAGGATCGGTTCCAAACACAGACTGCTTGAAGTATTACTCACCTGGAGAGAAGTCGGCATCGTGCCTGTTGAATTCAAATCCGATACAATACCAGAGTTGCATCGTCACAGTGAATGTCCAAGGGTTACAGTGAATCTGCAGTGGTTCATCGAAAACTATTACTGAACTCATAGGATCGGTTCCAAACACAGACCGCTTGAAGTATTACTCACTTGGACAGAAGTCATCATCATGCCTGTTGTATTCAGTTCCGATACAATATCAGTGTTGCATCGTCACTGTGAACGTCCAAGGGTTACAGTGAACCTGCAGTGGTTCATCGGAAACTATTACTGAATTCATAGGATTGGTTCCAAACACAGACCGCTTGAAGTATTACTCACTTGGACAGAAGTCGGCATCATGCCTGTTGTATTCAATTCCGATACAACATCAGTTTTGCATCGTCACTGTGGACGTCCAAGGGTTACAGTGAACCTGCAGTGGTTCATCGGAAACTATTACTGAACTCATAGGATCGGTTCCAAACACAGACCGCTTGAAGTATTACTAACTTGGACAGAAGTCGGCATCGAGCCTGTCGTATTCAATTCCGATACAATATCAGTGTTGCATCGTCATTGTTAACGTCCAAGGGTTACAGTGAACCTGCAGTGGTTCATCGGAAACTATTACTGAACTCATAGGAGTGGTTCCAAACAAAGCCCGTTTGAAGTATTACTCACTTGCACAGAAGTCGGCATCGTGCCTGTTGTATTCAAATCCGATACAATATCAGTGTTGCATCGTCACTGTGAACGTCCAAGGGTTACAGTGAACCTGCAGTTGTTCATCGGAAACTATTACTGAACTCATAGGATCGGTTCCAAACACAGACCGCTTGAAGAATTACTCACTTGGGTAGAAGTCGGCATCGGGCCTGTTGTATTCAATTCCGATACAACATCAGTGTTGCATCGTCACTGTGAACTTCCAAGGGTTACAGTGAACATGCAGTGGTTCATTGGAAACTAACACTGAACTCATAGGTTACGTTCCAAACACAGACCGCTTGATGTATTATTCACTTGGACAGAAGTCGGCATCGTGCCTGTCGTATTCAATTCCGATACAATATCAGTGTTGCATCGTAACTGTGAACGTCCAAGGGTTACAGTGAACCTGCAGTGGTTCATCAAAAACTACCACTGAACTCATAGGATCGGTTCCAAACACAGACCGCTTGAAGTATTACTCACTTGGACAGAAGGCGGCATCGTGCCTGTTGTATTCAATTCCGATACAATATCAGTGTTGCATCGTCAATGTTAAGGTCCAAGGGTTACAGTGAAGCTGCAGTGGTTCATCGGTAACTATTACTGAACTCATAGGATCGGTTCCAAACACAGACCGCTTGAAGTATTACTCACTTGGACAGAAGTCGGCATCGTGCCTGTTGTATTCAATTCCGATACAATATCAGTGTTGCATCGTCAATGTGAACGTCCAACGGTTACAGTGAACCTGCAGTGGTTCATTGGAAACTATAACTGAACTCATAGGATTGGTTCCAAACACAGACAGCTTGAAGAATTACTCACTTGGACAGAAGTCGGCATCGTGCCTGTTGTATTCAATTCCGATACAATATCAGTGTTGCATCGTCAATGTGAAGGTCCAAGGGTTACAGTGAACCTGCAGTGGTTCATCGGTAACTATTACTGAACTCATAGGATCGGTTCCAAACACAGACCGCTTGAAGTATTACTCACTTGGACAGAAGTCCTCATCGTGCCTGTTGTATTCAATTCCGATACAATATCAGTGTTGCATCGTCACTGTGAATGTCCGAGTGTTACAGTGAACCAGCGGTGGTTGATCGGAAACTATTACTGAACTCATAGGATCAGTTCCAAACACAGACCGCTTGAAGTATTACTCACTTGGACAGAAGTCGGCATCGTGCCTGTTGTATTCAATTCCGATACAATATCAGTGTTGCATCGTCACTCTGAACGTCCACGGGTTACAGTGAACCTGCAGTGGTTCATCGGAAACTATAACTGAACTCATAGGATTGGTTCCAAACACAGACAGCTTGAAGAATTACTCACTTGGACAGAAGTCGGCATCGTGCCTGTTGTATTCAATTCCGATAAAATATCAGCGTTGCATCGTCAATGTGAAGGTCCAAGGGTTACAGTGAACCTGCAGTGGTTCATCGGTAACTATTACTGAACTCATAGGATCGGTTCCAAACACAGACCGCTTGAAGTATTACTCACTAGGACAGAAGTCCTCATCGTGCCTGTTGTATTCAATTCTGATACAATATCAGTGTTGCATCGTCACTGTGAATGTCCGAGTGTTACAGTGAACCAGCAGTGGTTGATCGGAAACTATTACTGAACTCATAGGATCAGTTCCAAACACAGACCGCTTGAAGTATTACTCACTTGGACAGAAGTCGGCATCGTGCCTGTTGTATTCAATTCCGATACAATATCAGTGTTGCATCGTCACTGTGAACATCCAACGGTTACAGTGAATCTGCAGTGGTTCATCGGAAACTATAACTGAACTCATAGGATTGTTTCGAAACAAAGACAGCTTGAAGATTTACTCACTTGGACAGAAGTCGGCATCGTGCCTGTTGTATTCAATTCCGATACAATATCAGTGTTGCATCGTCAATGTGAAGGTCCAAGGGTTACAGTGAACCTGCAGTGGTTCATCGGTAACTATTACTGAACTCATAGGATCGGTTCCAAACACAGACCACTTGAAGTATTACTCACTTGGACAGAAGTCCTCATCGTGCCTGTTGTATTCAATTCCGATACAATATCAGTGTTGCATCGTCACTGTGAATGTCCGAGTGTTACAGTGAACCAGCGGTGGTTGATCGGAAACTATTACTGAACTCATAGGATCAGTTCCAAACACAGACCGCTTGAAGTATTACTCACTTGGACAGAAGTCGGCATCCTGCCTGTTGTATTCAATTCCGATACAATATCAGTGTTGCATAGTCACTGTGAACGTCCAAGGGTTACAGTGAACCTGCAGTGGTTCATCGGAAATTATTACTGAACTCATTGGATCGGTTCCAAACACAGACCGCTTGAAGTATTACTCACTTGGACAGAAGTCGGCATCGTGCCTGTTGTATTCAATTCCGATACAATATCAGTGTTGTATCATCACTGTGAACGACCAAGGGTTACAGTGAACCTGCAGTGGTTCATCGGAAACTATTACTGAACTCATAGGATCGGTTCCAAACACAGACCGCTTGAAGTATTACTCACTTGGACAGAAGTCGTTATCGTGCCGGTTGTATTCAATTCCGATACAATATCAGTGTTGGATCGTCACTGTGAACGTCCAAGGGTTACAGTGAACCTGCAGTGGTTGATCGGAAACTATTACTGAACTCATTGGATCGGTTCCAAACACAGACCGCTTGAAGTATTACTCACTTGGACAGAAGTCGGCATCGTGCCTGTTGTATTCAATTCCGATACAAAATCAGTGTTGCATCGTCACTGTGGACGTCCAAGGGTTACACTGAACCTGCAGTGTTTCATCGGAAACTATTACTGAAGTCATAGGATCGGTTCCAAACACAGACCGCTTGAAGTATTACTCACTTGGACAGAAGTCGGAATTGTGCCTGTTGTATTCAATTCCGATACAATATCAGTGTTGCATCGTCACTGAGAACGTCCAAGGGTTACAGTGGACCTGCAGTGGTTCATCGGAAACTATTACTGAACTAATAGGATCGGTTCCAAACACAGACTGCTTGAAGTATTACTCACCTGGAGAGAAGTCGGCATCGTGCCTGTTGAATTCAAATCCGATACAATACCAGAGTTGCATCGTCACAGTGAATGTCCAAGGGTTACAGTGAATCTGCAGTGGTTCATCGAAAACTATTACTGAACTCATAGGATCGGTTCCAAACACAGACCGCTTGAAGTATTACTCACTTGGACAGAAGTCATCATCATGCCTGTTGTATTCAGTTCCGATACAATATCAGTGTTGCATCGTCACTGTGAACGTCCAAGGGTTACAGTGAACCTGCAGTGGTTCATCGGAAACTATTACTGAATTCATAGGATTGGTTCCAAACACAGACCGCTTGAAGTATTACTCACTTGGACAGAAGTCGGCATCATGCCTGTTGTATTCAATTCCGATACAACATCAGTTTTGCATCGTCACTGTGGACGTCCAAGGGTTACAGTGAACCTGCAGTGGTTCATCGGAAACTATTACTGAACTCATAGGATCGGTTCCAAACACAGACCGCTTGAAGTATTACTAACTTGGACAGAAGTCGGCATCGAGCCTGTCGTATTCAATTCCGATACAATATCAGTGTTGCATCGTCATTGTTAACGTCCAAGGGTTACAGTGAACCTGCAGTGGTTCATCGGAAACTATTACTGAACTCATAGGAGTGGTTCCAAACAAAGCCCGTTTGAAGTATTACTCACTTGCACAGAAGTCGGCATCGTGCCTGTTGTATTCAAATCCGATACAATATCAGTGTTGCATCGTCACTGTGAACGTCCAAGGGTTACAGTGAACCTGCAGTTGTTCATCGGAAACTATTACTGAACTCATAGGATCGGTTCCAAACACAGACCGCTTGAAGAATTACTCACTTGGGTAGAAGTCGGCATCGGGCCTGTTGTATTCAATTCCGATACAACATCAGTGTTGCATCGTCACTGTGAACTTCCAAGGGTTACAGTGAACATGCAGTGGTTCATTGGAAACTAACACTGAACTCATAGGTTACGTTCCAAACACAGACCGCTTGATGTATTATTCACTTGGACAGAAGTCGGCATCGTGCCTGTCGTATTCAATTCCGATACAATATCAGTGTTGCATCGTAACTGTGAACGTCCAAGGGTTACAGTGAACCTGCAGTGGTTCATCAAAAACTACCACTGAACTCATAGGATCGGTTCCAAACACAGACCGCTTGAAGTATTACTCACTTGGACAGAAGGCGGCATCGTGCCTGTTGTATTCAATTCCGATACAATATCAGTGTTGCATCGTCAATGTTAAGGTCCAAGGGTTACAGTGAAGCTGCAGTGGTTCATCGGTAACTATTACTGAACTCATAGGATCGGTTCCAAACACAGACCGCTTGAAGTATTACTCACTTGGACAGAAGTCGGCATCGTGCCTGTTGTATTCAATTCCGATACAATATCAGTGTTGCATCGTCAATGTGAACGTCCAACGGTTACAGTGAACCTGCAGTGGTTCATTGGAAACTATAACTGAACTCATAGGATTGGTTCCAAACACAGACAGCTTGAAGAATTACTCACTTGGACAGAAGTCGGCATCGTGCCTGTTGTATTCAATTCCGATACAATATCAGTGTTGCATCGTCAATGTGAAGGTCCAAGGGTTACAGTGAACCTGCAGTGGTTCATCGGTAACTATTACTGAACTCATAGGATCGGTTCCAAACACAGACCGCTTGAAGTATTACTCACTTGGACAGAAGTCCTCATCGTGCCTGTTGTATTCAATTCCGATACAATATCAGTGTTGCATCGTCACTGTGAATGTCCGAGTGTTACAGTGAACCAGCGGTGGTTGATCGGAAACTATTACTGAACTCATAGGATCAGTTCCAAACACAGACCGCTTGAAGTATTACTCACTTGGACAGAAGTCGGCATCGTGCCTGTTGTATTCAATTCCGATACAATATCAGTGTTGCATCGTCACTCTGAACGTCCACGGGTTACAGTGAACCTGCAGTGGTTCATCGGAAACTATAACTGAACTCATAGGATTGGTTCGAAACACAGACAGCTTGAAGAATTACTCACTTGGACAGAAGTCGGCATCGTGCCTGTTGTATTCAATTCCGATAAAATATCAGCGTTGCATCGTCAATGTGAAGGTCCAAGGGTTACAGTGAACCTGCAGTGGTTCATCGGTAACTATTACTGAACTCATAGGATCGGTTCCAAACACAGACCGCTTGAAGTATTACTCACTAGGACAGAAGTCCTCATCGTGCCTGTTGTATTCAATTCTGATACAATATCAGTGTTGCATCGTCACTGTGAATGTCCGAGTGTTACAGTGAACCAGCAGTGGTTGATCGGAAACTATTACTGAACTCATAGGATCAGTTCCAAACACAGACCGCTTGAAGTATTACTCACTTGGACAGAAGTCGGCATCGTGCCTGTTGTATTCAATTCCGATACAATATCAGTGTTGCATCGTCACTGTGAACATCCAACGGTTACAGTGAATCTGCAGTGGTTCATCGGAAACTATAACTGAACTCATAGGATTGGTTCGAAACACAGACAGCTTGAAGAATTACTCACTTGGACAGAAGTCGGCATCGTGCCTGTTGTATTCAATTCCGATACAATATCAGTGTTGCATCGTCAATGTGAAGGACCAAGGGTTACAGTGAACCTGCAGTGGTTCATCGGTAACTATTACTGATCTCATAGGATCGGTTCCAAACACAGACCGCTTGAAGTATTACTCACTTGGACAGAAGTCCTCATCGTGCCTGTTGTATTCAATTCCGATACAATATCAGTGTTGCATCGTCACTGTGAATGTCCGAGTGTTACAGTGAACCAGCGGTGGTTGATCGGAAACTATTACTGAACTCATAGGATCAGTTCCAAACACAGACCGCTTGAAGTATTACTCACTTGGACAGAAGTCGGCATCCTGCCTGTTGTATTCAATTCCGATACATTATCAGTGTTGCATAGTCACTGTGAACGTCCAAGGGTTACAGTGAACCTGCAGTGGTTCATCGGAAATTATTACTGAACTCATTGGATCGGTTCCAAACACAGACCGCTTGAAGTATTACTCACTTGGACAGAAGTCGGCATCGTGCCTGTTGTATTCAATTCCGATACAATATCAGTGTTGTATCATCACTGTGAACGACCAAGGGTTACAGTGAACCTGCCGTGGTTCATCGGAAACTATTACTGAACTCATAGGATCGGTTCCAAACACAGACCTCTTGAAGTATTACTCACTTGGACAGAAGTCGTTATCGTGCCGGTTGTATTCAATTCCGATACAATATCAGTGTTGGATCGTCACTGTGAACGTCCAAGGGTTACAGTGAACCTGCAGTGGTTGATCGGAAACTATTACTGAACTCATTGGATCGGTTCCAAACACAGACCGCTTGAAGTATTACTCACTTGGACAGAAGTCGGCATCGTGCCTGTTGTATTCAATTCCGATACAAAATCAGTGTTGCATCGTCACTGTGGACGTCCAAGTGTTACACTGAACCTGCAGTGTTTCATCGGAAACTATTACTGAAGTCATAGGATCGGTTCCAAACACAGACCGCTTGAAGTATTACTCACTTGGACAGAAGTCGGAATTGTGCCTGTTGTATTCAATTCCGATACAATATCAGTGTTGCATCGTCACTGAGAACGTCCAAGGGTTACAGTGGACCTGCAGTGGTTCATCGGAAACTATTACTGAACTCATAGGATCGGTTCCAAACACAGACTGCTTGAAGTATTACTCACCTGGAGAGAAGTCGGCATCGTGCCTGTTGAATTCAAATCCGATACAATACCAGAGATGCATCGTCACAGTGAATGTCCAAGGGTTACAGTGAATCTGCAGTGGTTCATCGAAAACTATTACTGAACTCATAGGATCGGTTCCAAACACAGACCGCTTGAAGTATTACTCACTTGGACAGAAGTCATCATCATGCCCGTTGTATTCAGTTCCGATACAATATCAGTGTTGCATCGTCACTGTGAACGTCCAAGGGTTACAGTGAACCTGCAGTGGTTCATCGGAAACTATTACTGAATTCATAGGATTGGTTCCAAACACAGACCGCTTGAAGTATTACTCACTTGGACAGAAGTCGGCATCATGCCTGTTGTATTCAATTCCGATACAATATCAGTTTTGCATCGTCACTGTGGACGTCCAAGGGTTACAGTGAACCTGCAGTGGTTCATCGGAAACTATTACTGAACTCATAGGATCGGTTCCAAACACAGACCGCTTGAAGTATTACTAACTTGGACAGAAGTCGGCATCGAGCCTGTCGTATTCAATTCCGATACAATATCAGTGTTGCATCGTCATTGTTAACGTCCAAGGGTTACAGTGAACCTGCAGTGGTTCATCGGAAACTATTACTGAACTCATAGGAGTGGTTCCAAACAAAGCCCGTTTGAAGTATTACTCACTTGCACAGAAGTCGGCATCGTGCCTGTTGAATTCAAATCCGATACAATATCAGTGTTGCATCGTCACTGTGAACGTCCAAGGGTTACAGTGAACCTGCAGTTGTTCATCGGAAACTATTACTGAACTCATAGGGTCGGTTCCAAACACAGACCGCTTGAAGAATTACTCACTTGGGTAGAAGTCGGCATCGGGCCTGTTGTATTCAATTCCGATACAACATCAGTGTTGCATCGTCACTGTGAACTTCCAAGGGTTACAGTGAACATGCAGTGGTTCATTGGAAACTAACACTGAACTCATAGGTTACGTTCCAAACACAGACCGCTTGATGTATTACTCACTTGGACAGAAGTCGGCATCGTGCCTGTCGTATTCAATTCCGATACAATATCAGTGTTGCATCGTAACTGTGAACGTCCAAGGGTTACAGTGAACCTGCAGTGGTTCATCAAAAACTACCACTGAACTCATAGGATCGGTTCCAAACACAGACCGCTTGAAGTATTACTCACTTGGACAGAAGGCGGCATCGTGCCTGTTGTATTCAATTCCGATACAATATCAGTGTTGCATCGTCAATGTTAAGGTCCAAGGGTTACAGTGAAGCTGCAGTGGTTCATCGGTAACTATTACTGAACTCATAGGATCGGTTCCAAACACAGACCGCTTGAAGTATTACTCACTTGGACAGAAGTCGGCATCGTGCCTGTTGTATTCAATTCCGATACAATATCAGTGTTGCATCGTCAATGTGAACGTCCAACGGTTACAGTGAACCTGCAGTGGTTCATTGGAAACTATAACTGAACTCATAGGATTGGTTCCAAACACAGACAGCTTGAAGAATTACTCACTTGGACAGAAGTCGGCATCGTGCCTGTTGTATTCAATTCCGATACAATATCAGTGTTGCATCGTCAATGTGAAGGTCCAAGGGTTACAGTGAACCTGCAGTGGTTCATCGGTAACTATTACTGAACTCATAGGATCGGTTCCAAACACAGACCGCTTGAAGTATTACTCACTTGGACAGAAGTCCTCATCGTGCCTGTTGTATTCAATTCCGATACAATATCAGTGTTGCATCGTCACTGTGAATGTCCGAGTGTTACAGTGAACCAGCGGTGGTTGATCGGAAACTATTACTGAACTCATAGGATCAGTTCCAAACACAGACCGCTTGAAGTATTACTCACTTGGACAGAAGTCGGCATCGTGCCTGTTGTATTCAATTCCGATACAATATCAGTGTTGCATCGTCACTCTGAACGTCCACGGGTTACAGTGAACCTGCAGTGGTTCATCGGAAACTATAACTGAACTCATAGGATTGGTTCCAAACACAGACAGCTTGAAGAATTACTCACTTGGACAGAAGTCGGCATCGTGCCTGTTGTATTCAATTCCGATAAAATATCAGCGTTGCATCGTCAATGTGAAGGTCCAAGGGTTACAGTGAACCTGCAGTGGTTCATCGGTAACTATTACTGAACTCATAGGATCGGTTCCAAACACAGACCGCTTGAAGTATTACTCACTAGGACAGAAGTCCTCATCGTGCCTGTTGTATTCAATTCTGATACAATATCAGTGTTGCATCGTCACTGTGAATGTCCGAGTGTTACAGTGAACCAGCAGTGGTTGACCGGAAACTATTACTGAACTCATAGGATCAGTTCCAAACACAGACCGCTTGAAGTATTACTCACTTGGACAGAAGTCGGCATCGTGCCTGTTGTATTCAATTCCGATACAATATCAGTGTTGCATCGTCACTGTGAACATCCAACGGTTACAGTGAATCTGCAGTGGTTCATCGGAAACTATAACTGAACTCATAGGATTGGTTCGAAACACAGACAGCTTGAAGAATTACTCACTTGGACAGAAGTCGGCATCGTGCCTGTTGTATTCAATTCCGATACAATATCAGCGTTGCATCGTCAATGTGAAGGACCAAGGGTTACAGTGAACCTGCAGTGGTTCATCGGTAACTATTACTGATCTCATAGGATCGGTTCCAAACACAGACCGCTTGAAGTATTACTCACTTGGACAGAAGTCCTCATCGTGCCTGTTGTATTCAATTCCGATACAATATCAGTGTTGCATCGTCACTGTGAATGTCCGAGTGTTACAGTGAACCAGCGGTGGTTGATCGGAAACTATTACTGAACTCATAGGATCAGTTCCAAACACAGACCGCTTGAAGTATTACTCACTTGGACAGAAGTCGGCATCCTGCCTGTTGTATTCAATTCCGATACAATATCAGTGTTGCATAGTCACTGTGAACGTCCAAGGGTTACAGTGAACCTGCAGTGGTTCATCGGAAATTATTACTGAACTCATTGGATCGGTTCCAAACACAGACCGCTTGAAGTATTACTCACTTGGACAGAAGTCGGCATCGTGCCTGTTGTATTCAATTCCGATACAATATCAGTGTTGTATCATCACTGTGAACGACCAAGGGTTACAGTGAACCTGCAGTGGTTCATCGGAAACTATTACTGAACTCATAGGATCGGTTCCAAACACAGACCGCTTGAAGTATTACTCACTTGGACAGAAGTCGTTATCGTGCCGGTTGTATTCAATTCCGATACAATATCAGTGTTGGATCGTCACTGTGAACGTCCAAGGGTTACAGTGAACCTGCAGTGGTTGATCGGAAACTATTACTGAACTCATTGGATCGGTTCCAAACACAGACCGCTTGAAGTATTACTCACTTGGACAGAAGTCGGCATCGTGCCTGTTGTATTCAATTCCGATACAAAATCAGTGTTGCATCGTCACTGTGGACGTCCAAGTGTTACACTGAACCTGCAGTGTTTCATCGGAAACTATTACTGAAGTCATAGGATCGGTTCCAAACACAGACCGCTTGAAGTATTACTCACTTGGACAGAAGTCGGAATTGTGCCTGTTGTATTCAATTCCGATACAATATCAGTGTTGCATCGTCACTGAGAACGTCCAAGGGTTACAGTGGACCTGCAGTGGTTCATCGGAAACTATTACTGAACTCATAGGATCGGTTCCAAACACAGACTGCTTGAAGTATTACTCACCTGGAGAGAAGTCGGCATCGTGCCTGTTGAATTCAAATCCGATACAATACCAGAGTTGCATCGTCACAGTGAATGTCCAAGGGTTACAGTGAATCTGCAGTGGTTCATCGAAAACTATTACTGAACTCATAGGATCGGTTCCAAACACAGACCGCTTGAAGTATTACTCACTTGGACAGAAGTCATCATCATGCCCGTTGTATTCAGTTCCGATACAATATCAGTGTTGCATCGTCACTGTGAACGTCCAAGGGTTACAGTGAACCTGCAGTGGTTCATCGGAAACTATTACTGAATTCATAGGATTGGTTCCAAACACAGACCGCTTGAAGTATTACTCACTTGGACAGAAGTCGGCATCATGCCTGTTGTATTCAATTCAGATACAATATCAGTTTTGCATCGTCACTGTGGACGTCCAAGGGTTACAGTGAACCTGCAGTGGTTCATCGGAAACTATTACTGAACTCATAGGAGTGGTTCCAAACAAAGCCCGTTTGAAGTATTACTCACTTGCACAGAAGTCGGCATCGTGCCTGTTGAATTCAAATCCGATACAATATCAGTGTTGCATCGTCACTGTGAACGTCCAAGGGTTACAGTGAACCTGCAGTTGTTCATCGGAAACTATTACTGAACTCATAGGGTCGGTTCCAAACACAGACCGCTTGAAGAATTACTCACTTGGGTAGAAGTCGGCATCGGGCCTGTTGTATTCAATTCCGATACAACATCAGTGTTGCATCGTCACTGTGAACTTCCAAGGGTTACAGTGAACATGCAGTGGTTCATTGGAAACTAACACTGAACTCATAGGTTACGTTCCAAACACAGACCGCTTGATGTATTACTCACTTGGACAGAAGTCGGCATCGTGCCTGTCGTATTCAATTCCGATACAATATCAGTGTTGCATCGTAACTGTGAACGTCCAAGGGTTACAGTGAACCTGCAGTGGTTCATCAAAAACTACCACTGAACTCATAGGATCGGTTCCAAACACAGACCGCTTGAAGTATTACTCACTTGGACTGAAGGCGGCATCGTGCCTGTTGTATTCAATTCCGATACAATATCAGTGTTGCATCGTCAATGTTAAGGTCCAAGGGTTACAGTGAACCTGCAGTGGTTCATCGGTAACTATTACTGAACTCATAGGATCGGTTCCAAACACAGACCGCTTGAAGTATTACTCACTTGGACAGAAGTCGGCATCGTGCCTGTTGTATTCAATTCCGATACAATATCAGTGTTGCATCGTCAATGTGAACGTCCAACGGTTACAGTGAACCTGCAGTGGTTCATTGGAAACTATAACTGAACTCATAGGATTGGTTCCAAACACAGACAGCTTGAAGAATTACTCACTTGGACAGAAGTCGCCATCGTGCCTGTTGTATTCAATTCCGATAAAATATCAGTGTTTCATCGTCAATGTGAAGGTCCAAGGGTTACAGTGAACCTGCAGTGGTTCATCGGTAACTATTACTGAACTCATAGGATCGGTTCCAAACACAGACCGCTTGAAGTATTACTCACTTGGGCAGAAGTCCTCATCGTGCCTGTTGTATTCAATTCCGATACAATATCAGTGTTGCATCGTCACTGTGAATGTCCGAGTGTTACAGTGAACCAGCAGTTTTTGATCGGAAACTATTACTGAACTCATAGGATTAGTTCCAAACACAGACCGCTTGAAGTATTACTCACTTGGACAGAAGTCGGCATCGTGCCTGTTGTATTCAATTCCGATACAATATCAGTGTTGCATCGTCACTGTGAACGTCCACGGGTTACAGTGAACCTGCAGTGGTTCATCGGAAACTATTACTGAACTCATAGGATTGGTTCCAAACACAGACAGCTTGAAGAATTACTCACTTGGACAGAAGTCGCCATCGTGCCTGTTGTATTCAATTCCGATAAAATATCAGTGTTGCATCGTCAATGTGAAGGTCCAAGGGATACAGTGAACCTGCAGAGGTTCATCGGTAACTATTACTGAACTCATAGGATCGGTTCCAAACACAGACCGCTTGAAGTATTACTCACTTGGACAGAAGTCCTCATCGTGCCTGTTGTATTCAATTCTGATACAATATCAGTGTTGCATCGTCACTGTGAATGTCCGAGTGTTACAGTGAACCAGCAGTGGTTGATCGGAAACTATTACTGAACTCATAGGATCAGTTCCAAACACAGACCGCTTGAAGTATTACTCACTTGGACAGAAGTCGGCATCGTGCCTGTTGTATTCAATTCCGATACAATATCAGTGTTGCATCGTCACTGTGAACATCCAACGGTTACAGTGAATCTGCAGTGGTTCATCGGGAACTATAACTGAACTCATAGGATTGGTTCGAAACACAGACAGCTTGAAGAATTACTCACTTGGACAGAAGTCGGCATCGTGCCTGTTGTATTCAATTCCGATACAATATCAGTGTTGCATCGTCAATGTGAAGGTCCAAGGGTTACAGTAAACCTGCAGTGGTTCATCGGTAACTATTACTGAACTCAT
Organism: Schistocerca nitens; assembly: GCF_023898315.1. NCBI lineage: Eukaryota > Metazoa > Arthropoda > Insecta > Orthoptera > Acrididae > Schistocerca > Schistocerca nitens. Next base: position 1,287,521,717 of record NC_064614.1, read on the forward strand.
AGGATCGGTTCCAAACACAGACCGCTTGAAGTATTACTCACTTGGACAGAAGTCCTCATCGTGCCTGTTGTATTCAATTCCGATACAATATCAGTGTTGCATCGTCACTGTGAATGTCCGAGTGTTACAGTGAACCAGCGGTGGTTGATCGGAAACTATTACTGAACTCATAGGATCAGTTCCAAACACAGACCGCTTGAAGTATTACTCACTTGGACAGAAGTCGGCATCGTGCCTGTTGTATTCAATTCCGATACAATATCAGTGTTGCATCGTCACTCTGAACGTCCACGGGTTACAGTGAACCTGCAGTGGTTCATCGGAAACTATAACTGAACTCATAGGATTGGTTCCAAACACAGACAGCTTGAAGAATTACTCACTTGGACAGAAGTCGGCATCGTGCCTGTTGTATTCAATTCCGATAAAATATCAGCGTTGCATCGTCAATGTGAAGGTCCAAGGGTTACAGTGAACCTGCAGTGGTTCATCGGTAACTATTACTGAACTCATAGGATCGGTTCCAAACACAGACCGCTTGAAGTATTACTCACTTCGACAGAAGTCCTCATCGTGCCTGTTGTATTCAATTCTGATACAATATCAGTGTTGCATCGTCACTGTGAATGTCCGAGTGTTACAGTGAACCAGCAGTGGTTGATCGGAAACTATTACTGAACTCATAGAATCAGTTCCAAACACTGACCGCTTGAAGTATTACTCACTTGGACAGAAGTCGGCATCGTGCCTGTTGTATTCAATTCCGATACAATATCAGTGTTGCATCGTCACTGTGAACATCCAACGGTTACAGTGAATCTGCAGTGGTTCATCGGAAACTATAACTGAACTCATAGGATTGGTTCGAAACACAGACAGCTTGAAGAATTACTCACTTGGACAGAAGTCGTCATCGTGCCTGTTGTATTCAATTCCGATACAATATCAGTGTTGCATCGTCAATGTGAAGGTCCAAGGGTTACAGTGAACCTGCAGTGGTTCATCGGTAACTATTACTGAACTCATAGGATCGGTTCCAAACACAGACCGCTAGAAGTATTACTCACTTGGACAGAAGACCTCATCGTGCCTGTTGTATTCAATTCCGATACAATATCAGTGTTGCATCGTCACTGTGAATGTCCGAGTGTTACAGTGAACCAGCGGTGGTTGATCGGAAACTATTACTGAACTCATAGGATCAGTTCCAAACACAGACCGCTTGAAGTATTACTCACTTGGACAGAAGTCGGCATCCTGCCTGTTGTATTCAATTCCGATACAATATCAGTGTTGCATAGTCACTGTGAACGTCCAAGGGTTACAGTGAACCTGCAGTGGTTCATCGGAAATTATTACTGAACTCATTGGATCGGTTCCAAACACAGACCGCTTGAAGTATTACTCACTTGGACAGAAGTCGGCATCGTGCCTGTTGTATTCAATTCCGATACAATATCAGTGTTGTATCATCACTGTGAACGACCAAGGGTTACAGTGAACCTGCAGTGGTTCATCGGAAACTATTACTGAACTCATAGGATCGGTTCCAAACACAGACCGCTTGAAGTATTACTCACTTGGACAGAAGTCGTTATCGTGCCGGTTGTATTCAATTCCGATACAATATCAGTGTTGGATCGTCACTGTGAACGTCCAAGGGTTACAGTGAACCTGCAGTGGTTGATCGGAAACTATTACTGAACTCATTGGATCGGTTCCAAACACAGACCGCTTGAAGTATTACTCACTTGGACAGAAGTCGGCATCGTGCCTGTTGTATTCAATTCCGATACAAAATCAGTGTTGCATCGTCACTGAGAACGTCCAAGGGTTACAGTGGACCTGCAGTGGTTCATCGGAAACTATTACTGAACTCATAGGATCGGTTCCAAACACAGACTGCTTGAAGTATTACTCACCTGGAGAGAAGTCGGCATCGTGCCTGTTGAATTCAAATCCGATACAATACCAGAGTTGCATCGTCACAGTGAATGTCCAAGGGTTACAGTGAATCTGCAGTGGTTCATCGAAAACTATTACTGAACTCATAGGATCGGTTCCAAACACAGACCGCTTGAAGTATTACTCACTTGGACAGAAGTCATCATCATGCCTGTTGTATTCAGTTCCGATACAATATCAGTGTTGCATCGTCACTGTGAACGTCCAAGGGTTACAGTGAACCTGCAGTGGTTCATCGGAAACTATTACTGAATTCATAGGATTGGTTCCAAACACAGACCGCTTGAAGTATTACTCACTTGGACAGAAGTCGGCATCATGCCTGTTGTATTCAATTCCGATACAATATCAGTTTTGCATCGTCACTGTGGACGTATAAGGGTTACAGTGAACCTGCAGTGGTTCATCGAAAACTATTACTGAACTCATAGGATCGGTTCCAAACACAGACCGCTTGAGGTATTACTCACTTGGACAGAAGTCGGCATCGTGCCTGTTGTATTCAATTCCGATACAATATCAGTGTTGCATCGTCACTGTGAACGTCCAAGGGTTACAGTGAACCTGCAGTGGTTCATCGGAAACAATTACTGAAGTCATAGGATCGGTTCCAAACACAGACCGCTTGAAGTATTACTAACTTGGACAGAAGTCGGCATCGAGCCTGTCGTATTCAATTCCGATACAATATCAGTGTTGCATCGTCATTGTTAACGTCCAAGGGTTACAGTGAACCTGCAGTGGTTCATCGGAAACTATTACTGAACTCATAGGAGTGGTTCCAAACAAAGCCCGTTTGAAGTATTACTCACTTGCACAGAAGTCGGCATCGTGCCTGTTGTATTCAAATCCGATACAATATCAGTGTTGCATCGTCACTGTGAACGGCCAAGGGTTACAGTGAACCAGCAGTGGTTCATCGGAAACTATTACTGAACTCATAGGATCGGTTCCAAACACAGACCGCTTGAAGTATTACTCACTTGGACAGAAGTCGGCATCGGGCCTGTTGTATTCAATTCCGATACAATATCAGTGTTGCATCGTCAATGTGAAGGTCCAAGGGTTACAGTGAACCTGCAGTGGTTCATCGGTAACTATTACTGAACTCATAGGATCGGTTCCAAACACATACCGCTTGAAGTATTACTCACTTGGACAGAAGTCCTCATCGTGCCTGTTGTATTCAATTCCGATACAATATCAGTGTTGCATCGTCACTGTGAATGTCCGAGTGTTACAGTGAACCAGCAGTGGTTGATCGGAAACTATTACTGAACTCATAGGATCAGTTCCAAGCACAGACCGCTTGAAGTATTACTCACTTGGACAGAAGTCGGCATCGTGCCTGTTGTATTCAATTCCGATACAATATCAGTGTTGCATCGTCACTGTGAACGTCCACGGGTTACAGTGAACCTGCGGTGGTTCATCGGAAACTATAACTGAACTCATAGGATTGGTTCCAAACACAGACAGCTTGAAGAATTACTCACTTGGACAGTATTCGGCATCGTGCCTGTTGTATTCAATTCCGATAAAATATCAGTGTTGCATCGTCAATGTGAAGGTCCAAGGGTTACAGTGAACCTGCAGTGGTTCATCGGTAACTATTACTGAACTCATAGGATCGGTTCCAAACACAGACCGCTTGAAGTATTACTCACTTGGACAGAAGTCCTCATCGTGCCTGTTGTATTCAATTCCGATACAATATCAGTGTTGCATCGTCACTGTGAATGTCCGAGTGTTACAGTGAACCAGCAGTGGTTCATCGGAAACTATTACTGAACTCATAGGATCAGTTCCAAACACAGACCGCTTGAAGTATTACTCACTTGGACAGAAGTCGGCATCGTGCCTGTTGTATTCAATTCCGATACAATATCAGTGTTGCATCGTCACTGTGAACGTCCAAGGGTTACAGTGAACCTGCAGTGGTTCATCGGAAACTATTACTGAACTCATAGGATCGGTTCCAAACACAGACCGCTTGAAGCATTACTCACTTGGACAGAAGTCGGCATCGTGCTTGTTGTATTCAATTCCGATACAATATCAGTGTTGCATCGTCACTGTGGACGTCCAAGGGTTACAGTGAACCTGCAGTGGTTCATCGGAAACCATTACTGAACTCATAGGATCGGTTCCAAACACAGACCACTTGAAGTATTACTCACTTGGACAGAGATCGGCATCCTGCCTGTTGTATTCAATTCCGATACAATATCAGTGTTGCATCGTCACTGTGAACGTCCAAGGGTTACAGTGAACCTGCAGTGGTTCATCGGAAATTGTTACTGAACTCATAGGATCGGTTCCAAACACAGACCGCTTGAAGTATTACTCACTTGGACAGAAGTCGGCATCGTGCCTGTTGTATTCAATTCCGATACAATATCAGTGTTGTATCATCACTGTGAACGACCAAGGGTTACAGTGAACCTGTAGTGGTTCATCGGAAACTATTACTGAACTCATAGGATCGGTTCCAAACACAGACCGCTTGAAGTATTACTCACTTGGACAGAAGTCGTTATCGTGCCGGTTGTATTCAATTCCGATACAATATCAGTGTTGGATCGTCACTGTGAACATCCAACGGTTACAGTGAATCTGCAGTGGTTCATCGGAAACTGTAACTGAACTCATAGGATTGGTTCGAAACACAGACAGCTTGAAGAATTACTCACTTGGACAGAAGTCGGCATCGTGCCTGTTGTATTCAATTCCGATACAATATCAGTGTTGCATCGTCAATGTGAAGGTCCAAGGGTTACAGTGAACCTGCAGTGGTTCATCGGTAACTATTACTGAACTCATAGGATCGGTTCCAAACACAGACCGCTTGAAGTATTACTCACTTGGACAGAAGTCCTCATCGTGCCTGTTGTATTCAATTCCGATACAATATCAGTGTTGCATCGTCACTGTGAATGTCCGAGTGTTACAGTGAACCAGCGGTGGTTGATCGGAAACTACTACTGAACTCATAGGATCAGTTCCAAACACAGACCGCTTGAAGTATTACTCACTTGGACAGAAGTCGGCATCGTGCCTGTTGTATTCAATTCCGATACAATATCAGTGTTGCATCGTCACTGTGAACGTCCACGGGTTACAGTGAACCTGCTGTGGTTCATCGGCAACTATTACTGAACTCATAGGATCGGTTCCAAACACAGACCGCTTGAAGTATTACTCACTTGGACAAAAGTCGGCATCGTGCCTGTTGTATTCAATTCCGATACAATGTCAGTGTTGCATAGTCACTGTGAACGTCCAAGGGTTACAGTGAACCTGCAGTGGTTCATCGGAAATTATTACTGAACTCATTGGATCGGTTCCAAACACAGACCGCTTGAAGTATTACTCACTTGGACAGAAGTCGGCATCGTGCCTGTTGTATTCAATTCCGATACAATATCAGTGTTGTATCATCACTGTGAACGACCAAGGGTTACAGTGAACCTGCAGTGTTTCATCGGAAACTATTACTGAAGTCATAGGATCGGTTCCAAACACAGACCGCTTGAAGTATTACTCACTTGGACAGAAGTCCTCATCGTGCCTGTTGTATTCAATTCCGATACAATATCAGTGTTGCATCGTCACTGTGAATGTCCGAGTGTTACAGTGAACCAGCGGTGGTTGATCGGAAACTATTACTGAACTCATAGGATCAGTTCCAAACACAGACCGCTTGAAGTATTACTCACTTGGACAGAAGTCGGCATCGTGCCTGTTGTATTCAATTCCGATACAATATCAGTGTTGCATCGTCACTGTGAACGTCCACGGGTTACAGTGAACCTGCAGTGGTTCATCGGCAACTATTACTGAACTAATAGGATCGGTTCCAAACACAGACCGCTTGAAGTATTACTCACTTGGACAAAAGTCGGCATCGTGCCTGTTGTATTCAATTCCGATACAATGTCAGTGTTGCATAGTCACTGTGAACGTCCAAGGGTTACAGTGAACCTGCAGTGGTTCATCGGAAATTATTACTGAACTCATTGGATCGGTTCCAAACACAGACCGCTTGAAGTATTACTCACTTGGACAGAAGTCGGCATCGTGCCTGTTGTATTCAATTCCGATACAATATCAGTGTTGTATCATCACTGTGAACGACCAAGGGTTAAAGTGAACCTGCAGTGGTTCATCGGAAACTATTACTGAACTCATAGGATCGGTTCCAAACACAGACCGCTTGAAGTATTACTCACTTGGACAGAAGTCGTTATCGTGCCGGTTGTATTCAATTCCGATACAATATCAGTGTTGGATCGTCACTGTGAACGTCCAAGGGTTACAGTGAACCTGCAGTGGTTGATCGGAAACTATTACTGAACTCATTGGATCGGTTCCAAACACAGACCACTTGAAGTATTACTCACTTGGACAGAAGTCGGCATCGTGCCTGTTGTATTCAATTCCGATACAATATCAGTGTTGCATCGTCACTGTGGACGTCAAAGGGTTACACTGAACCTGCAGTGTTTCATTGGAAACTATTACTGAAGTCATAGGATCGGTTCCAAACACAGACCGCTTGAAGTATTACTCACTTGGACAGAAGTCGGAATCGTGCCTGTTGTATTCAATTCCTATACAATATCAGTGTTGCATCGTCACTGAGAACGTCCAAGGGTTACAGTGGACCTGCAGTGGTTCATCGGAAACTATTACTGAACTCATAGGATCGGTTCCAAACACTGACTGCTTGAAGTATTACTCACCTGGAGAGAAGTCGGCATCGTGCCTGTTGAATTCAATTCCGATACAATACCAGATTTGCATCGTTTCAGTGAATGTCCAAGGGTTACAGTGAATCTGCAGTGGTTCATCGAAAACTATTACTGAACTCATAGGATCGGTTCCAAACACAGACCGCTTGAAGTATTACTCACTTGGACAGAAGTCATCATCATGCCTGTTGTATTCAATTCCGATACAATGTCAGTGTTGCATCGTCACTGTGAACGTCCAAGGGTTACAGTGAACCTGCAGTGGTTCATCGGAAACTATTACTGAATTCATAGGATTGGTTCCAAACACAGACCGCTTGAAGTATTACTCACTTGGACAGAAGTCGGCATCATGCCTGTTGTATTCAATTCCGATACAATATCAGTTTTGCATCGTCACTGTGGACGTCCAAGGGTTACAGTGAACCTGCAGTGGTTCATCGGAAACTATTACTGAACTCATAGGATCGGTTCCAAGCACAGACCGCTTGAGGTATTACTCACTTCTACAGAAGTCGGCATCGTGCCTGTTGTATTCAATTCCGATACAATATCAGTGTTGCATCGTCACTGTGAACGTCCAAGGGTTACAGTGAACCTGCAGTGGTTCATCGGAAACAATTACTGAAGTCATAGGATCGGTTCCAAACACAGACCGCTTGAAGTATTACTAACTTGGACAGAAGTCGGCATCGAGCCTGTCGTATTCAATTCCGATACAATATCAGTGTTGCATCGACATTGTTAACGTCCAAGGGTTACAGTGAACCTGCAGTGGTTCATCGGAAACTATTACTGAACTCATAGGAGTGGTTCCAAACAAAGCCCGTTTGAAATATTACTCACTTGCACTGAAGTTGGCATCGTGCCTGTTGTATTCAAATCCGATACAATATCAGTGTTGCATCGTCACTGTGAACGTCCAAGGGTTACAGTGAACCTGCAGTTGTTCATCGGAAACTATTACTGAACTCATAGGATCGGTTCCAAACACAAACCGCTTGAAGAATTACTCACTTGGGTAGAAGTCGGCATCGGGCCTGTTGTATTCAATTCCGATACAACATCAGTGTTGCATCGTCACTGTGAACTTCCAAGGGTTACAGTGAACATGCAGTGGTTCATTGGAAACTAACACTAAACTCATAATTTAGGTTCCAAACACAGACCGCTTGATGTATTACTCACTTGGACAGAAGTCGGCATCGTGCCTGTCGTATTCAATTCCGATACAATATCAGTGTTGCATCGTAACTGTGAACGTCCAAGGGTTACAGTGAACCTGCAGTGGTTCATCAAAAACTACCACTGAACTCATAGGATCGGTTCCAAACACAGACCGCTTGAAGTATTACTCACTTGGACAGAAGGCGGCATCGTGCCTGTTGTATTCAATTCCGATACAATATCAGTGTTGCATCGTCAATGTTAAGGTCCAAGGGTTACAGTGAAGCTGCAGTGGTTCATCGGTAACTATTACTGAACTCATAGGATCGGTTCCAAACACAGACCGCTTGAAGTATTACTCACTTGGACAGAAGTCGGCATCGTGCCTGTTGTATTCAATTCCGATACAATATCAGTGTTGCATCGTCAATGTGAACGTCCAACGGTTACAGTGAACCTGCAGTGGTTCATTGGAAACTATAACTGAACTCATAGGATTGGTTCCAAACACAGACAGCTTGAAGAATTACTCACTTGGACAGAAGTCGCCATCGTGCCTGTTGTATTCAATTCCGATAAAATATAAGTGTTGCATCGTCAATGTGAAGGTCCAAGGGTTACAGTGAACCTGCAGTGGTTCATCGGTAACTATTACTGAACTCATAGGATCGGTTCCAAACACAGACCGCTTGAAGTATTACTCACTTGGGCAGAAGTCCTCATCGTGCCTGTTGTATTCAATTCCGATACAATATCAGTGTTGCATCGTCACTGTGAATGTCCGAGTGTTACAGTGAACCAGCAGTTTTTGATCGGAAACTATTACTGAACTCATAGGATCAGTTCCAAACACAGACCGCTTGAAGTATTACTCACTTGCACAGAAGTCGGCATAGTGCCTGTTGTATTCAATTCCGATACAATATCAGTGTTGCATCGTCACTGTGAATGTCCGAGTGTTACAGTGAACCAGCAGTGGTTGATCGGAAACTATTACTGAACTCATAGGATCAGTTCCAAACACAGACCGCTTGAAGTATTACTCACTTGGACAGAAGTCGGCATCGTGCCTGTTGTATTCAATTCCGATACAATATCAGTGTTGCATCGTCACTGTGAACATCCAACGGTTACAGTGAATCTGCAGTGGTTCATCGGGAACTATAACTGAACTCATAGGATTGGTTCGAAACACAGACAGCTTGAAGAATTACTCACTTGGACAGAAGTCGGCATCGGGCCTGTTGTATTCAATTCCGATACAATATCAGTGTTGCATCGTCAATGTGAAGGTCCAAGGGTTACAGTGAACCTGCAGTGGTTCATCGGTAACTATTACTGAACTCATAGGATCGGTTCCAAACACAGACCGCTTGAAGTATTACTCACTTGGACAGAAGTCCTCATCGTGCCTGTTGTATTCAATTCCGATACAATATCAGTGTTGCATCGTCACTGTGAATGTCCGAGTGTTACAGTGAACCAGCGGTGGTTGATCGGAAACTATTACTGAACTCATAGGATCAGTTCCAAACACAGACCGCTTGAAGTATTACTCACTTGGACAGAAGTCGGCATCGTGCCTGTTGTATTCAATTCCGATACAATATCAGTGTTGCATCGTCACTCTGAACGTCCACGGGTTACAGTGAACCTGCAGTGGTTCATCGGAAACTATAACTGAACTCATAGGATTGGTTCCAAACACAGACAGCTTGAAGAATTACTCACTTAAACAGAAGTCGGCATCGTGCCTGTTGTATTCAATTCCGATAAAATATCAGCGTTGCATCGTCAATGTGAAGGTCCAAGGGTTACAGTGAACCTGCAGTGGTTCATCGGTAACTATTACTGAACTCATAGGATCGGTTCCAAACACAGACCGCTTGAAGTATTACTCACTTGGACAGAAGTCGGCATCGTGCCTGTTGTATTCAATTCCGATACAATATCAGTGTTGTATCATCACTGTGAACGACCAAGGGTTACAGTGAACCTGCAATGGTTCATCGGAAACTATTACTGAACTCATAGGATCGGTTCCAAACACAGACCGCTTGAAGTATTACTCACTTGGACAGAAGTCGTTATCGTGCCGGTTGTATTCAATTCCGATACAATATCAGTGTTGGATCGTCACTGTGAACGTCCAAGGGTTACAGTGAACCTGCAGTGGTTGATCGGAAACTATTACTGAACTCATCGGATCGGTTCCAAAAACAGACCGCTTGAAGTATTACTCACTTGGACAGAAGTCGGCATCGTGCCTGTTGTATTCAATTCCGATACAAAATCAGTGTTGCATCGTCACTGTGGACGTCCAAGGGTTACACTGAACCTGCAGTGTTTCATCGGAAACTATTACTGAAGTCATAGGATCGGTTCCAAACACAGACCGCTTGAAGTATTACTCACTTGGACAGAAGTCGGAATTGTGCCTGTTGTATTCAATTCCGATACAATATCAGTGTTGCATCGTCACTGAGAACGTCCAAGGGTTACAGTGGACCTGCAGTGGTTCATCGGAAACTATTACTGAACTCATAGGATCGGTTCCAAACACAGACTGCTTGAAGTATTACTCACCTGGAGAGAAGTCGGCATCGTGCCTGTTGAATTCAAATCCGATACAATACCAGAGTTGCATTGTCACAGTGAATGTCCAAGGGTTACAGTGAATCTGCAGTGGTTCATCGAAAACTATTACTGAACTCATAGGATCGGTCCCAAACACAGACCGCTTGAAGTATTACTCACTTGGACAGAAGTCATCATCATGCCTGTTGTATTCAGTTCCGATACAATATCAGTGTTGCATCGTCACTGTGAACGTCCAAGGGTTACGGTGAACCTGCAGTGGTTCATCGGAAACTATTACTGAATTCATAGGATTGGTTCCAAACACAGACCGCTTGAAGTATTACTCACTTGGACAGAAGTCGGCATCATGCCTGTTGTATTCAATTCCGATACAATATCAGTTTTGCATCGTCACTGTGGACGTCCAAGGGTTACAGTGAACCTGCAGTGGTTCATCGGAAACTATTACTGAACTCATAGGATCGGTTCCAAACACAGACCGCTTGAAGTATTACTCACTTGGACAGAAGTCGGCATCGTGCCTGTTGTATTCAATTCCGATACAATATCAGTGTTGCATCGTCAATGTGAACGTCCAACGGTTACAGTGAACCTGCAGTGGTTCATTGGAAACTATAACTGAACTCATAGGATTGGTTCCAAACACAGACAGCTTGAAGAATTACTCACTTGGACAGAAGTCGCCATCGTGCCTGTTGTATTCAATTCCGATAAAATATAAGTGTTGCATCGTCAATGTGAAGGTCCAAGGGTTACAGTGAACCTGCAGTGGTTCATCGGTAACTATTACTGAACTCATAGGATCGGTTCCAAACACAGACCGCTTGAAGTATTACTCACTTGGGCAGAAGTCCTCATCGTGCCTGTTGTATTCAATTCCGATACAATATCAGTGTTGCATCGTCACTGTGAATGTCCGAGTGTTACAGTGAACCAGCAGTTTTTGATCGGAAACTATTACTGAACTCATAGGATCAGTTCCAAACACAGACCGCTTGAAGTATTACTCACTTGCACAGAAGTCGGCATAGTGCCTGTTGTATTCAATTCCGATACAATATCAGTGTTGCATCGTCACTGTGAATGTCCGAGTGTTACAGTGAACCAGCAGTGGTTGATCGGAAACTATTACTGAACTCATAGGATCAGTTCCAAACACAGACCGCTTGAAGTATTACTCACTTGGACAGAAGTCGGCATCGTGCCTGTTGTATTCAATTCCGATACAATATCAGTGTTGCATCGTCACTGTGAACATCCAACGGTTACAGTGAATCTGCAGTGGTTCATCGGGAACTATAACTGAACTCATAGGATTGGTTCGAAACACAGACAGCTTGAAGAATTACTCACTTGGACAGAAGTCGGCATCGGGCCTGTTGTATTCAATTCCGATACAATATCAGTGTTGCATCGTCAATGTGAAGGTCCAAGGGTTACAGTGAACCTGCAGTGGTTCATCGGTAACTATTACTGAACTCATAGGATCGGTTCCAAACACAGACCGCTTGAAGTATTACTCACTTGGACAGAAGTCCTCATCGTGCCTGTTGTATTCAATTCCGATACAATATCAGTGTTGCATCGTCACTGTGAATGTCCGAGTGTTACAGTGAACCAGCGGTGGTTGATCGGAAACTATTACTGAACTCATAGGATCAGTTCCAAACACAGACCGCTTGAAGTATTACTCACTTGGACAGAAGTCGGCATCGTGCCTGTTGTATTCAATTCCGATACAATATCAGTGTTGCATCGTCACTCTGAACGTCCACGGGTTACAGTGAACCTGCAGTGGTTCATCGGAAACTATAACTGAACTCATAGGATTGGTTCCAAACACAGACAGCTTGAAGAATTACTCACTTAAACAGAAGTCGGCATCGTGCCTGTTGTATTCAATTCCGATAAAATATCAGCGTTGCATCGTCAATGTGAAGGTCCAAGGGTTACAGTGAACCTGCAGTGGTTCATCGGTAACTATTACTGAACTCATAGGATCGGTTCCAAACACAGACCGCTTGAAGTATTACTCACTTGGACAGAAGTCGGCATCGTGCCTGTTGTATTCAATTCCGATACAATATCAGTGTTGTATCATCACTGTGAACGACCAAGGGTTACAGTGAACCTGCAATGGTTCATCGGAAACTATTACTGAACTCATAGGATCGGTTCCAAACACAGACCGCTTGAAGTATTACTCACTTGGACAGAAGTCGTTATCGTGCCGGTTGTATTCAATTCCGATACAATATCAGTGTTGGATCGTCACTGTGAACGTCCAAGGGTTACAGTGAACCTGCAGTGGTTGATCGGAAACTATTACTGAACTCATCGGATCGGTTCCAAAAACAGACCGCTTCAAGTATTACTCACTTGGACAGAAGTCGGCATCGTGCCTGTTGTATTCAATTCCGATACAAAATCAGTGTTGCATCGTCACTGTGGACGTCCAAGGGTTACACTGAACCTGCAGTGTTTCATCGGAAACTATTACTGAAGTCATAGGATCGGTTCCAAACACAGACCGCTTGAAGTATTACTCACTTGGACAGAAGTCGGAATTGTGCCTGTTGTATTCAATTCCGATACAATATCAGTGTTGCATCGTCACTGAGAACGTCCAAGGGTTACAGTGGACCTGCAGTGGTTCATCGGAAACTATTACTGAACTCATAGGATCGGTTCCAAACACAGACTGCTTTAAGTATTACTCACCTGGAGAGAAGTCGGCATCGTGCCTGTTGAATTCAAATCCGATACAATACCAGAGTTGCATCGTCACAGTGAATGTCCAAGGGTTACAGTGAATCTGCAGTGGTTCATCGAAAACTATTACTGAACTCATAGGATCGGTCCCAAACACAGACCGCTTGAAGTATTACTCACTTGGACAGAAGTCATCATCATGCCTGTTGTATTCAGTTCCGATACAATATCAGTGTTGCATCGTCACTGTGAACGTCCAAGGGTTACAGTGAACCTGCAGTGGTTCATCGGAAACTATTACTGAATTCATAGGATTGGTTCCAAACACAGACCGCTTGAAGTATTACTCACTTGGACAGAAGTCGGCATCATGCCTGTTGTATTCAATTCCGATACAATATCAGTTTTGCATCGTCACTGTGGACGTCCAAGGGTTACAGTGAACCTGCAGTGGTTCATCGGAAACTATTACTGAACTCATAGGATCGGTTCCAAACACAGACCGCTTGAAGTATTACTAACTTGGACAGAAGTCGGCATCGAGCCTGTCGTATTCAATTCCGATACAATATCAGTGTTGCATCGTCATTGTTAACGTCCAAGGGTTACAGTGAACCTGCAGTGGTTCATTGGAAACTAACACTGAACTCATAGGTTACGTTCCAAACACAGACCGCTTGATGTATTACTCACTTGGACAGAAGTCGGCATCGTGCCTGTCGTATTCAATTCCGATACAATATCAGTGTTGCATCGTAACTGTGAACGTCCAAGGGTTACAGTGAACCTGCAGTGGTTCATCAAAAACTACCACTGAACTCATAGGATCGGTTCCAAACACAGACCGCTTGAAGAATTACTCTCTTGGACAGAAGGCGGCATCGTGCCTGTTGTATTCAATTCCGATACAATATCAGTGTTGCATCGTCAATGTTAAGGTCCAAGGGTTACAGTGAAGCGGCAGTGGTTCATCGGTAACTATTACTGAACTCATAGGATCGGTTCCAAACACAGACCGCTTGAAGTATTACTCACTTGGACAGAAGTCGGCATCGTGCCTGTTGTATTCAATTCCGATACAATATCAGTGTTGCATCGTCAATGTGAACGTCCAACGGTTACAGTGAACCTGCAGTGGTTCATTGGAAACTATAACTGAACTCATAGGATTGGTTCCAAACACAGACAGCTTGAAGAACTACTCACTTGGACAGAAGTCGCCATCGTGCCTGTTGTATTCAATTCCGATAAAATATCAGTGTTGCATCGTCAATGTGAAGGTCCAAGGGTTACAGTGAACCTGCAGTGGTTCATCGGTAACTATTACTGAACTCATAGGATCGGTTCCAAACACAGACCGCTTGAAGTATTACTCACTTGGGCAGAAGTCCTCATCGTGCCTGTTGTATTCAATTCCGATACAATATCAGTGTTGCATCGTCACTGTGAATGTCCGAGTGTTACAGTGAACCAGCAGTTTTTGATCGGAAACTATTACTGAACTCATAGGATCAGTTCCAAACACAGACCGCTTGAAGTATTACTCACTTGGACAGAAGTCGGCATCGTGCCTGTTGTATTCAATTCCGATACAATATCAGTGTTGCATCGTCACTGTGAACGTCCACGGGTTACAGTGAACCTGCAGTGGTTCATCGGAAACTATAACTGAACTCATAGGATTGGTTCCAAACACAGACAGCTTGAAGAATTACTCACTTGGACAGAAGTCGGCATCGTGCCTGTTGTATTCAATTCCGATAAAATATCAGTGTTGCATCGTCAATGTGAAGGTCCAAGGGTTACAGTGAACCTGCAGTGGTTCATCGGTAACTATTACTGAACTCATAGGATCGGTTCCAAACACAGACCGCTTGAAGTATTACTCACTTGGACAGAAGTCCTCATCGTGCCTGTTGTATTCAATTCTGATACAATATCAGTGTTGCATCGTCACTGTGAATGTCCGAGTGTTACAGTGAACCAGCAGTGGTTGATCGGAAACTATTACTGAACTCATAGGATCAGTTCCAAACACAGACCGCTTGAAGTATTACTCACTTGGACAGAAGTCGGCATCGTGCCTGTTGTATTCAATTCCGATACAATATCAGTTTTGCATCGTCACTGTGAACATCCAACGGTTACAGTGAATCTGCAGTGGTTCATCGGGAACTATAACTGAACTCATAGGATTGGTTCGAAACACAGACAGCTTGAAGAATTACTCACTTGGACAGAAGTCGGCATCGTGCCTGTTGTATTCAATTCCGATACAATATCAGTGTTGCATCGTCAATGTGAAGGTCCAAGGGTTACAGTGAACCTGCAGTGGTTCATCGGTAACTATTACTGAACTCATAGGATCGGTTCCAAACACAGACCGCTTGAAGTATTACTCACTTGGACAGAAGTCCTCATCGTGCCTGTTGTATTCAATTCCGATACAAAATCAGTGTTGCATCGTCACTGTGGACGTCCAAGGGTTACACTGAACCTGCAGTGTTTCATCGGAAACTATTACTGAAGTCATAGGATCGGTTCCAAACACAGACCGCTTGAAGTATTACTCACTTGGACAGAAGTCGGAATTGTGCCTGTTGTATTCAATTCCGATACAATATCAGTGTTGCATCGTCACTGAGAACGTCCAAGGGTTACAGTGGACCTGCAGTGGTTCATCGGAAACTATTACTGAACTCATAGGATCGGTTCCAAACACAGACTGCTTTAAGTATTACTCACCTGGAGAGAAGTCGGCATCGTGCCTGTTGAATTCAAATCCGATACAATACCAGAGTTGCATCGTCACAGTGAATGTCCAAGGGTTACAGTGAATCTGCAGTGGTTCATCGAAAACTATTACTGAACTCATAGGATCGGTCCCAAACACAGACCGCTTGAAGTATTACTCACTTGGACAGAAGTCATCATCATGCCTGTTGTATTCAGTTCCGATACAATATCAGTGTTGCATCGTCACTGTGAACGTCCAAGGGTTACAGTGAACCTGCAGTGGTTCATCGGAAACTATTACTGTATTCATAGGATTGGTTCCAAACACAGACCGCTTGAAGTATTACTCACTTGGACAGAAGTCGGCATCATGCCTGTTGTATTCAATTCCGATACAATATCAGTTTTGCATCGTCACTGTGGACGTCCAAGGGTTACAGTGAACCTGCAGTGGTTCATCGGAAACTATTACTGAACTCATAGGATCGGTTCCAAACACAGACCGCTTGAAGTATTACTAACTTGGACAGAAGTCGGCATCGAGCCTGTCGTATTCAATTCCGATACAATATCAGTGTTGCATCGTCATTGTTAACGTCCAAGGGTTACAGTGAACCTGCAGTGGTTCATTGGAAACTAACACTGAACTCATAGGTTACGTTCCAAACACAGACCGCTTGATGTATTACTCACTTGGACAGAAGTCGGCATCGTGCCTGTCGTATTCAATTCCGATACAATATCAGTGTTGCATCGTAACTGTGAACGTCCAAGGGTTACAGTGAACCTGCAGTGGTTCATCAAAAACTACCACTGAACTCATAGGATCGGTTCCAAACACAGACCGCTTGAAGAATTACTCTCTTGGACAGAAGGCGGCATCGTGCCTGTTGTATTCAATTCCGATACAATATCAGTGTTGCATCGTCAATGTTAAGGTCCAAGGGTTACAGTGAAGCTGCAGTGGTTCATCGGTAACTATTACTGAACTCATAGGATCGGTTCCAAACACAGACCGCTTGAAGTATTACTCACTTGGACAGAAGTCGGCATCGTGCCTGTTGTATTCAATTCCGATACAATATCAGTGTTGCATCGTCAATGTGAACGTCCAACGGTTACAGTGAACCTGCAGTGGTTCATTGGAAACTATAACTGAACTCATAGGATTGGTTCCAAACACAGACAGCTTGAAGAACTACTCACTTGGACAGAAGTCGCCATCGTGCCTGTTGTATTCAATTCCGATAAAATATCAGTGTTGCATCGTCAATGTGAAGGTCCAAGGGTTACAGTGAACCTGCAGTGGTTCATCGGTAACTATTACTGAACTCATAGGATCGGTTCCAAACACAGACCGCTTGAAGTATTACTCACTTGGGCAGAAGTCCTCATCGTGCCTGTTGTATTCAATTCCGATACAATATCAGTGTTGCATCGTCACTGTGAATGTCCGAGTGTTACAGTGAACCAGCAGTTTTTGATCGGAAACTATTACTGAACTCATAGGATCAGTTCCAAACACAGACCGCTTGAAGTATTACTCACTTGGACAGAAGTCGGCATCGTGCCTGTTGTATTCAATTCCGATACAATATCAGTGTTGCATCGTCACTGTGAACGTCCACGGGTTACAGTGAACCTGCAGTGGTTCATCGGAAACTATAACTGAACTCATAGGATTGGTTCCAAACACAGACAGCTTGAAGAATTACTCACTTGGACAGAAGTCGGCATCGTGCCTGTTGTATTCAATTCCGATAAAATATCAGTGTTGCATCGTCAATGTGAAGGTCCAAGGGTTACAGTGAACCTGCAGTGGTTCATCGGTAACTATTACTGAACTCATAGGATCGGTTCCAAACACAGACCGCTTGAAGTATTACTCACTTGGACAGAAGTCCTCATCGTGCCTGTTGTATTCAATTCTGATACAATATCAGTGTTGCATCGTCACTGTGAATGTCCGAGTGTTACAGTGAACCAGCAGTGGTTGATCGGAAACTATTACTGAACTCATAGGATCAGTTCCAAACACAGACCGCTTGAAGTATTACTCACTTGGACAGAAGTCGGCATCGTGCCTGTTGTATTCAATTCCGATACAATATCAGTTTTGCATCGTCACTGTGAACATCCAACGGTTACAGTGAATCTGCAGTGGTTCATCGGGAACTATAACTGAACTCATAGGATTGGTTCGAAACACAGACAGCTTGAAGAATTACTCACTTGGACAGAAGTCGGCATCGTGCCTGTTGTATTCAATTCCGATACAATATCAGTGTTGCATCGTCAATGTGAAGGTCCAAGGGTTACAGTGAACCTGCAGTGGTTCATCGGTAACTATTACTGAACTCATAGGATCGGTTCCAAACACAGACCGCTTGAAGTATTACTCACTTGGACAGAAGTCCTCATCGTGCCTGTTGTATTCAATTCCGATACAATATCAGTGTTGCATCGTCACTGTGAATGTCCGAGTGTTACAGTGAACCAGCGGTGGTTGATCGGAAACTATTACTGAACTCATAGGATCAGTTCCAAACACAGACCGCTTGAAGTATTACTCACTTGGACAGAAGTCGGCATCGTGCCTGTTGTATTCAATTCCGATACAATATCAGTGTTGCATCGTCACTCTGAACGTCCACGGGTTACAGTGAACCTGCAGTGGTTCATCGGAAACTATAACTGAACTCATAGGATTGGTTCCAAACACAGACAGCTTGAAGAATTACTCACTTGGACAGAAGTCGGCATCGTGCCTGTTGTATTCAATTCCGATAAAATATCAGCGTTGCATCGTCAATGTGAAGGTCCAAGGGTTACAGTGAACCTGCAGTGGTTCATCGGTAACTATTACTGAACTCATAGGATCGGTTCCAAACACAGACCGCTTGAAGTATTACTCACTTGGACAGAAGTCCTCATCGTGCCTGTTGTATTCAATTCTGATACAATATCAGTGTTGCATCGTCACTGTGAATGTCCGAGTGTTACAGTGAACCAGCAGTGGTTGATCGGAAACTATTACTGAACTCATAGGATCAGTTCCAAACACAGACCGCTTGAAGTATTACTCACTTGGACAGAAGTCGGCATCGTGCCTGTTGTATTCAATTCCGATACAATATCAGTGTTGCATCGTCACTGTGAACATCCAACGGTTACAGTGAATCTGCAGTGGTTCATCGGAAACTATAACTGAACTCATAGGATTGGTTCGAAACACAGACAGCTTGAAGAATTACTCACTTGGACAGAAGTCGGCATCGTGCCTGTTGTATTCAATTCCAATACAATATCAGTGTTGCATCGTCAATGTGAAGGTCCAAGGGTTACAGTGAACCTGCAGTGGTTCATCGGAAACTATTACTGAACTCATAGGATCGGTTCCAAACACAGACCGCTAGAAGTATTACTCACTTGGACAGAAGACCTCATCGTGCCTGTTGTATTCAATTCCGATACAATATCAGTGTTTCATCGTCACTGTGAATGTCCGAGTGTTACAGTGAACCAGCGGTGGTTGATCGGAAACTATTACTGAACTCATAGGATCAGTTCAAAACACAGACCGCTTGAAGTATTACTCACTTGGACAGAAGTCGGCATCCTGCCTGTTGTATTCAATTCCGATACAATATCAGTGTTGCATAGTCACTGTGAACGTCCAAGGGTTACAGTGAACCTGCAGTGGTTCATCGGAAATTATTACTGAACTCATTGGATCGGTTCCAAACACAGACCGCTTGAAGTATTACTCACTTGGACAGAAGTCGGCATCGTGCCTGTTGTATTCAATTCCGATACAATATCAGTGTTGTATCATCACTGTGAACGACCAAGGTTTACAGTGAACCTGCAGTGGTTCATCGGAAACTATTACTGAACTCATAGGATCGGTTCCAAACACAGACCGCTTGAAGTATTACTCACTTGGACAGAAGTCGTTATCGTGCCAGTTGTATTCAATTCCGATACAATATCAGTGTTGGATCGTCACTGTGAACGTCCAAGGGTTACAGTGAACCTGCAGTGGTTGATCCGAAACTATTACTGAACTCATTGGATCGGTTCCAAACACAGACCGCTTGAAGTATTACTCACTTGGACAGAAGTCGGCATCGTGCCTGTTGTATTCAATTCCGATACAAAATCAGTGTTGCATCGTCACTGTGGACGTCCAACGGTTACAGTGAATCTGCAGTGGTTCATCGGAAACTATAACTGAACTCATAGGATTGGTTCGAAACACAGACAGCTTGAAGAATTACTCACTTGGACAGAAGTCGGCATCGTGCCTGTTGTATTCAATTCCGATACAATATCAGTGTTGCATCGTCAATGTGAAGGTCCAAGGGTTACAGTGAACCTGCAGTGGTTCATCGGTAACTATTACTGAACTCATAGGATCGGTTCCAAACACAGACCGCTAGAAGTATTACTCACTTGGACAGAAGACCTCATCGTGCCTGTTGTATTCAATTCCGATACAATATCAGTGTTGCATCGTCACTGTGAATGTCCGAGTGTTACAGTGAACCAGCGGTGGTTGATCGGAAACTATTACTGAACTCATAGGATCAGTTCAAAACACAGACCGCTTGAAGTATTACTCACTTGGACAGAAGTCGGCATCCTGCCTGTTGTATTCAATTCCGATACAATATCAGTGTTGCATAGTCACTGTGAACGTCCAAGGGTTACAGTGAACCTGCAGTGGTTCATCGGAAATTATTACTGAACTCATTGGATCGGTTCCAAACACAGACCGCTTGAAGTATTACTCACTTGGACAGAAGTCGGCATCGTGCCTGTTGTATTCAATTCCGATACAATATCAGTGTTGTATCATCACTGTGAACGACCAAGGGTTACAGTGAACCTGCAGTGGTTCATCGGAAACTATTACTGAACTCATAGGATCGGTTCCAAACACAGACCGCTTGAAGTATTACTCACTTGGACAGAAGTCGTTATCGTGCCGGTTGTATTCAATTCCGATACAATATCAGTGTTGGATCGTCACTGTGAACGTCCAAGGGTTACAGTGAACCTGCAGTGGTTGATCGGAAACTATTACTGAACTCATTGGATCGGTTCCAAACACAGACCGCTTGAAGTATTACTCACTTGGACAGAAGTCGGCATCGTGCCTGTTGTATTCAATTCCGATACAAAATCAGTGTTGCATCGTCACTGTGGACGTCCAAGGGTTACACTGAACCTGCAGTGTTTCATCGGAAACTATTACTGAAGTCATAGGATCGGTTCCAAACACAGACCGCTTGAAGTATTACTCACTTGGACAGAAGTCGGAATTGTGCCTGTTGTATTCAATTCCGATACAATATCAGTGTTGCATCGTCACTGAGAACGTCCAAGGGTTACAGTGGACCTGCAGTGGTTCATCGGAAACTATTACTGAACTCATAGGATCGGTTCCAAACACAGACTGCTTGAAGTATTACTCACCTGGAGAGAAGTCGGCATCGTGCCTGTTGAATTCAAATCCGATACAATACCAGAGTTGCATCGTCACAGTGAATGTCCAAGGGTTACAGTGAATCTGCAGTGGTTCATCGAAAACTATTACTGAACTCATACGATCGGTTCCAAACACAGACCGCTTGAAGTATTACTCACTTGGACAGAAGTCATCATCATGCCTGTTGTATTCAGTTCCGATACAATATCAGTGTTGCATCGTCACTGTGAACGTCCAAGGGTTACAGTGAACCTGCAGTGGTTCATCGGAAACTATTACTGAATTCATAGGATTGGTTCCAAACACAGACCGCTTGAAGTATTACTCACTTGGACAGAAGTCGGCATCATGCCTGTTGTATTCAATTCCGATACAATATCAGTTTTGCATCGTCACTGTGGACGTCCAAGGGTTACAGTGAACCTGCAGTGGTTCATGGAAAACTATTACTGAACTCATAGGATCGGTTCCAAACACAGACCGCTTGAGGTATTACTCACTTGGACAGAAGTCGGCATCGTGCCTGTTGTATTCAATTCCGATACAATATCAGTGTTGCATCGTCACTGTGAACGTCCAAGGGTTACAGTGAACCTGCAGTGGTTCATCGGAAACAATTACCGAAGTCATAGGATCGGTTCCAAACACAGACCGCTTGAAGTATTACTAACTTGGACAGAAGTCGGCATCGAGCCTGTCGTATTCAATTCCGATACAATATCAGTGTTGCATCGTCATTGTTAACGTCCAAGGGTTACAGTGAACCTGCAGTGGTTCATCGGAAACTATTACTGAACTCATAGGAGTGGTTCCAAACAAAGCCCGTTTGAAGTATTACTCACTTGCACAGAAGTCGGCATCGTGCCTGTTGTATTCAAATCCGATACAATATCAGTGTTGCATCGTCACTGTGAACGGCCAAGGGATACAGTGAACCTGCAGTGGTTCATCGGAAACTATTACTGAACTCATAGGATCGGTTCCAAACACAGACCGCTTGAAGTATTACTCACTTGGACAGAAGTCGGCATCGGGCCTGTTGTATTCAATTCCGATACAATATCAGTGTTGCATCGTCAATGTGAAGGTCCAAGGGTTACAGTGAACCTGCAGTGGTTCATCGGTAACTATTACTGAACTCATAGGATCGGTTCCAAACACAGACCGCTTGAAGTATTACTCACTTGGACAGAAGTCCTCATCGTGCCTGTTGTATTCAATTCCGATTCAATATCAGTGTTGCATCGTCACTGTGAATGTCCGAGTGTTACAGTGAACCAGCGGTGGTTGATCGGAAACTATTACTGAACTCATAGGATCAGTTCCAAACACAGACCGCTTGAAGTATTACTCACTTGGACAGAAGTCGGCATCGTGCCTGTTGTATTCAATTCCGATACAATATCAGTGTTGCATCGTCACTCTGAACGTCCACGGGTTACAGTGAACCTGCAGTGGTTCATCGGAAACTATAACTGAACTCATAGGATTGGTTCCAAACACAGACAGCTTGAAAAATTACTCACTTGGACAGAAGTCGGCATCGTGCCTGTTGTATTCAATTCCGATAAAATATCAGCGTTGCATCGTCAATGTGAAGGTCCAAGGGTTACAGTGAACCTGCAGTGGTTCATCGGTAACTATTACTGAAGTCATAGGATCGGTTCCAAACACAGACCGCTTGAAGTATTACTCACTTGGACAGATGTCCTCATCGTGCCTGTTGTATTCAATTCTGATACAATTTCAGTGTTGCATTGTCACTGTGAATGTCCGAGTGTTACAGTGAACCAGCAGTGGTTGATCGGAAACTATTACTGAACTCATAGGATCAGTTCCAAACACAGACCGCTTGAAGTATTACTCACTTGGACAGAAGTCGGCATCGTGCCTGTTGTATTCAATTCCGATACAATATCAGTGTTGCATCGTCACTGTGAACATCCAACGGTTACAGTGAATCTGCAGTGGTTCATCGGAAACTATAACTGAACTCATAGGATTGGTTCGAAACACAGACAGCTTGAAGAATTACTCACTTGGACAGAAGTCAGCATCGTGCCTGTTGTATTCAATTCCGATACAATATCAGTGTTGCATCATCAATGTGAAGGTCCAAGGGTTACAGTGAACCTGCAGTGGTTCATCGGTAACTATTACTGAACTCATAGGATCGGTTCCAAACACAGACCGCTTGAAGTATTACTCACTTGGACAGAAGTCCTCATCGTACCTGTTGTATTCAATTCCGATACAATATCAGTGTTGCATCGTCACTGTGAATGTCCGAGTGTTACAGTGAACCAGCGGTGGTTGATCGGAAACTATTACTGAACTCATAGGATCAGTTCCAAACACAGACCGCTTGAAGTATTACTCACTTGGACAGAAGTCGGCATCCTGCCTGTTGTATTCAATTCCGATACAATATCAGTGTTGCATAGTCACTGTGAACGTCCAAGGGTTACAGTGAACCTGCAGTGGTTCATCGGAAATTATTACTGAACTCATTGGATCGGTTCCAAACACAGACCGCTTGAAGTATTACTCACTTGGACAGAAGTCGGCATCGTGCCTGTTGTATTCAATTCCGATACAATATCAGTGTTGTATCATCACTGTGAACGACCAAGGGTTACAGTGAACCTGCAGTGGTTCATCGGAAACTATTACTGAACTCATAGGATCGGTTCCAAACACAGACCGCTTGAAGTATTACTCACTTGGACAGAAGTCGTTATCGTGCCGGTTGTATTCAATTCCGATACAATATCAGTGTTGGATCGTCACTGTGAACGTCCAAGGGTTACAGTGAACCTGCAGTGGTTGATCGGAAACTATTACTGAACTCATTGGATCGGTTCCAAACACAGACTGCTTGAAGTATCACTCACTTGGACAGAAGTCGGCATCGTGCCTGTTGTATTCAATTCCGATACAAAATCAGTGTTGCATCGTCACTGTGGACGTCCAAGGGTTACACGGAACCTGCAGTGTTTCATCGGAAACTATTACTGAAGTCATAGGATCGGTTCCAAACACAGACCGCTTGAAGTATTACTCACTTGGACAGAAGTCGGAATTGTGCCTGTTGTATTCAATTCCGATACAATATCAGTGTTGCATCGTCACTGAGAACGTCCAAGGGTTACAGTGGACCTGCAGTGGTACATCAGAAACTATTACTGAACTCATAGGATCGGTTCCAAACACAGACTGCTTGAAGTATTACTCACCTGGAGAGAAGTCGGCATCGTGCCTGTTGAATTCAAATCCGATACAATACCAGAGTTGCATCGTCACAGTGAATGTCCAATGGTTACAGTGAATCTGCAGTGGTTCATCGAAAACTATTACTGAACTCATAGGATCGGTTCCAAACACAGACCGCTTGAAGTATTACTCACTTGGACAGAAGTCATCATCATGCCTGTTGTATTCAGTTCCGATACAATATCAGTGTTGCATCGTCACTGTGAACGTCCAAGGGTTACAGTGAACCTGCAGTGGTTCATCGGAAACTATTACTGAATTCATAGGATTGGTTCCAAACACAGACCGCTTGAAGTATTACTCACTTGGACAGAAGTCGGCATCATGCCTGTTGTATTCAATTCCGATACAATATCAGTTTTGCATCGTCACTGTGGACGTCCAAGGGTTACAGTGAACCTGCAGTGGTTCATCGGAAACTATTACTGAACTCATAGGATCGGTTCCAAACACAGACCGCTTGAAGTATTACTAACTTGGACAGAAGTCGGAATCGAGCCTGTCGTATTCAATTCCGATACAATATCAGTGTTGCATCGTCATTGTTAACGTCCAAGGGTTACAGTGAACCTGCAGTGGTTCATCGGAAACTATTACTGAACTCATAGGAGTGGTTCCAAACAAAGCCCGTTTGAAGTATTACTCACTTGCACAGAAGTCGGCATCGTGCCTGTTGTATTCAAATCCGATACAATATCAGTGTTGCATCGTCACTGTGAACGTCCAAGGGTTACAGTGAACCTGCAGTTGCTCATCGGAAACTATTACTGAACTCATAGGATCGGTTCCAAACACAGACCGCTTGAAGAATTACTCACTTGGACAGAAGTCATCATCATGCCTGTTGTATTCAGTTCCGATACAATATCAGTGTTGCATCGTCACTGTGAACGTCCAAGGGTTACAGTGAACCTGCAGTGGTTCATCGGAAACTATTACTGAATTCATAGGATTGGTTCCAAACACAGACCGCTTGAAGTATTACTCACTTGGACAGAAGTCGGCATCATGCCTGTTGTATTCAATTCCGATACAATATCAGTTTTGCATCGTCACTGTGGACGTCCAAGGGTTACAGTGAACCTGCAGTGGTTCATCGAAAACTATTACTGAACTCATAGGATCGGTTCCAAACACAGACCGCTTGAGGTATTACTCACTTGGACAGAAGTCGGCATCGTGCCTGTTGTATTCAATTCCGATACAATATCAGTGTTGCATCGTCACTGTGAACGTCCAAGGGTTACAGTGAACCTGCAGTGGTCCATCGGAAACAATTACTGAAGTCATAGGATCGGTTCCAAACACAGACCGCTTGAAGTATTACTATCTTGGACAGAAGTCGGCATCGAGCCTGTCGTATTCAATTCCGATACAATATCAGTGTTGCATCGTCATTGTTAACGTCCAAGGGTTACAGTGAACCTGCAGTGGTTCATCGGAAACTATTACTGAACTCATAGGAGTGGTTCCAAACAAAGCCCGTTTGAAGTATTACTCACTTGCACAGAAGTCGGCATCGTGCCTGTTGTATTCAAATCCGATACAATATCAGTGTTGCATCGTCACTGTGAACGGCCAAGGGTTACAGTGAACCTGCAGTGGTTCATCGGAAACTATTACTGAACTCATAGGATCGGTTCCAAACACAGACCGCTTGAAGTATTACTCACTTGGACAGAAGTCGGCATCGGGCCTGTTGTATTCAATTCCGATACAATATCAGTGTTGCATCGTCACTGTGAATATCCGAGTGTTACAGTGAACCAGCGGTGGTTGATCGGAAACTATTACTGAACTCATAGGATCAGTTCCAAACACAGACCGCTTGAAGTATTACTCACTTGGACAGAAGTCGGCATCGTGCCTGTTGTATTCAATTCCGATACAATATCAGTGTTGCATCGTCACTCTGAACGTCCACGGGTTACAGTGAACCTGCAGTGGTTCATCGGAAACTATAACTGAACTCATAGGATTGGTTCCAAACACAGACAGCTTGAAAAATTACTCACTTGGACAGAAGTCGGCATCGTGCCTGTTGTATTCAATTCCGATAAAATATCAGCGTTGCATCGTCAATGTGAAGGTCCAAGGGTTACAGTGAACCTGCAGTGGTTCATCGGTAACTATTACTGAACTCATAGGATCGGTTCCAAACACAGAGCGCTTGAAGTATTACTCACTTGGACAGAAGTCCTCATCGTACCTGTTGTATTCAATTCCGATACAATATCAGTGTTGCATCGTCACTGTGAATGTCCGAGTGTTACAGTGAACCAGCGGTGGTTGATCGGAAACTATTACTGAACTCATAGGATCAGTTCCAAACACAGACCGCTTGAAGTATTACTCACTTGGACAGAAGTCGGCATCCTGCCTGTTGTATTCAATTCCGATACAATATCAGTGTTGCATAGTCACTGTGAACGTCCAAGGGTTACAGTGAACCTGCAGTGGTTCATCGGAAATTATTACTGAACTCATTGGATCGGTTCCAAACACAGACCGCTTGAAGTATTACTCACTTGGACAGAAGTCGGCAACGTGCCTGTTGTATTCAATTCCGATACAATGTCAGTGTTGTATCATCACTGTGAACGACCAAGGGTTACAGTGTACCTGCAGTGGTTCATCGGAAACTATTACTGAACTCATAGGATCGGTTCCAAACACAGACCGCTTGAAGTATTACTCACTTGGACAGAAGTCGTTATCGTGCCGGTTGTATTCAATTCCGATACAATATCAGTGTTGGATCGTCACTGTGAACGTCCAAGGGTTACAGTGAACCTGCAGTGGTTGATCGGAAACTATTACTGAACTCATTGGATCGGTTCCAAACACAGACCGCTTGAAGTATCACTCACTTGGACAGAAGTCGGCTTCGTGCCTGTTGTATTCAATTCCGATACAAAATCAGTGTTGCATCGTCACTGTGGACGTCCAAGGGTTACACTGAACCTGCAGTGTTTCATCGGAAACTATTACTGAAGTCATAGGATCGGTTCCAAACACAGACCGCTTGAAGTATTACTCACTTGGACAGAAGTCGGAATTGTGCCTGTTGTATTCAATTCCGATACAATATCAGTGTTGCATCGTCACTGAGAACGTCCAAGGGTTACAGTGGACCTGCAGTGGTTCATCGGAAACTATTACTGAACTCATAGGATCGGTTCCAAACACAGACTGCTTGAAGTATTACTCACCTGGAGAGAAGTCGGCATCGTGCCTGTTGAATTCAAATCCGATACAATACCAGAGTTGCATCGTCACAGTGAATGTCCAAGGGTTACAGTGAATCTGCAGTGGTTCATCGAAAACTATTACTGAACTCATAGGATCGGTTCCAAACACAGACCGCTTGAAGTATTACTCTCTTGGACAGAAGTCATCATCATGCCTGTTGTATTCAGTTCCGATACAATATCAGTGTTGCATCGTCACTGTGAACGTCCAAGGGTTACAGTGAACCTGCAGTGGTTCATCGGAAACTATTACTGAATTCATAGGATTGGTTCCAAACACAGACCGCTTGAAGTATTACTCACTTGGACAGAAGTCGGCATCATGCCTGTTGTATTCAATTCCGATACAATATCAGTTTTGCATCGTCACTGAGGACGTCCAAGGGTTACAGTGAACCTGCAGTGGTACATCGGAAACTATTACTGAACTCATAGGATCGGTTCCAAACACAGACCGCTTGAAGTATTACTAACTTGGACAGAAGTCGGCATCGAGCCTGTCGTATTCAATTCCGATACAATATCAGTGTTGCATCGTCATTGTTAACGTCCAAGGGTTACAGTGAACCTGCAGTGGTTCATCGGAAACTATTACTGAACTCATAGGATCGGTTCCAAACACAGACCGCTTGAAGTATTACTCACTTGGACAGAAGGCGGCATCGTGCCTGTTGTATTCAATTCCGATACAATATCAGTGTTGCATCGTCAATGTTAAGGTCCAAGGGTTACAGTGAAGCTGCAGTGGTTCATCGGTAACTATTACTGAACTCATAGGATCGGTTCCAAACACAGACCGCTTGAAGTATTACTCACTTGGACAGAAGTCGGCATCGTGCCTGTTGTATTCAATTCCGATACAATATCAGTGTTGCATCGTCAATGTGAACGTCCAACGGTTACAGTGAACCTGCAGTGGTTCATTGGAAACTATAACTGAACTCATAGGATTGGTTCCAAACACAGACAGCTTGAAGAATTACTCACTTGGACAGAAGTCGCCATCGTGCCTGTTGTATTCAATTCCGATAAAATATCAGTGTTGCATCGTCAATGTGAAGGTCCAAGGGTTACAGTGAACCTGCAGTGGTTCATCGGTAACTATTACTGAACTCATAGGATCGGTTCCAAACACAGACCGCTTGAAGTATTACTCACTTGGGCAGAAGTCCTCATCGTGCCTGTTGTATTCAATTCCGATACAATATCAGTGTTGCATCGTCACTGTGAATGTCCGAGTGTTACAGTGAACCAGCAGTTTTTGATCAGAAACTATTACTGAACTCATAGGATTGGTTCCAAACACAGACAGCTTGAAGAATTACTCACTTGGACAGAAGTCGGCATCGTGCCTGTTGTATTCAATTCCGATAAAATATCAGTGTTGCATCGTCAATGTGAAGGTCCAAGGGTTACAGTGAACCTGCAGTGGTTCATCGGTAACTATTACTGAACTCATAGGATCGGTTCCAAACACAGACCGCTTGAAGTATTGCTCACTTGGACAAAAGTCCTCATCGTGCCTGTTGTATTCAATTCTGATACAATATCAGTGTTGCATCGTCACTGTGAATGTCCGAGTGTTACAGTGAACCAGCAGTGGTTGATCGGAAACTATTACTGAACTCATAGGATCAGTTCCAAACACAGACCGCTTGAAGTATTACTCACTTGGACAGAAGTCGGCATCGTGCCTGTTGTATTCAATTCCGATACAATATCAGTGTTGCATCGTCACTGTGAACATCCAACGGTTACAGTGAATCTGCAGTGGTTCATCGGGAACTATAACTGAACTCATAGGATTGGTTCGAAACACAGACAGCTTGAAGAATTACTCACTTGGACAGAAGTCGGCATCGTGCCTGTTGTATTCAATTCCGATACAATATCAGTGTTGCATCGTCAATGTGAAGGTCCAAGGGTTACAGTGAACCTGCAGTGGTTCATCGGTAACTATTACTGAACTCATAGGATCGGTTCCAAACACAGACCGCTTGAAGTATTACTCACTTGGACAGAAGTCCTCATCGTGCCTGTTGTATTCAATTCCGATACAATATCAGTGTTGCATCGTCACTGTGAATGTCCGAGTGTTACAGTGAACCAGCGGTGGTTGATCGGAAACTATTACTGAACTCATAGGATCAGTTCCAAACACAGACCGCTTGAAGTATTACTCACTTGGACAGAAGTCGGCATCGTGCCTGTTGTATTCAATTCCGATACAATATCAGTGTTGCATCGTCACTCTGAACGTCCACGGGTTACAGTGAACCTGCAGTGGTTCATCGGAAACTATAACTGAACTCATAGGATTGGTTCCAAACACAGGCAGCTTGAAGAATTACTCACTTGGACAGAAGTCGGCATCGTGCCTGTTGTATTCAATTCCGATAAAATATCAGCGTTGCATCGTCAATGTGAAGGTCCAAGGGTTACAGTGAACCTGCAGTGGTTCATCGGTAACTATTACTGAACTCATAGGATCGGTTCCAAACACAGACCGCTTGAAGTATTACTCACTTGGACAGAAGTCCTCATCGTGCCTGTTGTATTCAATTCTGATACAATATCAGTGTTGCATCGTCACTGTGAATGTCCGAGTGTTACAGTGAACCAGCAGTGGTTGATCGGAAACTATTACTGAACTCATAGGATCAGTTCCAAACACAGACCGCTTGAAGTATTACTCACTTGGACAGAAGTCGGCATCGTGCCTGTTGTATTCAATTCCGATACAATATCAGTGTTGCATCGTCACTGTGAACATCCAACGGTTACAGTGAATCTGCAGTGGTTCATCGGAAACTATAACTGAACTCATAGGATTGGTTCGAAACACAGACAGCTTGAAGAATTACTCACTTGGACAGAAGTCGGCATCGTGCCTGTTGTATTCAATTCCGATACAATATCAGTGTTGCATCGTCAATGTGAAGGTCCAAGGGTTACAGTGAACCTGCAGTGGTTCATCGGTAACTATTACTGAACTCATAGGATCGGTTCCAAACACAGACCCCTTGAAGAATTACTCACTTGGACAGAAGACCTCATCGTGCCTGTTGTATTCAATTCCGATACAATATCAGTGTTGCATCGTCACTGTGAATGTCCGAGTGTTACAGTGAACCAGCGGTGGTTGATCGGAAACTATTACTGAACTCATAGGATCAGTTCCAAACACAGACCGCTTGAAGTATTACTCACTTGGACAGAAGTCGGCATCCTGCCTGTTGTATTCAATTCCGATACAATATCAGTGTTGCATAGTCACTGTGAACGTCCAAGGGTTACAGTGAACCTGCAGTGGTTCATCGGAAATTATTACTGAACTCATTGGATCGGTTCCAAACACAGACCGCTTGAAGTATTACTCACTTGGACAGAAGTCGGCATCGTGCCTGTTGTATTCCATTCCGATACAATATCAGTGTTGTATCATCACTGTGAACGACCAAGGGTTACAGTGAACCTGCAGTGGTTCATCGGAAACTATTACTGAACTCATAGGATCGGTTCCATACACAGACCGCTTGAAGTATTACTCACTTGGACAGAAGTCGTTATCGTGCCGGTTGTATTCAATTCCGATACAATATCAGTGTTGGATCGTCACTGTGAACGTCCAAGGGTTACAGTGAACCTGCAGTGGTTGATCGGAAACTATTACTGAACTCATTGGATCGGTTCCAAACACAGACCGCTTGAAGTATTACTCACTTGGACAGAAGTCGGCATCGTGCCTGTTGTATTCAATTCCGATACAAAATCAGTGTTGCATCGTCACTGTGGACGTCCAAGGGTTACACTGAACCTGCAGTGTTTCATCGGAAACTATTACTGAAGTCATAGGATCGGTTCCAAACACAGACCGCTTGAAGTATTACTCACTTGGACAGAGGTCGGAATTGTGCCTGTTGTATTCAATTCCGATACAATATCAGTGTTGCATCGTCACTGAGAACGTCCAAGGGTTACAGTGGACCTGCAGTGGTTCATCGGAAACTATTACTGAACTCATAGGATCGGTTCCAAACACAGACTGCTTGAAGTATTACTCACCTGGAGAGAAGTCGGCATCGTGCCTGTTGAATTCAAATCCGATACAATACCAGAGTTGCATCGTCACAGAGAATGTCCAAGGGTTACAGTGAATCTGCAGTGGTTCATCGAAAACTATTACTGAACTCATAGGATCCGTTCCAAACACAGACCGCTTGAAGTATTACTCACTTGGACAGAAGTCATCATCATGCCTGTTGTATTCAGTTCCGATACAATATCAGTGTTGCATCGTCACTGTGAACGTCCAAGGGTTACAGTGAACCTGCAGTGGTTCATCGGAAACTATTACTGAATTCATAGGATTGGTTCCAAACACAGACCGCTTGAAGTATTACTCACTTGGACAGAAGTCGGCATCATGCCTGTTGTATTCAATTCCGATACAATATCAGTTTTGCATCGTCACTGTGGACGTCCAAGGGTTACAGTGAACCTGCAGTGTTTCATCGAAAACTATTACTGAACTCATAGGATCGGTTCCAAACACAGACCGCTTGAGGTATTACTCACTTGGACAGAAGTCGGCATCGTGCCTGTTGTATTCAATTCCGATACAATATCAGTGTTGCATCGTCACTGTGAACGTCCAAGGGTTACAGTGAACCTGCAGTGGTTCATCGGAAACAATTACTGAAGTCATAGGATCGGTTCCAAACACAGACCGCTTGAAGTATTACTAACTTGGACAGAAGTCGGCATCGAGCCTGTCGTATTCAATTCCGATACAATATCAGTGCTGCATCGTCATTGTTAACGTCCAAGGGTTACAGTGAACCTACAGTGGTTCATCGGAAACTATTACTGAACTCATAGGAGTAGTTCCAAACAAAGCCCGTTTGAAGTATTACTCACTTGCACAGAAGTCGGCATCGTGCCTGTTGTATTCAAATCCGATACAATATCAGTGTTGCATCGTCACTGTGAACGGCCAAGGGTTACAGTGAACCTGCAGTGGTTCATCGGAAACTATTACTGAACTCATAGGAGTGGTTCCAAACAAAGCCCGTTTGAAGTATTACTCACTTGCACAGAAGTCGGCATCGTGCCTGTTGTATTCAAATCCGATACAATATCAGTGTTGCATCGTCACTGTGAACGGCCAAGGGTTACAGTGAACCTGCAGTGGTTCATCGGAAACTATAACTGAACTCATAGGATTGGTTCCAAACACAGACAGCTTGAAAAATTACTCACTTGGACAGAAGTCGGCATCGTGCCTGTTGTATTCAATTCCGATACAATATCAGTGTTGCATCGTCACTCTGAACGTCCACGGGTTACAGTGAACCTGCAGTGGTTCATCGGAAACTATAACTGAACTCATAGGATTGGTTCCAAACACAGACAGCTTGAAAAATTACTCACTTGGACAAAAGTCGGCATCGTGCCTGTTGTATTCAATTCCGATAAAATATCAGCGTTGCATCGTCAATGTGAAGGTCCAAGGGTTACAGTGAACCTGCAGTGGTTCATCGGTAACTATTACTGAACTCATAGGATCGGTTCCAAACACAGACCGCTTGAAGTATTACTCACTTGGACAGAAGTCCTCATCGTGCTTGTTGTATTCAATTCTGATACAATATCAGTGTTGCATTGTCACTGTGAATGTCCGAGTGTTACAGTGAACCAGCAGTGGTTGATCGGAAACTATTACTGAACTCATAGGATCAGTTCCAAACACAGACCGCTTGAAGTATTACTCACTTGGACAGAAGTCGGCATCGTGCCTGTTGTATTCAATTCCGATACAATATCAGTGTTGCATCGTCACTGTGAACATCCAACGGTTACAGTGAATCTGCAGTGGTTCATCGGAAACTATAACTGAACTCATAGGATTGGTTCGAAACACAGACAGCTTGAAGAATTACTCACTTGGACAGAAGTCAGCATCGTGCCTGTTGTATTCAATTCCGATACAATATCAGCGTTGCATCGTCAATGTGAAGGTCCAAGGGTTACAGTGAACCTGCAGTGGTTCATCGGTAACTATTACTGAACTCATAGGATCGGTTCCAAACACAGACCGCTTGAAGTATTACTCACTTGGACAGAAGTCCTCATCGTACCTGTTGTATTCAATTCCGATACAATATCAGTGTTGCATCGTCACTGTGAATGTCCGAGTGTTACAGTGAACCAGCGGTGGTTGATCGGAAACTATTACTGAACTCATAGGATCAGTTCCAAACACAGACCGCTTGAAGTATTACTCACTTGGACAGAAGTCGGCATCCTGCCTGTTGTATTCAATTCCGATACAATATCAGTGTTGCATAGTCACTGTGAACGTCCAAGGGTTACAGTGAACCTGCAGTGGTTCATCGGAAATTATTACTGAACTCATTGGATCGGTTCCAAACACAGACCGCTTGAAGTATTACTCACTTGGACAGAAGTCGGCATCGTGCCTGTTGTATTCAATTCCGATACAATATCAGTGTTGTATCATCACTGTGAACGACCAAGGGTTACAGTGAACCTGCAGTGATTCATCGGAAACTATTACTGAACTCATAGGATCGGTTCCAAACACAGACCGCTTGAAGTATTACTCACTTGGACAGAAGTCGTTATCGTGCCGGTTGTATTCAATTCCGATACAATATCAGTGTTGGATCGTCACTGTGAACGTCCAAGAGTTACAGTGAACCTGCAGTGGTTGATCGGAAACTATTACTGAACTCATTGGATCGTTTCCAAACACAGACCGCTTGAAGTATCACTCACTTGGACAGAAGTCGGCATCGTGCCTGTTGTATTCAATTCCGATACAAAATCAGTGTTGCATCGTCACTGTGGACGTCCAAGGGTTACACTGAACCTGCAGTGTTTCATCGGAAACTATTACTGAAGTCATAGGATCGGTTCCAAACACAGACCTCTTGAAGTATTACTCACTTGGACAGAAGTCGGAATTGTGCCTGTTGTATTCAATTCCGATACAATATCAGTGTTGCATCGTCACTGAGAACGTCCAAGCGTTACAGTGGACCTGCAGTGGTTCATCGGAAACTATTACTGAACTGATAGGATCGGTTCCAAACACAGACTGCTTGAAGTATTACTCACCTAGAGAGAAGTCGGCATCGTGCCTGTTGAATTCAAATCCGATACAATACCAGAGTTGCATCGTCACAGTGAATGTCCAAGGGTTACAGTGAATCTGCAGTGGTTCATCGAAAACTATTACTGAACTCATAGGATCGGTTCCAAACACAGACCGCTTGAAGTATTACTCACTTGGACAGAAGTCATCATCATGCCTGTTGTATTCAGTTCCGATACAATATCAGTGTTGCATCGTCACTGTGAACGTCCAAGGGTTACAGTGAACCTGCAGTGGTTCATCGGAAACTATTACTGAATTCATAGGATTGGTTCCAAACACAGACCGCTTGAAGTATTACTCACTTGGACAGAAGTCGGCATCATGCCTGTTGTATTCAATTCCGATACAATATCAGTTTTGCATCGTCACTGTGGACGTCCAAGGGTTACAGTGAACCTGCAGTGGTTCATCGGAAACTATTACTGAACTCATAGGATAGGTTCCAAACACAGACCGCTTGAAGTATTACTAACTTGGACAGAAGTCGGCATCGAGCCTGTCGTATTCAATTCCGATACAATATCAGTGTTGCATCGTCATTGTTAACGTCCAAGGGTTACAGTGAACCTGCAGTGGTTCATCGGAAACTATTACTGAACTCATAGGAGTGGTTCCAAACAAAGCCCGTTTGAAGTATTACTCACTTGCACAGAAGTCGGCATCGTGCCTGTTGTATTCAAATCCGATACAATATCAGTGTTGCATCGTCACTGTGAACGTCCAAGGGTTACAGTGAACCTGCAGTTGTTCATCGGAAACTATTACTGAACTCATAGGATCGGTTCCAAACACAGACCGCTTGAATAATTACTCACTTGGGTAGAAGTCGGCATCGGGCCTGTTGTATTCAATTCCGATACAACATCAGTGTTGCATCGTCACTGTGAACTTCCAAGGGTTACAGTGAACATGCAGTGGTTCATTGGAAACTAACACTGAACTCATAGGTTAGGTTCCAAACACAGACCGCTTGATGTATTACTCACTTGGACAGAAGTCGGCATCGTGCCTGTCGTATTCAATTCCGATACAATATCAGTGTTGCATCGTAACTGTGAACGTCCAAGGGTTACAGTGAACCTGCAGTGGTTCATCAAAAACTACCACTGAACTCATAGGATCGGTTCCAAACACAGACCGCTTGAAGTATTACTCACTTGGACAGAAGGCGGCATCGTGCCTGTTGTATTCAATTCCGATACAATATCAGTGTTGCATCGTCAATGTTAAGGTCCAAGGGTTACAGTGAAGCTGCAGTGGTTCATCGGTAACTATTACTGAACTCATAGGATCGGTTCCAAACACAGACCGCTTGAAGTATTACTCACTTGTACAGAAGTCGGCATCGTGCCTGTTGTATTCAATTCCGATACAATATCAGTGTTGCATCGTCAATGTGAACGTCCAACGGTTACAGTGAACCTGCAGTGGTTCATTGGAAACTATAACTGAACTCATAGGATTGGTTCCAAACACAGACAGCTTGAAGAATTACTCACTTGGACAGAAGTCGCCATCGTGCCTGTTGTATTCAATTCCGATAAAATATCAGTGTTGCATCGTCAATGTGAAGGTCGAAGGGTTACAGTGAACCTGCAGTGGTTCATCGGTAACTATTACTGAACTCATAGGATCGGTTCCAAACACAGACCGCTTGAAGTATTACTCACTTGGGCAGAAGTCCTCATCGTGCCTGTTGTATTCAATTCCGATACAATATCAGTGTTGCATCGTCACTGTGAATGTCCGAGTGTTACAGTGAACCAGCAGTTTTTGATCGGAAACTATTACTGAACTCATAGGATCAGTTCCAAACACAGACCGCTTGAAGTATTACTCACTTGGACAGAAGTCGGCATCGTGCCTGTTGTATTCAATTCCGATACAATATCAGTGTTGCATCGTCACTGTGAACGTCCACGGGTTACAGTGAACCTGCAGTGGTTCATCGGAAACTATAACTACACTCATAGGATTGGTTCCAAACACAGACAGCTTGAAGAATTACTCACTTGGACAGAAGTCGGCATCGTGCCTGTTGTATTCAATTCCGATAAAATATCAGTGTTGCATCGTCAATGTGAAGGTCCAAGGGTAACAGTGAACCTGCAGTGGTTCATCGGTAACTATTACTGAACTCATAGGATCGCTTCCAAACACAGACCGCTTGAAGTATTACTCACTTGGACAGAAGTCCTCATCGTGCCTGTTGTATTCAATTCCGATACAATATCAGTGTTGCATCGTCACTGTGAATGTCCGAGTGTTACAGTGAACCAGCGGTGGTTGATCAGAAACTATTACTGAACTCATAGGATCAGTTCAAATCACAGACCGCTTGAAGTATTACTCACTTGGACAGAAGTCGGCATCGGGCCTGTTGTATTCAATTCCGATACAATATCAGTGTTGCATCGTCACTGTGAATGTCCGAGTGTTACAGTGAACCTGCAGTGGTTCATCGGTAACTATTACTGAACTCATAGGATCAGTTCCAAACACAGACCGCTTGAAGTATTACTCACTTGGACAGAAGTCGGCATCGTGCCTGTTGTATTCAATTCCGATACAATATCAGTGTTGCATCGTCACTCTGAACGTCCACGGGTTACAGTGAATCTGCAGTGGTTCATCGGAAACTATAACTGAACTCATAGGATTGTTTCGAAACACAGACAGCTTGAAGATTTACTCACTTGGACAGAAGTCGGCATCGTGCCTGTTGTATTCAATTCCGATACAATATCAGTGTTGCATCGTCAATGTGAAGGTCCAAGGGTTACAGTGAACCTGCAGTGGTTCATCGGTAACTATTACTGAACTCATAGGATCGGTTCCAAACACAGACCACTTGAAGTATTACTCACTTGGACAGAAGTCCTCATCGTGCCTGTTGTATTCAATTCCGATACAATATCAGTGTTGCATCGTCACTGTGAATGTCCGAGTGTTACAGTGAACCAGCGGTGGTTGATCGGAAACTATTACTGAACTCATAGGATCAGTTCCAAACACAGACCGCTTGAAGTATTACTCACTTGGACAGAAGTCGGCATCGTGCCCGTTGTATTCAATTCCGATACAATATCAGTGT
Organism: Schistocerca nitens; assembly: GCF_023898315.1. Classification (NCBI taxonomy): domain Eukaryota; kingdom Metazoa; phylum Arthropoda; class Insecta; order Orthoptera; family Acrididae; genus Schistocerca; species Schistocerca nitens. Next base: position 1,287,559,947 of record NC_064614.1, read on the forward strand.
TGCATCGTCACTGTGAACATCCAACGGTTACAGTGAATCTGCAGTGGTTCATCGGGAACTATAACTGAACTCATAGGATTGGTTCGAAACACAGACAGCTTGAAGAATTACTCACTTGGACAGAAGTCGGCATCGTGCCTGTTGTATTCAATTCCGATACAATATCAGTGTTGCATCGTCAATGTGAAGGTCCAAGGGTTACAGTGAACCTGCAGTGGTTCATCGGTAACTATTACTGAACTCATAGGATCGGTTCCAAACACAGACCGCTTGAAGTATTACTCACTTGGACAGAAGTCCTCATCGTGCCTGTTGTATTCAATTCCGATACAATATCAGTGTTGCATCGTCACTGTGAATGTCCGAGTGTTACAGTGAACCAGCGGTGGTTGATCGGAAACTATTACTGAACTCATAGGATCAGTTCCAAACACAGACCGCTTGAAGTATTACTCACTTGGACAGAAGTCGGCATCGTGCCTGTTGTATTCAATTCCGATACAATATCAGCGTTGCAACGTCAATGTGAAGGTCCAAGGGTTACAGTGAACCTGCAGTGGTTCATCGTTAACTATAACTGAACTCATAGGATTGGTTCGAAACACAGACAGCTTGAAGAATTACTCACTTGGACAGAAGTCGGCATCGTGCCTGTTGTATTCAATTCCGATACAATATCAGTGTTGCGTCGTCAATGTGAAGGTCCAAGGGTTACAGTGAACCTGCAGTGGTTCATTGGTAACTATTACTGAACTCATAGGATCGGCTCCAAACACAGACCGCTTGAAGTATTACTCACTTGGACAGAAGTCCTCATCGTGCCTGTTGTATTCAATTCCGATACAATATCAGTGTTGCATCGTCACTGTGAATGTCCGAGTGTTACAGTGAACCAGCGGTGGTTGATCGGAAACTATTACTGAACTCATAGGATCAGTTCCAAACACAGACCGCTTGAAGTATTACTCACTTGGACAGAAGTCGGCATCCTGCCTGTTGTATTCAATTCCGATACAATATCAGTGTTGCATAGTCACTGTGAACGTCCAAGGGTTACAGTGAACCTGCAGTGGTTCATCGGAAATTATTACTGAACTCATTGGATCGGTTCCAAACACAGACCGCTTGAAGTATTACTCACTTGGACAGAAGTCGGCATCGTGCCTGTTGTATTCAATTCCGATACAATATCAGTGTTGTATCATCACTGTGAACGACCAACGGTTACAGTGAACCTGCAGTGGTTCATCGGAAACTATTACTGAACTCATAGGATCGGTTCCAAACACAGACCGCTTGAAGTATTACTCACTTGGACAGAAGTCGTTATCGTGCCGGTTGTATTCAATTCCCATACAATATCAGTGTTGCATCGTCACTGTGAACATCCAACGGTTACAGTGAATCTGCAGTGGTTCATCGGGAACTATAACTGAACTCATAGGATTGGTTCGAAACACAGACAGCTTGAAGAATTACTCACTTGGACAGAAGTCGGCATCGTGCCTGTTGTATTCAATTCCGATACAATATCAGTGTTGCATCGTCAATGTGAAGGTCCAAGGGTTACAGTGAACCTGCAGTGGTTCATCGGTAACTATTACTGAACTCATAGGATCGGTTCCAAACACAGACCGCTTGAAGTATTACTCACTTGGACAGAAGTCCTCATCGTGCCTGTTGTATTCAATTCCGATACAATATCAGTGTTGCATCGTCACTGTGAATGTCCGAGTGTTACAGTGAACCAGCGGTGGTTGATCAGAAACTATTACTGAACTCATAGGATCAGTTCAAATCACAGACCGCTTGAAGTATTACTCACTTGGACAGAAGTCGGCATCGGGCCTGTTGTATTCAATTCCGATACAATATCAGTGTTGCATCGTCACTCTGAACGTCCACGGGTTACAGTGAACCTGCAGTGGTTCATCGGAAACTATAACTGAACTCATAGGATTGGTTCCAAACACAGACAGCTTGAAGAATTACTCACTTGGACAGAAGTCGGCATCGTGCCTGTTGTATTCAATTCCAATAAAATATCAGCGTTGCATCGTCAATGTGAAGGTCCAAGGGTTACAGTGAATCTGCAGTGGTTCATCGGGAACTATAACTGAACTCATAGGATTGGTTCGAAACACAGACCGCTTGAAGTATTACTCACTTGGACAGAAGTCCTCATCGTGCCTGTTGTATTCAATTCCGATACAATATCAGTGTTGCATCGTCACTGTGAATGTCCGAGTGTTACAGTGAACCAGCGGTGGTTGACCGGAAACTATTACTGAACTCATAGGATCAGTTCCAAACACAGACCGCTTGAAGTATTACTCACTTGGACAGAAGTCCTCATCGTGCCTGTTGTATTCAATTCTGATACAATATCAGTGTTGCATCGTCACTGTGAATGTCCGAGTGTTACAGTGAACCAGCAGTGGTTGATCGGAAACTATTACTGAACTCATAGGATCAGTTCCAAACACAGACCGCTTGAAGTATTACTCACTTGGACAGAAGTCGGCATCGTGCCTGATGTATTCAATTCCGATACAATATCAGTGTTGCATCGTCACTGTGAACATCCAACGGTTACAGTGAATCTGCAGTGGTTCATCGGGAACTATAACTGAACACATAGGATTGGTTCGAAACACAGACAGCTTGAAGAATTACTCACTTGGACAGAATTCGGCATCGTGCCTGTTGTATTCAATTCCGATACAATATCAGTGTTGCATCGTCAATGTGAAGGTCCAAGGGTTACAGTGAACCTGCAGTGGTTCATCGGTAACTATTACTGAACTCATAGGATCGGTTCCAAACACAGACCGCTTGAAGTATTACTCACTTGGACAGAAGTCCTCATCGTGCCTGTTGTATTCAATTCCGATACAATATCAGTGTTGCATCGTCACTGTGAATGTCCGAGTGTTACAGTGAACCAGCGGTGGTTGATCGGAAACTATTACTGAACTCATAGGATCAGTTCCAAACACAGACCGCTTGAAGTATTACTCACTTGGACAGAAGTCGGCATCGTGCCTGTTGTATTCAATTCCGATACAATATCAGTGTTGCATCGTCACTCTGAACGTCCACGGGTTACAGTGAACCTGCAGTGGTTCATCGGAAACTATAACTGAACTCATAGGATTGGTTCCAAACACAGACAGCTTGAAGAATTACTCACTTGGACAGAAGTCGGCATCGTGCCTGTTGTATTCAATTCCGATAAAATATCAGCGTTGCATCGTCAATGTGAAGGTCCAAGGGTTATAGTGAACCTGCAGTGGTTCATCGGTAACTATTACTGAACTCATAGGATCGGTTCCAAACACAGACCGCTTGAAGTATTACTCACTTGGACAGAAGTCCTCATCGTGCCTGTTGTATTCAATTCTGATACAATATCAGTGTTGCATCGTCACTGTGAATGTCCGAGCGTTACAGTGAACCAGCAGTGGTTGATCGGAAACTATTACTGAACTCATAGGATCAGTTCCAAACACAGACCGCTTGAAGTATTACTCACTTGGACAGAAGTCGGCATCGTGCCTGTTGTATTCAATTCCGATACAATATCAGTGTTGCATCGGCACTGTGAACATCCAACGGTTACAGTGAATCTGCAGTGGTTCATCGGAAACTATAACTGAACTCATAGGATTGGTTCGAAACACAGACAGCTTGAAGAATTACTCACTTGGACAGAAGTCGGCATCGTGCCTGTTGTATTCAATTCCGATACAATATCAGTGTTGCATCGTCAATGTGAAGGTCCAAGGGTTACAGTGAACCTGCAGTGGTTCATCGGTAACTATTACTGAACTCATAGGATCGGCTCCAAACACAGACCGCTTGAAGTATTACTCACTTGGACAGAAGTCCTCATCGTGCCTGTTGTATTCAATTCCGATACAATATCAGTGTTGCATCGTCACTGTGAATGTCCGAGTGTTACAGTGAACCAGCGGTGGTTGATCGGAAACTATTACTGAACTCATAGGATCAGTTCCAAACACAGACCGCTTGAAGTATTACTCACTTGGACAGAAGTCGGCATCCTGCCTGTTGTATTCAATTCCGATACAATATCAGTGTTGCATAGTCACTGTGAACGTCCAAGGGTTACAGTGAACCTGCAGTGGTTCATCGGAAATTATTACTGAACTCATTGGATCGGTTCCAAACACAGACCGCTTGAAGTATTACTCACTTGGACAGAAGTCGGCATCGTGCCTGTTGTATTCAATTCCGATACAATATCAGTGTTGTATCATCACTGTGAACGACCAAGGGTTACAGTGAACCTGCAGTGGTTCATCGGAAACTATTACTGAACTCATAGGATCGGTTCCAAACACAGACCGCTTGAAGTATTACTCACTTGGACAGAAGTCGTTATCGTGCCGGTTGTATTCAATTCCGATACAATATCAGTGTTGGATCGTCACTGTGAACGTCCAAGGGTTACAGTGAACCTGCAGTGGTTGATCGGAAACTATTACTGAACTCATTGGATCGGTTCCAAACACAGACCGCTTGAAGTATTACTCACTTGGACAGAAGTCGGCATCGTGCCTGTTGCATTCAATTCCGATACAAAATCAGTGTTGCATCGTCACTGTGGACGTCCAAGGGTTACACTGAACCTGCAGTGTTTCATCGGAAACTATTACTGAAGTCATAGGATCGGTTCCAAACACAGACCTCTTGAAGTATTACTCACTTGGACAGAAGTCGGAATTGTGCCTGTTGTATTCAATTCCGATACAATATCAGTGTTGCATCGTCACTGAGAACGTCCAAGGGTTACAGTGGACCTGCAGTGGTTCATCGGAAACTATTACTGAACTCATAGGATCGGTTCCAAACACAGACTGCTTGAAGTATTACTCACCTGGAGAGAAGTCGGCATCGTGCCTGTTGAATTCAAATCCGATACAATACCAGAGTTGCATCGTCACAGTGAATGTCCAAGGGTTACAGTGAATCTGCAGTGGTTCATCGAAAACTATTACTGAACTCATAGGATCGGTTCCAAACACAGACCGCTTGAAGTATTACTCACTTGGACAGAAGTCATCTTCATGCCTGTTGTATTCAGTTCCGATACAATATCAGTGTTGCATCGTCACTGTGAACGTCCAAGGGTTACAGTGAACCTGCAGTGGTTCATCGGAAACTATTACTGAATTCATAGGATTGGTTCCAAACACAGACCGCTTGAAGTATTACTCACTTGGACAGAAGTCGGCATCATGCCTGTTGTATTCAATTCCGATTCAATACCAGTTTTGCATCGTCACTGTGGACGTCCATGGGTTACAGTGAACCTGCAGTGGTTCATCGGAAACTATTACTGAACTCATAGGATCGGTTCCAAACACAGACCGCTTGAGGTATTACTCACTTGGACAGAAGTCGGCATCGTGCCTGTTGTATTCAATTCCGATACAATATCAGTGTTGCATCGTCACTGTGAACGTCCAAGGGTTACAGTGAACCTGCAGTGGTTCATCGGAAACAATTACTGAAGTCATAGGATGGGTTCCAAACACAGACCGCTTGAAGTATTACTAACTTGGACAGAAGTCGGCATCGAGCCTGTCGTATTCAATTCCGATACAATATCAGTGTTGCATCGTCATTGTTAACGTCCAAGGGTTACAGTGAACCTGCAGTGGTTCATCGGAAACTATTACTGAACTCATAGGAGTGGTTCCAAACAAAGCCCGTTTGAAGTATTACTCACTTGCACAGAAGTCGGCATCGTGCCTGTTGTATTCAAATCCGATACAATATCAGTGTTGCATCGTCACTGTGAACGGCCAAGGGTTACTGTGAACCTGCAGTGGTTCATCGGAAACTATTACTGAACTCATAGGATCGGTTCCAAACACAGACCGCTTGAAGTATTACTCACTTGGACAGAAGTCGGCATCGGGCCTGTTGTATTCAATTCCGATACAACATCAGTGTTGCATCGTCACTGTGAACTTCCAAGGGTTACAGTGAACATGCAGTGGTTCATCGGAAACTAACACTGAACTCATAGGTAAGGTTCCAAACACAGACCGCTTGATGTATTACTCACTTGGACAGAAGTCGGCATCGTGCCTGTCGTATTCAATTCCGATACAATATCAGTGTTGCATCGTAACTGTGAACGTCCAAGGGTTACAGTGAACCTGCAGTGGTTCATCAAAAACTACCACTGAACTCATAGGATCGGTTCCAAACACAGACCGCTTGAAGTATTACTCACTTGGACAGAAGGCGGCATCGTGCCTGTTGTATTCAATTCCGATACAATATCAGTGTTGCATCGTCAATGTTAAGGTCCAAGTGTTACAGTGAAGCTGCAGTGGTTCATCGGTAACTATTACTGAACTCATAGGATCGGTTCCAAACACAGACCGCTTGAAGTATTACTCACTTGGACAGAAGTCGGCATCGTGCCTGTTGTATTCAATTCCGATACAATATCAGTGTTGCATCGTCAATGTTAAGGTCCAAGGGTTACAGTGAACCTGCAGTGGTTCATCGGTAACTATTACTGAACTCATAGGATCGGTTCCTAACACAGACCGCTTGAAGTATTACTCACTTGGACAGAAGTCGGCATCATGCCTGTTGTATTCAATTCCGATACAATATCAGTTTTGCATCGTCACTGTGGACATCCAAGGGTTACAGTGAACCTGCAGTGGTTCATCGGAAACTATTACTGAACTCATAGGATCGGTTCCAAACACAGACCGCTTGAGGTATTACTCACTTGGACAGAAGTCGGCATCGTGCCTGTTGTATTCAATTCCGATACAATATCAGTGTTGCATCGTCACTGTGAACGTCCAAGGGTTACAGTGAACCTGCAGTGGTTCATCGCAAACTATTACTGAAGTCATAGGATCGGTTCCAAACACAGACCGCTTGAAGTATTACTAACTTGGACAGAAGTCGGCATCGAGCCAGTCGTATTCAATTCCGATACAATATCAGTGTTGCATCGTCATTGCTAACGTCCAAGGGTTACAGTGAACCTGCAGTGGTTCATCGGAAACTATTACTGAACCCATAGGATCGGTTCCAAACAAAGACCGTTTGAAGTATTACTCACTTGCACAGAAGTCGGCATCGTGCCTGTTGTATTCAATTCCGATACAATATCAGTGTTGCATCGTCACTGTGAACGTCCAAGGGTTACAGTGAACCTGCAGTGGTTCATCGGAAACTATTACTGAACTCATAGGATCGGTTCCAAACACAGACCGCTTGAAGTATTACTCACTTGGACAGAAGTCGGCATCGGGCCTGTTGTATTCAATTCCGATACAACATCAGTGTCGCATCGTCACTGTGAACTTCCAAGGGTTACAGTGAACATGCAGTGGTTCATCGGAAACTAACACTGAACTCATAGGTTAGGTTCCAAACACAGACCGCTTGATGTATTACTCACTTGGACAGAAGTCGGCATCGTGCCTGTCGTATTCAATTCTGATACAATATCAGTGTTGCATCGTAACTGTGAACGTCCAAGGGTTACAGTGAACCTGCAGTGGTTCATCAAAAACTACCACTGAACTTATAGGATCGGTTCCAAACACAGACCGCTTGAAGTATTACTCACTTGGACAGAAGGCGGCATCGTGCCTGTTGTATTCAATTCCGATACAATATCAGTGTTGCATCGTCAATGTTAAGGTCCAAGGGTTACAGTGAAGCTGCAGTGGTTCATCGGTAACTATTACTGAACTCATAGGATCAGTTCCAAACACAGACCGTTTGAAGTATTACTCACTTGGACAGAAGTCGGCATCGTGCCAGTTGTATTCAATTCCGATACAATATCAGTGTTGCATCGTCACTGTGAATGTCCGAGTGTTACAGTGAACCAGCAGTGGTTGATCGGAAACTATTACTGAACTCATAGGATGAGTTCCAAACACAGACCGCTTGAAGTATTACTGACTTGGACAGAAGTCGGCATCGTGCCTGTTGTATTAAATTCCGATACAATATCAGTGTTGCATCGTCACTGTGAACGTCCACGGGTTACAGTGAACCTGCAGTGGTTCATCGGAAACTATTACTGAACTCATAGGATCGGTTCCAAACACAGACCCCTTGAAGCATTACTCACTTGGACAGAAGTCGGCATCGTGCTTGTTGTATTCAATTCCGATACAATATCAGTGTTGCATCGTCACTGTGGACGTCCAAGGGTTACAGTGAACCTGTAGTGGTTCATCGGAAACTATTACTGAACTCATAGGATCGGTTCCAAACACAGACCGCTTGAAGTATTACTCACTTGGACAGAAGTCGGCATCCTGCCTGTTGTATTCAATTCCGATACAATATCAGTGTTGCGTCGTCACTGTGAACGACCAAGGGTTACAGTGAACCTGCAGTGGGTCATCGGAAACTATTACTGAACTCATAGGATCGGTTCCAAACACAGACCGCTTGAAGTATTACTCACTTGGACAGAAGTCGGCATCGTACCTATTGTATTCAATTCCGATACAATATCAGTGTTGTATCATCACTGTGAACGACAAAGGGTTACAGTGAACCTGCAGTGGGTCATCGGAAACTATTACTGAACTCATAGGATCGGTTCCAAACACAGACCGCTTGAAGTATTACTCACTTGGACAGAAGTCGTTATCGTGCCGGTTGTATTCTATTCCGATACAATATCAGTGTTGGATCGTCACTGTGAACGTACAAGGGTTACAGTGAACCAGCAGTGATTGATCGGAAACTATTACTGAACTCAAAGGATCGGTTCCAAACACAGACCGCTTGAAGTATTACTCACTTGGACAGAAGTCGGCATCGTGCCTGTTGTATTCAATTCCGATACAATATCAGTGTTTCATCGTCACTGTGAACGTCCACGGGTTACTGTGAACCTGCAGTGGTTCATCGGAAACTATAACTGAACTCATAGGATTGGTTCCAAACACAGACCGCTTGAAGAATTACTCACTTGGACAGAAGTCGGCATCGTGCCTGTTGTATTCAATTCCGATAAAATATCAGTGTTGCATCGTCAATGTGAAGGTCCAAGGGTTACTGTGAACCTGCGGTGGTTCATCGGTAACTATTACTGAACTCATAGGAACGGTTCCAAACACAGACCGCTTGAAGTATTACTCACTTGGACAGAAGTCCTCATCGTGCCTGTTGTATTCAATTCCGATACAATATCAGTGTTGCATCGTCACTGTGAACGTCCAACGGTTACAGTGAACCTGCAGTGGTTCATCAGAAACTATCACTGAACTCATAGGATTGGTTCCAAACACAGACAGCTTGAGGAATTACTCACTTGGACAGAAGTCGACATCGTGCCTGTTGTATTCAATTCCGATACAATATCAGTGTTGCATCGTCAATGTGAAGGTCCAAGGGTTACAGTGAACCTGCAGTGGTTCATCGGTAACTATTACTGAACTCCTATGATCGGTTCCAAACACAGACCGCTTGAAGTATTACTCACTTGGACAGAAGTCCTCATCGTGCCTGTTGTATTCAATTCCGATACAATATCAGTGTTGCATCGTCACTGTGAATGTCCGAGTGTTACAGTGAACCAGCCGTGGTTGATCGGAAACTATTACTGAACTCATAGGATCAGTTCCAAACACATACCGCTTGAAGTATTACTCACTTGGAGAGAAGTCGGCATCGTGCGTGTTGTATTCAATTCCGATACAATATCAGTGTTGCATCGTCACTGTGAACGTCCACGGGTTAGTGTGAACCTGCAGTGGTTCATCGGAAACTATTACTGAACTCATAGGATCGGTTCCAAACACAGACCGCTTGAAGTATTACTCACTTGGACAGAAGTCGGCATCGTGCCTGTTGTATTCAATTCCGATACAATATCAGTGTTGCATCGTCACTGTGAACGTCCAAGGGTTACAGTGAACCTGCAGTCATTCATCGGAAATTATTACTGAACTCATTGGATCGGTTCCAAACACAGACCGCTTGAAGTATTACTCACTTGGACAGAAGTCGGCATCGTGCCTGTTGTATTCAATTCCGCAACAATATCCGTGTTGTATCATCACTGTGAACGACCAAGGGTTACAGTGAACCTGCAGTGGTTCATCGGAAACTATTACTGTACTCATAGGATCGGTTCCAAACACAGACCGCTTGAAGTATTACTCACCTGGACAGAAGTCGGCATCGTGCCGGTTGTATTCAATTCCGATACAATATCAGTGTTGGATCGTCACTGTGAACGTCCAAGGGTTACAGTGAACCTGCAGTGGTTGATCGGAAACTATTACTGAACTCATTGGATCGGTTCCAAACACAGACCCCTTGAAGTATTACTCACTTGTACAGAAGTCGGCATCGTGCCTGTTGTATTCAATTCCGATACAATATCAGTGTTGCATCGTCACTGTGGACGTCCAAGGGTTACAGTGAACCTTCAGTGTTTCATCGGAAACTATTACTGAAGTCATAGAATCGGTTCCAAACACAGACCGCTTGAAGTATTACTCACTTGGACAGAAGTCAGAATCGTGCCTGTTGTATTCAATTCCGATACAATATCAGTGTTGCATCGTCACTGTGAACGTCCAAGGGATACAGTGAACCTGCAGTGGTTCATCGGAAACTATTACTGAACTCATAGGATCGGTTCCAAACACAGACTGCTTGAAGTATTACTCACCTGGACAGAAGTCGGCATCGTGCCTGTTGAATTCAATTCCGATACAATACCAGTGTTGCATCGTCACAGTGAATGTCCAAGGGTTACAGTGTACCTGCAGTGGTTCATCGAAAACTATTACTGAACTCATAGGATCGGTTCCAAAGACAGACCGCTTGAAGTATTACTCACTTGGACAGAAGTCCTCATCGTGCCTGTTGTATTCAATTCCGATACAATATCAGTGTTGCATCGTCACTGTGAACGTCCAAGGGTTACAGTGAACCTGCAGTGGTTCATCGGAAACTATTACTGAATTCATAGGATTGGTTCCAAACACAGACCGCTTGAAGTATTACTCACTTGGACAGAAGTCGGCATCATGCCTGTTGTCTTAAATTCCCATACAATATCAGTTTTGCATCGTCACTGTGGACGTCCAAGGGTTACAGTGAACCTGCAGTGGTTCATCGGAAACTATTACTGAACTCATAGGATCGGTTCCAAACACAGACCGCTTGAGGTATTACTCACTTGGACAGAAGTCGGCATCGTGCCTGTTGTATTCAATTCCGATACAATATCAGTGTTGCATCGTAACTGTGAACGTCCAAGGGTTACAGTGAACCTGCTGTGGTTCATCAAAAACTACCACTGAACTCATAGGATCGGTTCCAAACACAGACCGCTTGAAGTATTACTCACTTGGACAGAAGGCGGCATCGTGCCTGTTGTATTCAATTCCGATACAATATCAGTGTTGCATCGTCAATGTTAAGATCCAAGGGTTAGAGTGAAGCTGCAGTGGTTCATCGGTAACTATTACTGAACTCATAGGATCGGTTCCAAACACAGACCGCTTGAAGTATTACTCACTTGCACAGAAGTCGGCATCGTGCCTGTTGTATTCAATTCCGATACAATATCAGTGTTGCATCGTCAATGTTAATGTCCAAGGGTTACAGTGAACCAGCAGTGGTTCATCGGTAACTATTACTGAACTCATAGGATCGGTTCCAAACACAGACCGCTTGAAGTATTACTCACTTGGACAGAAGTCGGCATCGTGCCTGTTGTATTCAATTCCGATACAATATCAGTGTTGCATCATCACTGTGAACGTCCATGTGTTACAGTGAACCTGCAGTGGTTCATCGGAAACTATTATTGAACTCATAGGATCGGTTCCAAACACAGACCGCTTGAAGTATTACTCACTTGGACAGAAGTCGGCATCGTGCCTGTTGTATTCAATTCCGATACAATATCAGTGTTGCATCGTCACTGTGGACGTCCACGGGTTACAGTGACCCTGCAGTGGATAATCAAAAACTATAACTGAACTCATAGGATCGGTTCCAAACACAGACCGCTTGAAGCATTACTAACTTGGACAGAAGTCGGCATCGTGCCGGTTGTATTCAATTCCGATACAATATCAGTGTTGCATCGTCAATGTGAACGTCCAAGGGTTACAGTGAACCTGCAGTGGTTCATCGAAAACTATTACTGAACTCATAGGATCGGTTCCAAACACAGACCGCTTGAAGTATTACTCACTTGGACAGAAGTCCTCATCGTGCCTGTTGTATTCAATTCCGATATAATATCAGTGTTGCATCGTCACTGTGAACGTCCAAGGTTTACAGTGAACCTGCAGTGGTTCATCGGAAACTATTACTGAATTCATAGGATTGGTTCCAAACACAGACCGCTTGTAGTATTACTCACTTGGACAGAAGTCGGCATCATGCCTGTTGTATTCAATTCCGATACAATATCAGTTTTGCATCGTCACTGTGGACGTCCAAGGGTTACAGTGAACCTGCAGTGGTTCATCGGAAACTATTACTAAACTCATAGGATCGGTTCCAAACACAGACCGCATGAGGTATTACTCACTTGGACAGAAGTCGTTATCGTGCCGGTTGTATTCAACTCCGATACAATATCAGTGTTGGATCGTCACTGTGAACGTCCACGGGTTACAGTGAACCTGCAGTGGTTCATCGGAAACTATTACTGAACTCATTGGATCGGTTCCAAACACAGACCGCTTGAAGTATTACTCACTTGGACAGAAGTCGGCATCGTGCCTGTTGTATTCAATTCCGATACAATATCAGTGTTGCATCGTCACTGTGGACGTCCAAGGGTTACAGTGAACCTGCAGTGGTCCATCGGAAACTATTACTGAACTCATAGGATCAGTTCCAAACACAGACCGCTTGAAGTATTACTCACTTGGACAGAAGTCGGCATCCTGCCTGTTGTATTCAATTCCGATACAGTATCAGTGTTGCATCGTCACTGTGAACGACCAAGGGTTACAGTGAACCTGCAGTGGGTCATCGGAAACTATTACTGAACTCATAGGATCGGTTCCAAACACAGACCGCTTGAAGTATTACTCACTTGGACAGAAGTCGGCATCGTACCTATTGTATTCAATTCCGATACAATATCAGTGTTGTATCATCACTGTGAACGACCAAGGGTTACAGTGAACCTGCAGTGGGTCATCGGAAACTATTACTGAACTCATAGGATCGGTTCCAAACAGAGACCGCTTGAAGTATTACTCACTTGGACAGAAGTCGTTATCGTGCCGGTTGTATTCAATTCCGATACAATATCAGTGTTGGATCGTCACTGTGAACGTCCAAGGGTTACAGTGAACCTGCAGTGATTGATCGGAAACTATTACTGAACTCAAAGGATCGGTTCCAAACACAGACCGCTTGAAGTATTACTCACTTGGACAGAAGTCGGCATCGTACCTGTTTTATTCAATTCCGATACAATATCAGTGTTGCATCGTCAATGTGAACGTCAAACGGTTACAGTGAACCTGCAGTGGTTCATCGGAAACTATAACTGAAATCATAGGATTGGTTGAAAACACAGACAGCTTGAAGAATTACTCACTTGGACAGAAGTCGGCATCGTGCCTGTTGTATTCAATTCCGATAAAATATCAGTGTTGCATCGTCATTGTGATGGTCCAAGGGTTACAGTGAACCTGCAGTGGTTCATCGGTAACTATTACTGAACTCATAGGATCGGTTCCAAACACAGACCGCTTGAAGTATTACTCACTTGGACAGAAGTCCTCATCGTGCCTGTTGTATTCAATTCCTATACAATATCCGTGTTGCATCGTCACTGTGAATGTCCGAGTGTTACAGTGAACCAGCAGTGGTTCATCGGAAACTATTACTGAACTCATAGGATCAGTTCCAAACACAGACCGCTTGAAGTATTACTCACTTGGACAGAAGTCGGCATCGTGCCTGTTGTATTCAATTCCGATACAATATCAGTGTTGCATCGTCACTGTGATCGTCCACGGGTTACTGTGAACCTGCAGTGGTTCATCGGAAACTATAACTGAACTCATAGGATTGGTTCCAAACACAGACAGCTTGAAGAATTACTCACTTGGACAGAAGTCGGCATCGTGCCTGTTGTATTCAATTCCGATAAAATATCAGTGTTGCATCGTCAATGTGAAGGTCCAAGGGTTACAGTGAACCTGCAGTGGTTCATCGGTAACTATTACTGAACTCATAGGAACGGTTCCAAACACAGACCGCTTGAAGTTTTACTCACTTGGACAGAAGTCCTCATCGTGGCTGTTGTATTCAATTCCGATACAATATCAGTGTTGCATCGTCACTGTGAATGTCCGAGTGTTACAGTGAACCAGCAGTGGTTGATCGGAAACTATTTCTGAACTCATAGGATCAGTTCCAAACACAGACCGCTTGAAGTATTACTCACTTGGACAGAAGTCGGCATCGTGCCTGTTGTATTCAATTCCGATACAATATCAGTGTTGCATCGTCACTGTGAACGTCCAACAGTTACAGTGAACCTGCAGTGGTTCATCGGAAACTATCACTGAACTCATAGGATTGGTTCCAAACACAGACAGCTTGAAGAATTACTCACTTGGACAGAAGTCGACATCATGCCTGTTGTATTCAATTCCGATACAATATCAGTGTTGCATCGTCAATGTGAAGGTCCAAGGGTTACAGTGAACCTGCAGTGATTCATCGGTAACTATTACTGAACTCCTATGATCGGTTCCAAACACAGACCGCTTGAAGTATTACTCACTTGGACAGAAGTCCTTATCGTGCCTGTTGTATTCAATTCCGATACAATATCAGTGTTGCATCGTCACTGTGAATGTCCGAGTGTTACAGTGAACCTGCAGTGGTTGATCGGAAACTATTACTGAACTCATTGGATCAGTTCCAAACACAGACCGCTTGAAGTATTACTCACTTGGACAGAAGTCGGCATCGTGCGTGTTGTATTCAATTCCGATACAATATCAGTGTTGCATCGTCACTGTGAACGTCCACGGGTTACAGTGAACCTGCAGTGGTTCATCGGAAACTATTACTGAACTCATAGGATCGGTTCCAAACACAGACCGCTTGAAGTATTACTCACTTGGACAGAAGTCGGCATCGGGCCTGTTGTATTCAATTCCGATACAACATCAGTGTTGCATCGTCACTGTGAACTTCCAAGGGTTACAGTGAACATGCAGTGGTTCATCGGAAACTATAACTGAACTCATAGGTTAGGTTCCAAACACAGACCGCTTGATGCATTACTCACTTGGACAGAAGTCGGCATCGTGCCTGTCGTATTCAATACCGATACAATATCAGTGTTGCATCGTAACTGTGAACGTCCAAGGGTTACAGTGAACCTGCAGTGGTTCATCAAAAACTACCACTGAACTCATAGGATCGGTTCCAAACACAGACCGCTTGAAGTATTACTCACTTGGACAGAAGTCGGCATCGTTCCTGTTGTATTCAATTCCGATACAATATCAGTGTTGCATCGTCAATGTTAAGGTCCAAGGGTTACAGTGAACCTGCAGTGGTTCATCGGTAACTATTACTGAACTCATAGGATCGGTTCCAAACACAGACCACTTGAAGTATTACTCACTTGGACAGAAGTCGGCATCGTGCCTGTTGTATTCAATTCCGATACAATATCAGTGTTGCATCGTCACTGTGAACGTCCAAGTGTTACAGTGAACCTGCAGTGGTTCATCGGAAACTATTACTGAACTCATAGGATCGGTTCCAAACACAGACCGCTTGAAGTATTACTCACTTGGACAGAAGTCGGCATCGTGCCTGTTGTATTCAATTCCGATACAATATCAGTGTTGCATCGTCACTGTGAACGTCCACGGGTTACAGTGACCCTGCAGTGGTTAATCAAAAACTATTACTGAACTCATAAGATCGGTTCCAAACACAGACTGCTTGAAGCATTACTAACTTGGACAGAAGTCGGCATCGTGCCTGTTGTATTCAATTCCGATACAATATCAGTGTTGCATCGTCAATGTGAAGGTCCAAGGGTTACAGTGAACCTGCAGTGGTTCATCGGTAACTATTACTGAACTCCTATGATCGGTTCCAAACACAGACCGCTTGAAGTATTACTCACTTGGACAGAAGTCCTCATCGTGCCTGTTGTATTCAATTCCGATTCAATATCAGTGTTGCATCGTCACTGTGAATGTCCGAGTGTTACAGTGAACCTGCAGTGGTTGATCGGAAACTATTACTGAACTCATTGGATCAGTTCCAAACACAGACCGCTTGAAGTATTACTCACTTGGACAGAAGTCGGCATCGTGCGTGTTGTATTCAATTCCGATACAATATCAGTGTTGCATCGTCACTGTGAACGTCCACGGGTTACAGTGAACCTGCAGTGGTTCATCGGAAACTATTACTGAACTCATAGGATCGGTTCCAAACACAGACCGCTTGAAGTATTACTCACTTGGACAGAAGTCGGCATCGGGCCTGTTGTATTCAATTCCGATACAACATCAGTGTTGCATCGTCACTGTGAACTTCCAAGGGTTACAGTGAACATGCAGTGGTTCATCGGAAACTATAACTGAACTCATAGGTTAGGTTCCAAACACAGACCGCTTGATGCATTACTCACTTGGACAGAAGTCGGCATCGTGCCTGTCGTATTCAATACCGATACAATATCAGTGTTGCATCGTAACTGTGAACGTCCAAGGGTTACAGTGAACCTGCAGTGGTTCATCAAAAACTACCACTGAACTCATAGGATCGGTTCCAAACACAGACCGCTTGAAGTATTACTCACTTGGACAGAAGTCGGCATCGTTCCTGTTGTATTCAATTCCGATACAATATCAGTGTTGCATCGTCAATGTTAAGGTCCAAGGGTTACAGTGAACCTGCAGTGGTTCATCGGTAACTATTACTGAACTCATAGGATCGGTTCCAAACACAGACCACTTGAAGTATTACTCACTTGGACAGAAGTCGGCATCGTGCCTGTTGTATTCAATTCCGATACAATATCAGTGTTGCATCGTCACTGTGAACGTCCAAGTGTTACAGTGAACCTGCAGTGGTTCATCGGAAACTATTACTGAACTCATAGGATCGGTTCCAAACACAGACCGCTTGAAGTATTACTCACTTGGACAGAAGTCGGCATCGTGCCTGTTGTATTCAATTCCGATACAATATCAGTGTTGCATCGTCACTGTGAACGTCCACGGGTTACAGTGACCCTGCAGTGGTTAATCAAAAACTATTACTGAACTCATAAGATCGGTTCCAAACACAGACTGCTTGAAGCATTACTAACTTGGACAGAAGTCGGCATCGTGCCTGTTGTATTCAATTCCGATACAATATCAGTGTTGCATCGTCAATGTGAACGTCCAAGGGTTACAGTGAACCTGCAGTGGTTAATCGGAAACTATTACTGAAGTCATAGGATCGGTTCCAAACACAGACCGCTTGAAGTATTTCTCACTTGGACAGAAGTCGTTATCGTGCCGGTTGTATTCAACTCCGATACAATATCAGTGTTGGATCGTCACTGTGAACGTCCAAGGGTTACAGTGAACCTGCAGTGGTTCATCGGAATCTATTACTGAACTCATTGGATCGGTTCCAAACACAGACCGCTTGAAGTATTACTCACTTGGACAGAAGTCGGCATCGTGCCTGTTGTATTCAATTCCGATACAATATCAGTGTTGCATCGTCACTGTGGACGTCCAAGGGCTACAGTGAACCTGCAGTGGTTCATCAGAAACTATTACTGAACTCATAGGATCGGTTCCAAACACAGACCGCTTGAAGTATTACTCACTTGGACAGAAGTCGGCATCCTGCCTGTTGTATTCAATTCCGATACAATATCAGTGTTGCATCGTCACTGTGAACGACCAAGGGTTACAGTGAACCTGCAGTGGGTCATCGGAAACTATTACTGAACTCATAGGATCGGTTCCAAACACAGACCACTTGAAGTATTACTCACTTGGACAGAAGTCGACATCGTACCTATTGTATTCAATTCCGATACAATGTCAGTGTTGTATCATCACTGTGAACGACCAAGGGTTACAGTGAACCTGCAGTGGGTCATCGGAAACTATTACTGAACTCATAGGATCGGTTCCAAACACAGACCGCTTGAAGTATTACTCACTTGGACAGAAGTCTTTATCGTGCCGGTTGTATTCAATTCCGATATAATATCAGTGTTGGATCGTCACTGTGAACGTCCAAGGGTTACAGTGAACCTGCAGTGATTGATCGGAAACTATTACTGAACTCAAAGGATCGGTTCCAAACACAGACCGCTTGAAGTATTACTCACTTGGACAGAAGTCGGCATCGTACCTGTTGTATTCAATTCCGATACAATATCAGTGTTGCATCGTCAATGTGAACGTCCAACGGTTACAGTGAACCTGCAGTGGTTCATCGGAAACTATAACTGAACTCATAGGATTGGTTCCAAACACAGACCGCTTGAAGAATTACTCACTTGGACAGAAGTCGGCATCGTGCCTGTTGTATTCAATTCCGATAAAATATCAGTGTTGCATCGTCAATGTGATGGTCCTAGGGTTACAGTGAACCTGCAGTGGTTCATCGGTAACTATTACTGAACTCATAGGATCGGTTCCAAACACAGACCCCTTGAAGTATTACTCACTTGGACAGAAGTCGGCATCGTGCCTGTTGTATTCAATTCCGATACAATATCAATGTTGCATCGTCACTGTGAATGTCCGAGTGTTACAGTGAACCAGCAGTGGTTGATCGGAAACTATTAGTGAATTCATAGGATCAGTTCCAAACACAGACCGCTTGAAGTATTACTCACTTGGACAGAAGTCGGCATCGTGCCTGTTGCATTCAATTCCGATACAATATCAGTGTTGCATCGTCACTGTTAACGTCCACGGGTTACTGAGAACCTGCAGTGGTTCATCGGAAACTATAACTGAACTCATAGGATTGGTTCCAAACACAGACAGCTTGAAGAATTACTCACTTGGACAGAAGTCGGCATCGTGCCTGTTGTATTCAATTCCGATAAAATATCAGTGTTGCATCGTCAATGTGAAGGTCCAAGGGTTACAGTGAACCTGCAGTGGTTCATCGGTAACTATTACTGAACTCGTAGCAACGGTTCCAAACACAGACCGCTTGAAGTATTACTCACTTGGACAGAAGTCCTCATCGTGCCTGTTGTATTCAATTCCGATACAATATCAGTGTTGCATCGTCACTGTGAATGTCCGAGTGTTACAGTGAACCAGCAGTGGTTGATCGGAAACTATTACTGAACTCATAGGATCAGTTCCAAACACAGACCGCTTGAAGTATTACTCACTTGGACAGAAGTCGGCATCGTGCCTGTTGTATTCAATTCCGATACAATATCAGTGTTCCATCGTCACTGTGAACGTCCAACGGTTACAGTGACCCTGCAGTGGTTCATCGGAAACTATCACTGAACTCATAGATTTGTTCCAAACACAGACAGCTTGAAGAATTACTCACTTGGACAGAAGTCGACATCGTGCCTGTTGTATTCAATTCCGATACAATATCAGTGTTGCATCGTCAATGTGAAGGTCCAAGGGTTACAGTGAACCTGCACTGGTTCATCGGTAACTATTACTGAACTCCTATGATCGGTTCCAAACACAGACCGCTTGAAGTATTACTCACTTGGACAGAAGTCCTCATCGTGCCTGTTGTATTCAATTCCGATACAATATCAGTGTTGCATCGTCACTGTGAATGTCCGAGTGTTACAGTGAACCAGCAGTGGTTGATCGGAAACTATTACTGGACTCATAGGATCAGTTCCAAACACAGACCGCTTGAAGTATTACTCACTTGGACAGAAGTCGGCATCGTGCGTGTTGTATTCAATTCCGATACAATATCAGTGTTGCATCGTCACTGTGAACGTCCACGGGTTACAGTGAACCTTCAGTGGTTCATCGGAAACTATTACTGAACTCATAGGTTCGGTTCCAAACACAGACCGCTTGAAATATTACTCACTTGGACAGAAGTCGGAATCGTGCCTGTTGTATTCAATTCCGATACAATATCAGTGTTGCATCGTCACTGTGAACGTCCAAGGGTTACAGTGAACCTGCAGTGGTTCATCGGAAACTATTACTGAACTCATAGGATCGGTTCCAAACACAGACGCTTGAAGTATTACTCACCTGGACAGAAGTCGGCAACGTGCCTGTTGAATTCAATTCCGATACAATACCAGTGTTGCATCGTCACAGTGAATGTCCAAGGGTTACAGTGAACCTGCAGTGGTTCATCGAAAACTATTACTGAACTCATAGGATCGGTTCCAAACACAGACCGCTTGAAGTATTACTCACTTGGACAGAAGTCCTCATCGAGCCTGTTGTATTCAATTCCGATACAATATCAGTGTTGCATCGTCACTGTGAACGTCCAAGGGTTACAGTGAACCTGCAGTGGTTCATCGGAAACTATTACTGAATTCATAGGATTGGTTCCAAACGCAGACCGCTTGAAGAATTACTCACTTGGACAGAAGTCGGCATCGTGCCTGTTGTATTCAATTCCGATACAATATCAGTGTTGCATCGTCACTGTGAACGTCCAAGGGTTACAGTGAACCTGCAGTGGTTCATCGGAAACTATTACTGAACTCATAGGATCGTTTCCAATCACAGACCGCTTGAAGTATTACTCACTTGGACAATAGTCGGCATCGGGCCTGTTGTATTGAATTCCGATACGACATCAGTGTTGCATCGTCACTGTGAACTTCCAAGGATTACAGTGAACATGCAGTGGTTCATCGGAAACTATTACTGAACTCATAGGTTAGGTTCCAAACACAGACCGCTTGATGCATTACTCACTTGGACAGAAGTCGGCATCGTGCCTGTCGTATTCAATACCGATACAATATCAGTGTTGCATCGTAACTGTGAACGTCCAAGGGTTACAGTGAACCTGCAGTGGTTCATCAAAAACTACCACTGAACTCATAGGATCGGTTCCAAACACAGAACGCTTGAAGTATTACTCACTTGGACAGAAGTCAACATCGTTCCTGTTGTATTCAATTCCGATACAATATCAGTGTTGCATCGTCAATGTTAAGGTCCAAGGGTTACAGTGAACCTGCAGTGGTTCATCGGTAACTATTACTGAACTCATAGGATCGGTTCCAAACACAGACCACTTGAAGTATTACTCACTTGGACAGAAGTCGGCATCGTGCCTGTTGTATTCAATTCCGATACAATATCAGTGTTGCATCGTCACTGTGAACGTCCAAGTGTTACAGTGAACCTGCAGTGGTTCATCGGAAACTATTACTGAACTCATAGGATCGGTTCCAAACACAGACCGCTTGAAGTATTACTCACTTGGACAGAAGTCGGCATCGTGCCTGTTGTATTCAATTCCGATACAATATCTATGTTGCATCGTCACTGTGAACGTCCACGGGTTACAGTGACCCTGCAGTGGTTAATCAAAAACTATTACTGAACTCATAAGATCGGTTCCAAACACAGACTGCTTGAAGCATTACTAAATTGGACAGAAGTCGGCATCGTGCATGTTGTATTCAATTCCGATACAATATCAGTGTTGCATCGTCAATGTGAACGTCCAAGGGTTACAGTGAACCTGCAGTGGTTAATCGGAAACTTTTACTGAAGTCATAGGATCGGTTCCAAACACAGACCGCTTGAAGTATTTCTCACTTGGACAGAAGTCGTTATCGTGCCCGTTGTATTCAACTCCGATACAATATCAGTGTTGGATCGTCACTGTGAACGTCCAAGGGTTACAGTGAACCTGCAGTGGTTCATCGGAAACTAATACTGAACTCATTGGATCGGTTCCAAACACAGACCGCTTGAAGTATTACTCACTTGGACAGAAGTCGGCATCGTGCCTGTTGTATTCAATTCCGATACAATATCAGTGTTGCATCGTCACTGTGGACGTCAAGGGTTACAGTGAACCTGCAGTGGTTCATCGGAAACTATTACTGAACTCATAGGATCGGTTCCAAACACAGACCTCTTGAAGTATTACTCACTTGGACAGAAGTCGGCATCCTGCCTGTCGTATTCAATTCCGATACAATATCAGTGTTGCATCGTCACTGTGAACGACCAAGGGTTACAGTGAACCTGCAGTGGGTCATCGGAAACTATTACTGAACTCATAGGATCGGTTCCAAACACAGACCGCTTGAAGTATTACTCACTTGGACAGAAGTCGGCATCGTACCTATTGTATTCAATTCCGATACAGTATCAGTGTTGTATCATCACTGTGAACGACCAAGGGTTACAGTGAACCTGCAGTGGGTCATCGGAAACTATTACTGAACTCATAGGATCGGTTCCAAACACAGACCGCTTGAAGTATTACTCACTTGGACAGAAGTCGTTATCGTGCCGGTTGTATTCAATTCCGATACAATATCAGTGTTGGATCGTCACTGTGAACGTCCAAGGGTTACAGTGAACCTGCAGTGATTGATCGGAAACTATTACTGAACTCAAAGGATCGGTTCCAAACACAGACCGCTTGAAGTATTACTCACTTGGACAGAAGTCGGCATCGTACCTGTTGTATTCAATTCCGATACAATATCAGTGTTGCATCGTCAATGTGAACGTCCAACGGTTACAGTGAACCTGCAGTGGTTCATCGGAAACTATAACTGAACTCATAGGATTGGTTCCAAACACAGACAGCTTGAAGAATTACTCACTTGGACAGAAGTCGGCATCGTGCCTGTTGCATTCAATTCCGATAAAATATCAGTGTTGCATCGTCAATGTGATGGTCCAAGGGTTACAGGGAACCTGCAGTGGTTCATCGGTAACTATTACTGAACTCATAGGATCGGTTCCAAACACAGACCGCTTGAAGTATTACTCACTTGGACAGAAGTCCTCATCGTGCCTGTTGTATTCAATTCCGATACAATATCAGTGTTGCATCGTCACTGTGAATGTCCGAGTGTTACAGTGAACCAGCAGTGGTTGATCGGAAACTATTACTGAACTCATAGGATCAGTTCCAAACACAGACCGCTTGAAGTATTACTCACTTGGACAGAAGTCGGCATCGTGCCTGTTGTATTCAATTCCGATACAATATCAGTGTTGCATCGTCACTGTGAACGTCCACGGGTTACTGTGAACTTGCAGTGGTTCATCGGAAACTATAACTGAACTCATAGGATTGGTTCCAAACACAGACAGCTTGAAGAATTACTCAATTGGACAGAAGTCGGCATCGTGCCTGTTTTATTCAATTCCGATAAAATATCAGTGTTGCATCGTCAATGTGAAGGTCCAAGGGTTACAGTGAACCTGCAGTGGTTCATCGGTAACTATTACTGAACTCAGGAACGGTTCCAAACACAGACCGCTTGAAGTATTACTCACTTGGACAGAAGTCCTCATCGTGCCTGTTGTATTCAATTCCGATACAATATAAGTGTTGCATCGTCACTGTGAATGTCCGAGTGTTACAGTGAACCAGCAGTGGTTGATCGGAAACTATTACTGAACTCATAGGATCAGTTCCAAACACAGACCGCTTGAAGTATTACTCACTTGGACAGAAGTCGGCATCGTGCCTGTTGTATTCAATTCCGATACAATATCAGTGTTGCATCGTCACTGTGAACGTCCAACGGTTACAGTGAACCTGCAGTGGTTCATCGGAAACTATCACTGAACTCATAGGATTGGTTCCAAACACAGACAGCTTGAAGAATTACTCACTTGGGCAGAAGTCGACATCGTGCCTGTTGTATTCAATTCCGATACAATATCAGTGTTGCATCGTCAATGTGAAGGTCCAAGGGTTACAGTGAACCTGCAGTGGTTCATCGGTAACTATTACTGAACTCCTATGATCGGTTCCAAACACAGACCGCTTGAAGTATTACTCACTTGGACAGAAGTCCTCATCGTGCCTGTTGTATTCAATTCCGATACAATATCAGTGTCGCATCGTCACTGTGAATGTCCGAGTGTTACAGTGAACCAGCAGTGGTTGATCGGAAACTATTACTGAACTCATAGGTTCAGTTCCAAACACAGACCGCTTGAAGTATTACTCACTTGGACAGAAGTCGGCATCGTGCGTGTTGTATTCAATTCCGATATAATATCAGTGTTGCATCGTCACTGTGAACGTCCACGGGTTACAGTGAACCTGCAGTGGTTCATCGGAAACTATTACTGAACTCATAGGATCGGTTCCAAACACAGACCGCTTGAAGTATTACTCACTTGGACAGAAGTCGGAATCGTGCCTGTTGTATTCAATTCCGATACAATATCAGTGTTGCATCGTCACTGTGAACGTCCAAGGGTTACAGTGAACCTGCAGTGGTTCATCGGAAACTATTACTGAACTCATAGGATCGGTTCCAAACACAGACTGCTTGAAGTATTACTCACCTGGACAGAAGTCGGCATCGTGCCTGTTGAATTCAATTCCGATACAATACCAGTGTTGCATCGTCACAGTGAATGTCCAAGGGTTACAGTGAACCTGCAGTGGTTCATCGAAAACTATTACTGAACTCATAGGATCGGTTCCAAACACAGACCGCTTGAAGTATTACTCACTTGGACAGAAGTCCTCATCGTACCTGTTGTATTCAATTCCGATACAATATCAGTGTTGCATCGTCACTGTGAACGTCCAAGGGTTACAGTGAACCTGCAGTGGTTCATCGGAAACTATTACTGAATTCATAGGATTGGTTCCAAACACAGACCGCTTGAAGTATTACTCACTTGGACAGAAGTCGGCATCATGCCTGTTGTCTTCAATTCCGATACAATATCAGTTTTGCATCGTCACTGTGGACGTCCAAGGGTTACAGTGAACCTGCAGTGGTACATCGGAAACTATTACTGAACTCATAGGATCGGTTCCAAACACAGACCGCTTGAGGTATTACTCACTTGGACAAAGTCGGCATCGTGCCTGTTGTATTCAATTCCGATACAATATCAGTGTTGCATCGTCACTGTGAACGTCCAAGGGTTTCAGTGAACCTGCAGTGGTTCATCGGAAACTATTACTGAAGTCATAGGATCGGTTCCAAACACAGACCGCTTGAAGTATTACTAACTTGGACAGAAGTCGGCATCGAGCCTGTCGTATTCAATTCCGATACAATATCAGTGTTGCATCGTCATTGTTAACGTCCAAGGGTTACAGTGAACCTGCAGTGGTTCATCGGAAACTATTACTGAACTCATAGGATCGGTCCAAACAAAGACCGTTTGAAGTATTACTCACTTGCACAGAAGTCGGCATCGTGCCTGTTGTATTCAATTCCGATACAATATCAGTGTTGCATCGTCACTGTGAACGTCCAAGGGTTACAGTGAACCTGCAGTGGTTCATCGGAAACTATTACTGAACTCATAGGATAAGTTCCAAACACAGACCGCTTGAAGTATTACTCACTTGGAGAGAAGTCGGCATCGGGCCTGTTGTATTCAATTCCGACACAACATCAGTGTTGCATCGACACTGTGAACTTCCAAGGGTTACAGTGAACATGCAGTGGTTCATCGCAAACTAACACTGAACTCATAGGTTAGGTTCCAAACACAGACCGCTTGATGTATTACTCACTTGGACAGAAGTCGGCATCGTGCCTGTCGTATTCAATTCCGATACAATATCAGTGTTGCATCGTAACTGTGAACGTCCAAGGGTTACAGTGAACCTGCAGTGGTTGATCAAAAACTACCACTGAACTCATAGGATCGGTTCCAAACACAGACCGCTTGAAGTATTACTCACTTGGACAGAAGGCGGCATCGTGCCTGTTGTATTCAATTCCGATACAATATCAGTGTTGCATCGTCAATGTTAAGGTCCAAGGGTTACAGTGAAGCTGCAGTCGTTCATCGGTAACTATTACTGAACTCATAGGATCGGTTCCAAACACAGACCGCTTGAACTATTACTCACTTGGACAGAAGTCGGCATCGTGCCTGTTGTATTCAATTCCGATACAATATCAGTGTTGCATCGTCAATGTTAAGGTCCAAGGGTTACAGTGAACCTGCAGTGGTTCATCGGTAACTATTACTGAACTCATAGGATCGGTTCCAAACACAGACCGCTTGAAGTATTACTCACTTGGACAGAAGTCGGCATCTTGCCTGTTGTATTCAATTCCGATACAATATCAGTGTTGCATCGTCACTGTGAACGTCCATGTGTTACAGTGAACCTGCAGTGGTTCATCGGAAACTATTATTGAACTCATAGGATCGGTTCCAAACACAGACCGCTTGAAGTATTACTCACTTGGACAGAAGTCGGCATCGTGCCTGTTGTATTCAATTCCGATACAATATCAGTGTTGCATCGTCACTGTGGACGTCCACGGGTTACAGTGACCCTGCAGTGGTTAATCAAAAACTATAACTGAACTCATAGGATCGGTTCCAAACACAGACCGCTTGAAGCATTACTAACTTGGACAGAAGTCGGCATCGTGCCTGTTGTATTCAATTCCGATACAATATCAGTGTTGCATCGTCAATGTGAACGTCCAAGGGTTACAGTGAACCTGCAGTGGTTCATCGAAAACTATTACTGAACTCATAGGATCGGTTCCAAACACAGACCGCTTGAAGTATTACTCACTTGGACAGAAGTCCTCATCGTGCCTGTTGTATTCAATTCCGATACAATATCAGTGTTGCATCGTCACTGTGAACGTCCAAGGTTTACAGTGAACCTGCAGTGGTTCATCGGAAACTATTACTGAATTCATAGGATTGGTTCCAAACACAGACCGCTTGTAGTATTACTCACTTGGACAGAAGTCGGCATCATGCCTGTTGTATTCAATTCCGATACAATATCAGATTTGCATCGTCACTGTGGACGTCCAAGGGTTACAGTGAACCTGCAGTGGTTCATCGGAAACTATTACTGAACTCATAGGATCGGTTCCAAACACAGACCGCATGAGGTATTACTCACTTGGACAGAAGTCGGCATCGTGCCTGTTGTATTCAATTCCGATACAATATCAGTGTTGCATCGTCACTGTGATCGTCCAAGGGTTACAGTGAACCTGCAGTGGTTCATCAGAAACTATTACTGAAGTCATAGGATCGGTTCCAAACACAGACCGCTTGGAGTATTACTCACTTGGACAGAAGTCGGCATCGTGCCTGTTGTATTCAATTCCGATACAATATCAGTGTTGCATCGTCACTGTGAACGTCCAAGGGTTACAGTGAACCTGCAGTGGTTCATCGGAAACTATTACTGAACTCATAGGATCGGTTCCAAACACAGACCGCTTGAAGTATTACTCACTTGGACAGAAGTCGGCATCGGGCCTGTTGTATTCAATTCCGATACAACATCAGTGTTGCACCGTCACTGTGAACTTCCAAGGGTTACAGTGAACATGCAGTGGTTCATCGGAAACTATTACTGAACTCATAGGTTAGGTTCCAAACACAGACCGCTTGATGCATTACTCACTTGGACAGAAGTCGGCTTCGTGCCTGTCGTATTCAATACCGATACAATATCAGTGTTGCATCGTAACTGTGAACGTCCAAGGGTTACAGTGAACCTGCAGTGGTTCATCAAAAACTACCACTGAACTCATAGGATCGGTTCCAAACACAGACCGCTTGAAGTATTACTCACTTGGACAGAAGTCGGCATCGTGCCTGTTGTATTCAATTCCGAAACAATATCAGTGTTGCATCGTCAATGTTAAGGTCCAAGGGTTACAGTGAACCTGCAGTGGTTCATCGGTAACTATTACTGAACTCATAGGATCGGTTCCAAACACAGACCACTTGAAGTATTACTCACTTGGACAGAAGTCGGCATCGTGCCTGTTGTATTCAATTCCGATACAATATCAGTGTTGCATCGTCACTGTGAACGTCCAAGTGTTACAGTGAACCTGCAGTGGTTCATCGGAAACTATTACTGAACTCATAGGATCGGTTCCAAACACAGACCGCTTGAAGTATTTCTCACTTGGACAGAAGTCGTTATCGTGCCGCTTGTATTCAACTCCGATACAATATCAGTGTTGGATCGTCACTGTGAACGTCCAAGGGTTACAGTGAACCTGCAGTGGTTCATCGGAAACTATTACTGAACTCATTGGATCGATACCAAACACAGACCGCTTGAAGTATTGCTCACTAGGACAGAAGTCGGCATCGTGCCTGTTGTATTCAATTCCGATACAATATCAGTGTTGCATCGTCACTGTGGACGTCCAAGGGTTACAGTGAAGCTGCAGTGGTTCATCGGAAATTATTACTGAAGTTATAGGATCGGTTCCAAACACAGACCGCTAGAAGTATTACTCACTTGGACAGAAGTCGGCATCGTGCCTGTTGTATTCAATTCCGATACAATATCAGTGTTCCATCGTCACTGTGAACGTCCAAGGGTTACAGTGAACCTGCAGTGGTTCATCGGAAACTATTACTGAACTCATAGGATCGGTTCCAAACGCAGACCGCTTGAAGTATTACTCACCTGGACAGAAGTCGGCATCGTGCCTGTTGAATTCAATTCGGATACAATACCAGTGTTGCATCGTCACTGTGAATGTCCAAGGGTTACAGTGAACCAGCAGTGGTTCATCGGAAACTATTACTGAACTCATAGGATTGGTTCCAAACACAGACAGCTTGAAGAATTACTCACTTGGACCGAAGTCGGCATCGTGCCTGTTGTATTCAATTCCGAGACAATTTCAGTGTTGCATCGTCAATGTTAAGGTCCAAGGGTTACAGTAACCTGCAGTGGTTCATCGGTAACTATTACTGAACTCATAGGGTTGGTTCATAACACAGACCGCTTGAAGTATTACTCCCTTGGACAGAAGTCGGCATCGTGCCTGTTGTATTCAATTCCGATACAATATCAGTGTTGCATCGTCACTGTGAACGTCCAAGTGTTACAGTGAACCTGCAGTGATTCATCGGAAACTATTACTGAACTCATAGGATCGGTTCCAAACACAGACCGCTTGAAGTATTACTCACTTGGACAGAAGTCGGTATCGTGCCTGTTGTATTCAATTCCGATACAATATCAGTGTTGCATCGTCACTGTGAACGTCCACGGGTTACAGTGACCCTGCAGTGGTTCATCAAAAAATATTACTGAACTCATAGGATCGGTTCCAAACACAGACCGCTTGAAGCATTACTCACTTGGACAGAAGTCGGCATGTGCCTGTTGTATTCAATTCAGATACAATATCAGTGTTGCATCGTCAATGTGAACGTCCAAGGGTTACAGTGAACCTGCAGTGGTTCATCGGAAACTATTACTTAACTCATAGGATCGGTTCCAAACACAGACCGCTTGAAGTATTACTCACTTGGACAGAAGTCGTTATCGTGCCGGTTGTATTCAACTCCGATACAATATCAGTGTTGGATCGTCACTGTGAACGTCCAAGGGTTCCAGTGAACCTGCAGTGGTTCATTGGAAACTATTACTGAACTCATTGGATCGGTTCCAAACACAGACCGCTTGAAGTATTACTCACTTGGACAGAAGTCGGCATCGTGCCTGTTGTATTCAATTCCGATACAATATCAGTGTTGCATCGTCACTGTCGACGTCCAAGGGTTACAGTGAACCTGCAGTAGTTCATCGGAAATTATTACTGAAGTAATAGGATCGGTTCCAAACACCGACCGCTAGAAGTTTTACTCACTTGGACAGAAGTCGGCATCGTGCCTGTTGTATTCAATTCCGATACAATATCAGTGTTGCATCGTCACTGTGAACGTCCAAGGGTTACAGTGAACCTGCAGTGGTTCATCGGAAACTATTACTGAACTCATAGGATCGGTTCCAAACGCAGACCGCTTGAAGTATTGCTCACCTGGACAGAAGTCGGCATCGTGCCTGTTGAATTCAATTCGGATACAATACCAGTGTTGCATCGTCACTGTGAATGTCAAAGGGTTACAGTGAACCAGCAGTGGTTCACCGGAACCTATTACTGAACTCATAGGATTGGTTCCAAACACAGACAGCTTGAAGAATTACTCACTTGGACAGAAGTCGGCATCGTGCCTGTTGTGTTCAATTCCGATACAATTTCAGTGTTTCAGTGTTGCATCGTCAATGTTAAGGTCCAAGGGTTACAGTGAACCTGCAGTGGTTCATCGGTAACTATTACTGAACTCATAGGGTTGGTTCCAAACACAGACCGCTTGAAGTATTACTCCCTTGGACAGAAGTCGGCATCGTGCCTGTTGTATTCAATTCCGATACAATATCAGTGTTGCATCGTCACTGTGAACGTCCAAGTGTTACAGTGAACCTGCAGTGATTCATCGGAAACTATTACTGAACTCATAGGATCGGTTCCAAACACAGACCGCTTGAAGTATTACTCACTTGGACAGAAGTCGGCATCGTGCCTGTTGTATTCAATTCCGATACAATATCAGTGTTGCATCGTCACTGTGAACGTCCAAGGGTTACAGTGAACCTGCAGTGGTTCATCGGAAACTATTACTGAACTCATAGGATCGGTTCCAATCACAGACCGCTTGAAGTATTACTCACTTGCACAGAAGCCGGCATCGTGCCTGTTGTATTCAATTCCGATACAATATCAGTGTTGCATCGTCACTGTGGACGTCCAAGGGTTACAGTGAACCTGCAGTGGTTCATCGGAAACTATTACTGAAGTCATAGGATCGGTTCCAAACACAGACCGCTTGAAGTATTACTCACTTGGACAGAAGTCGGCATCGTGCCGGTTGTATTCAATTCCGATACAATATCAGTGTTGCATCGTCACTGTGAACGTCCAAGGGTTACAGTGAACCTGCAGTGGTTCATCGGAAACTATTACTGAACTCATAGGATCGGTTCCAAACACAGACCGCTTGAAGTATTACTCACTTGGACAGAAGTCGGCATCGTGCCTGTTGTATTCAATTGCGATACAATATCAGTGTTGCATCGTCAATGTGAATGTCCAAGGGTTACAGTGAACCTGCAGTGGTTCATCGGAAACTATTACTGAACTCATAGGAATGGTTCCAAACACAGACAGCTTGAAGAATTACTCACATGGCCAGAAGTCGGCATCGTGCCTGTTGTATTCAATTCCGATACAATATCAGTGTTGCATCGTCACTGTGAACGTCCAAGGGTTACAGTGAACCTGCAGTGGTTCATCGAAAACTATTACTGAACTCATAGGATCGGTTCCAAAGACAGACCGCTTGAAGTATTACTCACTTGGACAGAAGTCCTCATCGTGCCTGTTGTATTCAATTCCGATACAATATCAGTGTTGCATCGTCAATGTGAACGTCCAAGGGTTACAGTGAACCTGCAGTGGTTCATCGGAAACTATTACTGAAGCCATAGGATCGGTTCCAAACTCAGACCGCTTGAAGTATTACTAACTTGGACAGAAGTCGGCATCGTGCCTGTTGTGTTCAAAACCGATACAATTTCAGTGTTGCATCGTCAATGTTAAGGTCCAAGGGTTACAGTGAACCTGCAGTGGTTCATCGGTAACTATTACTGAACTCATAGGGTTGGTTCCAAACACAGACCGCTTGAAGTAATACTACCTTGGACAGAAGTCGGCATCGTGCCTGTTGTATTCAATTCCGATACAATATCAGTGTTGCATCGTCACTGTGAACGTCCAAGTGTTACAGTGAACCTGCAGTGATTCATCGGAAACTATTACTGAACTCATAGGATCGGTTCCAAACACAGACCGCTTGAAGTATTACTCACTTGGACAGAAGTCGGCATCGTGCCTGTTGTATTCAATTCCGATACAATATCAGTGTTGCATCGTCACTGTGAACGTCCAAGGGTTACAGTGACCCTGCAGTGGTTCATCAAAAACTAGTACTGAACTCATAGGATCGGTTCCAAGCACAGACCGCTTGAAGCATTACTCACTTGGACAGAAGTCGGCATCGTGCCTGTTGTATTCAATTCCGATACAATATCAGTGTTGCATCGTCAATGTGAACGTCCAAGGGTTACAGTGAACCTGCAGTGGTTCATCGGAAACTATTACTGAACTCATAGGATCGGTTCCAAACACAGACCGTTTGAAGTATTACTCATTTGGACAGAAGTCGGCATCGGGCCTGTTGTATTCAATTCCGATACAACATCAGTGTTGCATCGTCACTGTGAACTTCCAAGGGTTACAGTGAACATGCAGTGGTTCATCGGAAACTATTACTGAACTCATAGTTTACGTTCCAAACACAGACCGCTTGATGCATTACTCACTTGGACAGAAGTCGGCATCGTGCCTGTCGTATTCAATACCGATACAATATCAGTGTTGCATCGTAACTGTGAACGTCCAAGGGTTACAGTGAACCTGCAGTGGTTCATCAAAAACTACCACTGAACTCATAGGATCGGTTCCAATCACAGACCGCTTGAAGTATTACTCACTTGGACAGAAGTCGGCAGCGTGCCTGTTGTATTCAATTCCGATACAATATCAGTGTTGCATCGTCAATGTTAAGGTCCAAGGGTTACAGTGAACCTGCAGTGGTTCATCGGAAACTATTACTGAACTCATAGGATCGGTTCCAAACACAGACCGCTTGAAGTATTACTCACTTGGACAGAAGTCGGCATCGTGCCTGTTGTATTCAATTCCGATACAATATCAGTGTTGCATCGTCACTGTGACCGTCCACGGGTTACAGTGACCCTGCAGTGGTTAATCAAAAACTATTACTGAACTCATAGGATCGGTTCCAAACACAGACTGCTTGAAGCAATACTAACTTGGACAGAAGTCGGCATCGTGCGAGTTGTATTCAATTCCGATACAATATCAGTGTTGCAACGTCAATGTGAACGTCCAAGGGTTACAGTGAACCTGCAGTGGTTCATCGGAAACTATTACTGAACTCATAGGATCGGTTCCAAACACAGACCGCTTGAAGTATTACTCACTTGGACAGAAGTCGTTATCGTGCCGGTTGTATTCAACTCCGATACAATATCAGTGTTGGATCGTCACTGTGAACGTCCAAGGGTTACAGTGAACCTGCAGTGGTTCATCGGAAACTATTACTGGAGTCATAGGATCGGTTCCAAACACAGACCGCTTGAAGTATTACTCACTTGGACAGAAGTCGGCATCGTGCCGGTTGTATTCAATTCCGATACAATATCAGTGTTGCATCGTCACTGAGAACGTCCAAGGGTTACAGTGAACCTGCAGTGGTTCATCGGAAACTATTACTGAACTCATAGGATGGGTTCCAAACGCAGACCGCTTGAAGTATTACTCACTTGGACAGAAGTCGGCATCGTGCCTGTTGTATTCAATTCCGATACAATATCAGTGTTGCATCGTCACTGTGAACGTCCAAGGGTTACAGTGAACCTGCAGTGGTTCATCGGAAACTATTACTAAACTCATAGGATCGGTTCCAAACGCAGACCCCTTGAAGTATTACTCACCTGGACAGAAGACGGCATCGTGCCTGTTGAATTCAATTCCGATACAATACCAGTGTTGCATCGTCACTGTGAATGTCCAAGGTTTACAGTGAACCAGCAGTGGTTCATCGGAAACTATTACTGAACTCATAGGATTGGTTCCAAACACAGACAGCTTGAAGAATTACTCACTTGGACAGAAGTCGGCATCGTGCCTGTTGTATTCAATTCCGTTACAATTTCAGTGTTGCATCGTCAATGTTAAGGTCCAAGGGTTACAGTGAACCTGCAGTGGTTCATCGGTAACTATTACTGAACTCATAGGGTTGGTTCCAAACACAGACCGCTTGAAGTATTACTCCCTTGGACAGAAGTCGACATCGTGCCTGTTGTATTCAATTCCGATACAATATCAGTGTTGCATCGTCACTGTGAACGTCCAAGTGTTACAGTGAACCTGCAGTGATTCATCGGAAACTATTACTGAACTCATAGGATCGGTTCCAAACACAGACCGTTTGGAGTATTACTCACTTGGACAGAAGTCGGCATCGTGCCTGTTGTATTCAATTCCGATACAATATCAGTGTTGCATCGTCACTGTGAACGTCCATGGGTTACAGTGACCCTGCAGTGGTTCATCAAAAACTAGTACTGAACTCATAGGATCGGTTCCAAACACAGACCGCTTGAAGCATTACTCACTTGGACAGAAGTCGGCATCGTGCCTGTTGTATTCAATTCCGATACAATATCAGTGTTGCATCGTCAATGTGATCGTCCAAGTGTTACAGTGAACCTGCAGTGGTTCATCAGAAACTATAACTGAACTCATAGGATCGGTTCCAAACACAGACCGCTTGAAGTATTACTCACTTGGACAGAAGCCGGCATCGTGCCTGTTGTATTCAATTCCGATACAATATCAGTGATGCATCGTCACTGTCGACGTCCAAGGGTTACAGTGAACCTGCAGTGGTTCATCGGAAACTATTACTGAAGTCATAGGATCGGTTCCAAACACAGACCGCTTGAAGTATTACTCACTTGGACAGAAGTCGGCATCGTGCCTGTTGTATTCAATTCCGATACAATATCAGTGTTGCATCGTCACTGTGAACGTCCAAGGGTTACAGTGAACCTGCAGTGGTTCATCGGAAACTATTACTGAACTCATAGGATGGGTTCCAAACGCAGACCGCTTGAAGTATTACTCACCTGGACAGAAGTCGGCATCGTGCCGGTTGAAATCAATTCCGATACAATACCAGTGTTGCATCGTCACTGTGAATGTCCAAGGGTTACAGTGAACCTGCAGTGGTTCATCGGAAACTATTACTGAACTCATAGGATCGGTTCCAAACACAGACCCCTTGAAGAATTACTCACTTGGACAGAAGTCCTCATCGTGCCTATTGTATTCAATTCCGATACAATATCAGTGTTGCATCGTCACTGTGAACGTCCAAGGGTTACAGTGAACCTGCAGTGGTTCATCGGAAACTATTACTGAACTCATAGGGTTG
Organism: Schistocerca nitens; assembly: GCF_023898315.1. Lineage (NCBI taxonomy): Eukaryota > Metazoa > Arthropoda > Insecta > Orthoptera > Acrididae > Schistocerca > Schistocerca nitens. The sequence goes on from NC_064614.1 coordinate 1,287,595,082, forward strand.
GTTCCAAACACAGACCGCTTGAAGTATTACTCACTTGGACAGAAGTCGGCATCATGCCTGTTATATTCAATTCCGATACAATATCAGTTTTGCATCGTCACTGTGGACGTCCAAGTGTTACAGTGAACCTGCAGTGGTTCATCGGAAACTATTACTGAACTCATAGGATCGGTTCCAAACACAGACCGCTTGAGGTATTACTCACTTGGACAGAAGTCGGCATCGTGCCTGTTGTATTCAATTCCGATACAATATCAGTGTTGCATCGTCACTGTGAACGTCCAAGGGTTACAGTGAACCTGCAGTGGTTCATCGGAAAATATTACTGAACTCATTGTTTCGGTTCGAAACACAGACCGCTTGAAGTATTACTAACTCGGACAGAAGTCGGCATCGTGCCTGTTGTATTCAATTCCGATACAATATCAGTGTTGCATCGTCATTGTTAACGTCCAAGGGTTACAGTGAACCGGCAGTGGTTCATCGGAAACTATTACTGAACTCATTGGATCCGTTCCAAACACAGACCACTTGAAGTATTACTCACTTGCACAGAAGTTGGCATCGTGCCTGTTGTATTCAATTCCGATACAATATCAGTGTTGCATCGTCACTGTGAACATCCAAGGGTTACAGTGAACCTGCAGTGGTTCATCGGAAACTATTACTGAACTCATAGGATCGGTTCCAAACACAGACCGCTTGAAGTATTACTCACTTGGACAGAAGTCGGCATCGTGCCTGTTGTATTCAATTCCGATACAATATCAGTGTTGCATCGTCACTGTGAACGTCCAAGGGTTACAGTGAACCTGCAGTGGTTCATCAAAAACTATCACTGAACTCATAGGATCGGTTCCAAACACAGACCGCTTGAAGTATTACTCACTTGGACAGAAGTCGGCATCGTGCCTGTTGTATTCAATTGCGATACAATATCAGTGTTGCATCGTCAATGTGAACGGCCAAGGGTTACAGTGAACCTGCAGTGGTTCATTGGAAACTATTACTGAACTCATAGGATTGGTTCCAAACACAGACAGCTGGAAGAAATACTCACTTGGACAGAAGTCGGCTTCGTGCCTGTTGTATTCAATTCCGCTACAATATCAGTGTTGCATCGTCAATGTTAAGGTCCAAGGGTTACAGTGAACCTGCAGTGGTTCATCTGTAACTATTACTGAACTCATAGGATCGGTTCCAAACACAGACCGCTTGAAGTATTACTCACTTGGACAGAACTCGGCATCGTGCCTGTTATTTTCAATTCCGATACAATATCAGTGTTGCATTGTCACTGTGAACATTCACGGGTTACAGTGACCCTGCAGTGGTTAATCAAAAACTATTACTGAACTCATAGGATCGGTTCCAAACACAGACCGCTTGAAGCATTACTAACTTGGACAGAAGTCGGCATCGTGCCTGTTGTTTTTAATTCCGATACAATATCAGTGTTGCATCGTCAATGTGAACGTCCAAGAGTTACAGTGAACCTGCAGTGGTTCATCGGAAACTATTACTGAATTCATAGGATCGGTTCCAAACACAGACCGCTTGAAGTAGTACTCACTTGGACAGAGGTCGTTATCGTGCCGGTTGTATTCAACTCCGATAGAATATCAGTGTTGGATCGTCACTGTGAACGTCCAAGGGTTACAGTGAACCTGCAGTGGTTCATCGGAAACTATTACTGAACTCATTGGATCGGTTCCAAACACAGACCGCTTGAAGTATTACTCACTTGGACAGAAGTCGGCATCGTGCCTGTTGTATTCAATTCCGATACAATATCAGTGTTGCATCGTCACTGTGGACGTCCAAGGGTTACAGTGAACCTGCAGTGGTTCATCGGAAACTATTACTGAAGTCATAGGATCGGTTCCAAACACATACCGCTTGAAGTATTACTCACTTGGACAGAAGTCGGCATCGTGCATGTTGTATTCAATTCCGATACAAAATCAGTGTTGCATCGTCACTGTGAACGTCCAAGGGTTACAGTGAACCTGCAGTGGTTCATCGGAAACTATTACTGAACTCATAGGGTTGGTTCCAAACACAGACAACTTGAAGAATTACTCACTTGGACAGAAGTCGGCATCGTGCCTGTTGTATTCAATTCCGATACAATTTCAGTGTTGCATCGTCAATGTTAAGGTCCAAGGGTTACAGTGAACCTGCAGTGGTTCATCGGCAACTATTACTGGACTCATAGGATCGGTTCCAAACACAGACCGCTTGAAGTATTACTCCCTTGGACAGAAGTCGGCATCGTGCCTGTTGTATTCAATTCCGATACAATATCAGTGTTGCATCGTCACTGTGAACGTCCAAGTGTTACAGTGAACCTGCAGTGGTTCATCGGAAACTATTACTGAACTCATAGGATCGGTTCCAAACACAGACCGCTTGAAGTATTACTCACTTGTACAGAAGTCGGCATCGTGCCTGTTGTATTCAATTTCGATACAATATCAGTGTTGCATCGTCACTGTGAACGTCCACGGGTTACAGTGACCCTGCAGTGGTTCATCGGTAACTATTACTGAACTCATAGGATCGGTTCCAAACACAGACCGCTTGAAGCATTACTCACTAGGACAGAAGTCGGCATCGTGCCTGTTGTATTCAATTCCGATACAATATCAGTGTTGCATCGTCAATGTGAACGTCCAAGGGTTACAGTGAACCTGCAGTGGTTCATTGGAAACTATTACTGAACTCATAGGATCGGTTCCAAACACAGACCGCTTGAAGTATTAGTCACTTGGACAGAAGTCGTTATCGTGCCGGTTGTATTCAATTCCGATACAATTTCAGTGTTGGATCGTCACTGTGAACGTGCAAGGGCTACAGTGAACCTGCAGTGGTTCATCGGAAACTATTACTGAACTCATTGGATCGCTTCCAAACACAGACCGCTTGAATTATTACTCACTTGGACAGAAGCCGGCATCGTGGCTGTTGTATTCAATTCCGATACTATATCAGTGTTGCATCGTCCCTGTGGACGTCCAAGGGTTACAGTGAACCTGCAGTGGTTCATCGGAAACTATTACTGAAGTCATAGGATCGGTTCCAAACACAGACCGCTTGAAGTATTACTCACTTGGACAGAAGTCAGCATCGTGCCTGTTGTATTCAATTCCGATACAATATCAGTGTTGCATCGTCACTGTGAACGTCCAAGGGTTACAGTGAATCTGCAGTGGTTCATCGTAAACTATTACTGAACTCATAGGATGGGTTACAAACGCAGACCGCTTGAAGCATTACTAACTTGGACAGAAGTCGGCATCGTGCCTGTTGAAATCAATTCCGATACAATACCAGTGTTGCATCATCACTGTGAATGTTCAAGGGTTAGAGTGAACCTGCAGTGATTCATCGGAAACTATTACTGAACTCATAGGATCGGTTCCAAACACAGACCCCTTGAAGAATTACTCACTTGGACAGAAGACCTCATCGTGCCTGTTGTATTCAATTCCGATACAATATCAGTGTTGCATCGTCACTGTGAACGTCCAAGGGTTACAGTGAACCTGCAGTGGTTCTTCGGAAACTATTACTGAACTCATAGGGTTGGTTCCAAACACAGACCGCTTGAAGTATTACTCACTTGGACAGAAGTCGGCATCATGCCTGTTATATTCAATTCCGATACAATATCAGTTTTGCATCGTCACTGTGGAAGTCCAAGTGTTACAGTGAACCTGCAGTGGTTCATCGGAAACTATTACTGAACTCATAGGATCGGTTCCAAACACAGACCGCTTGAGGTATTACTCACTTGGACAGAAGTCGGCATCGTGCCTGTTGTATTCAGTTCCGATACAATATCAGTTTTGCATCGTCACTGTGAACATTCACGGGTTACAGTGACCCTGCAGTGGTTAATCAAAAACTATTACTGAACTCATAGGATCGGTTCCAAACACAGACCGCTTGAAGCATTACTAACTTGGACAGAAGTCGGCATCGTGCCTGTTGTTTTTAATTCCGATACAATATCAGTGTTGCATCGTCAATGTGAACGTCCAAGAGTTACAGTGAACCTGCAGTGGTTCATCGGAAACTATTACTGAATTCATAGGATCGGTTCCAAACACAGACCGCTTGAAGTAGTACTCACTTGGACAGAGGTCGTTATCGTGCCGGTTGTATTCAACTCCGATAGAATATCAGTGTTGGATCGTCACTGTGAACGTCCAAGGGTTACAGTGAACCTGCAGTGGTTCATCGGAAACTATTACTGAACTCATTGGATCGGTTCCAAACACAGACCGCTTGAAGTATTACTCACTTGGACAGAAGTCGGCATCGTGCCTGTTGTATTCAATTCCGATACAATATCAGTGTTGCATCGTCACTGTGGACGTCCAAGGGTTACAGTGAACCTGCAGTGGTTCATCGGAAACTATTACTGAAGTCATAGGATCGGTTCCAAACACATACCGCTTGAAGTATTACTCACTTGGACAGAAGTCGGCATCGTGCATGTTGTATTCAATTCCGATACAAAATCAGTGTTGCATCGTCACTGTGAACGTCCAAGGGTTACAGTGAACCTGCAGTGGTTCATCGGAAACTATTACTGAACTCATAGGGTTGGTTCCAAACACAGACAACTTGAAGAATTACTCACTTGGACAGAAGTCGGCATCGTGCCTGTTGTATTCAATTCCGATACAATTTCAGTGTTGCATCGTCAATGTTAAGGTCCAAGGGTTACAGTGAACCTGCAGTGGTTCATCGGCAACTATTACTGGACTCATAGGATCGGTTCCAAACACAGACCGCTTGAAGTATTACTCCCTTGGACAGAAGTCGGCATCGTGCCTGTTGTATTCAATTCCGATACAATATCAGTGTTGCATCGTCACTGTGAACGTCCAAGTGTTACAGTGAACCTGCAGTGGTTCATCGGAAACTATTACTGAACTCATAGGATCGGTTCCAAACACAGACCGCTTGAAGTATTACTCACTTGTACAGAAGTCGGCATCGTGCCTGTTGTATTCAATTTCGATACAATATCAGTGTTGCATCGTCACTGTGAACGTCCACGGGTTACAGTGACCCTGCAGTGGTTCATCGGTAACTATTACTGAACTCATAGGATCGGTTCCAAACACAGACCGCTTGAAGCATTACTCACTAGGACAGAAGTCGGCATCGTGCCTGTTGTATTCAATTCCGATACAATATCAGTGTTGCATCGTCAATGTGAACGTCCAAGGGTTACAGTGAACCTGCAGTGGTTCATTGGAAACTATTACTGAACTCATAGGATCGGTTCCAAACACAGACCGCTTGAAGTATTAGTCACTTGGACAGAAGTCGTTATCGTGCCGGTTGTATTCAATTCCGATACAATTTCAGTGTTGGATCGTCACTGTGAACGTGCAAGGGCTACAGTGAACCTGCAGTGGTTCATCGGAAACTATTACTGAACTCATTGGATCGCTTCCAAACACAGACCGCTTGAATTATTACTCACTTGGACAGAAGCCGGCATCGTGGCTGTTGTATTCAATTCCGATACTATATCAGTGTTGCATCGTCCCTGTGGACGTCCAAGGGTTACAGTGAACCTGCAGTGGTTCATCGGAAACTATTACTGAAGTCATAGGATCGGTTCCAAACACAGACCGCTTGAAGTATTACTCACTTGGACAGAAGTCAGCATCGTGCCTGTTGTATTCAATTCCGATACAATATCAGTGTTGCATCGTCACTGTGAACGTCCAAGGGTTACAGTGAATCTGCAGTGGTTCATCGTAAACTATTACTGAACTCATAGGATGGGTTACAAACGCAGACCGCTTGAAGCATTACTAACTTGGACAGAAGTCGGCATCGTGCCTGTTGAAATCAATTCCGATACAATACCAGTGTTGCATCATCACTGTGAATGTTCAAGGGTTAGAGTGAACCTGCAGTGATTCATCGGAAACTATTACTGAACTCATAGGATCGGTTCCAAACACAGACCCCTTGAAGAATTACTCACTTGGACAGAAGACCTCATCGTGCCTGTTGTATTCAATTCCGATACAATATCAGTGTTGCATCGTCACTGTGAACGTCCAAGGGTTACAGTGAACCTGCAGTGGTTCTTCGGAAACTATTACTGAACTCATAGGGTTGGTTCCAAACACAGACCGCTTGAAGTATTACTCACTTGGACAGAAGTCGGCATCATGCCTGTTATATTCAATTCCGATACAATATCAGTTTTGCATCGTCACTGTGGAAGTCCAAGTGTTACAGTGAACCTGCAGTGGTTCATCGGAAACTATTACTGAACTCATAGGATCGGTTCCAAACACAGACCGCTTGAGGTATTACTCACTTGGACAGAAGTCGGCATCGTGCCTGTTGTATTCAGTTCCGATACAATATCAGTTTTGCATCGTCACTGTGAACGTCCAAGGGTTACAGTGAACCTGCAGTGGTTCATCGGAAACTATTACTGAACTCATTGGTTCGGTTCCAAACACAGACCGCTTGAAGTATTACTAACTCGGACAGAAGTCGGCATCGTGCCTGTTGTATTCAATTCCGATACAATATCAGTGTTGCGTCGTCACTGTGAACGTCCAAGGGTTACAGTGAACCGGCAGTGGTTCATCGGAAACTATTACTGAACTCATTGGATCCGTTCCAAACACAGACCGCTTGAAGTATTACTCACTTGGACAGAAGTCGGCATCGTGCCTGTTGTATTCAATTCCGATACAATATCAGTGTTGCATCGTCACTGTGAACGTCCAAGGGTTACAGTGAACCTGCAGTGGTTCATCAAAAACTATCACTGAACTCATAGGATCGGTTCCAAACACAGACCGCTTGAAGAATTACTCACTTGGACAGAAGTCGGCATCGTGCCTGTTGTATTCAATTGCGATACAATATCAGTGTTGCATCGTCAATGTCAACGTCCAAGGGTTACAGTGAACCTGCAGTGGTTCATTGGTAGCTATTAGTGAACTCATAGGATTGGTTCCAAGCACAGACAGCTTGAAGAGTTACTCACTTGGACAGAAGTCGGCATCGTGCCTGTTGTATTCAATTCCGCTACAATAACAGTGTTGCATCGTCAATGTTAAGGTCCAAGGGTTACAGTGAACCTGCAGTGGTTCATCGGTAACTATTACTGAACTCATAGGATCGGTTCCAAGCACAGACCGCTTGAAGGATTACTCACTTGGACCGAAGTCGGCATCGTGCCTGTTGTATTCAATTCCGATACAATATCAGTTTTGCATCGTCACTGTGGACATCCAAGTGTTACAGTGAACCTGCAGTGGTTCATCGGAAACTATTACTGAACTCATAGGATCGGTTCCAAACACAGACCGCTTGAGGTATTACTCACTTGGACAGAAGTCGGCATCGTGCCTGTTGTATTCAATTCCGATACAATATCAGTTTTGCATCGTCACTGTGAACGTCCAAGGGTTACAGTGAACCTGCAGTGGTTCATCGGAAACTATTACTGAACTCATTGGTTCGGTTCCAAACACAGACCGCTTGAAGTATTACTAACTCGGACAGAAGTCGGCATCGTGCCTGTTGTATTCAATTCCGATACAATATCAGTGTTGCATCGTCATTGTTAACGTCCAAGGGTTACAGTGAACCGGCAGTGGTTCATCGGAAACTATTACTGAACTCATTGGATCCGTTCCAAACACAGACCACTTGAATTATTACTCACTTGGACAGAAGTCGGCATCGTGCCTGTTGTATTCAATTCCGATACAATATCAGTGTTGCATCGTCACTGTGAACGTCCAAGGGTTACAGTGAACCTGCAGTGGTTCATCAAAAACTATCACAGAACTCATAGGTTCGGTTCCAAACACAGACCGCTTGAAGAATTACTCACTTGGACAGAAGTCGGCATCGTGCCTGTTGTATTCAATTGCGATACAATATCACTGTTGCATCGTCAATGTCAACGTCCAAGGGTTACAGTGAACCTGCAGTGGTTCATTGGTAGCTATTACTGAACTCATAGGATTGGTTCCAAGCACAGACAGCTTGAAGAATTACTCACTTGGACAGAAGTCGGCATCGTGCCTGTTGTATTCAATTCCGCTACAATATCAGTGTTGCATCGTCAATGTTAAGGTCCAAGGGTTACAGTGAACCTGCAGTGGTTCATCGGTAACTATTACTGAACTCATAGGATCGGTTCCAAACACAGACCGCTTGAAGGATTACTCACTTGGACAGAACTCGGCATCGTGCCTGTTATATTCAATTCCGATACAATATCAGTGTTGCATCGTCACTGTGAACATTCACGGGTTACAGTGACCCTGCAGTGGTTAATCAAAAACTATTACTGAACTCATAGGATCGGTTCCAAACACAGACCGCTTGAAGCATTACTAACTTGGACAGAAGTCGGCATCGTGCCTGTTGTATTCAATTCCGATACAATATCTGTGTTGCATCGTCACTGTGAACGTCCAAGGGTTACAGTGAACCTGCAGTGGTTCATCGGAAACTATTACTGAACTCATAGGGTTGGTACCAAACACAGACCGCTTGAAGTATTACTCACTTGCACAGAAGCCGGCATCGTGCCTGTTGTATTCAATTCCGATACAATATCAGTGTTGCATCGTCACTGTGGACGTCCAAGGGTTACAGTGAACCTGCAGTGGTTCATCGGAAACTATTACTGAAGTCATAGGATCGGTTCCAAACACAGACCGCTTGAAGTATTACTCACTTGGACAGAAGTCGGCATCGTGCCGGTTGTATTCAATTCCGATACAATATCAGTGTTGCATCGTCACTGTGAACGTCCAAGGGTTACAGTGAACCTGCAGTGGTTCATCGGAAACTATTACTGAACCCATAGGATCGGTTCCAAACACAGACCGCTTGAAGTATTACTCACTTGGACAGAAGTCGGCATCGTGCCTGTTGTATTCAATTGCGATACAATATCAGTGTTGCATCGTCAATGTGAATGTCCAAGGGTTACAGTGAACCTGCAGTGGTTCATCGGAAACTATTACTGAACTCATAGGATTGGTTCCAAACACAGACAGCTTGAAGAATTACTCACATGGCCAGAAGTCGGCATCGTGCCTGTTGTATTCAATTCCGCTACAATATCAGTGTTGTATCGTCAATGTTAAGGCCAAGTGTTACAGTGAACCTGCAGTGGTTCATCGGTAACTATTACTGAACTCATAGGATCGGTTCCAAACACAGACCGCTTGAAGTGTTACTCACTTGGACAGAACTCGGCATCGTGCCTGTTATATTCAATTCCGATACAATATCAGTGTTGTATCGTCACTGTGAACATCCACGGGTTACAGTGACCCTGCAGTGGTTAATCAAAAACTATTACTGAACTCATAGGATCGGTTCCAAACACAGACCGCTTGAAGCATTACTAACTTGGACAGAAGTCGGCATCGTGCCTGTTGTATTCAATTCCGATACAATATCAGTGTTGCATCGTCAATGTGAACGTCCAAGGGTTACAGTGAACCTGCAGTGGTTCATCGGAAACTATTACTGAAGCCATAGGATCGGTTCCAAACTCAGACCGCTTGAAGTATTACTAACTTGGACAGAAGTCGGCATCGTGCCTGTTGTGTTCAAAACCGATACAATTTCAGTGTTGCATCGTCAATGTTAAGGTCCAAGGGTTACAGTGAACCTGCAGTGGTTCATCGGTAACTATTACTGAACTCATAGGGTTGGTTCCAAACACAGACCGCTTGAAGTAATACTACCTTGGACAGAAGTCGGCATCGTGCCTGTTGTATTCAATTCCGATACAATATCAGTGTTGCATCGTCACTGTGAACGTCCAAGTGTTACAGTGAACCTGCAGTGATTCATCGGAAACTATTACTGAACTCATAGGATCGGTTCCAAACACATACCGCTTGAAGTATTACTCACTTGGACAGAAGTCGGCATCGTGCCTGTTGTATTCAATTCCGATACAATATCAGTGTTGCATCGTCACTGTGAACGTCCAAGGGTTACAGTGACCCTGCAGTGGTTCATCAAAAACTAGTACTGAACTCATAGGATCGGTTCCAAGCACAGACCGCTTGAAGCATTACTCACTTGGACAGAAGTCGGCATCGTGCCTGTTGTATTCAATTCCGATACAATATCAGTGTTGCATCGTCACTGAGAACGTCCAAGGGTTACAGTGAACATGCAGTGGTTCATCGGAAACTATTACTGAACTCATAGTTTACGTTCCAAACACAGACCGCTTGATGCATTACTCACTTGGACAGAAGTCGGCATCGTGCGAGTAGTATTCAATTCCGATACAATATCAGTGTTGCAACGTCAATGTGAACGTCCAAGGGTTACAGTGAACCTGCAGTGGTTCATCGGAAACTATTACTGAACTCATAGGATCGGTTCCAAACACAGACCGCTTGAAGTATTACTCACTTGGACAGAAGTCGTTATCGTGCCGGTTGTATTCAACTCCGATACAATATCAGTGTTGGATCGTCACTGTGAACGTCCAAGGGTTACAGTGAACCTGCAGTGGTTCATCGGAAACTATTACTGGAGTCATAGGATCGGTTCAAAACACAGACCGCTTGAAGTATTACTCACTTGGACAGAAGTCGGCATCGTGCCGGTTGTATTCAATTCCGATACAATATCAGTGTTGCATCGTCACTGAGAACGTCCAAGGGTTACAGTGAACCTGCAGTGGTTCATCGGAAACTATTACTGAACTCATAGGATGGGTTCCAAACGCAGACCGCTTGAAGTATTACTCACTTGGGCAGAAGTCGGCATCGTGCCTGTTGTATTCAATTCCGATACAATATCAGTGTTGCATCGTCATTGTGAACGTCCAAGGGTTACAGTGAACCTGCAGTGGTTCATCGGAAACTATTACTAAACTCATAGGATCGGTTCCAAACGCAGGCCCCTTGAAGTATTACTCACCTGGACAGAAGACGGCATCGTGCCTGTTGAATTCAATTCCGATACAATACCAGTGTTGCATCGTCACTGTGAATGTCCAAGGTTTACAGTGAACCAGCAGTGGTTCATCGGAAACTATTACTGAACTCATAGGATTGGTTCCAAACACAGACAGCTTGAAGAATTACTCACTTGGACAGAAGTCGGCATCGTGCCTGTTGTATTCAATTCCGATACAATTTCAGTGTTGCATCGTCAATGTTAAGGTCCAAGGGTTACAGTGAACCTGCAGTGGTTCATCGGTAACTATTACTGAACTCATAGGGTTGGTTCCAAACACAGTCCGCTTGAAGTATTACTCCCTTGGACAGAAGTCGACATCGTGCCTGTTGTATTCAATTCCGATACAATATCAGTGTTGCATCGTCACTGTGAACGTCCAAGTGTTACAGTGAACCTGCAGTGATTCATCGGAAACTATTACTGAACTCATAGGATCGGTTCCAAACACAGACCGTTTGGAGTATTACTCACTTGGACAGAAGTCGGCATCGTGCCTGTTGTATTCAATTCCGATACAATATCAGTGTTGCATCGTCACTGTGAACGTCCACGGGTTACAGTGACCCTGCAGTGGTTCATCAAAAACTAGTACTGAACTCATAGGATCGGTTCCAAACACAGACCGCTTGAAGCATTACTCACTTGGACAGAAGTCGGCATCGTGCCTGTTGTATTCAATTCCGATACAATATCAGTGTTGCATCGTCAATGTGATCGTCCAAGGGTTACAGTGAACCTGCAGTGGTTCATCAGAAACTATAACTGAACTCATAGGATCGGTTCCAAACACAGACCGCTTGAAGTATTACTCACTTGGACAGAAGCCGGCATCGTGCCTGTTGTATTCAATTCCGATACAATATCAGTGATGCATCGTCACTGTCGACGTCCAAGGGTTACAGTGAACCTGCAGTGGTTCATCGGAAACTATTACTGAAGTCATAGGATCGGTTCCAAACACAGACCGCTTGAAGTATTACTCACTTGGACAGAAGTCGGCATCGTGCCTGTTGTATTCAATTCCGATACAATATCAGTGTTGCATCGTCACTATGAACGTCCAAGGGTTACAGTGAACCTGCAGTGGTTCATCGGAAACTATTACTGAACTCATATTATGGGTTCCAAACGCAGACCGCTTGAAGTATTACTCACCTGGACAGAAGTCGGCATCGTGCCGGTTGAAATCAATTCCGATACAATACCAGTGTTGCATCGTCACTGTGAATGTCCAAGGGTTACAGTGAACCTGCAGTGGTTCATCGGAAACTATTACTGAACTCATAGGATCGGTTCCAAACACAGACCGCTTGAGGTATTACTCACTTGGACAGAAGTCGGCATCATGCCTGTTATATTCAATTCCGATACAATATCAGTTTTGCATCGTCACTGTGGACGTCCAAGTGTTACAGTGAACCTGCAGTGGTTCATCGGAAACTATTACTGAACTCATAGGATCGGTTCCAAACACAGACCGCTTGAGGTATTACTCACTTGGACAGAAGTCGGCATCGTGCCTGTTGTATTCAATTCCGATACAATATCAGTGTTGCATCGTCACTGTGAACGTCCAAGGGTTACAGTGAACCTGCAGTGGTTCATCGGAAAATATTACTGAACTCATTGTTTCGGTTCGAAACACAGACCGCTTGAAGTATTACTAACTCGGACAGAAGTCGGCATCGTGCCTGTTGTATTCAATTCCGATACAATATCAGTGTTGCATCGTCATTGTTAACGTCCAAGGGTTACAGTGAACCGGCAGTGGTTCATCGGAAACTATTACTGAACTCATTGGATCCGTTCCAAACACAGACCACTTGAAGTATTACTCACTTGCACAGAAGTTGGCATCGTGCCTGTTGTATTCAATTCCGATACAATATCAGTGTTGCATCGTCACTGTGAACATCCAAGGGTTACAGTGAACCTGCAGTGGTTCATCGGAAACTATTACTGAACTCATAGGATCGGTTCCAAACACAGACCGCTTGAAGTATTACTCACTTGGACAGAAGTCGGCATCGTGCCTGTTGTATTCAATTCCGATACAATATCAGTGTTGCATCGTCACTGTGAACGTCCAAGGGTTACAGTGAACCTGCAGTGGTTCATCAAAAACTATCACTGAACTCATAGGATCGGTTCCAAACACAGACCGCTTGAAGTATTACTCACTTGGACAGAAGTCGGCATCGTGCCTGTTGTATTCAATTGCGATACAATATCAGTGTTGCATCGTCAATGTGAACGGCCAAGGGTTACAGTGAACCTGCAGTGGTTCATTGGAAACTATTACTGAACTCATAGGATTGGTTCCAAACACAGACAGCTTGAAGAAATACTCACTTGGACAGAAGTCGGCTTCGTGCCTGTTGTATTCAATTCCGCTACAATATCAGTGTTGCATCGTCAATGTTAAGGTCCAAGGGTTACAGTGAACCTGCAGTGGTTCATCTGTAACTATTACTGAACTCATAGGATCGGTTCCAAACACAGACCGCTTGAAGTATTACTCACTTGGACAGAACTCGGCATCGTGCCTGTTATTTTCAATTCCGATACAATATCAGTGTTGCATTGTCACTGTGAACATTCACGGGTTACAGTGACCCTGCAGTGGTTAATCAAAAACTATTACTGAACTCATAGGATCGGTTCCAAACACAGACCGCTTGAAGCATTACTAACTTGGACAGAAGTCGGCATCGTGCCTGTTGTTTTTAATTCCGATACAATATCAGTGTTGCATCGTCAATGTGAACGTCCAAGGGTTACAGTGAACCTGCAGTGGTTCATCGGAAACTATTACTGAACTCATTGGATCGGTTCCAAACACAGACCGCTTGAAGTATTACTCACTTGGACAGAAGTCGGCATCGTGCCTGTTGTATTCAATTCCGATACAATATCAGTGTTGCATCGTCACTGTGGACGTCCAAGGGTTACAGTGAACCTGCAGTGGTTCATCGGAAACTATTACTGAAGTCATAGGATCGGTTCCAAACACATACCGCTTGAAGTATTACTCACTTGGACAGAAGTCGGCATCGTGCATGTTGTATTCAATTCCGATACAAAATCAGTGTTGCATCGTCACTGTGAACGTCCAAGGGTTACAGTGAACCTGCAGTGGTTCATCGGAAACTATTACTGAACTCATAGGATCGGTTCCAAACGCAGACCGCTTGAAGTATTACTCACCTGGACAGAAGTCGGCATCGTGCCTGTTGAATTCAATTCCGATATAATACCAGTGTTGCATCGTCACTGTGAATGTCCAAGGGTTACAGTGAACCAGCAGTGGTTCATCGGAAACTATTACTGAACTCATAGGGTTGGTTCCAAACACAGACAACTTGAAGAATTACTCACTTGGACAGAAGTCGGCATCGTGCCTGTTGTATTCAATTCCGATACAATTTCAGTGTTGCATCGTCAATGTTAAGGTCCAAGGGTTACAGTGAACCTGCAGTGGTTCATCGGCAACTATTACTGGACTCATAGGATCGGTTCCAAACACAGACCGCTTGAAGTATTACTCCCTTGGACAGAAGTCGGCATCGTGCCTGTTGTATTCAATTCCGATACAATATCAGTGTTGCATCGTCACTGTGAACGTCCAAGTGTTACAGTGAACCTGCAGTGGTTCATCGGAAACTATTACTGAACTCATAGGATCGGTTCCAAACACAGACCGCTTGAAGTATTACTCACTTGTACAGAAGTCGGCATCGTGCCTGTTGTATTCAATTTCGATACAATATCAGTGTTGCATCGTCACTGTGAACGTCCACGGGTTACAGTGACCCTGCAGTGGTTCATCGGTAACTATTACTGAACTCATAGGATCGGTTCCAAACACAGACCGCTTGAAGCATTACTCACTAGGACAGAAGTCGGCATCGTGCCTGTTGTATTCAATTCCGATACAATATCAGTGTTGCATCGTCAATGTGAACGTCCAAGGGTTACAGTGAACCTGCAGTGGTTCATTGGAAACTATTACTGAACTCATTGGATCGCTTCCAAACACAGACCGCTTGAATTATTACTCACTTGGACAGAAGCCGGCATCGTGGCTGTTGTATTCAATTCCGATACTATATCAGTGTTGCATCGTCACTGTGGACGTCCAAGGGTTACAGTGAACCTGCAGTGGTTCATCGGAAACTATTACTGAAGTCATAGGATCGGTTCCAAACACAGACCGCTTGAAGTATTACTCACTTGGACAGAAGTCAGCATCGTGCCTGTTGTATTCAATTCCGATACAATATCAGTGTTGCATCGTCACTGTGAACGTCCAAGGGTTACAGTGAATCTGCAGTGGTTCATCGTAAACTATTACTGAACTCATAGGATGGGTTACAAACGCAGACCGCTTGAAGCATTACTAACTTGGACAGAAGTCGGCATCGTGCCTGTTGAAATCAATTCCGATACAATACCAGTGTTGCATCATCACTGTGAATGTTCAAGGGTTAGAGTGAACCTGCAGTGATTCATCGGAAACTATTACTGAACTCATAGGATCGGTTCCAAACACAGACCCCTTGAAGAATTACTCACTTGGACAGAAGACCTCATCGTGCCTGTTGTATTCAATTCCGATACAATATCAGTGTTGCATCGTCACTGTGAACGTCCAAGGGTTACAGTGAACCTGCAGTGGTTCTTCGGAAACTATTACTGAACTCATAGGGTTGGTTCCAAACACAGACCGCTTGAAGTATTACTCACTTGGACAGAAGTCGGCATCATGCCTGTTATATTCAATTCCGATACAATATCAGTTTTGCATCGTCACTGTGGAAGTCCAAGTGTTACAGTGAACCTGCAGTGGTTCATCGGAAACTATTACTGAACTCATAGGATCGGTTCCAAACACAGACCGCTTGAGGTATTACTCACTTGGACAGAAGTCGGCATCGTGCCTGTTGTATTCAATTCCGACACAATATCAGTGTTGCGTCGTCACTGTGAACGTCCAAGGGTTACAGTGAACCGGCAGTGGTTCATCGGAAACTATTACTGAACTCATTGGATCCGTTCCAAACACAGACCGCTTGAAGTATTACTCACTTGGACAGAAGTCGGCATCGTGCCTGTTGTATTCAATTCCGATACAATATCAGTGTTGCATCGTCACTGTGAACGTCCAAGGGTTACAGTGAACCTGCAGTGGTTCATCAAAAACTATCACTGAACTCATAGGATCGGTTCCAAACACAGACCGCTTGAAGAATTACTCACTTGGACAGAAGTCGGCATCGTGCCTGTTGTATTCAATTGCGATACAATATCAGTGTTGCATCGTCAATGTCAACGTCCAAGGGTTACAGTGAACCTGCAGTGGTTCATTGGTAGCTATTAGTGAACTCATAGGATTGGTTCCAAGCACAGACAGCTTGAAGAATTACTCACTTGGACAGAAGTCGGCATCGTGCCTGTTGTATTCAATTCCGCTACAATAACAGTGTTGCATCGTCAATGTTAAGGTCCAAGGGTTACAGTGAACCTGCAGTGGTTCATCGGTAACTATTACTGAACTCATAGGATCGGTTCCAAGCACAGACCGCTTGAAGGATTACTCACTTGGACCGAAGTCGGCATCGTGCCTGTTGTATTCAATTCCGATACAATATCAGTTTTGCATCGTCACTGTGGACGTCCAAGTGTTACAGTGAACCTGCAGTGGTTCATCGGAAACTATTACTGAACTCATAGGATCGGTTCCAAACACAGACCGCTTGAGGTATTACTCACTTGGACAGAAGTCGGCATCGTGCCTGTTGTATTCAATTCCGATACAATATCAGTGTTGCATCGTCACTGTGAACATTCACGGGTTACAGTGACCCTGCAGTGGTTAATCAAAAACTATTACTGAACTCATAGGATCGGTTCCAAACACAGACCGCTTGAAGCATTACTAACTTGGACAGAAGTCGGCATCGTGCCTGTTGTATTCAATTCCGATACAATTTCAGTTTTGCATCGTCACTGTGGAAGTCCAAGTGTTACAGTGAACCTGCAGTGGTTCATCGGAAACTATTACTGAACTCATAGGATCGGTTCCAAACACAGACCGCTTGAGGTGTTACTCACTTGGACAGAAGTCGGCATCGTGCCTGTTGTATTCAATTCCGACACAATATCAGTGTTGCGTCGTCACTGTGAACGTCCAAGGGTTACAGTGAACCGGCAGTGGTTCATCGGAAACTATTACTGAACTCATTGGATCCGTTCCAAACACAGACCGCTTGAAGTATTACTCACTTGGACAGAAGTCGGCATCGTGCCTGTTGTATTCAATTCCGATACAATATCAGTTTTGCATCGTCACTGTGGACGTCCAAGTGTTACAGTGAACCTGCAGTGGTTCATCGGAAACTATTACTGAACTCATTGGATCGGTTCCAAACACAGACCGCTTGAGGTATTACTCACTTGGACAGAAGCCGGCATCGTGCCTGTCGTATTCAATACCGATACAATATCAGTGTTGCATCGTAACTGTGAACGTCCAAGGGTTACAGTGAACCTGCAGTGGTTCATCAAAAACTACCACTGAACTCATAGGATCGGTTCCAAACACAGACCGCTTGAAGTATTACTCACTTGGACAGAAGTCGGCATCGTTCCTGTTGTATTCAATTCCGATACAATATCAGTGTTGCATCGTCAATGTTAAGGTCCAAGGGTTACAGTGAACCTGCAGTGGTTCATCGGTAACTATTACTGAACTCATAGGATCGGTTCCAAACACAGACCACTTGAAGTATTACTCACTTGGACAGAAGTCGGCATCGTGCCTGTTGTATTCAATTCCGATACAATATCAGTGTTGCATCGTCACTGTGAACGTCCAAGTGTTACAGTGAACCTGCAGTGGTTCATCGGAAACTGTTACTGAACTCATAGGATCGGTTCCAAACACAGACCGCTTCAAGTATTACTCACTTGGACAGAAGTCGGCATCGTGCCTGTTGTATTCAATTCCGATACAATATCAGTGTTGCATCGTCACTGTGAACGTCCACGGGTTACAGTCACCCTGCAGTGGTTAATCAAAAACTATTACTGAACTCATAAGATCGGTTCCAAACACAGACTGCTTGAAGCATTACTAACTTGTACAGAAGTCGGCATCGTGCCTGTTGTATTCAATTCCGATACAATATTAGTGTTGCATCGTCAATGTGAACGTCCAAGGGTTACAGTGAACCTGCAGTGGTTAATCGGAAACTATTACTGAAGTCATAGGATCGGTTCCAAACACAGACCGCTTGAAGTATTTCTCACTTGGACAGAAGTCGTTATCGTGCCGGTTGTATTCAACTCCGATACAATATCAGTGTTGGATCGTCACTGTGAACGTCCAAGGGTTACAGTGAACCTGCAGTGGTTCATCGGAAACTATTACTGAACTCATTGGATCGGTTCCAAACACAGACCGCTTGAAGTATTACTCACTTGGACAGAAGTCGGCATCGTGCCTGTTGTATTCAATTCCGATACAATATCAGTGTTGCATCGTCACTGTGGACGTCCAAGGGTTACAGTGAACCAGCAGTGGTTCATCGGAAACTATTACTGAACTCATAGGATCGGTTCCAAACACAGACCGCTTGAAGTATTACTCACTTGGACAGAAGTCGGCATCCTGCCTGTTGTATTCAATTCCGATACAATATCAGTGTTGCATCGTCACTGTGAACGACCAAGGGTTACAGTGAACCTGCAGGGGGTCATCGGAAACTATTACTGAACTCATAGGATCGGTTCCAAACACAGACCGCTTGAAGTATTACTCACTTGGACAGAAGTCGGCATCGTACCTATTGTATTGAATTCCGATACAATATCAGTGTTGTATCATCACTGTGAACGACCAAGGGTTACAGTGAACCTGCAGTGGGTCATCGGAAACTATTACTGAACTCATAGGATCGGTTCCAAACACAGACCGCTTGAAGTATTACTCACTTGGACAGAAGTCGTTATCGTGCCGGTTGTATTCAATTCCGATACAATATCAGTGTTGGATCGTCACTGTGAACGTCCAAGGGTTACAGTGAACCTGCAGTGATTGATCGGAAACTATTACTGAACTCAAAGGATCGGTTCCTAACACAGACCGCTTGAAGTATTACTCACTTGGACATAAGTCGGCATCGTACCTTTTGTATTCAATTCCGATACAATATCAGTGTTGCATCGTCAATGTGAACGTCCAACGGTTACAGTGAACCTGCAGTGGTTCATCGGTAACTATAACTGAACTCATAGGATTGGTTCCAAACACAGACCGCTTGAAGAATTACTCACTTGGACAGAAGTCGGCATCGTGCCTGTTGTATTCAATTCCGATAAAATAACAGTGTTGCATCGTCAATGTGATGGTCCAAGGGTTACAGTGAACCTGCAGTGGTTCATCGGTAACTATTACTGAACTCATAGGATCGGTTCCAAACACAGACCGCTTGAAGTATTACTCACTTGGACAGAAGTCCTCATCGTGCCTGTTGTATTCAATTCCGATACAATATCAGTGTTGCATCGTCACTGTGAATGTCCGAGTGTTACAGTGAACCAGCAGTGGTTGATCGGAAACTATCACTGAACTCATAGGATCAGTTCCAAACACAGACCGCTTGAAGTATTACTCACTTGGACAGAAGTCGGCATCGTGCCTGTTGTATTCAATTCCGATACAATATCAGTGTTGCATCGTCACTGTGAACGTCCACGGGTTACTGTGAACCTGCAGTGGTTCATCGGAAACTATAACTGAACTCGTAGGATTGGTTCCAAACACAGACAGCTTGAAGAATTACTCACTTGGACAGAAGTCGGCATCGTGCCTGTTGTATTCAATTCCGATAAAATATCAGTGTTGCATCGTCAATGTGAAGGTCCAAGGGTTACAGTGAACCTGCAGTGGTTCATCGGTAACTATTACTGAACTCATAGGAACGGTTCCAAACACAGACCGCTTGAAGTATTACTCACTTGGACAGAAGCCCTCATCGTGCCTGTTGTATTCAATTCCGATACAATATCAGTGTTGCATCGTCACTGTGAATGTCCGAGTGTTACAGTGAACCAGCAGCGGTTGATCAGAAACTATTACTGAACTCATAGGATCAGTTCCAAACACAGACCGCTTGAAGCATTACTCACTTGGACAGAAGTCGGCATCGTGCCTGTTGTATTCAATTCCGATACAATATCAGTGTTGCATCGTCACTGTGAACGTCCAACGGTTACAGTGAACCTGCAGTGGTTCATCGGAAACTATCACTGAACTCATAGGATTGGTTCCAAACACAGACAGCTTGAAGAATTACTCACTTGGACAGAAGTCCTCATCGTGCCTGTTGTATTCAATTCCGATACAATATCAGTGTTGCATCGTCAATGTGAAGGTCCAAGGGTTACAGTGAACCTGCAGTGGTTCATCGGTAACTATTACTGAACTCCTATGATCGGTTCCAAACACGGACCGCTTGAAGTATTACTCACTTGGACAGAAGTCCTCATCGTGCCTGTTGTATTCAATTCCGATACAATATCAGTGTTGCATCGTCACTGTGAATGTCCGAGTGTTACAGTGAACCAGCAGTGGTTGATCGGAAACTATTACTGAACTCATAGGATCAGTTCCAAACACAGACCGCTTGAAGTATTACTCACTTGGACAGAAGTCGGCATCGTGCGTGTTGTATTCAATTCCGATACAATATCAGTGTGCATCGTCACTGTGAACGTCCACGGGTTACAGTGAACCTGCAGTGGTTGATCGGAAACTATTACTGAACTCATAGGATCGGTTCAAAACACAGACCGCTTGAAGTATTACTCACTTGGACAGAAGTCGGAATCGTGCCTGTTGTATTCAATTCCGATACAATATCAGTGTTGCATCGTCACTGTGAACGTCCAAGGGTTACAGTGAACCTGCAGTGGTTCATCGGAAACTATTACTGAACTCATAGGATCGGTTCCAAACACAGACTGCTTGAAGTATTACTCACCTGGACAGAAGTCGGCAACGTGCCTGTTGAATTCAATTCCGATACAATACCAGTGTTGCATCGTCACAGTGAATGTCCAAGGGTTACAGTGAACCTGCAGTGGTTCATCGGAAACTATTATTAAACTCGTTGAATCGGTTCCAAACACAGACCGCTTGAAGTATTACTCACTTGGACAGAAGTCCTCATCGAGCCTATTGTATTCAATTCCGATACAATATCAGTGTTGCATCGTCACTGTGAACGTCCAAGGGTTACAGTGAACCTGCAGTGGTTCATCGGAAACTATTACTGAATTCATAGGTTTGGTTCCAAACACAGACCGCTTGAAGTATTACTCACTTGGACAGAAGTCGGCATCGTGCCTGTTGTATTCAATTCCGATACAATATCAGTGTTGCATCGTCACTGTGAACGTCCAAGGGTTACAGTGAACCTGCAGTGGTTCATCGGAAACTATTACTGAACTCATAGGATCGGTTCCAAACACAGACCGCTTGAAGTATTACTCACTTGGACAGAAGTCGGCATCGGGCCTGTTGTATTCAATTCCGATACAACATCAGTGTTGCATCGTCACTGTGAACTTCCAAGGGTTACAGTGAACCTGCAGTGGTTCATCAAAAACTACCACTGAACTCATAGGATCGGTTCCAAACACAGACCGCTTGAAGTATTACTCACTTGGACAGAAGTCGGCATCGTTCCTGTTGTATTCAATTCCGATACAATATCAGTGTTGCATCGTCAATGTTAAGGTCCAAGGGTTACAGTGAACCTGCAGTGGTTCATCGGTAACTATTACTGAACTCATAGGATCGGTTCCAAACACAGACCACTTGAAGTATTACTCACTTGGACAGAAGTCGTCATCGTGCCTGTTGTATTCAATTCCGATACAATATCAGTGTTGCATCGTCACTGTGAACGTCCAAGTGTTACAGTGAACCTGCAGTGGTTCATCGGAAACTATTACTGAACTCATAGGATCGGTTCCAAACACAGACCGCTTGAAGTATTACTCACTTGGACAGAAGTCGGCATCGTGCCTGTTGTATTCAAATCCGATACAATATCAGTGTTGCATCGTCACTGTGAACGTCCACGGGTTACAGTGACCCTGCAGTGGTTAATCAAAAACTATTACTGAACTCATAAGATCGGTTCCAAACACAGACTGCTTGAAGCATTACTAACTTGGACAGAAGTCGGCATCGTGCCTGTTGTATTCAATTCCGATACAATATCAGTGTTGCATCGTCAATGCGAACGTCCAAGGGTTACAGTGAACCTGCAGTGGTTAATCGGAAACTATTACTGAAGTCATAGGATCGGTTCCAAACACAGACCGCTTGAAGTATTTCTCACTTGGACAGAAGTCGTTATCGTGCCGGTTGTATTCAACTCCGATACAATATCAGTGTTGGATCGTCACTGTGAACGTCCAAGGGTTACAGTGAACCTGCAGTGGTTCATCGGAAACTATTACTGAACTCATTGGATCGGTTCCAAACACAGACCGCTTGAAGTATTACTCACTTGGACAGAAGTCGGCATCGTGCCTGTTGTATTCAATTCCGATACAATATCAGTGTTGCATCGTCACTGTGGACGTCCAAGGGTTACAGTGAACCTGCAGTGGTTCATCGGAAACTATTACTGAACTCATAGGATCGGTTCCAAACACAGACCGCTTGAAGTATTACTCACTTGGACAGAAGTCGGCATCGTGGATGTTGTATTCAATTCCGATACAATATCAGTGTTGCATCGTCACTGTGAACGACCAAGGGTTACAGTGAACCTGCAGTGGGTCATCGGAAACTATTACTGAACTCATAGGATCGGTTCCAAACACAGACCGCTTGAAGTATTACTCACTTGGACAGAAGTCGGCATCGTACCTATTGTATTCAATTCCGATACAGTATCAGTGTTGTATCATCACTGTGAACGACCAAGGGTTACAGTGAATCTGCAGTGGGTCATCGGAAACTATTACTGAACTCATAGGATCGGTTCCAAACACAGACCGCTTGAAGTATTACTCACTTGGACAGAAGTCGTTATCGTGCCGGTTGTATTCAATTCCGATACAATATCAGTGTTGGATCGTCACTGTGAACGTCCAAGGGTTACAGTGAACCTGCAGTGATTGATCGGAAACTATTACTGAACTCAAAGGATCGGTTCCAAACACAGACCGCTTGAAGTATTACTCACTTGGACAGAAGTCGGCATCGTACCTGTTGTATTCAATTCCGATACAATATCAGTGTTGCATCGTCAATGTGAACGTCCAACGGTTACAGTGAACCTGCAGTGGTTCATCGGAAACTATAACTGAACTCATAGGATTGGTTCCAAACACAGACAGCTTGAAGAATTACTCACTTGGACAGAAGTCGGCATCGTGCCTGTTGTATTCAATTCCGATAAAATATCAGTGTTGCATCGTCAATGTGATGGTCCAAGGGTTACAGTGAACCTGCAGTGGTTCATCGGTAACTATTACTGAACTCATAGGATCGGTTCCAAACACAGACCACTTGAAGTATTACTCACTTGGACAGAAGTCCTCATCGTGCCTGTTGTTTTCAATTCCGATACAATATCAGTGTTGCATCGTCACTGTGAATGTCCGAGTGTTACAGTGAACCAGCAGTGGTTGATCGGAAACTATTACTGAACTCATAGGATCAGTTCCAAACACAGACCGCTTGAAGTATTACTCACTTGGACAGAAGTCGGCATCGTGCCTGTTGTATTCAATTCCGATACAATATCAGTGTTGCATCGTCACTGTGAACGTCCACGGGTTACTGTGAACCTGCAGTGGTTCATCGGAAACTATAACTGAACTCATAGGATTGGTTCCAAACACAGACAGCTTGTAGAATTACTCACTTGGACAGAAGTCGGCATCGTGCCTGTTGTATTCAATTCCGATAAAATAACAGTGTTGCATCGTCAATGTGAAGGTCCAAGGGTTACAGTGAACCTGCAGTGGTTCATCGGTAACTATTACTGAACTCAGGAACGGTTCCAAACACAGACCGCTTGAAGTATTACTCACTTGGACAGAAGTCCTCATCGTGCCTGTTGTATTCAATTCCGATACAATATCAGTGTTGCATCGTCACTGTGAATGTCCGAGTGTTACAGTGAACCAGCAGTGGTTGATCGGAAACTATTACTGAACTCATAGGATCAGTTCCAAACACAGACCGCTTGAAGTATTACTCACTTGGACAGAAGTCGGCATCGTGCCTGTTGTATTCAATTCCGATACAATATCAGTGTTGCATCGTCACTGTGAACGTCCAAGGGTTACAGTGAACCTGCAGTGGTTCATCGGAAACTATCACTGAACTCATAGGATTGGTTCCAAACACAGACAGCTTGAAGAATTACTCACTTGGACAGAAGTCGACATCGTGCCTGTTGTATTCAATTCCGATACAATATCAGTGTTGCATCGTCAATGTGAAGGTCCAAGGGTTACAGTGAACCTGCAGTGGTTCATCGGTAACTATTACTGAACTCCTATGATCGGTTCCAAACACAGACCGCTTGAAGTATTACTCACTTGGACAGAAGTCCTCATCGTGCCTGTTGTATTCAATTCCGATACAATATCAGTGTTGCATCGTCACTGTGAATGTCCGAGTGTTACAGTGAACCAGCAGTGGTTGATCGGAAACTATTACTGAACTCATAGGATCAGTTCCAAACACAGACCGCTTGAAGTATTACTCACTTGGACAGAAGTCGGCATCGTGCGTGTTGTATTCAATTCCGATACAATATCAGTGTTGCATCGTCACTGTGAACGTCCACGGGTTACAGTGAACCTGCAGTGGTTCATTGGAAACTATTACTGAACTCATAGGATCGGTTCCAAACACAGACCGCTTGAAGTATTACTCACTTGGACAGAAGTCGGAATCGTGCCTGTTGTATTCAATTCCGATACAATATCAGTGTTGCATCGTCACTGTGAACGTCCAAGGGTTACAGTGAACCTGCAGTGGTTCATCGAAAACTATTACTGAACTCATAGGATCGGTTCCAAACACAGACCGCTTGAAGTATTACTCACTTGGACAGAAGTCGGCATCATGCCTGTTGTCTTCAATTCCGATACAATATCAGTTTTGCATCGTCACTGTGGACGTCCAAGGGTTACAGTGAACCGGCAGTGGTTCATCGGAAACTATTACTGAACTCATAGGATCGGTTCCAAACACAGACCGCTTGAGGTATTACTCACTTGGACAGAAGTCGGCATCGTGCCTGTTGTATTCAATTCCGATACAATATCAGTGTTGCATCGTCACTGTGAACGTCCAAGGGTTACAGTGAACCTGCAGTGGTTCATCGGAAACTATTACTGAAGTCATAGGATCGGTTCCAAACACAGACCACTTGAAGTATTACTAACTTGGACAGAAGTCGGCATCGAGCCTGTCGTATTCAATTCCCATACAATATCAGTGTTGCATCGTCGTTGTTAACGTCCAAGGGTTACAGTGAACCTGCAGTGGTTCATCGGAAACTATTACTGAACTCATAGGATCGGTCCAAACAAAGACCGTTTGAAGTATTACTCACTTGCACAGAAGTCGACATCGTGCCTGTTGTATTCAATTCCGATACAATATCAGTGTTGCATCGTCACTGTGAACGTCCAAGGGTTACAGTGAACCTGCAGTGGTTCATCGGAAACTATTACTGAACTCATAGGATCGGTTCCAAACACAGACCGCTTGAAGTATTACTCACTTGGACAGAAGTCGGCATCGGGCCTGTTGTATTCAATTCCGATACAACATCAGTGTTGCATCGACACTGTGAACTTCCAAGGGTTACAGTGAACATGCAGTGGTTCATCGCAAACTAACACTGAACTCATAGGTTAGGTTCCAAACACAGACCGCTTGATGTATTACTCACTTGGACAGAAGTCAGCATCGTGCCTGTCGTATTCAATTCCGATACAATATCAGTGTTGCATCGTAACTGTGAACGTCCAAGGGTTACAGTGGACCTGCAGTGGTTCATCAAAAACTACCACTGAACTCATAGGATCGGTTCCAAACACAGACCGCTTGAAGTATTACTCACTTGGACAGAAGGCGGCATCGTGCCTGTTGTATTCAATTCCGATACAATATCAGTGTTGCATCGTCAATGTTAAGGTCCAAGGGTTACAGTGAAGCTGCAGTGGTTCATCGGTAACTATTACTGAACTCATAGGATCGGTTCCAAACACAGACCGCTTGAACTATTACTCACTTGGACAGAAGTCGGCATCGTGCCTGTTGTATTCAATTCCGATACAATATCAGTGTTGCATCGTCAATGTTAAGGTCCAAGGGTTACAGTGAACCTGCAGTGGTTCATCGGTAACTATTACTGAACTCATAGGATCGGTTCCAAACACAGACCGCTTGAAGTATTACTCACTTGGACTGAAGTCGGCATCTTGCCTGTTGTATTCAATTCCGATACAATATCAGTGTTGCATCGTCACTGTGAACGTCCATGTGTTACAGTGAACCTGCAGTGGTTCATCGGAAACTATTATTGAACTCATAGGATCGGTTCCAAACACAGACCGCTTGAAGTATTACTCACTTGGACAGAAGTCGGCATCGTGCCTGTTGTATTCAATTCCGATACAACATCAGTGTTGCATCGTCACTGTGGACGTCCACGGGTTACAGTGACCCTGCAGTGGTTAATCAAAAACTATAATTGAACCCATAGGATCGGTTCCAAACACAGACCGCTTGAAGCATTACTAACTTGGACAGAAGTCGGCATCGTGCCTGTTGTATTCAATTCCGATACAATATCAGTGTTGCATCGTCAATGTGAACGTCCAAGGGTTACAGTGAACCTGCAGTGGTTCATCGAAAACTATTACTGAACTCATAGGATCGGTTCCAAACACAGACCGCTTGAAGTATTACTCACTTGGACAGAAGTCCTCATCGTGCCTGTTGTATTCAATTCCGATACAATATCAGTGTTGCATCGTCACTGTGAACTTCCAAGGTTTACAGTGAACCTGCAGTGGTTCATCGGAAACTATTACTGAATTCATAGGATTGGTTCCAAACACAGACCGCTTGTAATATTACTCACTTAGACAGAAGTCGGCATCATGCCTGTTGTATTCAATTCCGATACAATCTCAGATTTGCATCGTCACTGTGGACGTCCAAGGGTTACAGTGAACCTGCAGTGGTTCATCGGAAACTATTACTGAACTCATAGGATCGGTTCCAAACACAGACCGCATGAGGTATTACTCACTTGGACAGAAGTCGGCATCGTGCCTGTTGTATTCAATTCCGATACAATATCAGTGTTGCATCGTCACTGTGATCGTCCAAGGGTTACAGTGAACCTGCAGTGGTTCATCGGAAACTATTACTGAAGTCATAGGATCGGTTCCAAACACAGACCGCTTGGAGTATTACTCACTTGGACAGAAGTCGGCATCGTGCCTGTTGTATTCAATTCCGATAGAATATCTGTGTTGCATCGTCACTGTGAACGTCCATGTGTTACAGTGAACCTGCAGTGGTTCATCGGAAACTATTATTGAACTCATAGGATCGGTTCCAAACACAGACCGCTTGAAGTATTACTCACTTGGACAGAAGTCGGCATCGTGCCTGTTGTATTCAATTCCGATACAATATCAGTGTTGCATCGTCACTGTGAACGTCCAAGGGTTACAGTGAACCTGCAGTGCTTCATCGGAAACTATTACTGAACTCATAGGATCGGTTCCAAACACAGACCGCTTGAAGTATTACTCACTTGGACAGAAGTCGGCATCGGGCCTGTTGTATTCAATTCCGATACAACATCAGTGTTGCATCGTCACTGTGAACTTCCAAGGGTTACAGTGAACATGCAGTGGTTCATCGGAAACTATTACTGAACTCATAGGTTAGGTTCCAAACACAGACCGCTTGATGCATTACTCACTTGGACAGAAGTCGGCATCGTGCCTGTCGTATTCAATACCGATACAATATCAGTGTTGCATCGTAACTGTGAACGTCCAAGGGTTACAGTGAACCTGCAGTGGTTCATCAAAAACTACCACTGAACTCATAGGATCGGTTCCAAACACAGACCGCTTGAAGTATTACTCACTTGGACAGAAGTCGGCATCGTGCCTGTTGTATTCAATTCCGATACAATATCAGTGTTGCATCGTCAATGTTAAGGTCCAAGGGTTACAGTGAACCTGCAGTGGTTCATCGGTAACTATTACTGAACTCATATGATCGGTTCCAAACACAGACCACTTGAAGTATTACTCACTTGGACAGAAGTCGGCATCGTGCCTGTTGTATTCAATTCCGATACAATATCAGTGTTGCATCGTCACTGTGAACGTCCAAGTGTTACAGTGAACCTGCAGTGGTTCATCGGAAAATATTACTGAACTCATAGGATCGGTTCCAAACACAGACCGCTTGAAGTATTTCTCACTTGGACAGAAGTCGTTATCGTGCCGGTTGTATTCAACTCCGATACAATATCAGTGTTGGATCGTCACTGTGAACGTCCAAGGGTTACAGTGAACCTGCAGTGGTTCATCGGAAACTATTACTGAACTCATTGTATCGGTTCCAAACACAGACCGCTTGAAGTATTACTCACTTGGACAGAAGTCGGCATCGTGCCTGTTGTATTCAATTGCGATACAATATCAGTGTTGCATCGTCAATGTGAACGTCCAACGGTTACAGTGAACCTGCAGTGGGTCATCGGAAACTATTACTGAACTCATAGGATCGGTTCCAAACACAGACCGCTTGAAGTATTACTCACTTGGACAGAAGTCGGCATCGTACCTATTGTATTCAATTCCGATACAGTATCAGTGTTGTATCATCACTGTGAACGACCAAGGGTTACAGTCAACCTGCAGTGGGTCATCGGAAACTATTACTGAACTCATAGGATAGGTTCCAAACACAGACCGCTTGAAGTATTACTCACTTGGACAGAAGTCGTTATCGTGCCGGTTGTATTCAATTCCGATACAATATCAGTGTTGGATCGTCACTGTGAACGTCCAAGGGTTACAGTGAACCTGCAGTGGTTCATCGGAAACTATAACTGAACCCATAGGATTGGTTCCAAACACAGACAGCTTGAAGAATTACTCACTTGGACAGAAGTCGGCATCGTGCCTGTTGTATTCAATTCCGATAAAATATCAGTGTTGCATCGTCAATGTGATGGTCCAAGGGTTACAGTGAACCTGCAGTGGTTCATCGGTAACTATTACTGAACTCATAGGATCGGTTCCAAACACAGACCGCTTGAAGTATTACTCACTTGGACAGAAGTCCTCATCGTGCCTGTTGTATTCAATTCCGATACAATATCAGTGTTGCATCGTCACTGTGAATGTCCGAGTGTTACAGTGAACCAGCAGTGGTTGATCGGAAACTATTACTGAACTCATAGGATCAGTTCCAAACACAGACCGCTTGAAGTATTACTCACTTGGACAGAAGTCGGCATCGTGCCTGTTGTATTCAATTCCGATACAATATCAGTGTTGCATCGTCACTGTGAACGTCCACGGGTTACTGTGAACCTGCAGTGGTTCATCGGAAACAATAACTGAACTCATAGGATTGGTTCCAAACACAGACAGCTTGAAGAATTACTCACTTGGACAGAAGTCGGCATCGTGCCTGTTGTAATCAATTCCGATAAAATATCAGTGTTGCATCGTCAATGTGAAGGTCCAAGGGTTACAGTGAACCTGCAGTGGTTCATCGGTAACTATTACTGAACTCAGGAACGGTTCCAAACACAGACCGCTTGAAGTATTACTCACTTGGACAGAAGTCCTCATCGTGCCTGTTGTATTCAATTCCGATACAATATCAGTGTTGCATCGTCACTGTGAATGTCCGAGTGTTACAGTGAACCAGCAGTGGTTGATCGGAAACTATTACTGAACTCATAGGATCACTTCCAAACACAGACCGCTTGAAGTATTACTCACTTGGACAGAAGTCGGCATCGTGCCTGTTGTATTCAATTCCGATACAATATCAGTGTTGGATCGTCACTGTGTACGTCCGACGGTTACAGTGATCCTGCAGTGGTTCATCGGAAACTATCACTGAACTCATAGGATTGGTTCCAAACACAGACCACTTGAAGAATTACTCACTTGGACAGAAGTCTACATCGTGCCTGTTGTATTCAATTCCGATACAATATCAGTGTTGCATCGTCAATGTGAAGGTCCAAGGGTTACAGTGAACCTGCAGTGGTTCATCGGTAACTATTACTGAACTCCTATGATCGGTTCCAAACACAGACCGCTTGAAGTATTACTCACTTGGACAGAAGTCCTCATCGTGCCTGTTGTATTCAATTCCGATACAATATCAGTGTTGCATCGTCACTGTGAATGTCCGAGTGTTACAGTGAACCAGCAGTGGTTGATCGGAAACTATTACTGAACTCATAGGATCAGTTCCAAACACAGACCGCTTGAAGTATTACTCACTTGGACAGAAGTCGGCATCGTGCGTGTTGTATTCAATTCCGATACAATATCAGTGTTGCATCGTCACTGTGAACGTCCACGGGTTACAGTGAACCTGCAGTGGTTCATCGGAAACTATTACTGAACTCATAGGATCGGTTCCAAACACAGACCGCTTGAAGTATTACTCACTTGGACAGAAGTCGGAATCGTGCCTGTTGTATTCAATACCGATACAATATCAGTGTTGCATCGTCACTGTGAACGTCCAAGGGTTACAGTGAACCTGCAGTGGTTCATCGGAAACTATTACTGAACTCATAGGATCGGTTCCAAACACAGACTGCTTGAAGTTTTACTCACCTGGACAGAAGTCGGCATCGTGCCTGTTGAATTCAATTCCGATACAATACCAGTGTTGCATCGTCACAGTGAATGTCCAAGGGTTACAGTGAACCTGCAGTGGTTCATCGAAAACTATTACTGAACTCATAGGGTCGGTTCCAAACACAGACCGCTTGAAGTATTACTCACTTGGACAGAAGTCCTCATCGTGCCTGTTGTATTCAATTCCGATACAATATCAGTGTTGCATCGTCACTGTGAACGTCCAAGGGTTACAGTGAACCTGCAGTGGTTCATCGGAAACTATTACTGAATTCATAGGATTGGTTCGAAACACAGACCGCTTGAAGTATTACTCACTTGGACAGAAGTCGGCATCATGCCTGTTGTCTTCAATTCCGATACAATATCAGTTTTGCATCGTCACTGTGGACGTCCAAGGGTTACAGTGAACCTGCAGTGGTTCATCGGAAACTATTACTGAACTCATAGGATCTGTTCGAAACACAGACCGCTTGAGGTATTACTCACTTGGACAGAAGTCGGCATCGTGCCTGTTGTATTCAATTCCGATACAATATCAGTGTTGCATCGTCACTGTGAACGTCCAAGGGTTACAGTGAACCTGCAGTGGTGATCGGAAACTATTACTGAAGTCATAGGATCGGTTCCAAACACAGACCGCTTGAAGTATTACTAACTTGGACAGAAGTCGGCATCGAGCCTGTCGTATTCAATTCCGATACAATATCAGTGTTGCATCGTCATTGTTAACGTCCAAGGGTTACAGTGAAGCTGCAGTGGTTCATCGGAAACTATTACTGAACTCATAGGATCGGTCCAAACAAAGACCGTTTGAAGTATTACTCACTTGCACAGAAGTCGGCATCGTGCCTGTTGTATTCAATTCCGATACAATATCAGTGTTGCATCGTCACTGTGAACGTCCAAGGGTTACAGTGAACCTGCAGTGGTTCATCGGAAACTATTACTGAACTCATAGGATAAGTTCCAAACACTGACCGCTTGAAGTATTACTCACTTGGACAGAAGTCGGCATCGGGCCTGTTGTATTCAATTCCGATACAACATCAGTGTAGCATCGACACTGTGAACTTCCAAGGGTTACAGTGAACATGCAGTGGTTCATCGCAAACTAACACTGAACTCATAGGTTAGGTTCCAAACACAGACCGCTTGATGTATTACTCACTTGGACAGAAGTCGGCATCGTGCCTGTCGTATTCAATTCCGATACAATATCAGTGTTGCATCGTAACTGTGAACGTCCAAGGGTTACAGTGAACCTGCAGTGGTTCATCAAAAACTACCACTGAACTCATAGGATCGGTTCCAAACACAGACCGCTTGAAGTATTACTCACTTGGACAGAAGGCGGCATCGTGCCTGTTGTATTCAATTCCGATACAATATCAGTGTTGCATCGTCAATGTTAAGGTCCAAGGGTTACAGTGAAGCTGCAGTGGTTCATCGGTAACTATTACTGAACTCATAGGATCGGTTCCAAACACAGACCGCTTGAACTATTACTCACTTGGATAGAAGTCGGCATCGTGCCTGTTGTATTCAATTCCGATACAATATCAGTGTTGCATCGTCAATGTTAAGGTCCAAGGGTTACAGTGAACCTGCAGTGGTTCATCGGTAACTATTACTGAACTCATAGGATCGGTTCCAAACACAGACCGCTTGAAGTATTACTCACTTGGACAGAAGTCGGCATCTTGCCTGTTGTATTCAATTCCGATACAATATCAGTGTTGCATCGTCACTGTGAACGTCCATGTGTTACAGTGAACCTGCAGTGGTTCATCGGAAACTATTATTGAACTCATAGGATCGGTTCCAAACACAGACCGCTTGAAGTATTACTCACTTGGACAGAAGTCGGCATCGTGCCTGTTGTATTCAATTCCGATACAATATCAGTGTTGCATCGTCACTGTGGACGTCCATGGGTTACAGTGACCCTGCAGTGGTTAATCAAAAACTATAATTGAACTCATAGGATCGGTTCCAAGCACAGACCGCTTGAAGCATTACTAACTTGGACAGAAGTCGGCATCGTGCCTGTTGTATTCAATTCCGATACAATATCAGTGTTGCATCGTCAATGTGAACGTCCAAGGGTTACAGTGAACCTGCAGTGGTTCATCGAAAACTATTACTGAACTCATAGGATCGGTTCCAAACACAGACCGCTTGAAGTATTACTCACTTGGACAGAAGTCCTCATCGTGCCTGTTGTATTCAATTCCGATACAATATCAGTGTTGCATCGTCACTGTGAACGTCCAAGGTTTACAGTGAACCTGCAGTGGTTCATCGGAAACTATTACTGAATTCATAGGATTGGTTCCAAACACAGAACGCTTGTAGTATTACTCACTTGGACAGAAGGCGGCATCATGCCTGTTGTCTTCAATTCCGATACAATATCAGTTTTGCATCGTCACTGTGGACGTCCAAGGGTTACAGTGAACCTGCAGTGGTTCATCGGAAACTATTACTGAACTCATAGGATCGGTTCCAAACACAGACCGCTTGAGGTATTACTCACTTGGACAGAAGTCGGCATCGTGCCTGTTGTATTCAATTCCGATACAATATGAGTGTTGCATCGTCACTGTGAACGTCCAAGGGTTACAGTGAACCTGCAGTGGTTCATCGGAAACTATTACTGAAGTCATAGGATCGGTTCCAAACACAGACCACTTGAAGTATTACTAACTTGGACAGAAGTCGGCATCGAGCCTGTCGTATTCAATTCCGATACAATATCAGTGTTGCATCGTCATTGTTAACGTCCAAGGGTTACAGTGAACCTGCAGTGGTTCATCGGAAACTATTACTGAACTCATAGGATCGGTCCAAACAAAGACCGTTTGAAGTATTACTCACTTGCACAGAAGTCGACATCGTGCCTGTTGTATTCAATTCCGATACAATATCAGTGTTGCATCGTCACTGTGAACGTCCAAGGGTTACAGTGAACATGCAGTGGTTCATCGCAAACTAACACTGAACTCATAGGTTAGGTTCCAAACACAGACCGCTTGATGTATTACTCACTTGGACAGAAGTCGGCATCGTGCCTGTCGTATTCAATTCCGATACAATATCAGTGTTGCATCGTAACTGTGAACGTCCAGGGGTTACAGTGGACCTGCAGTGGTTCATCAAAAACTACCACTGAACTCATAGGATCGGTTCCAAACACAGACCGCTTGAAGTATTACTCACTTGGACAGAAGGCGGCATCGTGCCTGTTGTATTCAATTCCGATACAATATCAGTGTTGCATCGTCAATGTTAAGGTCCAAGGGTTACAGTGAAGCTGCAGTGGTTCATCGGTAACTATTACTGAACTCATAGGTTCGGTTCCAAACATAGACCGCTTGAACTATTACTCACTTGGACAGAAGTCGGCATCGTGCCTGTTGTATTCAATTCCGATACAATATCAGTGTTGCATCGTCAATGTTAAGGTCCAAGGGTTACAGTGAACCTGCAGTGGTTCATCGGAAACTATTATTGAACTCATAGGATCGGTTCCAAACACAGACCGCTTGAAGTATTACTCACTTGGACAGAAGTCGGCATCGTGCCTGTTGTATTCAATTCCGATACAATATCAGTGTTGCATCGTCACTGTGGACGTCCACGGGTTACAGTGACCCTGCAGTGGTTAATCAAAAACTATAATTGAACTCATAGGATCGGTTCCAAACACAGACCGCTTGAAGCATTACTAACTTGGACAGAAGTCGGCATCGTGCCTGTTGTATTCAATTCCGATACAATATCAGTGTTGCATCGTCAATGTGAACGTCCAAGGGTTACAGTGAACCTGCAGTGGTTCATCGAAAACTATTACTGAACTCATAGGATCGGTTCCAAACACAGACCGCTTGAAGTATTACTCACTTGGACAGAAGTCCTCATCGTGCCTGTTGTATTCAATTCCGATACAATATCAGTGTTGCATCGACACTGTGAACGTCCAAGGTTTACAGTGAACCTGCAGTGGCTCATCGGAAACTATTACTGAATTCATAGGATTGGTTCCAAACACAGACCGCTTGTAGTATTACTCACTTGGACAGAAGTCGGCATCATGCCTGTTGTATTCAATTCCGATACAATATCAGATTTGCATCGTCACTGTGGACGTCCAAGGGTTACAGTGAACCTGCAGTGCTTCATCGGAAACTATTACTGAACTCATAGGGTCGGTTCCAAACACAGACCGCATGAGGTATTACTCACTTGGACAGAAGTCGGCATCGTGCCTGTTGTATTCAATTCCGATACAATATCAGTGTTGCATCGTCACTGTGATTGACCAAGGGTTACAGTGAACCTGCAGTGGTTCATCGGAAACTATTACTGAAGTCATAGGATCGGTTCCAAACACAGACCGCTTGGAGTATTACTCACTTGGACAGAAGTCGGCATCGTGCCTGTTGTATTCAATTCCGATAGAATATCTGTGTTGCATCGTCACTGTGAACGTCCATGTGTTACAGTGAACCTGCAGTGGTTCATCGGAAACTATTATTGAACTCATAGGATCGGTTCCAAACACAGACCGCTTGAAGTATTACTCACTTGGACAGAAGTCGGCATCGTGCCTGTTGTATACAATTCCGATACAATATCAGTGTTGCATCGTCACTGTGAACGTCCAAGGGTTACAGTGAACCTGCAGTGCTTCATCGGAAACTATTACTGAACTCATAGGATCGGTTCCAAACACAGACCGCTTGAAGTATTACTCACTTGGACAGAAGTCGGCATCGGGCCTGTTGTATTCAATTCCGATACAACATCAGTGTTGCATCGTCACTGTGAACTTCCAAGGGTTACAGTGAACATGCAGTGGTTCATCGGAAACTATTACTGAACTCATAGGTTAGGTTCCAAACACATACCGCTTGATGCATTACTCACTTGGACAGAAGTCGGCATCGTGCCTGTCGTATTCAATACCGATAGAATATCAGTGTTGCATCGTAACTGTGAACGTCCAAGGGTTACAGTGAACCTGCAGTGGTTCATCAAAAACTACCACTGAACTCATAGGATCGGTTCCAAACACAGACAGCTTGAAGTATTACTCACTTGGACAGAAGTCGGCATCGTGCCTGTTGTATTCAATTCCGATACAATATCAGTGTTGCATCGTCAATGTTAAGGTCCAAGGGTTACAGTGAACCTGCAGTGGTTCATCGGTAACTATTACTGAACTCATAGGATCGGTTCCAAACACAGACCACTTGAAGTATTACTCACTTGGACAGAAGTCGGCATCGTGCCTGTTGTATTCAATTCCGATACAATATCAGTGTTGCATCGTCACTGTGAACGTCCAAGTGTTACAGTGAACCTGCAGTGGTTCATCGGAAACTATTACTGAACTCATAGGATCGGTTCCAAACACAGACCGCTTGAAGTATTTCTCACTTGGACAGAAGTCGTTATCGTGCCGGTTGTATTCAACTCCGATACAATATCAGTGTTGGATCGTCACTGTGAACGTCCAAGGGTTACAGTGAACCTGCAGTGGTTCATCGGAAACTATTACTGAACTCATTGTATCGGTTCCAAACACAGACCGCTTGAAGTATTACTCACTTGGACAGAAGTCGGCATCGTGCCTGTTGTATTCAATTGCGATACAATATCAGTGTTGCATAGTCAATGTGAACGTCCAACGGTTACAGTGAACCTGCAGTGGGTCATCGGAAACTATTACTGAACTCATAGGATCGGTTCCAAACACAGACCGCTTGAAGTATTACTCACTTGGACAGAAGTCGGCATCGTACCTATTGTATTCAATTCCGATACAGTATCAGTGTTGTATCATCACTGTGAACGAACAAGGGTTACAGTGAACCTGCAGTGGTTCATCGGAAACTATAACTGAACTCATAGGATTGGTTCCAAACACAGACAGCTTGAAGAATTACTCACTTGGACAGAAGTCGGCATCGTGCCTGTTGTATTCAATTCCGATAAAATATCAGTGTTGCATCGTCAATGTGATGGTCCAAGGGTTACAGTGAACCTGCAGTGGTTCATCGGTAACTATTACTGAACTCATAGGATCGGTTCCAAACACAGACCGCTTGAAGTATTACTCACTTGGACAGAAGTCCTCATCGTGCCTGTTGTATTCAATTCCGATACAATATCAGTGTTGCATCGTCTCTGTGAATGTCCGAGTGTTACAGTGAACCAGCAGTGGTTGATCGGAAACTATTACTGAACTCATAGGATCAGTTCCAAACACAGACCGCTTGAAGTATTACTCACTTGGACAGAAGTCGGCATCGTGCCTGTTGTATTCAATTCCGATACAATATCAGTGTTGCATCGTCACTGTGAACGTCCACGGGTTACTGTGAACCTGCAGTGGTTCATCGGAAACTATAACTGAACTCATAGGATTGGTTCCAATCACAGACAGCTTGAAGAATTACTCACTTGGACAGAAGTCGGCATCGTGCCTGTTGTATTCAATTCCGATAAAATATCAGTGTTGCATCGTCAATGTGAAGGTCCAAGGGTTACAGTGAACCTGCAGTGGTTCATCGGTAACTATTACTGAACTCAGGAACGATTCCAAACACAGACCGCTTGAAGTATTACTCACTTGGACAGAAGTCCTCATCGTGCCTGTTGTATTCAATTCCGATACAATATCAGTGTTGCATCGTCACTGTGAATGTCCGAGTGTTACAGTGAACCAGCAGTGGTTGATCGGAAACTATTACTGAACTCATAGGATCAGTTCCAAACACAGACCGCTTGAAGTATTACTCACTTGGACAGAAGTCGGCATCGTGCCTGTTGTATTCAATTCCGATACAATATCAGTGTTGCATCGTCACTGTGAACGTCCGACGGTTACAGTGATTCTGCAGTGGTTCATCGGAAACTATCACTGAACTCATAGGATTGGTTCCAAAAACAGACCACTTGAAGAATTACTCACTTGGACAGAAGTCTACATCGTGCCTGTTGTATTCAATTCCGATACAATATCAGTGTTGCATCGTCAATGTGAAGGTCCAAGGGTTACAGTGAACCTGCAGTGGTTCATCGGTAACTATTACTGAACTCCTATGATCGGTTCCAAACACAGACCGCTTGAAGTATTACTCACTTGGACAGAAGTCCTCATCGTGCCTGTTGTATTCAATTCCGATACAATATCAGTGTTGCATCGTCACTGCGAATGTCCGAGTGTTACAGTGAACCAGCAGTGGTTGATCGGAAACTATTACTGAACTCATAGGATCAGTTCCAAACACAGACCGCTTGAAGTATTACTCACTTGGACAGAAGTCGGCATCGTGCGTGTTGTATTCAATTCCGATACAATATCAGTGTTGCATCGTCACTGTGAAGGTCCACGGGTTACAGTGAACCTGCAGTGGTTCATCGGAAACTATTACTGAACTCATAGGATCGGTTCCAAACACAGACCGCTTGAAGTATTACTCACTTGGACAGAAGTCGGAATCGTGCCTGTTGTATTCAATACCGATACAATATCAGTGTTGCACCGTCATTGTTAACGTCCAAGGGTTACAGTGAAGCTGCAGTGGTTCATCGGAAACTATTACTGAACTCATAGGATCGGTCCAAACAAAGACCGTTTGAAGTATTACTCACTTGCACAGAAGTCGGCATCGTGCCTGTTGTATTCAATTCCGATACAATATCAGTGTTGCATCGTCACTGTGAACGTCCAAGGGTTACAGTGAACCTGCAGTGGTTCATCGGAAACTATTACTGAACTCATAGGATAAGTTCCAAACACAGACCGCTTGAAGTATTACTCACTTGGACAGAAGTCGGCATCGGGCCTGTTGTATTCAATTCCGATACAACATCAGTGTTGCATCGACACTGTGAACTTCCAAGGGTTACAGTGAACATGCAGTGGTTCATCGCAAACTAACACTGAACTCATAGGTTAGGTTCCAAACACAGACCGCTTGATGTATTACTCACTTGGACAGAAGTCGGCATCGTGCCTGTCGTATTCAATTCCGATACAATATCAGTGTTGCATCGTAACTGTGAACGTCCAAGGGTTACAGTGAACCTGCAGTGGTTCATCAAAAACTACCACTGAACTCATAGGATCGGTTCCAAACACAGACCGCTTGAAGTATTACTCACTTGGACAGAAGTCGGCATCGTGCCTGTTGTATTCAATTCCGATACAATATCAGTGTTGCATCGTCACTGTGGACGTCCACGGGTTACAGTGACCCTGCAGTGGTTAATCAAAAACTATAATTGAACTCATAGGATCGGTTCCAAACACAGACCGCTTGAAGCATTACTAACTTGGACAGAAGTCGGCATCGTGCCTGTTGTATTCAATTCCGATACAATATCAGTGTTGCATCGTCAATGTGAACGTCCAAGGGTTACAGTGAACCTGCAGTGGTTCATCGAAAACTATTACTGAACTCATAGGATCGGTTCCAAACACAGACCGCTTGAAGTATTACTCACTTGGACAGAAGTCCTCATCGTGCCTGTTGTATTCAATTCCGATACAATATCAGTGTTGCATCGTCACTGTGAACGTCCAAGGTTTACAGTGAACCTGCAGTGGTTCATCGGAAACTATTACTGAATTCATAGGATTGGTTCCAAACACAGACCGCTTGTAGTATTACTCACTTGGACAGAAGTCGGCATCATGCCTGTTGTATTCAATTCCGATACAATATCAGATTTGCATCGTCACTGTGGACGTCCAAGGGTTACAGTGAACCTGCAGTGGTTCATCGGAAACTATGACTGAACTCATAGGATCGGTTCCAAACACAGACCGCATGAGGTATTACTCACTTGGACAGAAGTCGGCATCGTGCCTGTTGTATTCAATTCCGATACAATATCAGTGTTGCATCGTCACTGTGATCGTCCAAGGGTTACAGTGAACCTGCAGTGGTTCATCGGAAACTATTACTGAAGTCATAGGATCGGTTCCAAACACATACCGCTTGATGCATTACTCACTTGGACAGAAGTCGGCATCGTGCCTGTCGTATTCAATACCGATAGAATATCAGTGTTGCATCGTAACTGTGAACGTCCAAGGGTTACAGTGAACCTGCAGTGGTTCATCAAAAACTACCACTGAACTCATAGGATCGGTTCCAAACACAGACAGCTTGAAGTATTACTCACTTGGACAGAAGTCGGCATCGTGCCTGTTGTATTCAATTCCGATACAATATCAGTGTTGCATCGTCAATGTTAAGGTCCAAGGGTTACAGTGAACCTGCAGTGGTTCATCGGTAACTATTACTGAACTCATAGGATCGGTTCCAAACACAGACCACTTGAAGTATTACTCACTTGGACAGAAGTCGGCATCGTGCCTGTTGTATTCAATTCCGATACAATATCAGTGTTGCATCGTCACTGTGAACGTCCAAGTGTTACAGTGAACCTGCAGTGGTTCATCGGAAACTATTACTGAACTCATAGGATCGGTTCCAAACACAGACCGCTTGAAGTATTTCTCACTTGGACAGAAGTCGTTATCGTGCCGGTTGTATTCAACTCCGATACAATATCAGTGTTGGATCGTCACTGTGAACGTCCAAGGGTTACAGTGAACCTGCAGTGGTTCATCGGAAACTATTACTGAACTCATTGTATCGGTTCCAAACACAGACCGCTTGAAGTATTACTCACTTGGACAGAAGTCGGCATCGTGCCTGTTGTATTCAATTGCGATACAATATCAGTGTTGCATAGTCAATGTGAACGTCCAACGGTTACAGTGAACCTGCAGTGGGTCATCGGAAACTATTACTGAACTCATAGGATCGGTTCCAAACACAGACCGCTTGAAGTATTACTCACTTGGACAGAAGTCGGCATCGTACCTATTGTATTCAATTCCGATACAGTATCAGTGTTGTATCATCACTGTGAACGAACAAGGGTTACAGTGAACCTGCAGTGGTTCATCGGAAACTATAACTGAACTCATAGGATTGGTTCCAAACACAGACAGCTTGAAGAATTACTCACTTGGACAGAAGTCGGCATCGTGCCTGTTGTATTCAATTCCGATAAAATATCAGTGTTGCATCGTCAATGTGATGGTCCAAGGGTTACAGTGAACCTGCAGTGGTTCATCGGTAACTATTACTGAACTCATAGGATCGGTTCCAAACACAGACCGCTTGAAGTATTACTCACTTGGACAGAAGTCCTCATCGTGCCTGTTGTATTCAATTCCGATACAATATCAGTGTTGCATCGTCTCTGTGAATGTCCGAGTGTTACAGTGAACCAGCAGTGGTTGATCGGAAACTATTACTGAACTCATAGGATCAGTTCCAAACACAGACCGCTTGAAGTATTACTCACTTGGACAGAAGTCGGCATCGTGCCTGTTGTATTCAATTCCGATACAATATCAGTGTTGCATCGTCACTGTGAACGTCCACGGGTTACTGTGAACCTGCAGTGGTTCATCGGAAACTATAACTGAACTCATAGGATTGGTTCCAATCACAGACAGCTTGAAGAATTACTCACTTGGACAGAAGTCGGCATCGTGCCTGTTGTATTCAATTCCGATAAAATATCAGTGTTGCATCGTCAATGTGAAGGTCCAAGGGTTACAGTGAACCTGCAGTGGTTCATCGGTAACTATTACTGAACTCAGGAACGATTCCAAACACAGACCGCTTGAAGTATTACTCACTTGGACAGAAGTCCTCATCGTGCCTGTTGTATTCAATTCCGATACAATATCAGTGTTGCATCGTCACTGTGAATGTCCGAGTGTTACAGTGAACCAGCAGTGGTTGATCGGA
This sequence comes from Schistocerca nitens, assembly GCF_023898315.1. Taxonomy (NCBI): domain Eukaryota; kingdom Metazoa; phylum Arthropoda; class Insecta; order Orthoptera; family Acrididae; genus Schistocerca; species Schistocerca nitens. The sequence goes on from NC_064614.1 coordinate 1,287,636,937, forward strand.
AACTATTACTGAACTCATAGGATCAGTTCCAAACACAGACCGCTTGAAGTATTACTCACTTGGACAGAAGTCGGCATCGTGCCTGTTGTATTCAATTCCGATACAATATCAGTGTTGCATCGTCACTGTGAACGTCCGACGGTTACAGTGATTCTGCAGTGGTTCATCGCAAACTATCACTGAACTCATAGGATTGGTTCCAAAAACAGACCACTTGAAGAATTACTCACTTGGACAGAAGTCTACATCGTGCCTGTTGTATTCAATTCCGATACAATATCAGTGTTGCATCGTCAATGTGAAGGTCCAAGGGTTACAGTGAACCTGCAGTGGTTCATCGGTAACTATTACTGAACTCCTATGATCGGTTCCAAACACAGACCGCTTGAAGTATTACTCACTTGGACAGAAGTCCTCATCGTGCCTGTTGTATTCAATTCCGATACAATATCAGTGTTGCATCGTCACTGCGAATGTCCGAGTGTTACAGTGAACCAGCAGTGGTTGATCGGAAACTATTACTGAACTCATAGGATCAGTTCCAAACACAGACCGCTTGAAGTATTACTCACTTGGACAGAAGTCGGCATCGTGCGTGTTGTATTCAATTCCGATACAATATCAGTGTTGCATCGTCACTGTGAAGGTCCACGGGTTACAGTGAACCTGCAGTGGTTCATCGGAAACTATTACTGAACTCATAGGATCGGTTCCAAACACAGACCGCTTGAAGTATTACTCACTTGGACAGAAGTCGGAATCGTGCCTGTTGTATTCAATACCGATACAATATCAGTGTTGCACCGTCATTGTTAACGTCCAAGGGTTACAGTGAAGCTGCAGTGGTTCATCGGAAACTATTACTGAACTCATAGGATCGGTCCAAACAAAGACCGTTTGAAGTATTACTCACTTGCACAGAAGTCGGCATCGTGCCTGTTGTATTCAATTCCGATACAATATCAGTGTTGCATCGTCACTGTGAACGTCCAAGGGTTACAGTGAACCTGCAGTGGTTCATCGGAAACTATTACTGAACTCATAGGATAAGTTCCAAACACAGACCGCTTGAAGTATTACTCACTTGGACAGAAGTCGGCATCGGGCCTGTTGTATTCAATTCCGATACAACATCAGTGTTGCATCGACACTGTGAACTTCCAAGGGTTACAGTGAACATGCAGTGGTTCATCGCAAACTAACACTGAACTCATAGGTTAGGTTCCAAACACAGACCGCTTGATGTATTACTCACTTGGACAGAAGTCGGCATCGTGCCTGTCGTATTCAATTCCGATACAATATCAGTGTTGCATCGTAACTGTGAACGTCCAAGGGTTACAGTGAACCTGCAGTGGTTCATCAAAAACTACCACTGAACTCATAGGATCGGTTCCAAACACAGACCGCTTGAAGTATTACTCACTTGGACAGAAGTCGGCATCGTGCCTGTTGTATTCAATTCCGATACAATATCAGTGTTGCATCGTCACTGTGGACGTCCACGGGTTACAGTGACCCTGCAGTGGTTAATCAAAAACTATAATTGAACTCATAGGATCGGTTCCAAACACAGACCGCTTGAAGCATTACTAACTTGGACAGAAGTCGGCATCGTGCCTGTTGTATTCAATTCCGATACAATATCAGTGTTGCATCGTCAATGTGAACGTCCAAGGGTTACAGTGAACCTGCAGTGGTTCATCGAAAACTATTACTGAACTCATAGGATCGGTTCCAAACACAGACCGCTTGAAGTATTACTCACTTGGACAGAAGTCCTCATCGTGCCTGTTGTATTCAATTCCGATACAATATCAGTGTTGCATCGTCACTGTGAACGTCCAAGGTTTACAGTGAACCTGCAGTGGTTCATCGGAAACTATTACTGAATTCATAGGATTGGTTCCAAACACAGACCGCTTGTAGTATTACTCACTTGGACAGAAGTCGGCATCATGCCTGTTGTATTCAATTCCGATACAATATCAGATTTGCATCGTCACTGTGGACGTCCAAGGGTTACAGTGAACCTGCAGTGGTTCATCGGAAACTATGACTGAACTCATAGGATCGGTTCCAAACACAGACCGCATGAGGTATTACTCACTTGGACAGAAGTCGGCATCGTGCCTGTTGTATTCAATTCCGATACAATATCAGTGTTGCATCGTCACTGTGATCGTCCAAGGGTTACAGTGAACCTGCAGTGGTTCATCGGAAACTATTACTGAAGTCATAGGATCGGTTCCAAACACAGACCGCTTGGAGTATTACTCACTTGGACAGAAGTCGGCATCGTGCCTGTTGTATTCAATTCCGATAGAATATCAGTGTTGCATCGTCACTGTGAACGTCCATGTGTTACAGTGAACCTGCAGTGGTTCATCGGAAACTATTATTGAACTCATAGGATCGGTTCCAAACACAGACCGCTTGAAGTATTACTCACTTGGACAGAAGTCGGCATCGTGCCTGTTGTATTCAATTCCGATACAATATCAGTGTTGGATCGTCACTGTGAACGTCCGAGGGTTACAGTGAACCTGCAGTGGTTCATCGGAAACTATTACTGAACTCATTGGATCGGTTCCAAACACAGACCGCTTGAAGTATTACTCACTTGGACAGAAGTCGGCATCCTGCCTGTTGTATTCAATTCTGATACAATATCAGTGTTGCATCGTCAATGTGAACGTCCAACGGTTACAGTGAACCTGCAGTGGGTCATCGGAAACTATTACTGAACTCATAGGATCGGTTCCAAACACAGACCGCTTGAAGTATTACTCACTTGGACAGAAGTCAGCATCGTACCTATTGTATTCAATTCCGATACAGTATCACTGTTGTATCATCACTGTGAACGACCAAGGGTTACAGTGAACCTGCAGTGGGTCATCGGAAACTATTACTGAACTCATAGGATCGGTTCCAAACACAGACCGCTTGAAGTATTACTCACTTGGACAGAAGTCGTTATCGTGCCGGTTGTATTCAATTCCGATACAATATCTGTGTTGGATCGTCACTGTGAACGTCCAAGGGTTACAGTGAACCTGCAGTGATTGATCGGAAACTATTACTTAACTCAAAGGATCGGTTCCAAACACAGACCGCTTGAAGTATTACTCACTTGGACAGAAGTCGGCATCGTACCTGTTGTATTCAATTCCGATACAATATCAGTGTTGCATCGTCAATGTGAACGTCCAACGGTTACAGTGAACCTGCAGTGGTTCATCGGAAACTATAACTGAACTCATAGGATTGGTTCCAAACACAGACAGCTTGAAGAATTACTCACTTGGACAGAAGTCGACATCGTGCCTGTTGTATTCAGTTCCGATAAAATATCAGTGTTGCATCGTCAATGTGATGGTTCAAGGGTTACAGTGAACCTGCAGTGGTTCATCGGTAACTATTACTGAACTCATAGGATCGGTTCCAAACACAGACCGCTTGAAGTATTAATCACTTGGACAGAAGTCCTCATCATGCCTGTTGTATTCAATTCCGATACAATATCAGTGTTGCATCGTCACTGTGAATGTCCGAGTGTTACAGTGAACCAGCAGTGGTTGATCGGAAACTATTACTGAACTCATAGGATCAGTTCCAAACACAGACCGCTTGAAGTATTACTCTCTTGGACAGAAGTCGGCATCGTGCCTGTTGTATTCAATTCCGATACAATATCAGTGTTGCATCGTCACTGTGAACGTCCACGGGTTACTGTGAACCTGCAGTGGTTCATCGGAAACTATAACTGAACTCATAGGATTGGTTCCAAACACAGACAGCTTGAAGAATTACTCACTTGGACAGAAGTCGGCATCGTGCCTGTTGTATTCAATTCCGATAAAATATCAGTGTTGCATCGTCAATGTGAAGGTCCAAGGGTTACAGTGAACCTGCAGTGGTTCATCGGTAACTATTACTGAACTCAGGAACGGTTCCAAACACAGACCGCTTGAAGTATTACTCACTTGGACAGAAGTCCTCATCGTGCCTGTTGTATTCAATTCCGATACAATATCAGTGTTACATCGTCACTGTGAATGTCCGAGTGTTACAGTGAACCAGCAGTGGTTGATCGGAAACTATTACTGAACTCATAGGATCAGTTCCAAACACAGACCGCTTGAAGTATTACTCACTTGGACAGAAGTCGGCATCGTGCGTGTTGTATTCAATTCCGATACAATATCAGTGTTGCATCGTCACTGTGAACGTCCACGGGTTACAGTGAACCTGCAGTGGTTCATCGGAAACTATTACTGAACTCATAGGATCGGTTCCAAACACAGACCGCTTGAAGTATTACTCACTTGGACAGAAGTCGGAATCGTGCCTGTTGTATTCAATTCCGATACAATATCAGTGTTGCATCGTCAATGTGAACGTCCAAGGGTTACAGTGAACCTGCAGTGGTTCATCGGAAACTATTACTGAACTCATAGGATCGGTTCCAAACACAGACTGCTTGAAGTATTACTCACCTGGACAGATGTCGGCATCGTGCCTGTTGAATTCAATTCCGATACAATACCAGTGTTGCATCGTCACAGTGAATGTCCAAGGGTTACAGTGAACCTGCAGTGGTTAATCGAAAACTATTACTGAACTCATAGGATCGGTTCCAAACACAGACCGCTTGAAGTATTACTCACTTGGACAGAAGTCCTCATCGTGCCTGTTGTATTCAATTCCGATACAATATCAGTGATGCATCGTCACTGTGAACGTCCAAGGGTTACAGTGAACCTGCAGTGGTTCATCGGAAACTATTACTGAATTCATAGGATTAGTTCCAAACACAGACCGCTTGAAGTATTACTCACTTGGACAGAAGTCGGCATCATGCCTGTTGTCTTCAATTCCAATAAAAATTTCAGTTTTGCATCGTCACTGTGGACGTCCAAGGGTTACAGTGAACCTGCAGTGGTTCATCGGAAACTATTACTGAACTCATAGGATCGGTTACAAACACAGACCGCTTGAGGTATTACTCACTTGGACAGAAGTCGGCATCGTGCCTGTTGTATTCAATTCCGATACAATATCAGTGTTGCATCGTCACTGTGAACGTCCAAGGGTTACAGTGAACCTGCAGTGGTTCATCGGAAACTATTACTGAAGTCATAGGATCGGTTCCAAACACAGACCGCTTGAAGTATTACTAACTTGGACAGAAGTCGGCATCGAGCCTGTCGTATTCAATTCCGATACAATATCAGTGTTGCATCGTCATTGTTAACGTCCAAGGGTTACAGTGAACCTGCAGTGGTTCATCGGAAACTATTACTGAACTCATAGGATCGGTCCAAACAAAGACCGTTTGAAGTATTACTCACTTGGACAGAAGTCGGCATCGTGTCTGTTGTATTCAATTCCGATACAATATCAGTGTTGCATCGTCAATGTTAAGGTCCAAGGGTTACAGTGAACCTGCAGTGGTTCATCGGTAACTATTACTGAACTCATAGGATCGGTTCCAAACACAGACCGCTTGAAGTATTACTCACTTGGACAGAAGTCGGCATCTTGCCTGTTGTATTCAATTCCGATACAATATCAGTGTTGCATCGTCACTGTGAACGTCCATGTGTTACAGTGAACCTGCAGTGGTTCATCGGAAACTATTATTGAACTCATAGGATCGGTTCCAAACACAGGCCGCTTGAAGTATTACTCTCTTGGACAGAAGTTGGCATCGTGCCTGTTGTATTCAATTCCGATACAATATCAGTGTTGCATCGTCACTGTGGACGTCCACGGGTTACAGTGACCCTGCAGTGGTTAATCAAAAACTATAATTGAACTCATAGGATCGGTTCCAAACACAGACCGCTTGAAGCATTACTAACTTGGACAGAAGTCGGCATCGTGCCTGTTGTATTCAATTCCGATACAATATCAGTGTTGCATCGTCACTGTGAACGTCCAAGGTTTACAGTGAACCTGCAGTGGTTCATCGGAAACTATTACTGAATTCATAGGATTGGTACCAAACACAGACCGCTTGTAGTATTACTCACTTGGACAGAAGTCGGCATCATGCCTGTTGTATTCAATTCCGATACAATATCAGATTTGCATCGTCACTGTGGACGTCCAAGGGTTACAGTGAACCTGCAGTGGTTCATCGGAAACTATTACTGAACTCATAGGATCGGTTCCAAACACAGACTGCATGAGGTATTACTCACTTGGACAGAAGTCGGCATCGTGCCTGTTGTATTCAATTCCGATACAATATCAGTGTTGCATCGTCACTGTGATCGTCGAAGGGTTACAGTGAACCTGCAGTGGTTCATCGGTAACTATTACTGAAGTCATAGGATCGGTTCCAAACACAGACCGCTTGGAGTATTACTCACTTGGACAGAAGTCGGCATCGTGCCTGTTGTATTCAATTCCGATAGAATATCAGTGTTGCATCGTCACTGTGAACGTCCATGTGTTACAGTGAACCTGCAGTGGTTCATCGGAAACTATTATTGAACTCATAGGATCGGTTCCAAACACAGACCGCTTGAAGTATTACTCACTTGGACAGAAGACGGCATCGTGCCTGTTGTATTCAATTCCGATACAATATCAGTGTTGCATCGTCACTGTGAACGTCCAAGGGTTACAGTGAACCTGCAGTGGTTCATCGGAAACTATTACTGAACTCATAGGTTAGGTTCCAAAGAAAGACCGCTTGATGCATTACTCACTTGGACAGAAGTCGGCATCGTGCCTGTCGTATTCAATACCGATACAATATCAGTGTTGCATCGTAACTGTGAACGTCCAAGGGTTACAGTGAACCTGCAGTGGTTCATCAAAAACTACCACTGAACTCATAGGATCGGTTCCAAACACAGACCGCTTGAAGTATTACTCACTTGGACAGAAGTCGGCATCGTGCCTGTTGTATTCAATTCCGATACAATATCAGTGTTGCATCGTCAATGTTAAGGTCCAAGGGTTACAGTGAACCTGCAGTGGTTCATCGGAAACTATTACTGAACTCATAGGATCGGTCCAAACAAAGACCGTTTGAAGTATTACTCACTTGGACAGAAGTCGGCATCGTGTCTGTTGTATTCAATTCCGATACAATATCAGTGTTGCATCGTCAATGTTAAGGTCCAAGGGTTACAGTGAACCTGCAGTGGTTCATCGGTAACTATTACTGAACTCATAGGATCGGTTCCAAACACAGACCGCTTGAAGTATTACTCACTTGGACAGAAGTCGGCATCTTGCCTGTTGTATTCAATTCCGATACAATATCAGTGTTGCATCGTCACTGTGAACGTCCATGTGTTACAGTGAACCTGCAGTGGTTCATCGGAAACTATTATTGAACTCATAGGATCGGTTCCAAACACAGGCCGCTTGAAGTATTACTCTCTTGGACAGAAGTTGGCATCGTGCCTGTTGTATTCAATTCCGATACAATATCAGTGTTGCATCGTCACTGTGGACGTCCACGGGTTACAGTGACCCTGCAGTGGTTAATCAAAAACTATAATTGAACTCATAGGATCGGTTCCAAACACAGACCGCTTGAAGCATTACTAACTTGGACAGAAGTCGGCATCGTGCCTGTTGTATTCAATTCCGATACAATATCAGTGTTGCATCGTCACTGTGAACGTCCAAGGTTTACAGTGAACCTGCAGTGGTTCATCGGAAACTATTACTGAATTCATAGGATTGGTACCAAACACAGACCGCTTGTAGTATTACTCACTTGGACAGAAGTCGGCATCATGCCTGTTGTATTCAATTCCGATACAATATCAGATTTGCATCGTCACTGTGGACGTCCAAGGGTTACAGTGAACCTGCAGTGGTTCATCGGAAACTATTACTGAACTCATAGGATCGGTTCCAAACACAGACTGCATGAGGTATTACTCACTTGGACAGAAGTCGGCATCGTGCCTGTTGTATTCAATTCCGATACAATATCAGTGTTGCATCGTCACTGTGATCGTCGAAGGGTTACAGTGAACCTGCAGTGGTTCATCGGTAACTATTACTGAAGTCATAGGATCGGTTCCAAACACAGACCGCTTGGAGTATTACTCACTTGGACAGAAGTCGGCATCGTGCCTGTTGTATTCAATTCCGATAGAATATCAGTGTTGCATCGTCACTGTGAACGTCCATGTGTTACAGTGAACCTGCAGTGGTTCATCGGAAACTATTATTGAACTCATAGGATCGGTTCCAAACACAGACCGCTTGAAGTATTACTCACTTGGACAGAAGACGGCATCGTGCCTGTTGTATTCAATTCCGATACAATATCAGTGTTGCATCGTCACTGTGAACGTCCAAGGGTTACAGTGAACCTGCAGTGGTTCATCGGAAACTATTACTGAACTCATAGGTTAGGTTCCAAAGAAAGTCCGCTTGATGCATTACTCACTTGGACAGAAGTCGGCATCGTGCCTGTCGTATTCAATACCGATACAATATCAGTGTTGCATCGTAACTGTGAACGTCCAAGGGTTACAGTGAACCTGCAGTGGTTCATCAAAAACTACCACTGAACTCATAGGATCGGTTCCAAACACAGACCGCTTGAAGTATTACTCACTTGGACAGAAGTCGGCATCGTGCCTGTTGTATTCAATTCCGATACAATATCAGTGTTGCATCGTCAATGTTAAGGTCCAAGGGTTACAGTGAACCTGCAGTGGTTCATCGGAAACTATTACTGAACTCATAGGATCGGTTCCAAACACAGACCGCTTGAGGTATTACTCACTTGGACAGAAGTCGGCATCGTGCCTGTTGTATTCAATTCCGATACAATATCAGTGTTGCATCGTCACTGTGAACGTCCAAGGGTTACAGTGAACCTGCAGTGGTTCATCGGAAACTATTACTGAAGTCATAGGATCGGTTCCAAACACAGACCGCTTGAAGTATTACTAACTTGGACAGAAGTCGGCATCGAGCCTGTCGTATTCAATTCCGATACAATATCAGTGTTGCATCGTCATTGTTAAAGTCCAAGGGTTACAGTGAACCTGCAGTGGTTCATCGGAAACTATTACTGAACTCATAGGATCGGTCCAAACAAAGACCGTTTGAAGTATTACTCACTTGGACAGAAGTCGGCATCGTGCCTGTTGTATTCAATTCCGATACAATATCAGTGTTGCATCGTCAATGTTAAGGTCCAAGGGTTACAGTGAACCTGCAGTGGTTCATCGGTAACTATTACTGAACTCATAGGATCGGTTCCAAACACAGACCGCTTGAAGTATTACTCACTTGGACAGAAGTCGGCATCTTGCCTGTTGTATTCAATTCCGATACAATATCAGTGTTGCATCGTCACTGTGAACGTCCATGTGTTACAGTGAACCTGCAGTGGTTCATCGGAAACTATTATTGAACTCATAGGATCGGTTCCAAACACAGACCGCTTGAAGTATTACTCACTTGGACAGAAGTCGGCATCGTGCCTGTTGTATTCAATTCCGATACAATATCAGTGTTGCATCGTCACTGTGGACGTCCACGGGTTACAGTGACCCTGCAGTGGTTAATCAAAAACTATAATTGAACTCATAGGATCGGTTCCAAACACAGACCGATTGAAGCATTACTAACTTGGACAGAAGTCGGCATCGTGCCTGTTGTATTCAATTCCGATACAATATCAGTGTTGCATCGTCAATGTGAACGTCCAAGGGTTACAGTGAACCTGCAGTGGTTCATCGAAAACTATTACTGAACTCATAGGATCGGTTCCAAACACAGACCGCTTGAAGTATTACTCACTTGGACAGAAGTCCTCATTGTGCCTGTTGTATTCAATTCCGATACAATATCAGTGTTGCATCGTCACTGTGAACGTCCAAGGTTTACAGTGAACCTGCAGTGGTCATCGGAAACTATTACTGAATTCATAGGATTGGTTCCAAACACAGACCGCTTGTAGTATTACTCACTTGGACAGAAGTCGGCATCATGCCTGTTGTATTCAATTCCGATACAATATCAGATTTGCATCGTCACTGTGGACGTCCAAGGGTTACAGTGAACCTGCAGTGGTTCATCGGAAACTATTACTGAACTCATAGGATCGGTTCCAAACACAGACTGCATGAGGTATTACTCACTTGGACAGAAGTCGGCATCGTGCCTGTTGTATTCAATTCCGATACAATATCAGTGTTGCATCGTCACTGTGATCGTCCAAGGGTTACAGTGAACCTGCAGTGGTTCATCGGAAACTATTACTGAAGTCATAGGATCGGTTCCAAACACAGACCGCTTGGAGTATTACTCACTTGGACAGAAGTCGGCATCGTGCCTGTTGTATTCAATTCCGATAGAATATCAGTGTTGCATCGTCACTGTGAACGTCCATGTGTTACAGTGAACCTGCAGTGGTTCATCGGAAACTATTATTGAACTCATAGGATCGGTTCCAAACACAGACCGCTTGAAGTATTACTCACTTGGACAGAAGTCGGCATCGTGCCTGATGTATTCAATTCCGATACAATATCAGTGTTGCATCGTCACTGTGAACGTCCAAGGGTTACAGTGAACCTGCAGTGGTTCATCGGAAACTATTACTGAACTCATAGGATCGGTTCCAAACACAGACCGCTTGAAGTATTACTCACTTGGACAGAAGTCGGCATCGGGCCTGTTGTATTCAATTCCGATACAACATCAGTGTTGCATCGTCACTGTGAACTTCCAAGGGTTACTGTGAACATGCAGTGGTTCATCGGAAACTATTACTGAACTCATAGGTTAGGTTCCAAACACAAACCGCTTGATGCATTACTCACTTGGACAGAAGTCGGCATCGTGCCTGTCGTATTCAATACCGATACAATATCAGTGTTGCATCGTAACTGTGAACGTCCAAGGGTTACAGTGAACCTGCAGTGGTTCATCAAAAACTACCACTGAACTCATTGGATCGGTTCCAAACACAGACCGCTTGAAGTATTACTCACTTGGACAGAAGTCGGCATCGTGCCTGTTGTATTCAATTCCGATACAATATCAGTGTTGCATCGTCACTGTGGACGTCCAAGGGTTACAGTGAACCTGCAGTGGTTCATCGGAAATTATTACTGAAGTTATAGGATCGGTTCCAAACACAGACCGCTAGAAGTATTACTCACTTGGACAGAGGTCGGCATCGTGCCTGTTGTATTCAATTCCGATACAATATCAGTGTTCCATCGTCACTGTGAACGTCCAAGGGTTACAGTGAACCTGCAGTGGCTCATCGGAAACTATTACTGAACTCATAGGATCGGTTCCAAACGCAGACCGCTTGAAGTATTACTCACCTGGACAGAAGTCGGCATCGTGCCTGTTGAATTCAATTCGGATACAATACCAGTGTTGCATCGTCACTGTGAATGTCCAAGGGTTACAGTGAACCAGCAGTGGTTCATCGGAAACTATTACTGAACTCATAGGATTGGTTCCAAACACAGACAGCTTGAAGAATTACTCACTTGGACAGAAGTCGGCATCGTGCCTGTTCTATTCAATTCCGAGACAATTTCAGTGTTGCATCGTCAATGTTAAGGTCCAAGGGTTACAGTAACCTGCAGTGGTTCATCGGTAACTATTACTGAACTCATAGGGTTGGTTCATAACACAGACCGCTTGAAGTATTACTCCCTTGGACAGAAGACGGCATCGTGCCTGTTGTATTCAATTCCGATACAATATCAGTGTTGCATCGTCACTGTGAACGTCCAAGTGTTACAGTGAACCCGCAGTGATTCATCGGAAGCTATTACTGAACTCATAGGATCGGTTCCAAACACAGACCGCTTGAAGTATTACTCACTTGGACAGAAGTCGGTATCGTGCCTGTTGTATTCAATTCCGATACAATATCAGTGTTGCATCGTCACTGTGAACGTCCACGGGTTACAGTGACCCTGCAGTGGTTCATCAAAAACTAGTACTGAACTCATAGGATCGGTTCCAAACACAGACCGCTCGAAGCATTACTCACTTGGACAGAAGTCGGCATGTGCTTGTTGTATTCAATTCCGATACAATATCAGTGTTGCATCGTCAATGTTAAGGTCCAAGGGTTACAGTGAACCTGCAGTGGTTCATCGGAAACTATTACTGAACTCATAGGATCGGTTCCAAACACAGACCGCTTGAAGTATTACTCACTTGGACAGAAGCCGGCATCATGCCTGTTGTATTCAATTCCGATACAATATCAGTGTTGCATCGTCACTGTGGACGTCCAAGGGTTACAGTGAACCTGCAGTGGTTCATCAAAAACTAGTACTGAACTCATAGGATCGGTTCCAATCACAGACTGCTTGAAGTATTACTCACTTGGACAGATGTCGGCATCGTGCCTGTTGTATTCAATTCCGATACAATATCAGTGTTGCATCGTCACTGTGAACGTCCAAGGGTTACAGTGAACCCGCAGTGGTTCATCAGAAACTATTACTGAACTCATAGGATGGGTTCCAAACGCAAACCGCTTGAAGTATTATTCACCTGGACAGAAGTCGGCATCGTGCCTGTTGAAATCAATTCCGATACAATACCAGTGTTGCATCGTCACTGTGAATGTCCTAGGGTTACAGTGAATCTGCAGTGGTTCATCGGAAACTATTACTGAACTCATAGGATCGGTTCCAAACACAGACCCCTTGAAGAATTACTCACTTGGACAGAAGTCCTCATCGTGCCTATTGTATTCAATTCCGATACAATATCAGTGTTGCATCGTCACTGTGAACGTCCAAGGGTTACAGTGAACCTGCAGTGGTTCATCGGAAACTATTACTGAACTCATAGGGTTGGTTCCAAACACAGACCGCTTGAAGTATTACTCACTTGGACAGAAGTCGGCATCATGCCTGTTATATTCAATTCCGATACAATATCAGTTTTGCATCGTCTCTGTGGACGTCCAAGTGTTACAGTGAACCTGCAGTGGTTCATCGGAAACTATTACTGAACTCATAGGATCGGTTCCAAACACAGACCGCTTGAAGTATTACTCACTTGGACAGAAGTCGGCATCGTGCCTGTTGTATTCAATTCCGATACAATATCAGTGTTGCATCGTCACTGTGAACGTCCAAGGGTTACAGTGAACCTGCAGTGGTTCATCGGAAACTATTAATGAACTCATTGGTTCGGTTCCAAACACAGACCGCTTGAAGTATTACTAACTCGGACAGAAGTCGGCATCGTGCCTGTTGTATTCAATTCCGATACAATATCAGTGTTGCATCGTCATTGTTAACGTCCATGGGTTACAGTGAACCTGCAGTGGTTCATCGGAAACTATTACTGAACTCATAGGATCGGTTCCAAACACAGACCGCTTGAAGTATTACTCACTTGGACAGAAGTCGTTATCGTGCTCGGTTGTATTCAACTCCGATACAATATCAGTGTTGGATCGTCACTGTGAACGTCCAAGGGTTACAGTGAACCTGCAGTGGTTCATTGGAAACTATTACTGAACTCATTGGATCGGTTCCAAACATAGACCCATGAAGTATTACTCACTTGGACAGAAGTCGGCATCGTGCCTGTTGTATTCAATTCCGATACAATATCAGTATTGCATCGTCACTGTGGACGTCCAAGGGTTACAGTGAACCTGCAGTGGTTCATCGGAAATTATTACTGAAGTTATAGGATCGGTTCCAAACACCGACCGCTAGAAGTATTACTCATTTGGACAGAAGTCGGCATCGTGCCTGTTGTATTCAATTCCGATACAATATCAGTGTTGCATCGTCACTGTGAACGTCCAAGGGTCACAGTGAACCTGCAGTGGTTCATCGGAAACTATTACTGAACTCATAGGATCGGTTCCAAGCGCAGACCGCTTGAAGTATTGCTCACCTGGACAGAAGTCGGCATCGTGCCTGTTGAATTCAATTCGGATACAATACCAGTGTTGCATCGTCACTGTGAATGTCAAAGGGTTACAGTGAACCAGCAGTGGTTCATCGGAACCTATTACTGAACTCATAGGATTGGTTCCAAACACAGACAGCTTGAAGAATTACTCACTTGGACAGAAGTCGGCATCGTGCCTGTTGTGTTCAATTCCGATACAATTTCAGTGTTTCAGTGTTGCATCGTCAATGTTAAGGTCCAAGGGTTACAGTGAACCTGCAGTGGTTCATCGGTAACTATTACTGAACTCATAGGGTTGGTTCCAAACACAGACCGCTTGAAGTATTACTCCCTTGGACAGAAGTCGGCATCGTGCCTGTTGTATTCAATTCCGATACAATATCAGTGTTGCATCGTCACTGTGAACGTCCAAGTGTTACAGTGAACCTGCAGTGATTCATCGGAAACTATTACTGAACTCATAGGATCGGTTCCAAACACAGACCGCTTGAAGTATTACTCACTTGGACAGAAGTCGGCATCGTGCCTGTTGTATTCAATTCCGATACAATATCAGTGTTGAATCGTCACTGTGAACGTCCAAGGGTTACAGTGAACCTGCAGTGGTTCATCGGAAACTATTACTGAACTCATAGGATCGGTTCCAATCACAGACCGCTTGAAGTATTACTCACTTGCACAGAAGCCGGCATCGTGCCTGTTGTATTCAATTCCGATACAATATCAGTGTTGCATCGTCACTGTGGACGTCCAAGGGTTACAGTGAACCTGCAGTGGTTCATCGGAAACTATTACTGAAGTCATAGGATCGGTTCCAAACACAGAACGCTTGAAGTATTACTCACTTGGACAGAAGTCGGCATCGTGCCGGTTGTATTCAATTCCGATACAATATCAGTGTTGCATCGTCACTGTGAACGTCCAAGGGTTACAGTGAACCTGCAGTGGTTCATCGGAAACTATTACTGAACTCATAGGATGGGTTCCAAACGCAGACCGCTTGAAGTATTACTCACTTGGACAGAAGTCGTCATCGTGCCTGTTGTATTCAATTCCGATACAATATCAGTGTTGCATCGTCACTGTGAACGTCCAAGGGTTACAGTCAACCTGCAGTGGTTCATCAAAATATATCTCTGAACTCATAGGATCGGTTCCAAACACAGACCGCTTGAAGTATTACTCACTTGGACAGAAGTCGGCATCGTGCCTGTTGTATTCAATTGCGATACAATATCAGTGTTGCATCGTCAATGTGAACGTCCAAGGGTTACAGTGAACCTGCAGTGGTTCATCGGAAACTATTACTGAACTCATAGGATTGGTTCCAAACACAGACAGCTTGAAGAATTACTCACATGGACAGAAGTCGGCATCGTGCCTGTTGTATTCAATTCCGCTACAATATCAGTGTTGCATCGTCAATGTTAAGGCCAAGTGTTACAGTGAACCTGCAGTGGTTCATCGGTAACTATTACTGAACTCATAGGATCGGTTCCAAACACAGACCGCTTGAAGTGTTACTCACTTGGACAGAACTCGGCATCGTGCCCGTTATATTCAATTCCGATACAATATCAGTGTTGCATCGTCACTGTGAACATCCACGGGTTACAGTGACCCTGCAGTGGTTAATCAAAAACTATTACTGAACTCATAGGATCGGTTCCAAACACAGACCGCTTGAAGCATTACTAACTTGGACAGAAGTCGGCATCGTGCCTGTTGTATTCAATTCCGATACAATATCAGTGTTGCATCGTCAATGTGATCGTCCAAGGGTTACAGTGAACCTGCAGTGGTTCATCGGAAACTATTACTGAAGTCATAGGATCGGTTCCAAACTCAGACCGCTTGAAGTATTACTAACTTGGACAGAAGTCGGCATCGTGCCTGTTGTGTTCAATTCCGATACAATTTCAGTGTTGCATCGTCAATGTTAAGGTCCAAGCGTTACAGTGAACCTGCAGTGGTTCATCGGTAACTATTACTGAACTCATAGGGTTGGTTCCAAACACAGACCGCTTGAAGTATTACTCCCTTGGACAGAAGTCGGCATCGTGCCTGTTGTATTCAATTCCGATACAATATCAGTGTTGCATCGTCACTGTGAACGTCCAAGTGTTACAGTGTAGCTGCAGTGGTTCATCGGAAACTATTACTGAACTCATAGGATCGGTTCCAAACACAGACAGCTTGAAGAATTACTCACTTGGACAGAAGTCGGCATCGTGCCTGTTGTGTTCAATTCCGATACAATTTCAGTGTTTCAGTGTTGCATCGTCAATGTTAAGGTCCAAGGGTTACAGTGAACCAGCAGTGGTTCATCGGAAACTATTACTGAACTCATAGGATTGGTTCCAAACACAGACAGCTTGAAGAATTACTCACTTGGACAGAAGTCGGCATCGTGCCTGTTGTGTTCAATTCCGATACAATTTCAGTGTTTCAGTGTTGCATCGTCAATGTTAAGGTCCAAGGGTTACAGTGAACCTGCAGTGGTTCATCGGAAACTATTACTGAAGTCATAGGATCGGTTCCAAACACAGACCGCTTGAAGTATTACTCACTTGGACAGAAGTCGGCATCGTGCCGGTTGTATTCAATTCCGATACAATATCAGTGTTGCATCGTCACTGTGAACGTCCAAGGGTTACAGTGAACCTCCAGTGGTTCATCGGAAACTATTACTGAACTCATAGGATGGGTTCCAAACGCAGACCGCTTAAAGTATTACTCACTTGGACAGAAGTCGGCATCGTGCCTGTTGTATTCAAGTCCGATACAATATCAGTGTTGCATCGTCACTGTGAACGTCCAAGGGTTACCGTCAACCTGCAGTGGTTCATCAAAAACTATCTCTGAACTCATAGGATCGGTTCCAAACACAGACCGCTTGAAGTATTACTCACTTGGACAGAAGTCGGCATCGTGCCTGTTGTATTCAATTGCGATACAATATCAGTGTTGCATCGTCAATGTGAACGTCCAAGGGTTACAGTGAACCTGCAGTGGTTCATCGGAAACTATTACTGAACTCATAGGATTGGTTCCAAACACAGACAGCTTGAAGAATTACTCACATGGACAGAAGTCGGCATCGTGCCTGTTGTATTCAATTCCACTACAATATCAGTGTTGCATCGTCAATGTTAAGGTCCAAGTGTTACAGTGACCCTGCAGTGGTTCATCGGTAACTATTACTGAACTCATAGGATCGGTTCCAAACACAGACCGCTTGAAGTATTACTCACTTGGACAGAACTCGGCATCGTGCCTGTTATATTCAATTCCGATACAATATCAGTGTTGCATCGTCACTGTGAACATCCACGGGTTACAGTGACCCTGCAGTGGTTAATCAAAAACTATTACTGAACTCATAGGATCGGTTCCAAACACAGACAGCTTGAAGCATTACTAACTTGGACAGAAGTCGGCATCGTGCCTGTTGTATTCAATTCCGATACAATATCAGTGTTGCATCGTCAATGTGAACGTCCAAGGGTTACAGTGAACCTGCAGTGGTTCATCGGAAACTATTACTGAAGTCATAGGATCGGTTCCAAACTCAGACCGCTTGAAGTATTACTAACTTGGACAGAAGTCGGCATCGTGCCTGTTGTGTTCAATTCCGATACAATTTCAGTGTTGCATCGTCAATGTTAAGGTCCGAGGGTTACAGTGAACCTGCAGTGGTTCATAGGTAACTATTACTGAACTCATAGGGTTGGTTCCAAACACAGACCGCTTGAAGTAATACTCCCTTGGACAGAAGTCGGCATCGTGCCTGTTGTATTCAATTCCGATACAATATCAGTGTTGCATCGTCACTGTGAACGTCCAAGTGTTACAGTGAACCTGCAGTGATTCATCGGAAACTATTACTGAACTCATAGGATCGGTTCCAAACACAGACCGCTTGAAGTATTACTCACTTGGACAGAAGTCGGCATCGTGCCTGTTGTATTCAATTCCGATACAATATCAGTGTTGCATCGTCGCTGTGAACGTCCACGGGTTACAGTGACCCTGCACTGGTTCATCAAAAACTAGTACTGAACTCATAGGATCGGTTCCAAACACAGACCGCTTGAAGCATTACTCACTTGGACAGAAGTCGGCATCGTGCCTGTTGTATTCAATTCCGATACAATATCAGTGTTGCATCGTCAATGTGAACGTCCAAGGGTTACAGTGAACCTGCAGTGGTTCATCGGAAACTATTACTGAACTCATAGGATCGGTTCCAAACACAGACCGCTTGAAGTATTACTCACTTGGACAGAAGCCGTTATCGTGCCTGTTGTATTCAATTCCGATACAATATCAGTGTTGCATCGTCACTGTGGACGTCCAAGGGTTACAGTGAACCTGCAGTGGTTCATCGGAAACTATTACTGAAGTCATAGGATCGGTTCCAAACACAGACCGCTTGAAGTATTACTCACTTGGACAGAAGTCGGCATCGTGCCTGTTGTATTCAATTCCGATACAATATCAGTGTTGCATCGTCACTGTGAACGTCCAAGGGTTACAGTGAACCTGCAGTGGTTCATCGGAAACTATTACTGAACTCATAGGATGGGTTCCAAACGCAGACCGCTTGAAGTATTACTCACTTGGACAGAAATCGGCATCGTGCCTGTTGTATTCAATTCCGATACAATATCAGTGTTGCATCGTCACTGTGAACGTCCAAGGGTTACAGTGAACCTGCAGTGGTTCATCAAAAACTATCTCTGAACTCATAGGATCGGTTCCAAACACAGACCGCTTGAAGTATTACTCACTTGGACAGAAGTCGGCATCGTGCCTGTTGTATTCAATTGCGATACAATATCAGTGTTGCATCGTCACTGTGAACGTCCAAGTGTTACAGTGAACCTGCAGTGGTTCACCGGAAACTATTACTGAACTCATAGGATTGGTTCCAAACACAGACAGCTTGAAGAATTACTCACATGAACAGAAGTCGGCATCGTAACTGTTGTATTCAATTCCGCTACAATATCAGTGTTGCATCGTCAATGTTAAGGTCCAAGTGTTACAGTGAACCTGCAGTGGTTCATCGGTAACTATTACTGAACTCATAGGATCGGTTCCAAACACAGACCGCTTGAATTATTACTCACTTGGACAGAACTCGGCATCGTGCCGGTTATATTCAATTCCGATACAATATCAGTGTTTCATCGTCACTGTGAACGTCCAAGGGTTACAGTGAACCTGCAGTGGTTCATCGGAAACTATGACTGAACTCATAGGATCGGTTCCAAACACAGACCGTTTGAAGTATTACTCACTTGGACAGAAGTCGGCATCGGGCCTGTTGTATTCAATTCCGATACAACATCAGTGTTGCATCGTCACTGTGAACTTCCAAGGGTTACAGTGAACATGCAGTGGTTCATCGGAAACTATTACTGAACTCATAGTTTAGGTTCCAAACACAGACCGCTTGATGCATTACTCACTTGGACAGAAGTCGGCATCGTGCCTGTCGTATTCAATACCGATACAATATCAGTGTTGCATCGTAACTGTGAACGTCCAAGGGTTACAGTGAACCTGCAGTGGTTCATCAAAAACTACCACTGAACTCATAGGATCGGTTCCAAACACAGACCGCTTGAAGTATTACTCACTTGGACAGAAGTCGGCATCGTGCCTGTTGTATTCAATTCCGATACAATATCAGTGTTGCATCGTCAATGTTGAGGTCCAAGGGTTACAGTGAACCTGCAGTGGTTCATCGGTAACTATTACTGAACTCATAGGATCGGTTCCAAACACAGACCACTTGAAGTATTACTCACTTGGACAGAAGTCGGCATCGTGCCTGTTGTATTCAATTCCGATACAATATCAGTGTTGCATCGTCACTGTGAACGTCCAAGTGTTACAGTGAACCTGCAGTGGTTCATCGGAAACTATTACTGAACTCATAGGATCGGTTCCAAACACAGACCGCTTGAAGTATTACTCACTTGGACAGAAGTCGGCATCGTGCCTGTTGTGTTCAATTCCGATACAATATCAGTGTTGCATCGTCACTGTGACCGTCCACGGGTTACAGTGACCCTGCAGTGGTTAATCAAAAACTATTACTGAACTCATAGGATCGGTTCCAAACACAGACTGCTTGAAGCAATACTAACTTGGACAGAAGTCGGCATCGTGCGAGTTGTATTCAATTCCGATAAAATATCAGTGTTGCATCGTCAATGTGAACGTCCAAGGGTTACAGTGAACCTGCAGTGGTTCACCGGAAACTACTACTGAACTCATATAATTGGTTCCAAACACAGACAGCTTGAAGAATTACTCACATGGACAGAAGTCTGCATCGTGACTGTTGTATTCAATTCCGCTACAATATCAGTGTTGCATCGTCAATGTTAAGGTCCAAGTGTTACAGTGAACCTGCAGTGGTTCATCGGTAACTATTACTGAACTCATAGGATCGGTTCCAAACACAGACCGCTTGAATTATTACTCACTTGGACAGAACTCGGCATCGTGCCGGTTATATTCAATTCCGATACAATATCAGTGTTTCATCGTCACTGTGAACGTCCAAGGGTTACAGTGAACCTGCAGTGGTTCATCGGAAACTATGACTGAACTCATAGGATCGGTTCCAAACACAGACCGTTTGAAGTATTACTCACTTGGACAGAAGTCGGCATCGGGCCTGTTGTATTCAATTCCGATACAACATCAGTGTTGCATCGTCACTGTGAACTTCCAAGGGTTACAGTGAACATGCAGTTGTTCATCGGAAACTATTACTGAACTCATAGTTTAGGTTCCAAACACAATACGCTTGATGCATTACTCACTTGGACAGAGGTCGGCATCGTGCCTGTCGTATTCAATACCGATACAATATCAGTGTTGCATCGTAACTGTGAACGTCCAAGGGTTACAGTGAACCTGCAGTGGTTCATCAAAAACTACCACTGAACTCATAGGATCGGTTCCAAACACAGACCGCTTGAAGTATTACTCACTTGGACAGAAGTCGGCATCGTGCCTGTTGTATTCAATTCCGATACAATATCAGTGTTGCATCGTCAATGTTAAGGTCCAAGGGTTACAGTGAACCTGCAGTGGTTCATCGGTAACTATTACTGAACTCATAGGATCGGTTCCAAACACAGACCACTTGAAGTATTACTCACTTGGACAGAAGTCGGCATCGTGCCTGTTGTATTCAATTCCGATACAATATCAGTGTTGCATCGTCACTGTGAACGTCCAAGTGTTACAGTGAACCTGCAGTGGTTCATCGGAAACTATTACTGAACTCATAGGATCGGTTCCAAACACAGACCGCTTGAAGTATTACTCACTTGGACAGAAGTCGGCATCGTGCCTGTTGTATTCAATTCCGATACAATATCAGTGTTGCATCGTCACTGTGACCGTCCACGGGTTACAGTGACCCTGCAGTGGTTAATCAAAACCTATTACTGAACTCATAGGATCGGTTCCAAACACAGACTGCTTGAAGCAATACTAACTTGGACAGAAGTCGGCATCGTGCGAGTTGTATTCAATTCCGATAAAATATCAGTGTTGCATCGTCAATGTGAACGTCCAAGGGTTACAGTGAACCTGCAGTGGTTCATTGGAAACTATTACTGAACTCATAGCATCGGTTCCAAACACAGACCGCTTGAAGTATTACTCACTTGGACAGAAGTCGTTATCGTGCCGGTTGTATTCAACTCCGATACAATATCAGTGTTGGATCGTCACTGTGAACGTCCAAGGGTTACAGTGAACCTGCAGTGGTTCACCGGAAACTATTACTGAACTCATAGGATTGGTTCCAAACACAGACAGCTTGAAGAATTACTCACATGGACAGAAGTCGGCATCGTGACTGTTGTATTCAATTCCGCTACAATATCAGTGTTGCATCGTCAATGTTAAGGTCCAAGTGTTACAGTGAACCTGCAGTGGTTCATCGGTAACTATTACTGAACTCATAGGATCGGTTCCAAACACAGACCGCTTGAATTATTACTCACTTGGACAGAACTCGGCATCGTGCCGGTTATATTCAATTCCGATACAATATCAGTGTTTCATCGTCACTGTGAACGTCCAAGGGTTACAGTGAACCTGCAGTGGTTCATCGGAACCTATGACTGAACTCATAGGATCGGTTCCAAACACAGACCGTTTGAAGTATTACTCACTTGGACAGAAGTCGGCATCGGGACTGTTGTATTCAATTCCGATACAACATCAGTGTTGCATCGTCACTGTGAACTTCCAAGGGTTACAGTGAACATGCAGTGGTTCATCGGAAACTATTACTGAACTCATAGTTTAGGTTCCAAACACAGACCGCTTGATGCATTACTCACTTGGACAGAAGTCGGCATCGTGCCTGTCGTATTCAATACCGATACAATATCAGTGTTGCATCGTAACTGTGAACGTCCAAGGGTTACAGTGAACATGCAGTGGTTCATCAAAAACTACCACTGAACTCATAGGATCGGTTCCAAACACACACCGCTTGAAGTATTACTCACTTGGACAGAAGTCGGCATCGTGCCTGTTGTATTCAATTCCGATACAATATCAGTGTTGCATCGTCAATGTTAAGGTCCAAGGGTTACAGTGAACCTGCAGTGGTTCATCGGTAACTATTACTGAACTCATAGGATCGGTTCCAAACACAGACCACTTGAAGTATTACTCACTTGGACAGAAGTCGGCATCGTGCCTGTTGTATTCAATTCCGATACAATATCAGTGTTGCATCGTCACTGTGAACGTCCAAGTGTTACAGTGAACCTGCAGTGGTTCATCGGAAACTATTACTGAACTCATAGGATCGGTTCCAAACACAGACCGCTTGAAGTATTACTCACTTGGACAGAAGTCGGCATCGTGCCTGTTGTATTCAATTCCGATACAATATCAGTGTTGCATCGTCACTGTGACCGTCCACGGGTTACAGTGACCCTGCAGTGGTTAATCAAAAACTATTACTGAACTCATAGGATCGGTTCCAAACACAGACTGCTTGAAGCAATACTAACTTGGACAGAAGTCGGCATCGTGCGAGTTGTATTCAATTCCGATAAAATATCAGTGTTGCATCGTCAATGTGAACGTCCAAGGGTTACAGTGAACCTGCAGTGGTTCATCGGAAACTATTACTGAACTCATAGGATCGGTTCCAAACACAGACCGCTTGAAGTATTACTCACTTGGACAGAAGTCGTTATCGTGCCGGTTGTATTCAACTCCGATACAATATCAGTGTTGGATCGTCACTGTGAACGTCCAAGGGTTACAGTGAACATGCAGTGGTTCATCGGAAACTATTACTGGAGTCATAGGATCGGTTCCAACACTGACCGCTTGAAGTATTACTCACTTGGACAGAAGTCGGCATCGTGCCGGTTGTATTCAATTCCGATACAATATCAGTGTTGCATCGTCACTGTGAACGTCCAAGGGTTACAGTGAACCTGCAGTGGTTCATCGGAAACTATTACTGAACTCATAGGATGGGTTCCAAACGCAGACCGCTTGAAGTATTACTCACTTGGACAGAAGTCGGCATCGTGCCTGTTGTATTCAATTCCGATACAATATCAGTGTAGCATCGTCACTGTGAACGTCCAAGGGTTACAGTGAACCTGCAGTGGTTCATCGGAAACTATTACTGAACTCATAGGATCGGTTCCAAACGCAGACCGCTTGAAGTATTACTCACCTGGACAGAAGACGGCATCGTGCCTGTTGAATTCAATTCCGATACAATACCAGTGTTGCATCGTCACTGTGAATGTCCAAGGGTTACAGTGAACCAGCAGTGGTTCATCGGAAACTATTACTGAACTCTTAGGATTGGTTCCAAACACGGACAGCTTGAAGAATTACTCACTTGGACAGAAGTCGGCATCGTGCCTGTTGTATTCAATTCCGATACAATTTCAGTGTTGCATCGTCAATGTTAAGGTCCAAGGGTTACAGTGAACCTGCAGTGGTTCATCGGTAACTATTACTGAACTCATAGGATCGGTTCCAAACACAGACCGCTTGAATTATTACTCACTTGGACAGAACTCGGCATCGTGCCGGTTATATTCAATTCCGATACAATATCAGTGTTTCATCGTCACTGTGAACGTCCAAGGGTTACAGTGAACCTGCAGTGGTTCATCGGAAACTATGACTGAACTCATAGGATCGGTTCCAAACACAGACCGTCTGAAGTATTACTCACTTGGACAGAAGTCGGCATCGGGCCTGTTGTATTCAATTCCGATACAACATCAGTGTTGCATCGTCACTGTGAACTTCCAAGGGTTACAGTGAACATGCAGTTGTTCATCGGAAACTATTACTGAACTCATAGTTTAGGTTCCAAACACAATACGCTTGATGCATTACTCACTTGGACAGAAGTCGGCATCGTGCCTGTCGTATTCAATACCGATACAATATCAGTGTTGCATCGTAACTGTGAACGTCCAAGGGTTACAGTGAACCTGCAGTGGTTCATCAAAAACTACCACTGAACTAATAGGATCGGTTCCAAACACAGACCGCTTGAAGTATTACTCACTTGGACAGAAGTCGGCATCGTGCCTGTTGTATTCAATTCCGATACAATATCAGTGTTGCATCGTCAATGTTAAGGTCCAAGGGTTACAGTGAACCTGCAGTGGTTCATCGGTAACTATTACTGAACTCATAGGATCGGTTCCAAACACAGACCACTTGAAGTATTACTCACTTGGACAGAAGTCGGCATCGTGCCTGTTGTATTCAATTCCGATACAATATCAGTGTTGCATCGTCACTGTGAACGTCCAAGTGTTACAGTGAACCTGCAGTGGTTCATCGGAAACTATTACTGAACTCATAGGATCGGTTCCAAACACAGACCGCTTGAAGTATTACTCACTTGGACAGAAGTCGGCATCGTGCCTGTTGTATTCAATTCCGATACAATATCAGTGTTGCATCGTCACTGTGACCGTCCACGGGTTACAGTGACCCTGCAGTGGTTAATCAAAACCTATTACTGAACTCATAGGATCGGTTCCAAACACAGACTGCTTGAAGCAATACTAACTTGGACAGAAGTCGGCATCGTGCGAGTTGTATTCAGTTCCGATAAAATATCAGTGTTGCATCGTCAATGTGAACGTCCAAGGGTTACAGTGAACCTGCAGTGGTTCATTGGAAACTATTACTGAACTCATAGCATCGGTTCCAAACACAGACCGCTTGAAGTATTACTCACTTGGACAGAAGTCGTTATCGTGCCGGTTGTATTCAACTCCGATACAATATCAATGTTGGATCGTCACTGTGAACGTCCAAGGGTTACAGTGAACCTGCAGTGGTTCACCGGAAACTATTACTGAACTCATAGGATTGGTTCCAAACACAGACAGCTTGAAGAATTACTCACATAGACAGAAGTCGGCATCGTGACTGTTGTATTCAATTCCGCTACAATATCAGTGTTGCATCGTCAATGTTAAGGTCCAAGTGTTACAGTGAACCTGCAGTGGTTCATCGGTAACTATTACTGAACTCATAGGATCGGTTCCAAACACAGACCGCTTGAATTATTACTCACTTGGACAGAACTCGGCATCGTGCCGGTTATATTCAATTCCGATAAAATATCAGTGTTTCATCGTCACTGTGAACGTCCAAGGGTTACAGTGAACCTGCAGTGGTTCATCGGAACCTATGACTGAACTCATAGGATCGGTTCCAAACACAGACCGTTTGAAGTATTACACACTTGGACAGAAGTCGGCATCGGGACTGTTGTATTCAATTCCGATACAACATCAGTGTTGCATCGTCACTGTGAACTTCCAAGGGTTACAGTGAACATGCAGTGGTTCATCGGAAACTATTACTGAACTCATAGTTTAGGTTCCAAACACAGACCGCTTGATGCATTACTCACTTGGACAGAAGTCGGCATCGTGCCTGTCGTATTCAATACCGATACAATATCAGTGTTGCATCGTAACTGTGAACGTCCAAGGGTTACAGTGAACCTGCAGTGGTTCATCAAAAACTACCACTGAACTCATAGGATCGGTTCCAAACACACACCGCTTGAAGTATTACTCACTTGGACAGAAGTCGGCATCGTGCCTGTTGTATTCAATTCCGATACAATATCAGTGTTGCATCGTCAATGTTAAGGTCCAAGGGTTACAGTGAACCTGCAGTGGTTCATCGGTAACTATTACTGAACTCATAGGATCGGTTCCAAACACAGACCACTTGAAGTATTACTCACTTGGACAGAAGTCGGCATCGTGCCTGTTGTATTCAATTCCGATACAATATCAGTGTTGCATCGTCACTGTGAACGTCCAAGTGTTACAGTGAACCTGCAGTGGTTCATCGGAAACTATTACTGAACTCATAGGATCGGTTCCAAACACAGACCGCTTGAAGTATTACTCACTTGGACAGAAGTCGGCATCGTGCCTGTTGTATTCAATTCCGATACAATATCAGTGTTGCATCGTCACTGCGACCGTCCACGGGTTACAGTGACCCTGCAGTGGTTAATCAAAAACTATTACTGAACTCATAGGATCGGTTCCAAACACAGACTGCTTGAAGCAATACTAACTTGGACAGAAGTCGGCATCGTGCGAGTTGTATTCAATTCCGATAAAATATCAGTGTTGCATCGTCAATGTGAACGTCCAAGGGTTACAGTGAACCTGCAGTGGTTCACCGGAAACTATTACTGAACTCATATAATTGGTTCCAAACACAGACAGCTTGAAGAATTACTCACATGGACAGAAGTCGGCATCGTGACTGTTGTATTCAATTCCGCTACAATATCAGTGTTGCATCGTCAATGTTAAGGTCCAAGTGTTACAGTGAACCTGCAGTGGTTCATCGGTAACTATTACTGAACTCATAGGATCGGTTCCAAACACAGACCGCTTGAATTATTACTCACTTGGACAGAACTCGGCATCGTGCCGGTTATATTCAATTCCGATACAATATCAGTGTTTCATCGTCACTGTGAACGTCCAAGGGTTACAGTGAACCTGCAGTGGTTCATCGGAAACTATGACTGAACTCATAGGATCGGTACCAAACACAGACCGTTTGAAGTATTACTCACTTGGACAGAAGTCGGCATCGGGCCTGTTGTATTCAATTCCGATACAACATCAGTGTTGCATCGTCACTGTGAACTTGCAAGAGTTACTGTGAACATGCAGTTGTTCATCGGAAACTATTACTGAACTCATAGTTTAGGTTCCAAACACAATACGCTTGATGCATTACTCACTTGGACAGAAGTCGGCATCGTGCCTGTCGTATTCAATACCGATACAATATCAGTGTTGCATCGTAACTGTGAACGTCCAAGGGTTACAGTGAACCTGCAGTGGTTCATCAAAAACTACCACTGAACTCATAGGATCAGTTCCAAACACAGACCGCTTGAAGTATTACTCACTTGGACAGAAGTCGGCATCGTGCCTGTTGTATTCAATTCCGATACAATATCAGTGTTGCATCGTCAATGTTAAGGTCCAAGGGTTACAGTGAACCTGCAGTGGTTCATCGGTAACTATTACTGAACTCATAGGATCGGTTCCAAACACAGACCACTTGAAGTATTACTCACTTGGACAGAAGTCGGCATCGTGCCTGTTGTATTCAATTCCGATACAATATCAGTGTTGCATCGTCACTGTGAACGTCCAAGTGTTACAGTGAACCTGCAGTGGTTCATCGGAAACTATTACTGAACTCATAGGATCGGTTCCAAACACAGACCGCTTGAAGTATTACTCACTTGGACAGAAGTCGGCATCGTGCCTGTTGTATTCAATTCCGATACAATATCAGTGTTGCATCGTCACTGTGACCGTCCACGGGTTACAGTGACCCTGCAGTGGTTAATCAAAACCTATTACTGAACTCATAGGATCGGTTCCAAACACAGACTGCTTGAAGCAATACTAACTTGGACAGAAGTCGGCATCGTGCGAGTTGTATTCAGTTCCGATAAAATATCAGTGTTGCATCGTCAATGTGAACGTCCAAGGGTTACAGTGAACCTGCAGTGGTTCATTGGAAACTATTACTGAACTCATAGCATCGGTTCCAAACACAGACCGCTTGAAGTATTACTCACTTGGACAGAAGTCGTTATCGTGCCGGTTGTATTCAACTCCGATACAATATCAGTGTTGGATCGTCACTGTGAACGTCCAAGGGTTACAGTGAACCTGCAGTGGTTCACCGGAAACTATTACTGAACTCATAGGATTGGTTCCAAACACAGACAGCTTGAAGAATTACTCACATGGACAGAAGTCGGCATCGTGACTGTTGTATTCAATTCCGCTACAATATCAGTGTTGCATCGTCAATGTTAAGGTCCAAGTGTTACAGTGAACCTGCAGTGGTTCATCGGTAACTATTACTGAACTCATAGGATCGGTTCCAAACACAGACCGCTTGAATTATTACTCACTTGGACAGAACTCGGCATCGTGCCGGTTATATTCAATTCCGATACAATATCAGTGTTTCATCGTCACTGTGAACGTCCAAGGGTTACAGTGAACCTGCAGTGGTTCATCGGAACCTATGACTGAACTCATAGGATCGGTTCCAAACACAGACCGTTTGAAGTATTACTCACTTGGACAGAAGTCGGCATCGGGACTGTTGTATTCAATTCCGATACAACATCAGTGTTGCATCGTCACTGTGAACTTCCAAGGGTTACAGTGAACATGCAGTGGTTCATCGGAAACTATTACTGAACTCATAGTTTAGGTTCCA
The DNA here is from genome assembly GCF_023898315.1 of Schistocerca nitens. NCBI lineage: Eukaryota > Metazoa > Arthropoda > Insecta > Orthoptera > Acrididae > Schistocerca > Schistocerca nitens. The sequence continues at coordinate 1,287,665,710 of NC_064614.1, forward strand.
AACACAGACCGCTTGATGCATTACTCACTTGGACAGAAGTCGGCATCGTGCCTGTCGTATTCAATACCGATACAATATCAGTGTTGCATCGTAACTGTGAACGTCCAAGGGTTACAGTGAACCTGCAGTGGTTCATCAAAAACTACCACTGAACTCATAGGATCGGTTCCAAACACACACCGCTTGAAGTATTACTCACTTGGACAGAAGTCGTCATCGTGCCTGTTGTATTCAATTCCGATACAATATCAGTGTTGCATCGTCAATGTTAAGGTCCAAGGGTTACAGTGAACCTGCAGTGGTTCATCGGTAACTATTACTGAACTCATAGGATCGGTTCCAAACACAGACCACTTGAAGTATTACTCACTTGGACAGAAGTCGGCATCGTGCCTGTTGTATTCAATTCCGATACAATATCAGTGTTGCATCGTCACTGTGAACGTCCAAGTGTTACAGTGAACCTGCAGTGGTTCATCGGAAACTATGACTGAACTCATAGGATCGGTTCCAAACACAGACCGTTTGAAGTATTACTCACTTGGACAGAAGTCGGCATCGGGCCTGTTGTATTCAATTCCGATACAACATCAGTGTTGCATCGTCACTGTGAACTTCCAAGAGTTACTGTGAACATGCAGTTGTTCATCGGAAACTATTACTGAACTCATAGTTTAGGTTCCAAACACAATACGCTTGATGCATTACTCACTTGGACAGAAGTCGGCATCGTGCCTGTCGTATTCAATACCGATACAATATCAGTGTTGCATCGTAACTGTGAACGTCCAAGGGTTACAGTGAACCTGCAGTGGTTCATCAAAAACTACCACTGAACTCATAGGATCGGTTCCAAACACAGACCGCTTGAAGTATTACTCACTTGGACAGAAGTCGGCATCGTGCCTGATGTATTCAATTCCGATACAATATCAGTGTTGCATCGTCAATGTTAAGGTCCAAGGGTTACAGTGAACCTGCAGTGGTTCATCGGTAACTATTACTGAACTCATAGGATCGGTTCCAAACACAGACCACTTGAAGTATTACTCACTTGGACAGAAGTCGGCATCGTGCCTGTTGTATTCAATTCCGATACAATATCAGTGTTGCATCGTCACTGTGAACGTCCAAGTGTTACAGTGAACCTGCAGTGGTTCATCGGAAACTATTACTGAACTCATAGGATCGGTTCCAAACACAGACCGCTTGAAGTATTACTCACTTGGACAGAAGTCGGCATCGTGCCTGTTGTATTCAATTCCGATACAATATCAGTGTTGCATCGTCACTGTGACCGTCCACGGGTTACAGTGACCCTGCAGTGGTTAATCAAAACCTATTACTGAACTCATAGGATCGGTTCCAAACACAGACTGCTTGAAGCAATACTAACTTGGACAGAAGTCGGCATCGTGCGAGTTGTATTCAGTTCCGATAAAATATCAGTGTTGCATCGTCAATGTGAACGTCCAAGGGTTACAGTGAACCTGCAGTGGTTCATTGGAAACTATTACTGAACTCATAGCATCGGTTCCAAACACAGACCGCTTGAAGTATTACTCACTTGGACAGAAGTCGTTATCGTGCCGGTTGTATTCAACTCCGATACAATATCAGTGTTGGATCGTCACTGTGAACGTCCAAGGGTTACAGTGAACCTGCAGTGGTTCACCGGAAACTATTACTGAACTCATAGGATTGGTTCCAAACACAGACAGCTTGAAGAATTACTCACATGGACAGAAGTCGGCATCGTGACTGTTGTATTCAATTCCGCTACAATATCAGTGTTGCATCGTCAATGTTAAGGTCCAAGTGTTACAGTGAACCTGCAGTGGTTCATCGGTAACTATTACTGAACTCATAGGATCGGTTCCAAACACAGACCGCTTGAATTATTACTCACTTGGACAGAACTCGGCATCGTGCCGGTTATATTCAATTCCGATACAATATCAGTGTTTCATCGTCACTGTGAACGTCCAAGGGTTACAGTGAACCTGCAGTGGTTCATCGGAACCTATGACTGAACTCATAGGATCTGTTCCAAAGACAGACCGTTTGAAGTATTACTCACTTGGACAGAAGTCGGCATCGGGACTGTTGTATTCAATTCCGATACAACATCAGTGTTGCATCGTCACTGTGAACTTCCAAGGGTTACAGTGAACATGCAGTGGTTCATCGGAAACTATTACTGAACTCATAGTTTAGGTTCCAAACACAGACCGCTTGATGCATTACTCACTTGGACAGAAGTCGGCATCGTGCCTGTCGTATTCAATACCGATACAATATCAGTGTTGCATCGTAACTGTGAACGTCCAAGGGTTACAGTGAACCTGCAGTGGTTCATCAAAAACTACCACTGAACTCATAGGATCGGTTCCAAACACACACCGCTTTAAGTATTACTCACTTGGACAGAAGATGTCATCGTGCCTGTTGTATTCAATTCCGATACAATATCAGTGTTGCATCGTCAATGTTAAGGTCCAAGGGTTACAGTGAACCTGCAGTGGTTCATCGGTAACTATTACTGAACTCATAGGATCGGTTCCAAACACAGACCACTTGAAGTATTACTCACTTGGACAGAAGTCGGCATCGTGCCTGTTGTATTCAATTCCGATACAATATCAGTGTTGCATCGTCACTGTGAACGTCCAAGTGTTACAGTGAACCTGCAGTGGTTCATCGGAAACTATTACTGAACTCATAGGATCGGTTCCAAACACAGACCGCTTGAAGTATTACTCACTTGGACAGAAGTCGGCATCGTGCCTCTTGTATTCAATTCCGATACAATATCAGTGTTGCATCGTCACTGCGACCGTCCACGGGTTACAGTGACCCTGCAGTGGTTAATCAAAAACTATTACTGAACTCATAGGATCGGTTCCAAACACAGACTGCTTGAAGCAATACTAACTTGGACAGAAGTCGGCATCGTGCGAGTTGTATTCAATTCCGATAAAATATCAGTGTTGCATCGTCAATGTGAACGTCCAAGGGTTACAGTGAACCTGCAGTGGTTCACCGGAAACTATTACTGAACTCATATAATTGGTTCCAAACACAGACAGCTTGAAGAATTACTCACATGGACAGAAGTCGGCATCGTGACTGTTGTATTCAATTCCGCTACAATATCAGTGTTGCATCGTCAATGTTAATGTCCAAGTGTTACAGTGAACCTGCAGTGGTTCATCGGTAACTATTACTGAACTCATAGGATCGGTTCCAAACACAGACCGCTTGAATTATTACTCACTTGGACAGAACTCGGCATCGTGCCGGTTATATTCAATTCCGATACAATATCAGTGTTTCATCGTCACTGTGAACGTCCAAGGGTTACAGTGAACCTGCAGTGGTTCATCGGAACCTATGACTGAACTCATAGGATCGGTTCCAAACACAGACCGTTTGAAGTATTACTCACTTGGACAGAAGTCGGCATCGGGACTGTTGTATTCAATTCCGATACAACATCAGTGTTGCATCGTCACTGTGAACTTCCAAGGGTTACAGTGAACATGCAGTGGTTCATCGGAAACTATTACTGAACTCATAGTTTAGGTTCCAAACACAGACCGCTTGATGCATTACTCACTTGGACAGAAGTCGGCATCGTGCCTGTCGTATTCAATACCGATACAATATCAGTGTTGCATCGTAACTGTGAACGTCCAAGGGTTACAGTGAACCTGCAGTGGTTCATCAAAAACTACCACTGAACTCATAGGATCGGTTCCAAACACACACCGCTTGAAGTATTACTCACTTGGACAGAAGTCGTCATCGTGCCTGTTGTATTCAATTCCGATACAATATCAGTGTTGCATCGTCAATGTTAAGGTCCAAGGGTTACAGTGAACCTGCAGTGGTTCATCGGTAACTATTACTGAACTCATAGGATCGGTTCCAAACACAGACCACTTGAAGTATTACTCACTTGGACAGAAGTCGGCATCGTGCCTGTTGTATTCAATTCCGATACAATATCAGTGTTGCATCGTCACTGTGAACGTCCAAGTGTTACAGTGAACCTGCAGTGGTTCATCGGAAACTATGACTGAACTCATAGGATCGGTTCCAAACACAGACCGTTTGAAGTATTACTCACTTGGACAGAAGTCGGCATCGGGCCTGTTGTATTCAATTCCGATACAACATCAGTGTTGCATCGTCACTGTGAACTTCCAAGAGTTACTGTGAACATGCAGTTGTTCATCGGAAACTATTACTGAACTCATAGTTTAGGTTCCAAACACAATACGCTTGATGCATTACTCACTTGGACAGAAGTCGGCATCGTGCCTGTCGTATTCAATACCGATACAATATCAGTGTTGCATCGTAACTGTGAACGTCCAAGGGTTACAGTGAACCTGCAGTGGTTCATCAAAAACTACCACTGAACTCATAGGATCGGTTCCAAACACAGACCGCTAGAAGTATTACTCACTTGGACAGAAGTCGGCATCGTGCCTGTTGTATTCAATTCCGATACAATATCAGTGTTGCATCGTCAATGTTAAGGTCCAAGGGTTACAGTGAACCTGCAGTGGTTCATCGGTAACTATTACTGAACTCATAGGATCGGTTCCAAACACAGACCACTTGAAGTATTACTCACTTGGACAGAAGTCGGCATCGTGCCTGTTGTATTCAATTCCGATACAATATCAGTGTTGCATCGTCACTGTGAACGTCCAAGTGTTACAGTGAACCTGCAGTGGTTCATCGGAAACTATTACTGAACTCATAGGATCGGTTCCAAACACAGACCGCTTGAAGTATTACTCACTTGGACAGAAGTCGGCATCGTGCCTGTTGTATTCAATTCCGATACAATATCAGTGTTGCATCGTCACTGTGACCGTCCACGGGTTACAGTGACCCTGCAGTGGTTAATCAAAACCTATTACTGAACTCATAGGATCGGTTCCAAACACAGACTGCTTGAAGCAATACTAACTTGGACAGAAGTCGGCATTGTGCGAGTTGTATTCAGTTCCGATAAAATATCAGTGTTGCATCGTCAATGTGAACGTCCAAGGGTTACAGTGAACCTGCAGTGGTTCATTGGAAACTATTACTGAACTCATAGCATCGGTTCCAAACACAGACCGCTTGAAGTATTACTCACTTGGACAGAAGTCGTTATCGTGCCGGTTGTATTCAACTCCGATACAATATCAGTGTTGGATCGTCACTGTGAACGTCCAAGGGTTACAGTGAACCTGCAGTGGTTCACCGGAAACTATTACTGAACTCATAGGATTGGTTCCAAACACAGACAGCTTGAAGAATTACTCACATGGACAGAAGTCGGCATCGTGACTGTTGTATTCAATTCCGCTACAATATCAGTGTTGCATCGTCAATGTTAAGGTCCAAGTGTTACAGTGAACCTGCAGTGGTTCATCGGTAACTATTACTGAACTCATAGGATCGGTTCCAAACACAGACCGCTTGAATTATTACTCACTTGGACAGAACTCGGCATCGTGCCGGTTATATTCAATTTCGATACAATATCAGTGTTTCATCGTCACTGTGAACGTCCAAGGGTTACAGTGAACCTGCAGTGGTTCATCGGAACCTATGACTGAACTCATAGGATCGGTTCCAAACACAGACCGTTTGAAGTATTACTCACTTGGACAGAAGTCGGCATCGGGACTGTTGTATTCAATTCCGATACAACATCAGTGTTGCATCGTCACTGTGAACTTCCAAGGGTTACAGTGAACCTGCAGTGGTTCATCAAAAACTACCACTGAACTCATAGGATCGGTTCCAAACACACACCGCTTGAAGTATTACTCACTTGGACAGAAGTCGTCATCGTGCCTGTTGTATTCAATTCCGATACAATATCAGTGTTGCATCGTCAATGTTAAGGTCCAAGGGTTACAGTGAACCTGCAGTGGTTCATCGGTAACTATTACTGAACTCATAGGATCGGTTCCAAACACAGACCACTTGAAGTATTACTCACTTGGACAGAAGTCGGCATCGTGCCTGTTGTATTCAATTCCGATACAATATCAGTGTTGCATCGTCACTGTGAACGTCCAAGTGTTACAGTGAACCTGCAGTGGTTCATCGGAAACTATTACTGAACTCATAGGATCGGTTCCAAACACAGACCGCTTGAAGTATTACTCACTTGGACAGAAGTCGGCATCGTGCCTCTTGTATTCAGTTCCGATACAATATCAGTGTTGCATCGTCACTGCGACCGTCCACGGGTTACAGTGACCCTGCAGTGGTTAATCAAAAACTATTACTGAACTCATAGGATCGGTTCCAAACACAGACTGCTTGAAGCAATACTAACTTGGACAGAAGTCGGCATCGTGCGAGTTGTATTCAATTCCGATAAAATATCAGTGTTGCATCGTCAATGTGAACGTCCAAGGGTTACAGTGAACCTGCAGTGGTTCACCGGAAACTATTACTGAACTCATATAATTGGTTCCAAACACAGACAGCTTGAAGAATTACTCACATGGACAGAAGTCGGCATCGTGACTGTTGTATTCAATTCCGCTACAATATCAGTGTTGCATCGTCAATGTTAAGGTCCAAGTGTTACAGTGAACCTGCAGTGGTTCATCGGTAACTATTACTGAACTCATAGGATCGGTTCCAAACACAGACCGCTTGAATTATTACTCACTTGGACAGAACTCGGCATCGTGCCGGTTATATTCAATTCGGATACAATATCAGTGTTTCATCGTCACTGTGAACGTCCAAGGGTTACAGTGAACCTGCAGTGGTTCATCGGAAACTATGACTGAACTCATAGGATCGGTTCCAAACACAGACCGTTTGAAGTATTACTCACTTGGACAGAAGTCGGCATCGGGCCTGTTGTATTCAATTCCGATACAACATCAGTGTTGCATCGTCACTGTGAACTTCCAAGAGTTACTGTGAACATGCAGTTGTTCATCGGAAACTATTACTGAACTCATAGTTTAGGTTCCAAACACAATACGCTTGATGCATTACTCACTTGGACAGAAGTCGGCATCGTGCCTGTCGTATTCAATACCGATACAATATCAGTGTTGCATCGTAACTGTGAACGTCCAAGGGTTACAGTGAACCTGCAGTGGTTCATCAAAAACTACCACTGAACTCATAGGATCGGTTCCAAACACAGACCGCTTGAAGTATTACTCACTTGGACAGAAGTCGGCATCGTGCCTGTTGTATTCAATTCCGATACAATATCAGTGTTGCATCGTCAATGTTAAGGTCCAAGGGTTACAGTGAACCTGCAGTGGTTCATCGGTAACTATTACTGAACTCATAGGATCGGTTCCAAACACAGACCACTTGAAGTATTACTCACTTGGACAGAAGTCGGCATCGTGCCTGTTGTATTCAATTCCGATACAATATCAGTGTTGCATCGTCACTGTGAACGTCCAAGTGTTACAGTGAACCTGCAGTGGTTCATCGGAAACTATTACTGAACTCATAGGATCGGTTCCAAACACAGACCGCTTGAAGTATTACTCACTTGGACAGAAGTCGGCATCGTGCCTGTTGTATTCAATTCCGATACAATATCAGTGTTGCATCGTCACTGTGACCGTCCACGGGTTACAGTGACCCTGCAGTGGTTAATCAAAACCTATTACTGAACTCATAGGATCGGTTCCAAACACAGACTGCTTGAAGCAATACTAACTTGGACAGAAGTCGGCATCGTGCGAGTTGTATTCAATTCCGATAAAATATCAGTGTTGCATCGTCAATGTGAACGTCCAAGGGTTACAGTGAACCTGCAGTGGTTCATTGGAAACTATTACTGAACTCATAGCATCGGTTCCAAACACAGACCGCTTGAAGTATTACTCACTTGGACAGAAGTCGTTATCGTGCCGGTTGTATTCAACTCCGATACAATATCAGTGTTGGATCGTCACTGTGAACGTCCAAGGGTTACAGTGAATCTGCAGTGGGTCACCGGAAACTATTACTGAACTCATAGGATTGGTTCCAAACACAGACAGCTTGAAGAATTACTCACATGGACAGAAGTCGGCATCGTGACTGTTGTATTCAATTCCGCTACAATATCAGTGTTGCATCGTCAATGTTAAGGTCCAAGTGTTACAGTGAACCTGCAGTGGTTCATCGGTAACTATTACTGAACTCATAGGATCGGTTCCAAACACAGACCGCTTGAATTATTACTCACTTGGACAGAACTCGGCATCGTGCCGGTTATATTCAATTCCGATACAATATCAGTGTTTCATCGTCACTGTGAACGTCCAAGGGTTACAGTGAACCTGCAGTGGTTCATCGGAACCTATGACTGAACTCATAGGATCGGTTCCAAACACAGACCGTTTGAAGTATTACTCACTTGGACAGAAGTCGGCATCGGGACTGTTGTATTCAATTCCGATACAACATCAGTGTTGCATCGTCACTGTGAACTTCCAAGGGTTACAGTGAACATGCAGTGGTTCATCGGAAACTATTACTGAACTCATAGTTTAGGTTCCAAACACAGACCGCTTGATGCATTACTCACTTGGACAGAAGTCGGCATCGTGCCTGTCGTATTCAATACCGATACAATATCAGTGTTGCATCGTAACTGTGAACGTCCAAGGGTTACAGTGAACCTGCAGTGGTTCATCAAAAACTACCACTGAACTCATAGGATCGGTTCCAAACACACACCGCTTGAAGTATTACTCACTTGGACAGAAGTCGGCATCGTGCCTGTTGTATTCAATTCCGATACAATATCAGTGTTGCATCGTCAATGTTAAGGTCCAAGGGTTACAGTGAACCTGCAGTGGTTCATCGGTAACTATTACTGAACTCATAGGATCGGTTCCAAACACAGACCACTTGAAGTATTACTCACTTGGACAGAAGTCGGCATCGTGCCTGTTGTATTCAATTCCGATACAATATCAGTGTTGCATCGTCACTGTGAACGTCCAAGTGTTACAGTGAACCTGCAGTGGTTCATCGGAAACTATTACTGAACTCATAGGATCGGTTCCAAACACAGACCGCTTGAAGTATTACTCACTTGGACAGAAGTCGGCATCGTGCCTGTTGTATTCAATTCCGATACAATATCAGTGTTGCATCGTCACTGTGACCGTCCACGGGTTACAGTGACCCTGCAGTGGTTAATCAAAAACTATTACTGAACTCATAGGATCGGTTCCAAACACAGACTGCTTGAAGCAATACAAACTTGGACAGAAGTCGGCATCGTGCGAGTTGTATTCAATTCCGATAAAATATCAGTGTTGCATCGTCAATGTGAACGTCCAAGGGTTACTGTGAACCTGCAGTGGTTCACCGGAAACTATTACTGAACTCATATAATTGGTTCCAAACACAGACAGCTTGAAGAATTACTCACATGGACAGAAGTCGGCATCGTGACTGTTGTATTCAATTCCGCTACAATATCAGTGTTGCATCGTCAATGTTAAGGTCCAAGTGTTACAGTGAACCTGCAGTGGTTCATCGGTAACTATTACTGAACTCATAGGATCGGTTCCAAACACAGACCGCTTGAATTATTACTCACTTGGACAGAACTCGGCATCGTGCCGGTTATATTCAATTCCGATACAATATCAGTGTTTCATCGTCACTGTGAACGTCCAAGGGTTACAGTGAACCTGCAGTGGTTCATCGGAAACTATGACTGAACTCATAGGATCGGTTCCAAACACAGACCGTTTGAAGTATTACTCACTTGGACAGAAGTCGGCATCGGGCCTGTTGTATTCAATTCCGATACAACATCAGTGTTGCATCGTCACTGTGAACTTCCAAGAGTTACTGTGAACATGCAGTTGTTCATCGGAAACTATTACTGAACTCATAGTTTAGGTTCCAAACACAATACGCTTGATGCATTACTCACTTGGACAGAAGTCGGCATCGTGCCTGTCGTATTCAATACCGATACAATATGAGTGTCGCATCGTAACTGTGAACGTCCAAGGGTTACAGTGAACCTGCAGTGGTTCATCAAAAACTACCACTGAACTCATAGGATCGGTTCCAAACACAGACCGCTTGAAGTATTACTCACTTGGACAGAAGTCGGCATCGTGCCTGTTGTATTCAATTCTGATACAATATCAGTGTTGCATCGTCAATGTTAAGGTCCAAGGGTTACAGTGAACCTGCAGTGGTTCATCGGTAACTATTACTGAACTCATAGGATGGGTTCCAAACACAGACCACTTGAAGTATTACTCACTTGGACAGAAGTCGGCATCGTGCCTGTTGTATTCAATTCCGATACAATATCAGTGTTGCATCGTCACTGTGAACGTCCAAGTGTTACAGTGAACCTGCAGTGGTTCATCGGAAACTATTACTGAACTCATAGGATCGGTTCCAAACACAGACCGCTTGAAGTATTACTCACTTGGACAGAAGTCGGCATCGTGCCTGTTGTATTCAATTCCGATACAATATCAGTGTTGCATCGTCACTGTGACCGTCCACGGGTTACAGTGACCCTGCAGTGGTTAATCAAAACCTATTACTGAACTCATAGGATCGGTTCCAAACACAGACTGCTTGAAGCAATACTAACTTGGACAGAAGTCGGCATCGTGCGAGTTGTATTCAATTCCGATAAAATATCAGTGTTGCATCGTCAATGTGAACGTCCAAGGGTTACAGTGAACCTGCAGTGGTTCATTGGAAACTATTACTGAACTCATAGCATCGGTTCCAAACACAGACCGCTTGAAGTATTACTCACTTGGACAGAAGTCGTTATCGTGCCGGTTGTATTCAACTCCGATACAATATCAGTGTTGGATCGTCACTGTGAACGTCCAAGGGTTACAGTGAACCTGCAGTGGTTCACCGGAAACTATTACTGAACTCATAGGATTGGTTCCAAACACAGACAGCTTGAAGAATTACTCACATGGACAGAAGTCGGCATCGTGACTGTTGTATTCAATTCCGCTACAATATCAGTGTTGCATCGTAGATGTTAAGGTCCAAGTGTTACAGTGAACCTGCAGTGGTTCATCGGTAACTATTACTGAACTCATAGGATCGGTTCCAAACACAGACCGCTTGAATTATTACTCACTTGGACAGAACTCGGCATCGTGCCGGTTATATTCAATTCCGATACAATATCAGTGTTTCATCGTCACTGTGAACGTCCAAGGGTTACAGTGAACCTGCAGTGGTTCATCGGAACCTATGACTGAACTCATAGGATCGGTTCCAAACACAGACCGTTTGAAGTATTACTCACTTGGACAGAAGTCGGCATCGGGACTGTTGTATTCAATTCCGATACAACATCAGTGTTGCATCGTCACTGTGAACTTCCAAGGGTTACAGTGAACATGCAGTGGTTCATCGGAAACTATTACTGAACTCATAGTTTAGGTTCCAAACACAGACCGCTTGATGCATTACTCACTTGGACAGAAGTCGGCATCGTGCCTGTCGTATTCAATACCGATACAATATCAGTGTTGCATCGTAACTGTGAACGTCCAAGGGTTACAGTGAACCTGCAGTGGTTCATCAAAAACTACCACTGAACTCATAGGATCGGTTCCAAACACACACCGCTTGAAGTATTACTCACTTGGACAGAAGTCGGCATCGTGCCTGTTGTATTCAATTCCGATACAATATCAGTGTTGCATCGTCAATGTTAAGGTCCAAGGGTTACAGTGAACCTGCAGTGGTTCATCGGTAACTATTACTGAACTCATAGGATCGGTTCCAAACACAGACCACTTGAAGTATTACTCACTTGGACAGAAGTCGGCATCGTGCCTGTTGTATTCAATTCCGATACAATATCAGTGTTGCATCGTCACTGTGAACGTCCAAGTGTTACAGTGAACCTGCAGTGGTTCATCGGAAACTATTACTGAACTCATAGGATCGGTTCCAAACACAGACCGCTTGAAGTATTACTCACTTGGACAGAAGTCGGCATCGTGCCTGTTGTATTCAATTCCGATACAATATCAGTGTTGCATCGTCACTGTGACCGTCCACGGGTTACAGTGACCCTGCAGTGGTTAATCAAAAACTATTACTGAACTCATAGGATCGGTTCCAAACACAGACTGCTTGAAGCAATACTAACTTGGACAGAAGTCGGCATCGTGCGAGTTGTATTCAATTCCGATAAAATATCAGTGTTGCATCGTCAATGTGAACGTCCAAGGGTTACAGTGAACCTGCAGTGGTTCATCGGAAACTATTACTGAACTCATAGGATCGGTTCCAAACACAGACCGCTTGAAGTATTACTCACTTGGACAGAAGTCGTTATCGTGCCGGTTGTATTCAACTCCGATACAATATCAGTGTTGGATCGTCACTGTGAACGTCCAAGGGTTACAGTGAACCTGCAGTGGTTCATCGGAAACTATTACTGGAGTCATAGGATCGGTTCCAAACACTGACCGCTTGAAGTATTACTCACTTGGACAGAAGTCGGCATCGTGCCGGTTGTATTCAATTCCGATACAATATCAGTGTTGCATCGTCACTGTGAACGTCCAAGGGTTACAGTGAACCTGCAGTGGTTCATCGGAAACTATTACTGAACTCATAGGATGGGTTCCAAACGCAGACCGCTTGAAGTATTACTCACTTGGACAGAAGTCGGCATCGTGCCTGTTGTATTCAATTCCGATACAATATCAGTGTTGCATCGTCACTGTGAACGTCCAAGGGTTACAGTGAACCTGCAGTGGTTCATCGGAAACTATTACTGAACTCATAGGATCGGTTCCAAACGCAGACCGCTTGAAGTATTACTCACCTGGACAGAAGACGGCATCGTGCCTGTTGAATTCAATTCCGATACAATACCAGTGTTGCATCGTCACTGTGAATGTCCAAGGGTTACAGTGAACCAGCAGTGGTTCATCGGAAACTATTACTGAACTCATAGGATTGGTTCCAAACACAGACAGCTTGAAGAATTACTCACTTGGACAGAAGTCGGCATCGTGCCTGTTGTATTCAATTCCGATACAATTTCAGTGTTGCATCGTCAATGTTAAGGTCCAAGGGTTACAGTGAACCTGCAGTGGTTCATCGGTAACTATTACTGAACTCATAGGATCGGTTCCAAACACAGACCGCTTGAATTATTACTCACTTGGACAGAACTCGGCATCGTGCCGGTTATATTCAATTCCGATACAATATCAGTGTTTCATCGTCACTGTGAACGTCCAAGGGTTACAGTGAACCTGCAGTGGTTCATCGGAAACTATGACTGAACTCATAGGATCGGTTCCAAACACAGACCGTTTGAAGTATTACTCACTTGGACAGAAGTCGGCATCGGGACTGTTGTATTCAATTCCGATACAACATCAGTGTTGCATCGTCACTGTGAACTTCCAAGGGTTACAGTGAACATGCAGTGGTTCATCGGAAACTATTACTGAACTCATAGTTTAGGTTCCAAACACAGACCGCTTGATGCATTACTCACTTGGACAGAAGTCGGCATCGTGCCTGTCGTATTCAATACCGATACAATATCAGTGTTGCATCGTAACTGTGAACGTCCAAGGGTTACAGTGAACCTGCAGTGGTTCATCAAAAACTACCACTGAACTCATAGGATCGGTTCCAAACACACACCGCTTGAAGTATTACTCACTTGGACAGAAGTCGGCATCGTGCCTGTTGTATTCAATTCCGATACAATATCAGTGTTGCATCGTCAATGTTAAGGTCCAAGGGTTACAGTGAACCTGCAGTGGTTCATCGGTAACTATTACTGAACTCATAGGATCGGTTCCAAACACAGACCACTTGAAGTATTACTCACTTGGACAGAAGTCGGCATCGTGCCTGTTGTATTCAATTCCGATACAATATCAGTGTTGCATCGTCACTGTGAACGTCCAAGTGTTACAGTGAACCTGCAGTGGTTCATCGGAAACTATTACTGAACTCATAGGATCGGTTCCAAACACAGACCGCTTGAAGTATTACTCACTTGGACAGAAGTCGGCATCGTGCCGGTTGTATTCAATTCCGATACAATATCAGTGTTGCATCGTCACTGTGACCGTCCACGGGTTACAGTGACCCTGCAGTGGTTAATCAAAAACTATTACTGAACTCATAGGATCGGTTCCAAACACAGACTGCTTGAAGCAATACTAACTTGGACAGAAGTCGGCATCGTGCGAGTTGTATTCAATTCCGATAAAATATCAGTGTTGCATCGTCAATGTGAACGTCCAAGGGTTACAGTGAACCTGCAGTGGTTCACCGGAAACTATTACTGAACTCATATAATTGGTTCCAAACACAGACAGCTTGAAGAATTACTCACATGGACAGAAGTCGGCATAGTGACTGTTGTATTCAATTCCGCTACAATATCAGTGTTGCATCGTCAATGTTAAGGTCCAAGTGTTACAGTGAACCTGCAGTGGTTCATCGGTAACTATTACTGAACTCATAGGATCGGTTCCAAACACAGACCGCTTGAATTATTACTCACTTGGACAGAACTCGGCATCGTGCCGGTTATATTCAATTCCGATACAATATCAGTGTTTCATCGTCACTGTGAACGTCCAAGTGTTACAGTGAACCTGCAGTGGTTCATCGGAAACTATGACTGAACTCATAGGATCGGTTCCAAACACAGACCGTTTGAAGTATTACTCACTTGGACAGAAGTCGGCATCGGGCCTGTTGTATTCAATTCCGATACAACATCAGTGTTGCATCGTCACTGTGAACTTCCAAGAGTTACTGTGAACATGCAGTTGTTCATCGGAAACTATTACTGAACTCATAGTTTAGGTTCCAAACACAATACGCTTGATGCATTACTCACTTGGACAGAAGTCGGCATCGTGCCTGTCGTATTCAATACCGATACAATATCAGTGTTGCATCGTAACTGTGAACGTCCAAGGGTTACAGTGAACCTGCAGTGGTTCATCAAAAACTACCACTGAACTCATAGGATCGGTTCCAAACACAGACCGCTTGAAGTATTACTCACTTGGACAGAAGTCGGCATCGTGCCTGTTGTATTCAATTCCGATACAATATCAGTGTTGCATCGTCAATGTTAAGGTCCAAGGGTTACAGTGAACCTGCAGTGGTTCATCGGTAACTATTACTGAACTCATAGGATCGGTTCCAAACACAGACCACTTGAAGTATTACTCACTTGGACAGAAGTCGGCATCGTGCCTGTTGTATTCAATTCCGATACAATATCAGTGTTGCATCGTCACTGTGAACGTCCAAGTGTTACAGTGAACCTGCAGTGGTTCATCGGAAACTATTACTGAACTCATAGGATCGGTTCCAAACACAGACCGCTTGAAGTATTACTCACTTGGACAGAAGTTGGCATCGTGCCTGTTGTATTCAATTCCGATACAATATCAGTGTTGCATCGTCACTGTGACCGTCCACGGGTTACAGTGACCCTGCAGTGGTTAATCAAAACCTATTACTGAACTCATAGGATCGGTTCCAAACACAGACTGCTTGAAGCAATACTAACTTGGACAGAAGTCGGCATCGTGCGAGTTGTATTCAATTCCGATAAAATATCAGTGTTGCATCGTCAATGTGAACGTCCAAGGGTTACAGTGAACCTGCAGTGGTTCATTG
Source organism: Schistocerca nitens (assembly GCF_023898315.1). Lineage (NCBI taxonomy): Eukaryota > Metazoa > Arthropoda > Insecta > Orthoptera > Acrididae > Schistocerca > Schistocerca nitens. The sequence continues at coordinate 1,287,681,409 of NC_064614.1, forward strand.
GAAACTATTACTGAACTCATAGCATCGGTTCCAAACACAGACCGCTTGAAGTATTACTCACTTGGACAGAAGTCGTTATCGTGCCGGTTGTATTCAACTCCGATACAATATCAGTGTTGGATCGTCACTGTGAACGTCCAAGGGTTACAGTGAACCTGCAGTGGTTCACCGGAAACTATTACTGAACTCATAGGATTGGTTCCAAACACAGACAGCTTGAAGAATTACTCACATGGACAGAAGTCGGCATCGTGACTGTTGTATTCAATTCCGCTACAATATCAGTGTTGCATCGTCAATGTTAAGGTCCAAGTGTTACAGTGAACCTGCAGTGGTTCATCGGTAACTATTAATGAACTCATAGGATCGGTTCCAAACACAGACCGCTTGAATTATTACTCACTTGGACAGAATTCGGCATCGTGCCGGTTATATTCAATTCCGATACAATATCAGTGTTTCATCGTCACTGTGAACGTCCAAGGGTTACAGTGAATCTGCAGTGGTTCATCGGAACCTATGACTGAACTCATAGGATCGGTTCCAAACACAGACCGTTTGAAGTATTACTCACTTGGACAGAAGTCGGCATCGGGACTGTTGTATTCAATTCCGATACAACATCAGTGTTGCATCGTCACTGTGAACTTCCAAGGGTTACAGTGAACATGCAGTGGTTCATCGGAAACTATTACTGAACTCATAGTTTAGGTTCCAAACACAGACCGCTTGATGCATTACTCACTTGGACAGAAGTCGGCATCGTGCCTGTCGTATTCAATACCGATACAATATCAGTGTTGCATCGTAACTGTGAACGTCCAAGGGTTACAGTGAACCTGCAGTGGTTCATCAAAAACTACCACTGAACTCATAGGATCGGTTCCAAACACACACCGCTTGAAGTATTACTCACTTGGACAGAAGTCGGCATCGTGCCTGTTGTATTCAATTCCGATACAATATCAGTGTTGCATCGTCAATGTTAAGGTCCAAGGGTTACAGTGAACCTGCAGTGGTTCATCGGTAACTATTACTGAACTCATAGGATCGGTTCCAAACACAGACCACTTGAAGTATTACTCACTTGGACAGAAGTCGGCAACGTGCCTGTTGTATTCAATTCCGATACAATATCAGTGTTGCATCGTCACTGTGAACGTCCAAGTGTTACAGTGAACCTGCAGTGGTTCATCGGAAACTATTACTGAACTCATAGGATCGGTTCCAAACACAGACCGCTTGAAGTATTACTCACTTGGACAGAAGTCGGCATCGTGCCTGTTGTATTCAATTCCGATACAATATCAGTGTTGCATCGTCACTGTGACCGTCCACGGGTTACAGTGACCCTGCAGTGGTTAATCAAAAACTATTACTGAACTCATAGGATCGGTTCCAAACACAGACTGCTTGAAGCAATACTAACTTGGACAGAAGTCGGCATCGTGCGAGTTGTATTCAATTCCGATAAAATATCAGTGTTGCATCGTCAATGTGAACGTCCAAGGGTTACAGTGAACCTGCAGTGGTTCACCGGAAACTATTACTGAACTCATATAATTGGTTCCAAACACAGACAGCTTGAAGAATTACTCACATGGACAGAAGTCGGCATCGTGACTGTTGTATTCAATTCCGCTACAATATCAGTGTTGCATCGTCAATGTTAAGGTCCAAGTGTTACAGTGAACCTGCAGTGGTTCATCGGTAACTATTACTGAACTCATAGGATCGGTTCCAAACACAGACCGCTTGAATTATTACTCACTTGGACAGAACTCGGCATCGTGCCGGTTATATTCAATTCCGATACAATATCAGTGTTTCATCGTCACTGTGAACGTCCAAGGGTTACAGTGAACCTGCAGTGGTTCATCGGAAACTATGACTGAACTCATAGGATCGGTTCCAAACACAGACCGTTTGAAGTATTACTCACTTGGACAGAAGTCGGCATCGGGCCTGTTGTATTCAATTCCGATACAACATCAGTGTTGCATCGTCACTGTGAACTTCCAAGAGTTACTGTGAACATGCAGTTGTTCATTGGAAACTATTACTGAACTCATAGTTTAGGTTCCAAACACAATACGCTTGATGCATTACTCACTTGGACAGAAGTCGGCATCGTGCCTGTCGTATTCAATACCGATACAATATCAGTGTTGCATCGTAACTGTGAACGTCCAAGGGTTACAGTGAACCTGCAGTGGTTCATCAAAAACTACCACTGAACTCATAGGATCGGTTCCAAACACACACCGCTTGAAGTATTACTCACTTGGACAGAAGTCGGCATCGTGCCTGTTGTATTCAATTCCGATACAATATCAGTGTTGCATCGTCAATGTTAAGGTCCAAGGGTTACAGTGAACCTGCAGTGGTTCATCGGTAACTATTACTGAACTCATAGGATCGGTTCCAAACACAGACCACTTGAAGTATTACTCACTTGGACAGAAGTCGGCATCGTGCCTGTTGTATTCAATTCCGATACAATATCAGTGTTGCATCGTCACTGTGAACGTCCAAGTGTTACAGTGAACCTGCAGTGGTTCATCGGAAACTATTACTGAACTCATAGGATCGGTTCCAAACACAGACCGCTTGAAGTATTACTCACTTGGACAGAAGTCGGCATCGTGCCTGTTGTATTCAATTCCGATACAATATCAGTGTTGCATCGTCACTGTGACCGTCCACGGGTTACAGTGACCCTGCAGTGGTTAATCAAAACCTATTACTGAACTCATAGGATCGGTTCCAAACACAGACTGCTTGAAGCAATACTAACTTGGACAGAAGTCGGCATCGTGCGAGTTGTATTCAATTCCGATACAATATCAGTGTTGCATCGTCAATGTTAAGGTCCAAGTGTTACAGTGAACCTGCAGTGGTTCATCGGTAACTATTACTGAACTCATAGGATCGGTTCCAAACACAGACCGCTTGAATTATTACTCACTTGGACAGAACTCGGCATCGTGCCGGTTATATTCAATTCCGATACAATATCAGTGTTTCATCGTCACTGTGAACGTCCAAGGGTTACAGTGAACCTGCAGTGGTTCATCGGAACCTATGACTGAACTCATAGGATCGGTTCCAAACACAGACCGTTTGAAGTATTACTCACTTGGACAGAAGTCGGCATCGGGACTGTTGTATTCAATTCCGATACAACATCAGTGTTGCATCGTAACTGTGAACGTCCAAGGGTCACAGTGAACCTGCAGTGGTTCATCAAAAACTACCACTGAACTCATAGGATCGGTTCCAAACACACACCGCTTGAAGTATTACTCACTTGGACAGAAGTCGGCATCGTGCCTGTTGTATTCAATTCCGATACAATATCAGTGTTGCATCGTCAATGTTAAGGTCCAAGGGTTACAGTGAACCTGCAGTGGTTCATCGGTAACTATTACTGAACTCATAGGATCGGTTCCAAACACAGACCACTTGAAGTATTACTCACTTGGACAGAAGTCGGCATCGTGCCTGTTGTATTCAATTCCGATACAATATCAGTGTTGCATCGTCACTGTGAACGTCCAAGTGTTACAGTGAACCTGCAGTGGTTCATCGGAAACTATTACTGAACTCATAGGATCGGTTCCAAACACAGACCGCTTGAAGTATTACTCACTTGGACAGAAGTCGGCATCGTGCCTTTTGTATTCAATTCCGATACAATATCAGTGTTGCATCGTCACTGTGACCGTCCACGGGTTACAGTGACCCTGCAGTGGTTAATCAAAAACTATTACTGAACTCATAGGATCGGTTCCAAACACAGACTGCTTGAAGCAATACTAACTTGGACAGAAGTCGGCATCGTGCGAGTTGTATTCAATTCCGATAAAATATCAGTGTTGCAACGTCAATGTGAACGTCCAAGGGTTACAGTGAACCTGCAGTGGTTCATCGGAAACTATTACTGAACTCATAGGATCGGTTCCAAACACAGACCGCTTGAAGTATTACTCACTTGGACAGAAGTCGTTATCGTGCCGGTTGTATTCAACTCCGATACAATATCAGTGTTGGATCGTCACTGTGAACGTCCAAGGTTTACAGTGAACCTGCAGTGGTTCATCGGAAACTATTACTGGAGTCATAGGATCGGTTCCAAACACTGACCGCTTGAAGTATTACTCACTTGGACAGAAGTCGGCATCGTGCCTGTCGTATTCAATACCGATACAATATCAGTGTTGCATCGTCACTGTGAACGTCCAAGGGTTACAGTGAACCTGCAGTGGTTCATCGGAAACTATTACTGAACTCATAGGATGGGTTCCAAACGCAGACCGCTTGAAGTATTACTCACTTGGACAGAAGTCGGCATCGTGCCTGTTGTATTCAATTCCGATACAATATCAGTGTTGCATCGTCACTGTGAACGTCCAAGGGTTACAGTGAACCTGCAGTGGTTCATCGGAAACTATTACTGAACTCATAGGATCGGTTCCAAACGCAGACCGCTTGAAGTATTACTCACCTGGACAGAAGACGGCATCGTGCCTGTTGAATTCAATTCCGATACAATACCAGTGTTGCATCGTCACTGTGAATGTCCAAGGGTTACAGTGAACCAGCAGTGGTTCATCGGAAACTATTACTGAACTCATAGGATTGGTTCCAAACACAGACAGCTTGAAGAATTACTCACTTGGACAGAAGTCGGCATCGTGCCTGTTGTATTCAATTCCGATACAATTTCAGTGTTGCATCGTCAATGTTAAGGTCCAAGGGTTACAGTGAACCTGCAGTGGTTCATCGGTAACTATTACTGAACTCATAGGGTTGGTTCCAAACACAAACCGCTTGAAGTATTACTCCCTTGGACAGAAGTCGTCATCGTGCCTGTTGTATTCAATTCCGATACAATATCAGTGTTGCATCGTCACTGTGAACGTCCAAGTGTTACAGTGAACCTGCAGTGATTCATCGGAAAGTATTACTGAACTCATAGGATCGGTTCCAAACACAGACCGTTTGAAGTATTACTCACTTGGACAGCAGTCGGCATCGTGACTGTTGTATTCAATTCCGCTACAATATCAGTGTTGCATCGTCAATGTTAAGGTCCAAGTGTTACAGTGAACCTGCAGTGGTTCATCGGTAACTATTACTGAACTCATAGGATCGGTTCCAAACACAGACCGCTTGAATTATTACTCACTTGGACAGAACTCGGCATCGTGCCGGTTATATTCAATTCCGATACAATATCAGTGTTTCATCGTCACTGTGAACGTCCAAGGGTTACAGTGAACCTGCAGTGGTTCATCGGAAACTATGACTGAACTCATAGGATCGGTTCCAAACACAGACCGTTTGAAGTATTACTCACTTGGACAGAAGTCGGCATCGGGCCTGTTGTATTCAATTCCGATACAACATCAGTGTTGCATCGTCACTGTGAACTTCCAAGGGTTACAGTGAACATGCAGTGGTTCATCGGAAACTATTACTGAACTCATAGTTTAGGTTCCAAACACAGACCGCTTGATGCATTACTCACTTGGACAGAAGTCGGCATCGTGCCTGTCGTATTCAGTACCGATACAATATCAGTGTTGCATCGTAACTGTGAACGTCCAAGGGTTACAGTGAACCTGCAGTGGTTCATCAAAAACTACCACTGAACTCATAGGATCGGTTCCAAACACAGACCGCTTGAAGTATTACTCACTTGGACAGAAGTCGGCATCGTGCCTGTTGTATTCAATTCCGATACAATATCAGTGTTGCATCGTCAATGTTAAGGTCCAAGGGTTACAGTGAACCTGCAGTGGTTCATCGGTAACTATTACTGAACTCATAGGATCGGTTCCAAACACAGACCACTTGAAGTATTACTCACTTGGACAGAAGTCGGCATCGTGCCTGTTGTATTCAATTCCGATACAATATCAGTGTTGCATCGTCACTGTGACCGTCCACGGGTTACAGTGACCCTGCAGTGGTTAATCAAAAACTATTACTGAACTCATAGGATCGGTTCCAAACACAGACTGCTTGAAGCAATACTAACTTGGACAGAAGTCGGCATCGTGCGAGTTGTATTCAATTCCGATAAAATATCAGTGTTGCATCGTCAATGAGAACGTCCAAGGGTTACAGTGAACCTGCAGTGGTTCACCGGAAACTATTACTGAACTCATAGGATTGGTTCCAAACACAGACAGCTTGAAGAATTACTCACATGGACAGAAGTCGGCATCGTGACTGTTGTATTCAATTCCGCTACAATATCAGTGTTGCATCGTCAATGTTAAGGTCCAAGTGTTACAGTGAACCTTGCAGTGGTTCATCGGTAACTATTACTGAACTCATAGGATCGGTTCCAAACACAGACCGCTTGAATTATTACTCACTTGGACAGAACTCGGCATCGTGCCGGTTATATTCAATTCCAATAAAATATCAGTGTTTCATCGTCACTGTGAACGTCCAAGGGTTACAGTGAACCTGCAGTGGTTCATCGGAAACTATGACTGAACTCATAGGATCGGTTCCAAACACAGACCGTTTGAAGTATTACTCACTTGGACAGAAGTCGGCATCGGGCCTGTTGTATTCAATTCCGATACAACATCAGTGTTGCATCGTCACTGTGAACTTCCAAGGCTTACAGTGGACATGCAGTGGTTCATCGGAAACTATTACTGAACTCATAGTTTAGGTTCCAAACACAGACCGCTTGATGCATTACTCACTTGGACAGAAGTCGGCATCGTGCCTGTCGTATTCAATACCGATACAATATCAGTGTTGCATCGTAACTGTGAACGTCCAAGGGTTACAGTGAACCTGCAGTGGTTCATCAAAAACTACCACTGAACTCATAGGATCGGTTCCAAACACAGACCGCTTGAAGTATTACTCACTTGGACAGAAGTCGGCATCGTGCCTGTTGTATTCAATTCCGATACAATATCAGTGTTGCATCGTTAATGTTAAGGTCCAAGGGTTACAGTGAACCTGCAGTGGTTCATCGGTAACTATTACTGAACTCATAGGATCGGTTCCAAACACAGACCACTTGAAGTATTACTCACTTGGACAGAAGTCGGCATCGTGCCTGTTGTATTCAATTCCGATACAATATCAGTGTTGCATCGTCACTGTGAACGTCCAAGTGTTACAGTGAACCTGCAGTGGTTCATCGGAAACTATTACTGAACTCATAGGATCGGTTCCAAACACAGACCGCTTGAAGTATTACTCACTTGGACAGAAGTCGGCATCGTGCCTCTTGTATTCAATTCCGATACAATATCAGTGTTGCATCGTCACTGTGACCGTCCACGGGTTACAGTGACCCTGCAGTGGTTAATCAAAAACTATTACTGAACTCATAGTATCGGTTCCAAACACAGACTGCTTGAAGCAATACTAACTTGGACAGAAGTCGGCATCGTGCGAGTTGTATTCAATTCCGATAAAATATCAGTGTTGCATCGTCAATGTGAACGTCCAAGGGTTACAGTGAACCTGCAGTGGTTCATCGGAAACTATTACTGAACTCATAGGATCGGTTCCAAACACAGACCGCTTGAAGTATTACTCACTTGGACAGAAGTCGGCATCGTGCCGGTTGTATTCAATTCCGATACAATATCAGTGTTGCATCGTCACTGTGAACGTCCAAGGGTTACAGTGAACCTGCAGTGGTTCATCGGAAACTATTACTGAACTCATAGGATGGGTTCCAAACGCAGACCGCTTGAAGTATTACTCACTTGGACAGAAGTCGGCATCGTGCCTGTTGTATTCAATTCCGATACAATATCAGTGTTGCATCGTCACTGTGAACGTCCAAGGGTTACAGTGAACCTGCAGTGGTTCATCGGAAACTATTACTGAACTCATAGGATCGGTTCCAAACGCAGACCGCTTGAAGTATTACTCACCTGGACAGAAGACGGCATCGTGCCTGTTGAATTCAATTCCGATACAATACCAGTGTTGCATCGTCACTGTGAATGTCCAAGGGTTACAGTGAACCAGCAGTGGTTCATCGGAAACTATTACTGAACTCATAGGATTGGTTCCAAACACAGACAGCTTGAAGAATTACTCACTTGGACAGAAGTCGGCATCGTGCCTGTTGTATTCAATTCCGATACAATTTCAGTGTTGCATCGTCGATGTTAAGGTCCAAGGGTTACAGTGAACCTGCAGTGGTTCATCGGTAACTATTACTGAACTCATAGGGTTGGTTCCAAACACAAACCGCTTGAAGTATTACTCCCTTGGACAGAAGTCGGCATCGTGGCTGTTGTATTCAATTCCGATACAATATCAGTGTTGCATCGTCACTGTGAACGTCCAAGTGTTACAGTGAACCTGCAGTGATTCATCGGAAAGTATTACTGAACTCATAGGATCGGTTCCAAACACAGACCGTTTGAAGTATTACTCACTTGGACAGAAGTGGGCATCGTGCCTGTTGTATTCAATTCCGATACAATATCAGTGTTGCATCGTCACTGTGAACGTCCACGGGTTACAGTGACCCTGCAGTGGTTCATCAAAAACTAGTACTGAACTCATAGGATCGGTTCCAAACACAGACCGCTTGAAGCATTACTCACTTGGACAGAAGTTGGCATCGTGCCTGTTGTATTCAATTCCTATACAATATCAGTGTTGCATCGTCAATGTGAACGTCCAAGGGTTACAGTAAACCTGCAGTGGTTCATCGGAAACTATAACTGAACTCATAGGATCGGTTCCAAACACAGACCGCTTGAAGTATTACTCACTTGGACAGAAGCCGGCATCGTGCCTGTTGTATTCAATTCCGATACAATATCAGTGATGCATCGTCACTGTGGACGTCCAAGGGTTACAGTGAACCTGCAGTGGTTCATCGGAAACTATTACTGAAGTCATAGGATCGGTTCCAAACACAGACCGCTTGAAGTATTACTCACTTGGACAGAAGTCGGCATCGTGCCTGTTGTATTCAATTCCGATACAATATCAGTGTTGCATCGTCACTGTGAACGTCCAAGGGTTACAGTGAACCTGCAGTGGTTCATCGGAAACTATTACTGAACTCATAGGATGGGTTCCAAACGCAGACCGCTTGAAGTATTACTCACTTGGACAGAAGTCGGCATCGTGCCTGTTGTATTCAATTCCGATACAATATCAGTGTTGCATCGTCAATGTTAAGGTCCAAGGGTTACAGTGAACCTGCAGTGGTTCATCGGTAACTATTACTGAACTCATAGGATCGGTTCCAAACACAGACCACTTGAAGTATTACTCACTTGGACAGAAGTCGGCATCGTGCCTGTTGTATTCAATTCCGATACAATATCAGTGTTGCATCGTCACTGTGACCGTCCACGGGTTACAGTGACCCTGCAGTGGTTAATCAAAAACTATTACTGAACTCATAGGATCGGTTCCAAACACAGACTGCTTGAAGCAATACTAACTTGGACAGAAGTCGGCATCGTGCGAGTTGTATTCAATTCCGATAAAATATCAGTGTTGCATCGTAAATGAGAACGTCCAAGGGTTACAGTGAACCTGCAGTGGTTCACCGGAAACTATTACTGAACTCATAGGATTGGTTCCAAACACAGACAGCTTGAAGAATTACTCACATGGACAGAAGTCGGCATCGTGACTGTTGTATTCAATTCCGCTACAATATCAGTGTTGCATCGTCAATGTTAAGGTCCAAGTGTTACAGTGAACCTTGCAGTGGTTCATCGGTAACTATTACTGAACTCATAGGATCGGTTCCAAACACAGACCGCTTGAATTATTACTCACTTGGACAGAACTCGGCATCGTGCCGGTTATATTCAATTCCAATAAAATATCAGTGTTTCATCGTCACTGTGAACGTCCAAGGGTTACAGTGAACCTGCAGTGGTTCATCGGAAACTATGACTGAACTCATAGGATCGGTTCCAAACACAGACCGTTTGAAGTATTACTCACTTGGACAGAAGTCGGCATCGGGCCTGTTGTATTCAATTCCGATACAACATCAGTGTTGCATCGTCACTGTGAACTTCCAAGGCTTACAGTGGACATGCAGTGGTTCATCGGAAACTATTACTGAACTCATAGTTTAGGTTCCAAACACAGACCGCTTGATGCATTACTCACTTGGACAGAAGTCGGCATCGTGCCTGTCGTATTCAATACCGATACAATATCAGTGTTGCATCGTAACTGTGAACGTCCAAGGGTTACAGTGAACCTGCAGTGGTTCATCAAAAACTACCACTGAACTCATAGGATCGGTTCCAAACACAGACCGCTTGAAGTATTACTCACTTGGACAGAAGTCGGCATCGTGCCTGTTGTATTCAATTCCGATACAATATCAGTGTTGCATCGTTAATGTTAAGGTCCAAGGGTTACAGTGAACCTGCAGTGGTTCATCGGTAACTATTACTGAACTCATAGGATCGGTTCCAAACACAGACCACTTGAAGTATTACTCACTTGGACAGAAGTCGGCATCGTGCCTGTTGTATTCAATTCCGATACAATATCAGTGTTGCATCGTCACTGTGAACGTCCAAGTGTTACAGTGAACCTGCAGTGGTTCATCGGAAACTATTACTGAACTCATAGGATCGGTTCCAAACACAGACCGCTTGAAGTATTACTCACTTGGACAGAAGTCGGCATCGTGCCTCTTGTATTCAATTCCGATACAATATCAGTGTTGCATCGTCACTGTGACCGTCCACGGGTTACAGTGACCCTGCAGTGGTTAATCAAAAACTATTACTGAACTCATAGGATCGGTTCCAAACACAGACTGCTTGAAGCAATACTAACTTGGACAGAAGTCGGCATCGTGCGAGTTGTATTCAATTCCGATAAAATATCAGTGTTGCATCGTCAATGTGAACGTCCAAGGGTTACAGTGAACCTGCAGTGGTTCATCGGAAACTATTACTGAACTCATAGGATCGGTTCCAAACACAGACCGCTTGAAGTATTACTCACTTGGACAGAAGTCGGCATCGTGCCGGTTGTATTCAATTCCGATACAATATCAGTGTTGCATCGTCACTGTGAACGTCCAAGGGTTACAGTGAACCTGCAGTGGTTCATCGGAAACTATTACTGAACTCATAGGATGGGTTCCAAACGCAGACCGCTTGAAGTATTACTCACTTGGACAGAAGTCGGCATCGTGCCTGTTGTATTCAATTCCGATACAATATCAGTGTTGCATCGTCACTGTGAACGTCCAAGGGTTACAGTGAACCTGCAGTGGTTCATCGGAAACTATTACTGAACTCATAGGATCGGTTCCAAACGCAGACCGCTTGAAGTATTACTCACCTGGACAGAAGACGGCATCGTGCCTGTTGAATTCAATTCCGATACAATACCAGTGTTGCATCGTCACTGTGAATGTCCAAGGGTTACAGTGAACCAGCAGTGGTTCATCGGAAACTATTACTGAACTCATAGGATTGGTTCCAAACACAGACAGCTTGAAGAATTACTCACTTGGACAGAAGTCGGCATCGTGCCTGTTGTATTCAATTCCGATACAATTTCAGTGTTGCATCGTCAATGTTAAGGTCCAAGGGTTACAGTGAACCTGCAGTGGTTCATCGGTAACTATTACTGAACTCATAGGGTTGGTTCCAAACACAAACCGCTTGAAGTATTACTCCCTTGGACAGAAGTCGGCATCGTGGCTGTTGTATTCAATTCCGATACAATATCAGTGTTGCATCGTCACTGTGAACGTCCAAGTGTTACAGTGAACCTGCAGTGATTCATCGGAAAGTATTACTGAACTCATAGGATCGGTTCCAAACACAGACCGTTTGAAGTATTACTCACTTGGACAGAAGTGGGCATCGTGCCTGTTGTATTCAATTCCGATACAATATCAGTGTTGCATCGTCACTGTGAACGTCCACGGGTTACAGTGACCCTGCAGTGGTTCATCAAAAACTAGTACTGAACTCATAGGATCGGTTCCAAACACAGACCGCTTGAAGCATTACTCACTTGGACAGAAGTTGGCATCGTGCCTGTTGTATTCAATTCCTATACAATATCAGTGTTGCATCGTCAATGTGAACGTCCAAGGGTTACAGTAAACCTGCAGTGGTTCATCGGAAACTATAACTGAACTCATAGGATCGGTTCCAAACACAGACCGCTTGAAGTATTACTCACTTGGACAGAAGCCGGCATCGTGCCTGTTGTATTCAATTCCGATACAATATCAGTGATGCATCGTCACTGTGGACGTCCAAGGGTTACAGTGAACCTGCAGTGGTTCATCGGAAACTATTACTGAAGTCATAGGATCGGTTCCAAACACAGACCGCTTGAAGTATTACTCACTTGGACAGAAGTCGGCATCGTGCCTGTTGTATTCAATTCCGATACAATATCAGTGTTGCATCGTCACTGTGAACGTCCAAGGGTTACAGTGAACCTGCAGTGGTTCATCGGAAACTATTACTGAACTCATAGGATGGGTTCCAAACGCAGACCGCTTGAAGTATTACTCACCTGGACAGAAGTCGGCATCGTGCCTGTTGTAATCAATTCCGATACAATATCATTGTTGCATCGTCACTGTGAATGTCCAAGGGTTACAGTGAACCTGCAGTGGTTCATCGGAAACTATTAATGCACTCATAGGATCGGTTCCAAACACAGACCCCTTGAAGAATTACTCACTTGGACAGAAGTCCTCATCGTGCCTATTGTATTCAATTCCGATACAATATCAGTGTTGCATCGTCACTGTGAACGTCCAAGGGTTACAGTGAACCTGCAGTGGTTCATCGGAAACTATTACTGAACTCATAGGGTTGGTTCCAAACACAGACCGCTTGAAGTATTACACACTTGGACAGAAGTCGGCATCATGCCTGCTATATTCAATTCCGATACAATATCAGTTTTGCATCGTCACTGTGGACGTCCAAGTGTTACAGTGAACCTGCAGTGGTTCATCGGAAACTATTACTGAACTCATAGGATCGGTTCCAAACACAGACCGCTTGAGGTATTACTCACTTGGACAGAAGTCGGCATCGTGCCTGTTGTATTCAATTCCGATACAATATCAGTGTTGCATCGTCACTGTGAACGTCCAAGGGTTACAGTGAACCTGCAGTGGTTCATCGGAAACTATTACTGAACTCATTGGTTCGGTTCGAAACACAGACCGCTTGAAGTATTACTAACTCGGACAGAAGTCGGCATCGTGCCTGTTGTATTCAATTCCGATACAATATCAGTGTTGCATCGTCATTGTTAACGTCCAAGGGTTACAGTGAACCGGCAGTGGTTCATCGGAAACTATTACTGAACTCATTCGATCCGTTTCAAACACAGACCACTTGAAGTATTACTCACTTGGACAGAAGTCGGCATCGTGCCTGTTGTATTCAATTCCGATACAATATCAGTGTTGCATCGTCACTGTGAACGTCCAAGTGTTACAGTGAACCTGCAGTGGTTCATCGGAAACTATTACTGAACTCATAGGATCGGTTCCAAACACAGACCGCTTGAAGTATTACTCACTTGGACAGAAGTCGGCATCGTGCCTGTTGTATTCAATTCCGATACAATATCAGTGTTGCATCGTCACTGTGACCGTCCACGGGTTACAGTGACCCTGCAGTGGTTAATCAAAAACTATTACTGAACTCATAGGATCGGTTCCAAACACAGACTGCTTGAAGCAATACTAACTTGGACAGAAGTCGGCATCGTGCGAGTTGTATTCAATTCCGATAAAATATCAGTGTTGCAACGTCAATGTGAACGTCCAAGGGTTACAGTGAACCTGCAGTGGTTCATCGGAAACTATTACTGAACTCATAGGATCGGTTCCAAACACAGACCGCTTGAAGTATTACTCACTTGGACAGAAGTCGTTATCGTGCCGGTTGTATTCAACTCCGATACAATATCAGTGTTGGATCGTCACTGTGAACGTCCAAGGGTTACAGTGAACCTGCAGTGGTTCATCGGAAACTATTACTGGAGTCATAGGATCGGTTCCAAACACTGACCGCTTGAAGTATTACTCACTTGGACAGAAGTCGGCATCGTGCCTGTCGTATTCAATACCGATACAATATCAGTGTTGCATCGTCACTGTGAACGTCCAAGGGTTACAGTGAACCTGCAGTGGTTCATCGGAAACTATTACTGAACTCATAGGATGGGTTCCAAACGCAGACCGCTTGAAGTATTACTCACTTGGACAGAAGTCGGCATCGTGCCTGTTGTATTCAATTCCGATACAATATCAGTGTTGCATCGTCACTGTGAACGTCCAAGGGTTACAGTGAACCTGCAGTGGTTCATCGGAAACTATTACTGAACTCATAGGATCGGTTCCAAACGCAGACCGCTTGCAGTATTACTCACCTGGACAGAAGACGGCATCGTGCCTGTTGAATTCAATTCCGATACAATACCAGTGTTGCATCGTCACTGTGAATGTCCAAGGGTTACAGTGAACCAGCAGTGGTTCATCGGAAACTATTACTGAACTCATAGGATTGGTTCCAAACACAGACAGCTTGAAGAATTACTCACTTGGACAGAAGTCGGCATCGTGCCTGTTGTATTCAATTCCGATACAATTTCAGTGTTGCATCGTCAATGTTAAGGTCCAAGGGTTACAGTGAACCTGCAGTGGTTCATCGGTAACTATTACTGAACTCATAGGGTTGGTTCCAAACACAAACCGCTTGAAGTATTACTCCCTTGGACAGAAGTCGGCATCGTGGCTGTTGTATTCAATTCCGATACAATATCAGTGTTGCATCGTCACTGTGAACGTCCAAGTGTTACAGTGAACCTGCAGTGATTCATCGGAAAGTATTACTGAACTCATAGGATCGGTTCCAAACACAGACCGTTTGAAGTATTACTCACTTGGACAGAAGTCGGCATCGTGACTGTTGTATTCAATTCCGCTACAATATCAGTGTTGCATCGTCAATGTTAAGGTCCAAGTGTTACAGTGAACCTGCAGTGGTTCATCGGTAACTATTACTGAACTCATAGGATCGGTTCCAAACACAGACCGCTTGAATTATTACTCACTTGGACAGAACTCGGCATCGTGCCGGTTATATTCAATTCCAATACAATATCAGTGTTTCATCGTCACTGTGAACGTCCAAGGGTTACAGTGAACCTGCAGTGGTTCATCGGAAACTATGACTGAACTCATAGGATCGGTTCCAAACACAGACCGTTTGAAGTATTACCCACTTGGACAGAAGTCGGCATCGGGCCTGTTGTATTCAATTCCGATACAACATCAGTGTTGCATCGTCACTGTGAACTTCCAAGGCTTACAGTGAACATGCAGTGGTTCATCGGAAACTATTACTGAACTCATAGTTTAGGTTCCAAACACAGACCGCTTGATGCATTACTCACTTGGACAGAAGTCGGCATCGTGCCTGTCGTATTCAATACCGATACAATATCAGTGTTGCATCGTAACTGTGAACGTCCAAGGGTTACAGTGAACCTGCAGTGGTTCATCAAAAACTACCACTGAACTCATAGGATCGGTTCCAAACACAGACCGCTTGAAGTATTACTCACTTGGACAGAAGTCGGCATCGTGCCTGTTGTATTCAATTCCGATACAATATCAGTGTTGCATCGTTAATGTTAAGGTCCAAGGGTTACAGTGAACCTGCAGTGGTTCATCGGTAACTATTACTGAACTCATAGGATCGGTTCCAAACACAGACCACTTGAAGTATTACTCACTTGGACAGAAGTCGGCATCGTGCCTGTTGTATTCAATTCCGATACAATATCAGTGTTGCATCGTCACTGTGAACGTCCAAGTGTTACAGTGAACCTGCAGTGGTTCATCGGAAACTATTACTGAACTCATAGGATCGGTTCCAAACACAGACCGCTTGAAGTATTACTCACTTGGACAGAAGTCGGCATCGTGCCTCTTGTATTCAATTCCGATACAATATCAGTGTTGCATCGTCACTGTGACCGTCCACGGGTTACAGTGACCCTGCAGTGGTTAATCAAAAACTATTACTGAACTCATAGGATCGGTTCCAAACACAGACTGCTTGAAGCAATACTAACTTGGACAGAAGTCGGCATCGTGCGAGTTGTATTCAATTCCGATAAAATATCAGTGTTGCATCGTCAATGTGAACGTCCAAGGGTTACAGTGAACCTGCAGTGGTTCATCGGAAACTATTACTGAACTCATAGGATCGGTTCCAAACACAGACCGCTTGAAGTATTACTCACTTGGACAGAAGTCGGCATCGTGCCGGTTGTATTCAATTCCGATACAATATCAGTGTTGCATCGTCACTGTGAACGTCCAAGGGTTACAGTGAACCTGCAGTGGTTCATCGGAAACTATTACTGAACTCATAGGATGGGTTCCAAACGCAGACCGCTTGAAGTATTACTCACTTGGACAGAAGTCGGCATCGTGCCTGTTGTATTCAATTCCGATACAATATCAGTGTTGCATCGTCACTGTGAACGTCCAAGGGTTACAGTGAACCTGCAGTGGTTCATCGGAAACTATTACTGAACTCATAGGATCGGTTCCAAACGCAGACCGCTTGAAGTATTACTCACCTGGACAGAAGACGGCATCGTGCCTGTTGAATTCAATTCCGATACAATACCAGTGTTGCATCGTCACTGTGAATGTCCAAGGGTTACAGTGAACCAGCAGTGGTTCATCGGAAACTATTACTGAACTCATAGGATTGGTTCCAAACACAGACAGCTTGAAGAATTACTCACTTGGACAGAAGTCGGCATCGTGCCTGTTGTATTCAATTCCGATACAATTTCAGTGTTGCATCGTCAATGTTAAGGTCCAAGGGTTACAGTGAACCTGCAGTGGTTCATCGGTAACTATTACTGAACTCATAGGGTTGGTTCCAAACACAAACCGCTTGAAGTATTACTCCCTTGGACAGAAGTCGGCATCGTGGCTGTTGTATTCAATTCCGATACAATATCAGTGTTGCATCGTCACTGTGAACGTCCATGTGTTACAGTGAACCTGCAGTGATTCATCGGAAAGTATTACTGAACTCATAGGATCGGTTCCAAACACAGACCGTTTGAAGTATTACTCACTTGGACAGAAGTGGGCATCGTGCCTGTTGTATTCAATTCCGATACAATATCAGTGTTGCATCGTCACTGTGAACGTCCACGGGTTACAGTGACCCTGCAGTGGTTCATCAAAAACTAGTACTGAACTCATAGGATCGGTTCCAAACACAGACCGCTTGAAGCATTACTCACTTGGACAGAATTTGGCATCGTGCCTGTTGTATTCAATTCCTATACAATATCAGTGTTGCATCGTCAATGTGAACGTCCAAGGGTTACAGTGAACCTGCAGTGGTTCATCGGAAACTATAACTGAACTCATAGGATCGGTTCCAAACACAGACCGCTTGAAGTATTACTCACTTGGACAGAAGCCGGCATCGTGCCTGTTGTATTCAATTCCGATACAATATCAGTGATGCATCGTCACTGTGGACGTCCAAGGGTTACAGTGAACCTGCAGTGGTTCATCGGAAACTATTACTGAAGTCATAGGATCGGTTCCAAACACAGACCGCTTGAAGTATTACTCACTTGGACAGAAGTCGGCATCGTGCCTGTTGTATTCAATTCCGATACAATATCAGTGTTGCATCGTCACTGTGAACGTCCAAGGGTTACAGTGAACCTGCAGTGGTTCATCGGAAACTATTACTGAACTCATAGGATGGGTTCCAAACGCAGACCGCTTGAAGTATTACTCACCTGGACAGAAGTCGGCATCGTGCCTGTTGTAATCAATTCCGATACAATACCAGTGTTGCATCGTCACTGTGAATGTCCAAGGGTTACAGTGAACCTGCAGTGGTTCATCGGAAACTATTAATGCACTCATAGGATCGGTTCCAAACACAGACCCCTTGAAGAATTACTCACTTGGACAGAAGTCCTCATCGTGCCTATTGTATTCAATTCCGATACAATATCAGTGTTGCATCGTCACTGTGAACGTCCAAGGGTTACAGTGAACATGCAGTGGTTCATCGGAAACTATTACTGAACTCATAGGGTTGGTTCCAAACACAGACCGCTTGAAGTATTACACACTTGGACAGAAGTCGGCATCATGCCTGCTATATTCAATTCCGATACAATATCAGTTTTGCATCGTCACTGTGGACGTCCAAGTGTTACAGTGAACCTGCAGTGGTTCATCGGAAACTATTACTGAACTCATAGGATCGGTTCCAAACACAGACCGCTTGAGGTATTACTCACTTGGACAGAAGTCGGCATCGTGCCTGTTGTATTCAATTCCGATACAATATCAGTGTTGCATCGTCACTGTGAACGTCCACGGGTTACAGTGACCCTGCAGTGGTTCATCAAAAACTAGTACTGAACTCATAGGATCGGTTCCAAACACAGACCGCTTGAAGCATTACTCACTTGGACAGAATTTGGCATCGTGCCTGTTGTATTCAATTCCTATACAATATCAGTGTTGCATCGTCAATGTGAACGTCCAAGGGTTACAGTGAACCTGCAGTGGTTCATCGGAAACTATAACTGAACTCATAGGATCGGTTCCAAACACAGACCGCTTGAAGTATTACTCACTTGGACAGAAGCCGGCATCGTGCCTGTTGTATTCAATTCCGATACAATATCAGTGATGCATCGTCACTGTGGACGTCCAAGGGTTACAGTGAACCTGCAGTGGTTCATCGGAAACTATTACTGAAGTCATAGGATCGGTTCCAAACACAGACCGCTTGAAGTATTACTCACTTGGACAGAAGTCGGCATCGTGCCTGTTGTATTCAATTCCGATACAATATCAGTGTTGCATCGTCACTGTGAACGTCCAAGGGTTACAGTGAACCTGCAGTGGTTCATCGGAAACTATTACTGAACTCATAGGATGGGTTCCAAACGCAGACCGCTTGAAGTATTACTCACCTGGACAGAAGTCGGCATCGTGCCTGTTGTAATCAATTCCGATACAATACCAGTGTTGCATCGTCACTGTGAATGTCCAAGGGTTACAGTGAACCTGCAGTGGTTCATCGGAAACTATTAATGCACTCATAGGATCGGTTCCAAACACAGACCCCTTGAAGAATTACTCACTTGGACAGAAGTCCTCATCGTGCCTATTGTATTCAATTCCGATACAATATCAGTGTTGCATCGTCACTGTGAACGTCCAAGGGTTACAGTGAACCGGCAGTGGTTCATCGGAAACTATTACTGAACTCATTCGATCCGTTTCAAACACAGACCACTTGAAGTATTACTCACTTGGACAGAAGTCGGCATCGTGCCTGTTGTATTCAATTCCGATACAATATCAGTGTTGCATCGTCACTGTGAACGTCCAAGTGTTACAGTGAACCTGCAGTGGTTCATCGGAAACTATTACTGAACTCATAGGATCGGTTCCAAACACAGACCGCTTGAAGTATTACTCACTTGGACAGAAGTCGGCATCGTGCCTGTTGTATTCAATTCCGATACAATATCAGTGTTGCATCGTCACTGTGACCGTCCACGGGTTACAGTGACCCTGCAGTGGTTAATCAAAAACTATTACTGAACTCATAGGATCGGTTCCAAACACAGACTGCTTGAAGCAATACTAACTTGGACAGAAGTCGGCATCGTGCGAGTTGTATTCAATTCCGATAAAATATCAGTGTTGCAACGTCAATGTGAACGTCCAAGGGTTACAGTGAACCTGCAGTGGTTCATCGGAAACTATTACTGAACTCATAGGATCGGTTCCAAACACAGACCGCTTGAAGTATTACTCACTTGGACAGAAGTCGTTATCGTGCCGGTTGTATTCAACTCCGATACAATATCAGTGTTGGATCGTCACTGTGAACGTCCAAGGGTTACAGTGAACCTGCAGTGGTTCATCGGAAACTATTACTGGAGTCATAGGATCGGTTCCAAACACTGACCGCTTGAAGTATTACTCACTTGGACAGAAGTCGGCATCGTGCCTGTCGTATTCAATACCGATACAATATCAGTGTTGCATCGTCACTGTGAACGTCCAAGGGTTACAGTGAACCTGCAGTGGTTCATCGGAAACTATTACTGAACTCATAGGATGGGTTCCAAACGCAGACCGCTTGAAGTATTACTCACTTGGACAGAAGTCGGCATCGTGCCTGTTGTATTCAATTCCGATACAATATCAGTGTTGCATCGTCACTGTGAACGTCCAAGGGTTACAGTGAACCTGCAGTGGTTCATCGGAAACTATTACTGAACTCATAGGATCGGTTCCAAACGCAGACCGCTTGCAGTATTACTCACCTGGACAGAAGACGGCATCGTGCCTGTTGAATTCAATTCCGATACAATACCAGTGTTGCATCATCACTGTGAATGTCCAAGGGTTACAGTGAACCAGCAGTGGTTCATCGGAAACTATTACTGAACTCATAGGATTGGTTCCAAACACAGACAGCTTGAAGAATTACTCACTTGGACAGAAGTCGGCATCGTGCCTGTTGTATTCAATTCCGATACAATTTCAGTGTTGCATCGTCAATGTTAAGGTCCAAGGGTTACAGTGAACCTGCAGTGGTTCATCGGTAACTATTACTGAACTCATAGGGTTGGTTCCAAACACAAACCGCTTGAAGTATTACTCCCTTGGACAGAAGTCGGCATCGTGGCTGTTGTATTCAATTCCGATACAATATCAGTGTTGCATCGTCACTGTGAACGTCCAAGTGTTACAGTGAACCTGCAGTGATTCATCGGAAAGTATTACTGAACTCATAGGATCGGTTCCAAACACAGACCGTTTGAAGTATTACTCACTTGGACAGAAGTCGGCATCGTGACTGTTGTATTCAATTCCGCTACAATATCAGTGTTGCATCGTCAATGTTAAGGTCCAAGTGTTACAGTGAACCTGCAGTGGTTCATCGGTAACTATTACTGAACTCATAGGATCGGTTCCAAACACAGACCGCTTGAATTATTACTCACTTGGACAGAACTCGGCATCGTGCCGGTTATATTCAATTCCGATACAATATCAGTGTTTCATCGTCACTGTGAACGTCCAAGGGTTACAGTGAACCTGCAGTGGTTCATCGGAAACTATGACTGAACTCATAGGATCGGTTCCAAACACAGACCGTTTGAAGTATTACTCACTTGGACAGAAGTCGGCATCGGGCCTGTTGTATTCAATTCCGATACAACATCAGTGTTGCATCGTCACTGTGAACTTCCAAGGGTTACAGTGAACATGCAGTGGTTCATCGGAAACTATTACTGAACTCATAGTTTAGGTTCCAAACACAGACCGCTTGATGCATTACTCACTTGGACAGAAGTCGGCATCGTGCCTGTCGTATTCAATACCGATACAATATCAGTGTTGCATCGTAACTGTGAACGTCCAAGGGTTACAGTGAACCTGCAGTGGTTCATCAAAAACTACCACTGAACTCATAGGATCGGTTCCAAACACAGACCGCTTGAAGTATTACTCACTTGGACAGAAGTCGTCATCGTGCCAGTTTTATTCAATTCCGATACAATATCAGTGTTGCATCGTCAATGTTAAGGTCCAAGGGTTACAGTGAACCTGCAGTGGTTCATCGGTAACTATTACTGAACTCATAGGATCGGTTCCAAACACAGACCACTTGAAGTATTACTCACTTGGACAGAAGTCGGCATCGTGCCTGTTGTATTCAATTCCGATACAATATCAGTGTTGCATCGTCACTGTGACCGTCCACGGGTTACAGTGACCCTGCAGTGGTTAATCAAAAACTATTACTGAACTCATAGGATCGGTTCCAAACACAGACTGCTTGAAGCAATACTAACTTGGACAGAAGTCGGCATCGTGCGAGTTGTATTCAATTCCGATAAAATATCAGTGTTGCATCGTCAATGAGAACGTCCAAGGGTTACAGTGAACCTGCAGTGGTTCACCGGAAACTATTACTGAACTCATAGGATTGGTTCCAAACACAGACAGCTTGAAGAATTACTCACATGGACAGAAGTCGGCATCGTGACTGTTGTATTCAATTCCGCTACAATATCAGTGTTGCATCGTCAATGTTAAGGTCCAAGTGTTACAGTGAACCTGCAGTGGTTCATCGGTAACTATTACTGAACTCATAGGATCGGTTCCAAACACAGACCGCTTGAATTATTACTCACTTGGACAGAACTCGGCATCGTGCCGGTTATATTCAATTCCAATACAATATCAGTGTTTCATCGTCACTGTGAACGTCCAAGGGTTACAGTGAACCTGCAGTGGTTCATCGGAAACTATGACTGAACTCATAGGATCGGTTCCAAACACAGACCGTTTGAAGTATTACTCACTTGGACAGAAGTCGGCATCGGGCCTGTTGTATTCAATTCCGATACAACATCAGTGTTGCATCGTCACTGTGAACTTCCAAGGCTTACAGTGAACATGCAGTGGTTCATCGGAAACTATTACTGAACTCATAGTTTAGGTTCCAAACACAGACCGCTTGATGCATTACTCACATGGACAGAAGTCGGCATCGTGCCTGTCGTATTCAATACCGATACAATATCAGTGTTGCATCGTAACTGTGAACGTCCAAGGGTTACAGTGAACCTGCAGTGGTTCATCAAAAACTACCACTGAACTCATAGGATCGGTTCCAAACACAGACCGCTTGAAGTATTACTCACTTGGACAGAAGTCGGCATCGTGCCTGTTGTATTCAATTCCGATACAATATCAGTGTTGCATCGTTAATGTTAAGGTCCAAGGGTTACAGTGAACCTGCAGTGGTTCATCGGTAACTATTACTGAACTCATAGGATCGGTTCCAAACACAGACCACTTGAAGTATTACTCACTTGGACAGAAGTCGGCATCGTGCCTGTTGTATTCAATTCCGATACAATATCAGTGTTGCATCGTCACTGTGAACGTCCAAGTGTTACAGTGAACCTGCAGTGGTTCATCGGAAACTATTACTGAACTCATAGGATCGGTTCCAAACACAGACCGCTTGAAGTATTACTCACTTGGACAGAAGTCGGCATCGTGCCTCTTGTATTCAATTCCGATACAATATCAGTGTTGCATCGTCACTGTGACCGTCCACGGGTTACAGTGACCCTGCAGTGGTTAATCAAAAACTATTACTGAACTCATAGGATCGGTTCCAAACACAGACTGCTTGAAGCAATACTAACTTGGACAGAAGTCGGCATCGTGCGAGTTGTATTCAATTCCGATAAAATATCAGTGTTGCATCGTCAATGTGAACGTCCAAGGGTTACAGTGAACCTGCAGTGGTTCATCGGAATATATTACTGAACTCATAGGATCGGTTCCAAACACAGACCGCTTGAAGTATTACTCACTTGGACAGAAGTCGGCATCGTGCCGGTTGTATTCAATTCCGATACAATATCAGTGTTGCATCGTCACTGTGAACGTCCAAGGGTTACAGTGAACCTGCAGTGGTTCATCGGAAACTATTACTGAACTCATAGGATGGGTTCCAAACGCAGACCGCTTGAAGTATTACTCACTTGGACAGAAGTCGGCATCGTGCCTGTTGTATTCAATTCCGATACAATATCAGTGTTGCATCGTCACTGTGAACGTCCAAGGGTTACAGTGAACCTGCAGTGGTTCATCGGAAACTATTACTGAACTCATAGGATCGGTTCCAAACGCAGACCGCTTGAAGTATTACTCACCTGGACAGAAGACGGCATCGTGCCTGTTGAATTCAATTCCGATACAATACCAGTGTTGCATCGTCACTGTGAATGTCCAAGGGTTACAGTGAACCAGCAGTGGTTCATCGGAAACTATTACTGAACTCATAGGATTGGTTCCAAACACAGACAGCTTGAAGAATTACTCACTTGGACAGAAGTCGGCATCGTGCCTGTTGTATTCAATTCCGATACAATTTCAGTGTTGCATCGTCAATGTTAAGGTCCAAGGGTTACAGTGAACCTGCAGTGGTTCATCGGTAACTATTACTGAACTCATAGGGTTGGTTCCAAACACAAACCGCTTGAAGTATTACTCCCTTGGACAGAAGTCGGCATCGTGGCTGTTGTATTCAATTCCGATACAATATCAGTGTTGCATCGTCACTGTGAACGTCCAAGTGTTACAGTGAACCTGCAGTGATTCATCGGAAAGTATTACTGAACTCATAGGATCGGTTCCAAACACAGACCGTTTGAAGTATTACTCACTTGGACAGAAGTGGGCATCGTGCCTGTTGTATTCAATTCCGATACAATATCAGTGTTGCATCGTCACTGTGAACGTCCACGGGTTACAGTGACCCTGCAGTGGTTCATCAAAAACTAGTACTGAACTCATAGGATCGGTTCCAAACACAGACCGCTTGAAGCATTACTCACTTGGACAGAAGTCGGCATCGTGCCTGTTGTATTCAATTCCGATACAATATCAGTGTTGAATCGTCACTGTGAACGTCCAAGGGTTACAGTGAACCTGCAGTGGTTCATCGGAAACTATTACTGAACTCATAGGATCGGTTCCAAACACAGACCGTTTGAAGTATTACTCACTTGGACAGAAGTCGGCATCGTGACTGTTGTATTCAATTCCGCTACAATATCAGTGTTGCATCGTCAATGTTAAGGTCCAAGTGTTACAGTGAACCTGCAGTGGTTCATCGGTAACTATTACTGAACTCATAGGATCGGTTCCAAACACAGACCGCTTGAATTATTACTCACTTGGACAGAACTCGGCATCGTGCCGGTTATATTCAATTCCGATACAATATCAGTGTTTCATCGTCACTGTGAACGTCCAAGGGTTACAGTGAACCTGCAGTGGTTCATCGGAAACTATGACTGAACTCATAGGATCGGTTCCAAACACAGACCGTTTGAAGTATTACTCACTTGGACAGAAGTCGGCATCGGGCCTGTTGTATTCAATTCCGATACAACATCAGTGTTGCATCGTCACTGTGAACTTCCAAGGGTTACAGTGAACCTGCAGTGGTTCATCGGAAACTATTACTGGAGTCATAGGATCGGTTCCAAACACTGACCGCTTGAAGTATTACTCACTTGGACAGAAGTCGGCATCGTGCCTGTCGTATTCAATACCGATACAATATCAGTGTTGCATCGTCACTGTGAACGTCCAAGGGTTACAGTGAACCTGCAGTGGTTCATCGTAAACTATTACTGAACTCATAGGATGGGTTCCAAACGCAGACCGCTTGAAGTATTACTCACTTGGACAGAAGTCGGCATCGTGCCTGTTGTATTCAATTCCGATACAATATCAGTGTTGCATCGTCACTGTGAACGTCCAAGGGTTACAGTGAACCTGCAGTGGTTCATCGGAAACTATTACTGAACTCATAGGATCGGTTCCAAACGCAGACCGCTTGCAGTATTACTCACCTGGACAGAAGACGGCATCGTGCCTGTTGAATTCAATTCCGATACAATACCAGTGTTGCATCGTCACTGTGAATGTCCAAGGGTTACAGTGAACCAGCAGTGGTTCATCGGAAACTATTACTGAACTCATAGGATTGGTTCCAAACACAGACAGCTTGAAGAATTACTCACTTGGACAGAAGTCGGCATCGTGCCTGTTGTATTCAATTCCGATACAATTTCAGTGTTGCATCGTCAATGTTAAGGTCCAAGGGTTACAGTGAACCTGCAGTGGTTCATCGGTAACTATTACTGAACTCATAGGGTTGGTTCCAAACACAAACCGCTTGAAGTATTACTCCCTTGGACAGAAGTCGGCATCGTGGCTGTTGTATTCAATTCCGATACAATATCAGTGTTGCATCGTCACTGTGAACGTCCAAGTGTTACAGTGAACCTGCAGTGATTCATCGGAAAGTATTACTGAACTCATAGGATCGGTTCCAAACACAGACCGTTTGAAGTATTACTCACTTGGACAGAAGTCGGCATCGTGACTGTTGTATTCAATTCCGCTACAATATCAGTGTTGCATCGTCAATGTTAAGGTCCAAGTGTTACAGTGAACCTGCAGTGGTTCATCGGTAACTATTACTGAACTCATAGGATCGGTTCCAAACACAGACCGCTTGAATTATTACTCACTTGGACAGAACTCGGCATCGTGCCGGTTATATTCAATTCCGATACAATATCAGTGTTTCATCGTCACTGTGAACGTCCAAGGGTTACAGTGAACCTGCAGTGGTTCATCGGAAACTATGACTGAACTCATAGGATCGGTTCCAAACACAGACCGTTTGAAGTATTACTCACTTGGACAGAAGTCGGCATCGGGCCTGTTGTATTCAATTCCGATACAACATCAGTGTTGCATCGTCACTGTGAACTTCCAAGGGTTACAGTGAACATGCAGTGGTTCATCGGAAACTATTACTGAACTCATAGTTTAGGTTCCAAACACAGACCGCTTGATGCATTACTCACTTGGACAGAAGTCGGCATCGTGCCTGTCGTATTCAATACCGATACAATATCAGTGTTGCATCGTAACTGTGAACGTCCAAGGGTTACAGTGAACCTGCAGTGGTTCATCAAAAACTACCACTGAACTCATAGGATCGGTTCCAAACACAGACCGCTTGAAGTATTACTCACTTGGACAGAAGTCGTCATCGTGCCAGTTTTATTCAATTCCGATACAATATCAGTGTTGCATCGTCAATGTTAAGGTCCAAGGGTTACAGTGAACCTGCAGTGGTTCATCGGTAACTATTACTGAACTCATAGGATCGGTTCCAAACACAGACCACTTGAAGTATTACTCACTTGGACAGAAGTCGGCATCGTGCCTGTTGTATTCAATTCCGATACAATATCAGTGTTGCATCGTCACTGTGACCGTCCACGGGTTACAGTGACCCTGCAGTGGTTAATCAAAAACTATTACTGAACTCATAGGATCGGTTCCAAACACAGACTGCTTGAAGCAATACTAACTTGGACAGAAGTCGGCATCGTGCGAGTTGTATTCAATTCCGATAAAATATCAGTGTTGCATCGTCAATGAGAACGTCCAAGGGTTACAGTGAACCTGCAGTGGTTCACCGGAAACTATTACTGAACTCATAGGATTGGTTCCAAACACAGACAGCTTGAAGAATTACTCACATGGACAGAAGTCGGCATCGTGACTGTTGTATTCAATTCCGCTACAATATCAGTGTTGCATCGTCAATGTTAAGGTCCAAGTGTTACAGTGAACCTGCAGTGGTTCATCGGTAACTATTACTGAACTCATAGGATCGGTTCCAAACACAGACCGCTTGAATTATTACTCACTTGGACAGAACTCGGCATCGTGCCGGTTATATTCAATTCCAATACAATATCAGTGTTTCATCGTCACTGTGAACGTCCAAGGGTTACAGTGAACCTGCAGTGGTTCATCGGAAACTATGACTGAACTCATAGGATCGGTTCCAAACACAGACCGTTTGAAGTATTACTCACTTGGACAGAAGTCGGCATCGGGCCTGTTGTATTCAATTCCGATACAACATCAGTGTTGCATCGTCACTGTGAACTTCCAAGGCTTACAGTGAACATGCAGTGGTTCATCGGAAACTATTACTGAACTCATAGTTTAGGTTCCAAACACAGACCGCTTGATGCATTACTCACATGGACAGAAGTCGGCATCGTGCCTGTCGTATTCAATACCGATACAATATCAGTGTTGCATCGTAACTGTGAACGTCCAAGGGTTACAGTGAACCTGCAGTGGTTCATCAAAAACTACCACTGAACTCATAGGATCGGTTCCAAACACAGACCGCTTGAAGTATTACTCACTTGGACAGAAGTCGGCATCGTGCCTGTTGTATTCAATTCCGATACAATATCAGTGTTGCATCGTTAATGTTAAGGTCCAAGGGTTACAGTGAACCTGCAGTGGTTCATCGGTAACTATTACTGAACTCATAGGATCGGTTCCAAACACAGACCACTTGAAGTATTACTCACTTGGACAGAAGTCGGCATCGTGCCTGTTGTATTCAATTCCGATACAATATCAGTGTTGCATCGTCACTGTGAACGTCCAAGTGTTACAGTGAACCTGCAGTGGTTCATCGGAAACTATTACTGAACTCATAGGATCGGTTCCAAACACAGACCGCTTGAAGTATTACTCACTTGGACAGAAGTCGGCATCGTGCCTCTTGTATTCAATTCCGATACAATTTCAGTGTTGCATCGTCACTGTGACCGTCCACGGGTTACAGTGACCCTGCAGTGGTTAATCAAAAACTATTACTGAACTCATAGGATCGGTTCCAAACACAGACTGCTTGAAGCAATACTAACTTGGACAGAAGTCGGCATCGTGCGAGTTGTATTCAATTCCGATAAAATATCAGTGTTGCATCGTCAATGTGAACGTCCAAGGGTTACAGTGAACCTGCAGTGGTTCATCGGAATATATTACTGAACTCATAGGATCGGTTCCAAACACAGACCGCTTGAAGTATTACTCACTTGGACAGAAGTCGGCATCGTGCCGGTTGTATTCAATTCCGATACAATATCAGTGTTGCATCGTCACTGTGAACGTCCAAGGGTTACAGTGAACCTGCAGTGGTTCATCGGAAACTATTACTGAACTCATAGGATGGGTTCCAAACGCAGACCGCTTGAAGTATTACTCACTTGGACAGAAGTCGGCATCGTGCCTGTTGTATTCAATTCCGATACAATATCAGTGTTGCATCGTCACTGTGAACGTCCAAGGGTTACAGTGAACCTGCAGTGGTTCATCGGAAACTATTACTGAACTCATAGGATCGGTTCCAAACGCAGACCGCTTGAAGTATTACTCACCTGGACAGAAGACGGCATCGTGCCTGTTGAATTCAATTCCGATACAATACCAGTGTTGCATCGTCACTGTGAATGTCCAAGGGTTACAGTGAACCAGCAGTGGTTCATCGGAAACTATTACTGAACTCATAGGATTGGTTCCAAACACAGACAGCTTGAAGAATTACTCACTTGGACAGAAGTCGGCATCGTGCCTGTTGTATTCAATTCCGATACAATTTCAGTGTTGCATCGTCAATGTTAAGGTCCAAGGGTTACAGTGAACCTGCAGTGGTTCATCGGTAACTATTACTGAACTCATAGGGTTGGTTCCAAACACAAACCGCTTGAAGTATTACTCCCTTGGACAGAAGTCGGCATCGTGGCTGTTGTATTCAATTCCGATACAATATCAGTGTTGCATCGTCACTGTGAACGTCCAAGTGTTACAGTGAACCTGCAGTGATTCATCGGAAAGTATTACTGAACTCATAGGATCGGTTCCAAACACAGACCGTTTGAAGTATTACTCACTTGGACAGAAGTGGGCATCGTGCCTGTTGTATTCAATTCCGATACAATATCAGTGTTGCATCGTCACTGTGAACGTCCACGGGTTACAGTGACCCTGCAGTGGTTCATCAAAAACTAGTACTGAACTCATAGGATCGGTTCCAAACACAGACCGCTTGAAGCATTACTCACTTGGACAGAAGTCGGCATCGTGCCTGTTGTATTCAATTCCGATACAATATCAGTGTTGAATCGTCACTGTGAACGTCCAAGGGTTACAGTGAACCTGCAGTGGTTCATCGGAAACTATTACTGAACTCATAGGATGGGTTCCAAACGCAGACCGCTTGAAGTATTACTCACCTGGACAGAAGTCGGCATCGTGCCTGTTGTAATCAATTCCGATACAATACCAGTGTTGCATCGTCACTGTGAATGTCCAAGGGTTACAGTGAACCTGCAGTGGTTCATCGGAAACTATTAATGCACTCATAGGATCGGTTCCAAGCACAGACCCCTTGAAGAATTACTCACTTGGACAGAAGTCCTCATCGTGCCTATTGTATTCAATTCCGATACAATATCAGTGTTGCATCGTCACTGTGAACGTCCAAGGGTTACAGTGAACCTGCAGTGGTTCATCGGAAACTATTACTGAACTCATAGGGTTGGTTCCAAACACAGACCGCTTGAAGTATTACTCACTTGGACAGAAGTCGGCATCATGCCTGCTATATTCAATTCCGATACAATATCAGTTTTGCATCGTCACTGTGGACGTCCAAGTGTTACAGTGAACCTGCAGTGGTTCATCGGAAACTATTACTGAACTCATAGGATCGGTTCCAAACACAGACCGCTTGAGGTATTACTCACTTGGACAGAAGTCGGCATCGTGCCTGTTGTATTCAATTCCGATACAATATCAGTGTTGCATCGTCACTGTGTACGTCCAAGGGTTACAGTGAACCTGCAGTGGTTCATCGGAAACTATTACTGAACTCATTGGTTCGGTTCGAAACACAGACCGCTTGAAGTATTACTAACTCGGACAGAAGTCGGCATCGTGCCTGTTGTATTCAATTCCGATACAATATCAGTGTTGCATCGTCATTGTTAACGTCCAAGGGTTACAGTGAACCGGCAGTGGTTCATCGGAAACTATTACTGAACTCATTCGATCCGTTTCAAACACAGACCACTTGAAGTATTACTCACTTGCACAGAAGTTGGCATCGTGCCTGTTGTATTCAATTCCGATACAATATCAGTGTTGCATCGTCACTGTGAACATCCAAGGGTTACAGTGAACCTGCAGTGGTTCATCGGAAACTATTACTGAACTCATAGGATCGGTTCCAAACACAGACCGCTTGAAGTATTACTCACTTGGACAGAAGTCGGCATCGTGCCTGTTGTATTCAATTCCGATACAATATCAGTGTTGCATCGTCACTGTGAACGTCCAAGGGTTACAGTGAACCTGCAGTGGTTCATCAAAAACTATCACTGAACTCATAGGATCGGTTCCAAACACAGACCGCTTGAAGTATTACTCACTTGGACAGAAGTCGGCATCGTGCCTGTTGTATTCAATTGCGATACAATATCAGTGTTGCATCGTCAATGTGAACGTCCAAGGGTTACAGTGAACCTGCAGTGGTTCATTGGAAACTATTACTGAACTCATAGGATTGGTTCCAAAAACAGACAGCTTGAAGAAATACTCACTTGGACAGAAGTCGGCATCGTGCCTGTTGTATTCAATTCCGCTACAATATCAGTGTTGCATCGTCAATGTTAAGGTCCAAGGGTTACAGTGAACCTGCAGTGGTTCATCGGTAACTATTACTGAACTCATAGGGTCGGTTCCAAACACAGACCGCTTGAAGTATTACTCACTTGGACAGAACTCGGCATCGTGCCTGTTATATTCAATTCCGATACAATATCAGTGTTGCATCGTCACTGTGAACATTCACGGGTTACAGTGACCCTGCAGTGGTTAATCAAAAACTATTACTGAACTCATAGGATCGGTTCCAAACACAGTCCGCTTGAAGCATTACTAACTTGGACAGAAGTCGGCATCGTGCCTGTTGTATTCAATTCCGATACAATATCAGTGTTGCATAGTCAATGTGAACGTCCAAGGGTTACAGTGAACCTGCAGTGGTTCATCGGAAACTATTACTGAACTCATAGGATCGGTTCCAAACACAGACCGCTTGAAGTAGTACTCACTTGGACAGAGGTCGTTATCGTGCCGGTTGTATTCAACTCCGATAGAATATCAGTGTTGGATCGTCACTGTGAACGTCCAAGGGTTACAGTGAACCTGCAGTGGTTCATCGGAAACTATTACTGAACTCATTGGATCGGTTCCAAACACAGACCGCTTGAAGTATTACTCACTTGGACAGAAGTCGGCATCGTGCCTGTTGTATTCAATTCCGATACAATATCAGTGTTGCATCGTCACTGTGGACGTCCAAGGGTTACAGTGAACCTGCAGTGGTTCATCGGAAACTATTACTGAACACATAGGATCGGTTCCAAACGCAGACCGCTTGAAGTATTACTCACCTGGACAGAAGTCGGCATCGTGCCTGTTGAATTCAATTCCGATATAATACCAGTGTTGCATCGTCACTGTGAATGTCCAAGGGTTACAGTGAACCAGCAGTGGTTCATCGGAAACTATTACTGAACTCATAGGGTTGGTTCCAAACACAGACAACTTGAAGAATTACTCACTTGGACAGAAGTCGGCATCGTGCCTGTTGTATTCAATTCCGATACAATTTCAGTGTTGCATCGTCAATGCTAAGGTCCAAGGGTTACAGTGAACCTGCAGTGGTTCATCGGCAACTATTACTGGACTCATAGGATCGGTTCCAAACACAGACCGCTTGAAGTATTACTCCCTTGGACAGAAGTCGGCATCGTGCCTGTTGTATTCAATTCCGATACAATATCAGTGTCGCATCGTCACTGTGAACGTCCAAGTATTACAGTGAACCTGCAGTGGTTCATCGGAAACTATTACTGAACTCATAGGATAAGTTCCAAACACAGACCGCTTGAAGTATTACTCACTTGTACAGAAGTCGGCATCGTGCCTGTTGTATTCAATTTCGATACAATATCAGTGTTGCATCGTCACTGTGAACGTCCACGGGTTACAGTGACCCTGCAGTGCTTCATCAAAAACTAGTACTGAACTCATAGGATCGGTTCCAAACACAGACATCTTGAAGCATTACTCACTAGGACAGAAGTCGGCATCGTGCCTGTTGTATTCAATTCCGATACAATATCAGTGTTGCATCGTCAATGTGAACGTCCAAGGGTTACAGTGAACCTGCAGTGGTTCATTGGAAACTATTACTGAACTCATAGGATCGGTTCCAAACACAGACCGCTTGAAGTATTAGTCACTTGGACAGAAGTCGTTATCGTGCCGGTTGTATTCAATTCCGATACAATATCAGTGTTGGATCGTCACTGTGAACGTGCAAGGGTTACAGTGAACCTGCAGTGGTTCATCGGAAACTATTACTGAACTCATTGGATCGCTTCCAAACACAGACCGCTTGAAGTATTACTCACTTGGACAGAAGCCGGCATCGTGCCTGTTGTATTCAATTCCGATACAATATCAGTGTTGCATCGTCACTGTGGACGTCCAAGGGTTACAGTGAACCTGCAGTGGTTCATCGGAAACTATTACTGAAGTCATAGGATCGGTTCCAAACACAGACCGCTTGAAGTATTACTCACTTGGACAGAAGTCAGCATCGTTCCTGTTGTATTCAATTCCGATACAATATCAGTGTTGCATCGTCACTGTGAACGTCCAAGGGTTACAGTGAATCTGCAGTGGTTCATCGGAAACTATTACTGAACTCATAGGATGGGTTCCAAACGCAAGCCGCTTGAAGTATTACTCACCTGGACAGAAGTCGGCATCGTGCCTGTTGAAATCAATTCCGATACAATACCAGTGTTGCATCATCACTGTGAATGTTCAAGGGTTAGAGTGAACCTGCAGTGATTCATCGGAAACTATTACTGAACTCATAGGATCGGTTCCAAACACAGACAGCTTGAAGAATTACTCACTTGGACAGAAGTCCTCATCGTGCCAGTTGTATTCAATTCCGATACAATATCAGTGTTGCATCGTCACTGTGAACGTCCAAGGGTTACAGTGAACCTGCAGTGGTTCTTCGGAAACTATTACTGAACTCATAGGGTTGGTTCCAAACACAGACCGCTTGAAGTATTACTCACTTGGACAGAAGTCGGCATCATGCCTGTTATATTCAATTCCGATACAATATCAGTTTTGCATCGTCACTGTGGAAGTCCAAGTGTTACAGTGAACCTGCAGTGGTTCATTGGAAACTATTACTGAACTCATAGGATCGGTTCCAAACACAGACCGCTTGAGGTATTACTCACTTGGACAGAAGTCGGCATCGTGCCTGTTGTATTCAATTCCGACACAATATCAGTGTTGCGTCGTCACTGTGAACGTCCAAGGGTTACAGTGAACCGGCAGTGGTTCATCGGAAACTATTACTGAACTCATTGGATCCGTTCCAAACACAGACCGCTTGAAGTATTACTCACTTGGACAGAAGTCGGCATCGTGCCTGTTGTATTCAATTCCGATACAATATCAGTGTTGCATCGTCACTGTGAACGTCCAAGGGTTACAGTGAACCTGCAGTGGTTCATCAAAAACTATCACTGAACTCATAGGATCGGTTCCAAACACAGACCGCTTGAAGAATTACTCACTTGGACAGAAGTCGGCATCGTGCCTGTTGTATTCAATTGCGATACAATATCAGTGTTGCATCGTCAATGTCAACGTCCAAGGGTTACAGTGAACCTGCAGTGGTTCATTGGTAGCTATTACTGAACTCATAGGATTGGTTCCAAGCACAGACAGCTTGAAGAATTACTCACTTGGACAGAAGTCGGCATCGTGCCTGTTGTATTCAATTCCGCTACAATATCAGTGTTGCATCGTCAATGTTAAGGTCCAAGGGTTACAGTGAACCTGCAGTGGTTCATCGGTAACTATTACTGAACTCATAGGATCGGTTCCAAACACAGACCGCTTGAAGGATTACTCACTTGGACAGAAGTCGGCATCGTGCCTGTTGTATTCAATTCCGATACAATATCAGTTTTGCATCGTCACTGTGGACGTCCAAGTGTTACAGTGAACCTGCAGTGGTTCATCGGAAACTATTACTGAACTCATAGGATCGGTTCCAAACACAGACCGCTTGAGGTATTACTCACTTGGACAGAAGTCGGCATCGTGCCTGTTGTATTCAATTCCGATACAATATCATTTTTGCATCGTCACTGTGAACGTCCAAGGGTTACAGTGAACCTGCAGTGGTTCATCGGAAACCATTACTGAACTCATTGGTTCGGTTCCAAACACAGACCGCTTGAAGTATTACTAACTCGGACAGAAGTCGGCATCGTGCCTGTTGTATTCAATTCCGATACAATATCAGTGTTGCATCGTCATTGTTAACGTCCAAGGGTTACAGTGAACCGGCAGTGGTTCATCGGAAGCTATTACTGAACTCATTGGATCCGTTCCAAACACAGACCACTTGAATTATTACTCACTTGGACAGAAGTTGGCATCGTGCAAGGTGAATTCAATTCCGATACAATATCAGTGTTGCATCGTCACTGTGAACATCCAAGGGTTACAGTGAACCTGCAGTGGTTCATCGGAAACTATTACTGAACTCATAGGATCGGTTCCAAACACAGACCGCTTGAAGTATTACTCACTTGGACAGAAGTCGGCATCGTGCCTGTTGTATTCAATTCCGATACAATATCAGTGTTGCATCGTCACTGTGAACGTCCAAGGGTTACAGTGAACCTGCAGTGGTTCATCAAAAACTATCACTGAACTCATACGTTCGGTTCCAAACACAGACCGCTTGAAGAATTACTCACTTGGACAGAAGTCGGCATCGTGCCTGTTGTATTCAATTCCGCTACAATATCATTTTTGCATCGTCACTGTGAACGTCCAAGGGTTACAGTGAACCTGCAGTGGTTCATCGGAAACCATTACTGAACTCATTGGTTCGGTTCCAAACACAGACCGCTTGAAGTATTACTAACTCGGACAGAAGTCGGCATCGTGCCTGTTGTATTCAATTCCGATACAATATCAGTGTTGCATCGTCATTGTTAACGTCCAAGGGTTACAGTGAACCGGCAGTGGTTCATCGGAAGCTATTACTGAACTCATTGGATCCGTTCCAAACACAGACCACTTGAATTATTACTCACTTGGACAGAAGTTGGCATCGTGCAAGGTGAATTCAATTCCGATACAATATCAGTGTTGCATCGTCACTGTGAACATCCAAGGGTTACAGTGAACCTGCAGTGGTTCATCGGAAACTATTACTGAACTCATAGGATCGGTTCCAAACACAGACCGCTTGAAGTATTACTCACTTGGACAGAAGTCGGCATCGTGCCTGTTGTATTCAATTCCGATACAATATCAGTGTTGCATCGTCACTGTGAACGTCCAAGGGTTACAGTGAACCTGCAGTGGTTCATCAAAAACTATCACTGAACTCATACGTTCGGTTCCAAACACAGACCGCTTGAAGAATTACTCACTTGGACAGAAGTCGGCATCGTGCCTGTTGTATTCAATTGCGATGCAATATCAGTGTTGCATCGTCAATGTCAACGTCCAAGGGTTACAGTGAACCTGCAGTGGTTCATTGGTAGCTATTACTGAACTCAAAGGATTGGTTCCAAGCACAGACAGCTTGAAGAATTACTCACTTGGACAGAAGTCGGCATCGTGCCTGTTGTATCAACTCCGCTACAATATCAGTGTTGCATCGTCAATGTTAAGGTCCAAGGGTTACAGTGAACCTGCAGTGGTTCATCGGTAACTGTTACTGAACTCATAGGATCGGTTCCAAACACAGACCGCTTGAAGGATTACTCACTTGGACAGAACTCGGCATCGTGCCTGTTATATTCAATTCCGATACAATATCAGTGTTGCATCGTCACTGTGAACATTCACGGGTTACAGTGAACCTGCAGTGGTTAATCAAAAACTATTACTGAACTCATAGGATCGGTTCCAAGCACAGACCGCTTGAAGTATTACTCACTTGGACAGAAGTCAGCATCGTGCCAGTTGTATTCAATTCCGAAACAATATCAGCGTTGGATCGTCACTGTGAACGTCCAAGGGTTACAGTGAACCTGCAGTGGTTCATCGGAAACTATTACTGAACTCATAGGGTCGGTTCCAAACACAGACCTCTTGAAGTATTACTCACTTGGACAGAAGTCGGCATCGTGCCCGTTGTATTCAATTCCGATACAATATCAGTGTTGCATCATCACTGTGGACGTCCAAGGGTTACAGTGAACCTGCAGTGGTTCATCGGAAACTATTACTGGACTCATAGGATCGGTTCCAAACACAGACCGCTTGAAGTATTACTCCCTTGGACAGAAGTCGGCATCGTGCCTGTTGTATTCAATTCCGATACAATATCAGTGTCGCATCGTCACTGTGAACGTCCAAGTATTACAGTGAACCTGCAGTGGTTCATCGGAAACTATTACTGAACTCATAGGATAAGTTCCAAACACAGACCGCTTGAAGTATTACTCACTTGTACAGAAGTCGGCATCGTGCCTGTTGTATTCAATTTCGATACAATATCAGTGTTGCATCGTCACTGTGAACGTCCACGGGTTACAGTGACCCTGCAGTGCTTCATCAAAAACTAGTACTGAACTCATAGGATCGGTTCCAAACACAGACATCTTGAAGCATTACTCACTAGGACAGAAGTCGGCATCGTGCCTGTTGTATTCAATTCCGATACAATATCAGTGTTGCATCGTCAATGTGAACGTCCAAGGGTTACAGTGAACCTGCAGTGGTTCATTGGAAACTATTACTGAACTCATAGGATCGGTTCCAAACACAGACCGCTTGAAGTATTAGTCACTTGGACAGAAGTCGTTATCGTGCCGGTTGTATTCAATTCCGATACAATATCAGTGTTGGATCGTCACTGTGAACGTGCAAGGGTTACAGTGAACCTGCAGTGGTTCATCGGAAACTATTACTGAACTCATTGGATCGCTTCCAAACACAGACCGCTTGAAGTATTACTCACTTGGACAGAAGCCGGCATCGTGCCTGTTGTATTCAATTCCGATACAATATCAGTGTTGCATCGTCACTGTGGACGTCCAAGGGTTACAGTGAACCTGCAGTGGTTCATCGGAAACTATTACTGAAGTCATAGGATCGGTTCCAAACACAGACCGCTTGAAGTATTACTCACTTGGACAGAAGTCAGCATCGTTCCTGTTGTATTCAATTCCGATACAATATCAGTGTTGCATCGTCACTGTGAACGTCCAAGGGTTACAGTGAATCTGCAGTGGTTCATCGGAAACTATTACTGAACTCATAGGATGGGTTCCAAACGCAAGCCGCTTGAAGTATTACTCACCTGGACAGAAGTCGGCATCGTGCCTGTTGAAATCAATTCCGATACAATACCAGTGTTGCATCATCACTGTGAATGTTCAAGGGTTAGAGTGAACCTGCAGTGATTCATCGGAAACTATTACTGAACTCATAGGATCGGTTCCAAACACAGACAGCTTGAAGAATTACTCACTTGGACAGAAGTCCTCATCGTGCCAGTTGTATTCAATTCCGATACAATATCAGTGTTGCATCGTCACTGTGAACGTCCAAGGGTTACAGTGAACCTGCAGTGGTTCTTCGGAAACTATTACTGAACTCATAGGGTTGGTTCCAAACACAGACCGCTTGAAGTATTACTCACTTGGACAGAAGTCGGCATCATGCCTGTTATATTCAATTCCGATACAATATCAGTTTTGCATCGTCACTGTGGAAGTCCAAGTGTTACAGTGAACCTGCAGTGGTTCATTGGAAACTATTACTGAACTCATAGGATCGGTTCCAAACACAGACCGCTTGAGGTATTACTCACTTGGACAGAAGTCGGCATCGTGCCTGTTGTATTCAATTCCGACACAATATCAGTGTTGCGTCGTCACTGTGAACGTCCAAGGGTTACAGTGAACCGGCAGTGGTTCATCGGAAACTATTACTGAACTCATTGGATCCGTTCCAAACACAGACCGCTTGAAGTATTACTCACTTGGACAGAAGTCGGCATCGTGCCTGTTGTATTCAATTCCGATACAATATCAGTGTTGCATCGTCACTGTGAACGTCCAAGGGTTACAGTGAACCTGCAGTGGTTCATCAAAAACTATCACTGAACTCATAGGATCGGTTCCAAACACAGACCGCTTGAAGAATTACTCACTTGGACAGAAGTCGGCATCGTGCCTGTTGTATTCAATTGCGATACAATATCAGTGTTGCATCGTCAATGTCAACGTCCAAGGGTTACAGTGAACCTGCAGTGGTTCATTGGTAGCTATTACTGAACTCATAGGATTGGTTCCAAGCACAGACAGCTTGAAGAATTACTCACTTGGACAGAAGTCGGCATCGTGCCTGTTGTATTCAATTCCGCTACAATATCAGTGTTGCATCGTCAATGTTAAGGTCCAAGGGTTACAGTGAACCTGCAGTGGTTCATCGGTAACTATTACTGAACTCATAGGATCGGTTCCAAACACAGACCGCTTGAAGGATTACTCACTTGGACAGAAGTCGGCATCGTGCCTGTTGTATTCAATTCCGATACAATATCAGTTTTGCATCGTCACTGTGGACGTCCAAGTGTTACAGTGAACCTGCAGTGGTTCATCGGAAACTATTACTGAACTCATAGGATCGGTTCCAAACACAGACCGCTTGAGGTATTACTCACTTGGACAGAAGTCGGCATCGTGCCTGTTGTATTCAATTCCGATACAATATCATTTTTGCATCGTCACTGTGAACGTCCAAGGGTTACAGTGAACCTGCAGTGGTTCATCGGAAACCATTACTGAACTCATTGGTTCGGTTCCAAACACAGACCGCTTGAAGTATTACTAACTCGGACAGAAGTCGGCATCGTGCCTGTTGTATTCAATTCCGATACAATATCAGTGTTGCATCGTCATTGTTAACGTCCAAGGGTTACAGTGAACCGGCAGTGGTTCATCGGAAGCTATTACTGAACTCATTGGATCCGTTCCAAACACAGACCACTTGAATTATTACTCACTTGGACAGAAGTTGGCATCGTGCAAGGTGAATTCAATTCCGATACAATATCAGTGTTGCATCGTCACTGTGAACATCCAAGGGTTACAGTGAACCTGCAGTGGTTCATCGGAAACTATTACTGAACTCATAGGATCGGTTCCAAACACAGACCGCTTGAAGTATTACTCACTTGGACAGAAGTCGGCATCGTGCCTGTTGTATTCAATTCCGATACAATATCAGTGTTGCATCGTCACTGTGAACGTCCAAGGGTTACAGTGAACCTGCAGTGGTTCATCAAAAACTATCACTGAACTCATACGTTCGGTTCCAAACACAGACCGCTTGAAGAATTACTCACTTGGACAGAAGTCGGCATCGTGCCTGTTGTATTCAATTGCGATGCAATATCAGTGTTGCATCGTCAATGTCAACGTCCAAGGGTTACAGTGAACCTGCAGTGGTTCATTGGTAGCTATTACTGAACTCAAAGGATTGGTTCCAAGCACAGACAGCTTGAAGAATTACTCACTTGGACAGAAGTCGGCATCGTGCCTGTTGTATCAACTCCGCTACAATATCAGTGTTGCATCGTCAATGTTAAGGTCCAAGGGTTACAGTGAACCTGCAGTGGTTCATCGGTAACTGTTACTGAACTCATAGGATCGGTTCCAAACACAGACCGCTTGAAGGATTACTCACTTGGACAGAACTCGGCATCGTGCCTGTTATATTCAATTCCGATACAATATCAGTGTTGCATCGTCACTGTGAACATTCACGGGTTACAGTGAACCTGCAGTGGTTAATCAAAAACTATTACTGAACTCATAGGATCGGTTCCAAGCACAGACCGCTTGAAGTATTACTCACTTGGACAGAAGTCAGCATCGTGCCAGTTGTATTCAATTCCGAAACAATATCAGCGTTGGATCGTCACTGTGAACGTCCAAGGGTTACAGTGAACCTGCAGTGGTTCATCGGAAACTATTACTGAACTCATAGGGTCGGTTCCAAACACAGACCTCTTGAAGTATTACTCACTTGGACAGAAGTCGGCATCGTGCCCGTTGTATTCAATTCCGATACAATATCAGTGTTGCATCATCACTGTGGACGTCCAAGGGTTACAGTGAACCTGCAGTGGTTCATCGGAAACTATTACTGAAGTCATTGGATCGGTTCCAAACACAGACCGCTTGAAGTATTTCTCACCTGGACAGAAGTCGGCATCGTGCCTGTTGAAATCAATTCCGATACAATACCAGTGTTGCATCATCACTGTGAATGTTCAAGGGTTAGAGTGAACCTGCAGTGATTCATCGGAAACTATTACTGAACTCATAGGATCGGTTCCAAACACAGACCCCTTGAAGAATTACTCACTTGGACAGAAGTCCTCATCGAGCCTGTTGTATTCAATTCCGATACAATATCAGTGTTGCATCGTCACTGTGAACGTCCGAGGGTTACAGTGAACCTGCAGTGGTTCTTCGGAAACTATTACTGAACTCATAGGGTTGGTTCCAAACACAGACCGCTTGAAGTATTACTCACTTGGACAGAAGTCGGCATCATGCCTGTTATATTCAATTCCGATACAATATCAGTTTTGCATCGTCACTGTGGAAGTCCAAGTGTTACAGTGAACCTGCAGTGGTTCATCGGAAACTATTACTGAACTCATAGGATCGGTTCCAAACACAGACCGCTTGAGGTATTACTCACTTGGACAGAAGTCGGCATCGTGCCTGTTGTATTCAATTCCGACACAATATCAGTGTTGCGTCGTCACTGTGAACGTCCAAGGGTTACAGTGAACCGGCAGTGGTTCATCGGAAACTATTACTGAACTCACTGGATCCGTTCCAAACACAGACCGCTTGAAGTATTACTCACTTGGACAGAAGTCGGCATCGTGCCTGTTGTATTCAATTCCGATACAATAACAGTGTTGCATCGTCACTGTGAACGTCCAAGGGTTACAGTGAACCTGCAGTGGTTCATCAAAAACTATCACTGAACTCATAGGATCGGTTCCAAACACAGACCGCTTGAAGAATTACTCACTTGGACAGAAGTCGGCATCGTGCCTGTTGTATTCAATTGCGATACAATATAAGTGTTGCATCGTCAATGTCAACGTCCAAGGGTTACAGTGAACCTGCAGTGGTTCATTGGTAGCTATTACTGAACTCATAGGATTGGTTCCAAGCACAGAAAGCTTGAAGAATTACTCACTTGGACAGAAGTCGGCATCGTGCCTGTTGTATTCAATTCCGCTACAATATCAGTGTTGCATCGTCAATGTTAAGGTCCAAGGGTTACAGTGAACCTGCAGTGGTTCATCGGTAACTATTACTGAACTCATAGGATCGGTTCCAAACACAGACCGCTTGAAGGTTTACTCACTTGGACAGAAGTCGGCATCGTGCCTGTTGTATTCAATTCCGATACAATATCAGTTTTGCATCGTCACTGTGAACGTCCAAGGGTTACAGTGAACCTGCAGTGGTTCATCGGAAACTATTACTGAACTCATTGGTTCGGTTCCAAACACAGACCGCTTGAAGTATTACTAACTCGGACAGAAGTCGGCATCGTGCCTGTTGTATTCAGTTCCGATACAATATCAGTGTTGCATCGTCATTGTTAACGTCCAAGGGTTACAGTGAACCGGCAGTGGTTCATCGGAAACTATTACTGAACTCATTGGATCCGTTCCAAACACAGACCACTTGAATTATTACTCACTTGGACAGAAGTTGGCATCGTGCCCGTTTAATTCAATTCCGATACAATATCAGTGTTGCATCGTCACTGTGAACATCCAAGGGTTACAGTGAACCTGCAGTGGTTCATCGGAAACTATTACTGAACTCATAGGATCGGTTCCAAACACAGACCGCTTGAAGTATTACTCACTTGGACAGAAGTCGGCATCGTGCCTGTTGTATTCAATTCCGATACAATATCAGTGTTGCATCGTCACTGTGAACGTCCAAGGGTTACAGTGAACCTGCAGTGGATCATCAAAAACTATCACTGAACTCATAGGTTCGGTTCCAAACACAGACCGCTTGAAGAATTACTCACTTGGACAGAAGTCGGCATCGTGCCTGTTGTATTCAATTGCGATACAATATCAGTGTTGCATCGTCAATGTCAACGTCCAAGGGTTACAGTGAACCTGCAGTGGTTCATTGGTAGCTATTACTGAACTCATAGGATTGGTTCCAAGCACAGACAGCTTGAAGAATTACTCACTTGGACAGAAGTCGGCATCGTGCCTGTTGTATTCAATTCCGCTACAATATCAGTGTTGCATCGTCAATGTTAAGGTCCAAGGGTTACAGTGAACCTGCAGTGGTTCATCGGTAACTATTACTGAACTCATAGGATCGGTTCCAAACACAGACCGCTTGAAGGATTACTCACTTGGACAGAACTCGGCATCGTGCCTGTTATATTCAATTCCGATACAATATCAGTGTTGCATCGTCACTGTGAACATTCACGGGTTACAGTTACCCTGCAGTGGTTAATCAAAAACAATTACTGAACTCATAGGATCGGTTCCAAACACAGACCGCTTGAAGCATTACTAACTTGGACAGAAGTCGGCATCGTGCCTGTTGTATTCAATTCCGATACAATATCTGTGTTGCATCGTCACTGTGAACGTCCAAGGGTTACAGTGAACCTGCAGTGGTTCATCGGAAACTATTACTGAACTCATAGGATCGGTTCCAAACACAGACCGCTTGAGGTATTACTCACTAGGACAGAAGTCGGCATCGTGCCTGTTGTATTCAATTCCGATACAATATCAGTGTTGCATCGTCACTGTGAACGTCCAAGGGTTACAGTGAACCTGCAGTGGTTCATCGGAAACTATTACTGAACTCATTGGTTCGGTTCCAAACACAGACCGCTTGAAGTATTACTAACTCGGACAGAAGTCGGCATCGTGCCTGTTGTATTCAATTCCGATACAATATCAGTGTTGCATCGTCATTGTTAACGTCCAAGGGTTACAGTGAACCGGCAGTGGTTCATCGGAAACTATTACTAAACTCATTGGATCCGTTCCAAACACAGACCACTTGAATTATTACTCACTTGGACAGATGTTGGCATCGTGCCCGTTGAATTCAATTCCGATACAATATCAGTGTTGCATCGTCACTGTGAACATCCAAGGGTTACAGTGAACCTGCAGTGGTTCATCGGGAGCTATTACTGAACTCATAGGATCGGTTCCAAACACAGACCGCTTGAAGGATTACTCACTTGGACAGAACTCGGCATCGTGCCTGTTGTATTCAATTCCGATACAATATCAGTGTTGCATCGTCACTGTGAACGTCCAAGGGTTACAGTGAACCTGCAGTGGTTCATCAAAAACTATCACTGAACTCATAGGATCGGTTCCAAACACAGACCGCTTGAAGAATTACTCACTTGGACAGAAGTCGGCATCGTGCCTGTTGTATTCAATTGCGATACAATATCAGTGTTGCATCGTCAATGTCAACGTCCAAGGGTTACAGTGAACCTGCAGTGGTTCATTGGTAGCTATTACTGAACTCATAGGATTGGTTCCAAGCACAGACAGCTTGAAGAATTACTCACTTGGACAGAAGTCCGCATCGTGCCTGTTGTATTCAATTCCGCTACAATGTCAGTGTTGCATCGTCAATGTTAAGGTCCAAGGGTTACAGTGAACCTGCAGTGGTTCATCGGTAACTATTACTGAACTCATAGGATCGGTTTCAAA
This sequence comes from Schistocerca nitens, assembly GCF_023898315.1. Classification (NCBI taxonomy): domain Eukaryota; kingdom Metazoa; phylum Arthropoda; class Insecta; order Orthoptera; family Acrididae; genus Schistocerca; species Schistocerca nitens. The sequence goes on from NC_064614.1 coordinate 1,287,725,904, forward strand.
CACAGACCGCTTGAAGGATTACTCACTTGGACAGAACTCGGCATCGTGCCTGTTATATTCAATTCCGATACAATATCAGTGTTGCATCGTCACTGTGAACATTCACGGTTTACAGTGACCCTGCAGTGGTTAATCAAAAACTATTACTGAACTCATAGGATCGGTTCCAAACACAGACCGCTTGAAGCATTACTAACTTGGACAGAAGTCGGCATCGTGCCTGTTGTATTCAATTCCGATACAATATCAGTGTTGCATCGTCAATGTGAACGTCCAAGGGTTACAGTGAACCTGCAGTGGTTCATCGGAAACTATTACTGAACTCATAGGATCGGTTCCAAACACAGACCGCTTGAGGTAGTACTCACTTGGACAGAGGTCGTTATCGTGCCGGTTGTATTCAACTCCGATAGAATATCAGTGTTGGATTGTCACTGTGAACGTCCAAGGGTTACAGTGAACCTGCAGTGGTTCATCGGAAACTATTACTCAACTCATTGGATCGGTTCCAAACACAGACCGCCTGAAGTATTACTCACTTGGACAGAAGTCGGCATCGTGCCTGTTGTATTCAATTCCGATACAATATCAGTGTTGCATCGTCACTGTGGACGTCCAAGGGTTACAGTGAACCTGCAGGGGTTCATCGGAAACTATTACTGAAGTCATAGGATCGGTTCCAAACACAGACCGCTTGAAGTATTACTCACTTGGACAGAAGTCGTCATCGTGCCTGTTGTATTCATTTCCGATACAATATCAGTGTTGCATCGTCACTGTGAACGTCCAAGGGTTACAGTGAACCTGCAGTGGTTCATCGGAAACTATTACTGAACTCATAGGATCGGTTCCAAACGCAGACCGCTTGAAGAATTACTCACTTGGACAGAAGTCGGCATCGTGCCTGTTGAATTCATTTCCGATATAATACCAGTGTTGCATCGTCACTGTGAATGTCCAAGGGTTACAGTGAACCAGCAGTGGTTCATCGGAAACTATTACTGAACTCATAGGGTTGGTTCCAAACACAGACAACTTGAAGAATTACTCACTTGAACAGAAGTCGGCATCGTGCCTGTTGTACTCAATTCCGATACAATTTCAGTGTTGCATCGTCAATGCTAAGGTCCAAGGGTTACAGTGAACCTGCAGTGGTTCATCGGCAACTATTACTGGACTCATAGGATCGGTTCCAAACACAGACCGCTTGAAGTATTACTCCCTTGGACAGAAGTCGCATCGTGCCTGTTGTATTCAATTCCGATACAATATCAGTGTTGCATCGTCAATGTGAACGTCCAAGTGTTACAGTGAACCTGCAGTGGTTCATTGGAAACTATTACTGAACTCATAGGATCGGTTCCAAACACAGACCGCTTGAAGTATTACTCACTTGTACAGAAGTCGGCATCGTGCCTGTTGTATTCAATTTCGATACAATATCAGTGTTGCATCGTCACTGTGAACGTCCACGGGTTACAGTGACTTTGCAGTGGTTCATCAAAAACTAGTACTGAACTCATAGGATCGGTTCCAAACACAATACGCTTGAAGCATTACTCACTAGGACAGAAGACGGCTTCGTGCCTGTTGTATTCAATTCCGATACAATATCAGTGTTGCATCGTCAATGTGAACGTCCAAGGGTTACAGTGAACCTGCAGTGGTTCATCGGAAACTATTACTGAACTCATAGGATCGGTTCCAAACACAGACCGCTTGAAGTATTACTCACTTGGACAGAAGTCGTTATCGTGCCGGTTGTATTCAATTCCGATACAATATCAGTGTTGGATCGTCACTGTGAACGTGCAAGGGTTACAGTGAACCTGCAGTGGTTCATCGGAAACTATTACTGAACTCATTGGATCGGTTCCAAACACAGACCGCTTGAAGTATTACTCACTTGGACAGAAGTCGTTATCGTGCCGGTTGTATTCAATTCCGATACAATATCAGTGTTGCATCGTCACTGTGGACGTCCAAGGGTTACAGTGAACCTGCAGTGGTTCATCGGAAACTATTACTGAACTCATAGGATCGGTTCCAAACACAGAACGCTTGAAGTATTACTCACTTGGACAGAAGTCGGCGTCGTGCCTGTTGTATTCAATTCCGATACAATATCAGTGTTGCATCGTCACTATGAAAATCCAAGGGTTACAGTGAACCTGCAGTAGTTCATCGGAAATTATTACTGAACTCATTGGATCGGTTCCAAACACAGACCGCTTGATGTATTACTCACTTGGACAGAAGTCGGCATCGTGCCTGTTGTATTCAATTCCGATACAATATCAGTGTTGTATCGTCACTGTGAACGAACAAGGGTTACAGTGAACCTGCAGTGGTTCATAGGACACTATTACTGAAGTCATAGGATCGGTTCCAAACACAGACCGCTTGAAGTATTACTCACTTGGACAGAAGTCGTTATTGTGCCGGTTGTATTCAATTCCGATACAATATCAGTGTTGGATCGTCACTGTGAACGTACAAGGGTTACAGTGAACCTGCAGTGGTTCATCGGAAACTATTACTGAACTCATAGGATCGGTTCCAAACACAGACCGCTTGAAGTATTACTCACTTGGACAGAAGTCGGCATCGTGCCTGTTGTATTCAATTGCGATACAATATCAGTGTAGCATCGTCACTGTGGACGTCTAAGGGTTACAGTGAACCTGCAGTGGTTCATCGGAAACTATTACTGAAGTCATAGGATCGGTTCCAAACCCAGACAGCTTGAAGTATTACTCACTTGGACAGAAGTCGGCATCGTGCCTGTTGTATTCAATTCCGATACAATATCAGTGTTGCATCGTCACTGTGGACGTCCAAGGGTTACAGTGAACCTGCAGTAGTTCATCGGAAACTATTACTGAGTTCATAGGATGGACTCCAAACGCAGACCGCTTGAAGTATTACTCACCTGGACAGAAGTCGGCACCGTGCCTGTTGAATTCAATTCCGATACAATACCAGTGTTGCATCGTCACTGTGAATGTCCAAGGGTTACAGAGAACCTGCAGTGGTTCATCGGAAACTATTACTGAACTCATAGAATCGGTTCCAAACACAGACCGCTTGAAGTATTACTCACTTGGACAGAAACCGGCATCGTGCCTGTTGTATTCAATTCCGATACAATATCAGTGTTGCATCGTCACTGTGGACGTCCAAGGGTTACAGTGAACCTGCAGTGGTTCTTCGGGAACTATTACTAAAGTCACAGAATCGGTTCCAAACACAGACCGCTTGAAGTATTACTCACTTGGACAGAAGTCGGCATTGTGCCTGTTGTATTCAATTCCGATACAATACCAGTCTTGCATCGTCACTGTGAATGTCCAAGGGTTACAGTGAACCTGCAGTGGTTCATCGGAAACTATTACTGAACTCATAGGATCGGTTCCAGACACAGACCGCTTGAAGTATTACTCACTTGGACAAGTGCTCATCGTGCCTGTTGTATTCAATTCCGATACAATATCAGTTTTGCATCGTCACTGTGGACGTCCAAGGGTTACAGTGAACCTGCAGTGGTTCATCGGAAACTATTACTGAACTCATAGGATCGTTTCCAAACACAGACCGCTTGAGGTATTACTCACTTGGACAGAAGTCGGCATCGTGCCTCTTGTATTCAATTCCGACACAATATCAGTGTTGCATTGCCACTGTGAACGTCCAAGGGTTAAAGTGAACCTGCAGTGGTTCATCAGAAACTATTACTGAACTCATAGGTTCGGTTCCAAACACAGACCGCTTGAAGTATTACTCACTTGCACAGAAGTCCTCATCGTGCCTGTTGTATTCAATTGCGATACAATATCCGTGTTACATCGTCACTGTGAACGTCCAAGGGTTACACTGAACCTGCAGTGGTTCACTGGAAACTATTACTGAACTTATAGGATTGGTTCCAAACACAGACCGCTTGAAGTATTACTCACTTGGACAGAAGTCGGCATCATGCCTGTTGTATTCAATTCCGATACAATATCAGTTTTTCATCGTCACTGTGGACGTCCAAGGGTTACAGTGAACCTGCAGTGGTTCATCGGAAACTATTACTGAACTCATAGGATCGGTTCCAAACACAGACCGATTGAGGTATTATTCACTTGGACAGAAGTCGGCATCGTGCCTGTTGTATTCAATTCCGATACAATTTCAGTGTTGCATCGTCACTGTGAGCGTCCAGGGGTTACAGTGAACCTGCAGTGGTTCATCGTAAACTATTACTGAACTCATAAGATCGGTTCCAAACACAGTCCGCATGAAGTATTACACACTTGGACAGAAGTCGGCATCGTGCCTGTTGTATTCAATTCCGATACAATATCAGTGTTGCATCGTCACTGTGGACGTCCAAGGGTTACAGTGAACCTGCAGTGTTTCATCGGAAACTACTACTGAAGTCATAGGATCGGTTCCAAACACAGACCGCTTGAAGTATTACTCACCTGGACAGAAGTCGGCATCGTGCCTGTTGTATTCATTTCCGATACAATATCAGTGTTGCATCGTCACTGTGAACGTCCAAGGGTTACAGTGAACCTGCAGTAGTTCATCGGAAATTATTACTGAACTCATTGGATCGGTTCCAAACATAGACCGCTTGAAGTATTACTCACTTGGACAGAAGTCGGCATCGTGCCTGTTGTATTCTATTCCGATACAATATCAGTGTTGTATCGTCACTGTGAACGACCAAGGGTTACAGTGAACCGGCAGTAATTCATCGGAAACTATTACTGAACTCATAGGATCGGTTCCAAAGACAGACCGCTTGAAGTATTACTCACTTGGACAGAAGTCGTTTTCGTGCCGGTTGTATTCAATTCCGATACAATATCAGTGTTGGATCGTCACTGTGAACGTCCAAGGGTTACAGTGAACCTGCAGTGGTTCATCGGAAACTATTACTGAACTCATAGAATCGGTTCCAAACACAGACCGCTTGAAGTATTACTCACTTGGACAGAAACCGGCATCGTGCCTGTTGTATTCAATTCCGATACAATATCAGTGTTGCATCGTCACTGTGGACGTCCAAGGGTTACAGTGAACCTGCAGTGGTTCATCGGGAACTATTACTAAAGTCATAGGATCGGTTCCAAACACAGACCGCTTGAAGTATTACTCACTTGGACAGAAGTCGGCATCGTGCCTGTTGTATTCAATTCCGATACAATACCAGTCTTGCATCGTCACTGTGAATGTCCAAGGGTTACAGTGAACCTGCAGTGGTTCATCGGAAACTATTACTGAACTCATAGGATCGGTTCCAAACACAGACCGCTTGAAGTATTACTCACTTGGACAAGTGCTCATCGTGCCTGTTGTATTCAATTCCGATACAATATCAGTTTTGCATCGTCACTGTGGACGTCCAAGGGTTACAGTGAACCTGCAGTGGTTCATCGGAAACTATTACTGAACTCATAGGATCGTTTCCAAACACAGACCGCTTGAGGTATTACTCACTTGGACAGAAGTCGGCATCGTGCCTGTTGTATTCAATTCCGACACAATATCAGTGTTGCATTGTCACTGTGAACGTCCAAGGGTTAAAGTGAGCCAGCAGTGGTTCATCAGAAACTATTACTGAACTCATAGGTTCGGTTCCAAACACAGACCGCTTGAAGTATTACTCACTTGCACAGAAGTCCTCATCGTGCCTGTTGTATTCATTTGCGATACAATATCCGTGTTACATCGTCACTGTGAACGTCCAAGGGTTACACTGAACCTGCAGTGGTTCATTGGAAACTATTACTGAACTTATAGGATTGGTTCCAAACACAGACCGCTTGAAGTATTACTCACTTGGACAGAAGTCGGCATCATGCCTGTTGTATTCAATTCCGATACAATATCAGTTTTTCATCGTCACTGTGGACGTCCAAGGGTTACAGTGAACCTGCAGTGGTTCATCGGAAACTATTACTGAACTCATAGGATCGGTTCCAAACACAGACCGCTTGAGGTATTATTCACTTGGACAGAAGTCGGCATCGTGCCTGTTGTATTCAATTCCGATACAATATCAGTGTTGCATCGTCACTGTGAACGTCCAGGGGTTACAGTGAACCTGCAGTGGTTCATCGGAAACTATTACTGAACTCATAGGATCGGTTCCAAACACAGACCGCTTGAGGTAGTACTCACTTGGACAGAGGTCGTTATCGTGCCGGTTGTATTCAACTCCGATAGAATATCAGTGTTGGATTGTCACTGTGAACGTCCAAGGGTTACAGTGAACCTGCAGTGGTTCATCGGAAACTATTACTGAACTCATTGGATCGGTTCCAAACACAGACCGCCTGAAGTATTACTCACTTGGACAGAAGTCGGCATCGTGCCTGTTGTATTCAATTCCGATACAATATCAGTGTTGCATCGTCACTGTGGACGTCCAAGGGTTACAGTGAACCTGCAGGGGTTCATCGGAAACTATTACTGAAGTCATAGGATCGGTTCCAAACACAGACCGCTTGAAGTATTACTCACTTGGACAGAAGTCGTCATTGTGCCTGTTGTATTCATTTCCGATACAATATCAGTGTTGCATCGTCACTGTGAACGTCCAAGGGTTACAGTGAACCTGCAGTGGTTCATCGGAAACTATTACTGAACTCATAGGATCGGTTCCAAACGCAGACCGCTTGAAGAATTACTCACTTGGACAGAAGTCGGCATCGTGCCTGTTGAATTCATTTCCGATATAATACCAGTGTTGCATCGTCACTGTGAATGTCCAAGGGTTACAGTGAACCAGCAGTGGTTCATCGGAAACTATTACTGAACTCATAGGGTTGGTTCCAAACACAGACAACTTGAAGAATTACTCACTTGAACAGAAGTCGGCATCGTGCCTGTTGTACTCAATTCCGATACAATTTCAGTGTTGCATCGTCAATGCTAAGGTCCAAGGGTTACAGTGAACCTGCAGTGGTTCATCGGCAACTATTACTGGACTCATAGGATCGGTTCCAAACACAGACCGCTTGAAGTATTACTCCCTTGGACAGAAGTCGCATCGTGCCTGTTGTATTCAATTCCGATACAATATCAGTGTTGCATCGTCAATGTGAACGTCCAAGTGTTACAGTGAACCTGCAGTGGTTCATTGGAAACTATTACTGAACTCATAGGATCGGTTCCAAACACAGACCGCTTGAAGTATTACTCACTTGTACAGAAGTCGGCATCGTGCCTGTTGTATTCAATTTCGATACAATATCAGTGTTGCATCGTCACTGTGAACGTCCACGGGTTACAGTGACTTTGCAGTGGTTCATCAAAAACTAGTACTGAACTCATAGGATCGGTTCCAAACACAATACGCTTGAAGCATTACTCACTAGGACAGAAGACGGCTTCGTGCCTGTTGTATTCAATTCCGATACAATATCAGTGTTGCATCGTCAATGTGAACGTCCAAGGGTTACAGTGAACCTGCAGTGGTTCATCGGAAACTATTACTGAACTCATAGGATCGGTTCCAAACACAGACCGCTTGAAGTATTACTCACTTGGACAGAAGTCGTTATCGTGCCGGTTGTATTCAATTCCGATACAATATCAGTGTTGGATCGTCACTGTGAACGTGCAAGGGTTACAGTGAACCTGCAGTGGTTCATCGGAAACTATTACTGAACTCATTGGATCGGTTCCAAACACAGACCGCTTGAAGTATTACTCACTTGGACAGAAGTCGTTATCGTGCCGGTTGTATTCAATTCCGATACAATATCAGTGTTGCATCGTCACTGTGGACGTCCAAGGGTTACAGTGAACCTGCAGTGGTTCATCGGAAACTATTACTGAACTCATAGGATCGGTTCCAAACACAGAACGCTTGAAGTATTACTCACTTGGACAGAAGTCGGCGTCGTGCCTGTTGTATTCAATTCCGATACAATATCAGTGTTGCATCGTCACTATGAAAATCCAAGGGTTACAGTGAACCTGCAGTAGTTCATCGGAAATTATTACTGAACTCATTGGATCGGTTCCAAACACAGACCGCTTGATGTATTACTCACTTGGACAGAAGTCGGCATCGTGCCTGTTGTATTCAATTCCGATACAATATCAGTGTTGTATCGTCACTGTGAACGACCAAGGGTTACAGTGAACCTGCAGTGGTTCATAGGACACTATTACTGAAGTCATAGGATCGGTTCCAAACACAGACCGCTTGAAGTATTACTCACTTGGACAGAAGTCGTTATTGTGCCGGTTGTATTCAATTCCGATACAATATCAGTGTTGGATCGTCACTGTGAACGTACAAGGGTTACAGTGAACCTGCAGTGGTTCATCGGAAACTATTACTGAACTCATAGGATCGGTTCCAAACACAGACCGCTTGAAGTATTACTCACTTGGACAGAAGTCGGCATCGTGCCTGTTGTATTCAATTGCGATACAATATCAGTGTAGCATCGTCACTGTGGACGTCTAAGGGTTACAGTGAACCTGCAGTGGTTCATCGGAAACTATTACTGAAGTCATAGGATCGGTTCCAAACCCAGACAGCTTGAAGTATTACTCACTTGGACAGAAGTCGGCATCGTGCCTGTTGTATTCAATTCCGATACAATATCAGTGTTGCATCGTCACTGTGGACGTCCAAGGGTTACAGTGAACCTGCAGTAGTTCATCGGAAACTATTACTGAGTTCATAGAATACTCCAAACGCAGACCGCTTGAAGTATTACTCACCTGGACAGAAGTCGGCACCGTGCCTGTTGAATTCAATTCCGATACAATACCAGTGTTGCATCGTCACTGTGAATGTCCAAGGGTTACAGAGAACCTGCAGTGGTTCATCGGAAACTATTACTGAACTCATAGAATCGGTTCCAAACACAGACCGCTTGAAGTATTACTCACTTGGACAGAAACCGGCATCGTGCCTGTTGTATTCAATTCCGATACAATATCAGTGTTGCATCGTCACTGTGGACGTCCAAGGGTTACAGTGAACCTGCAGTGGTTCTTCGGGAACTATTACTAAAGTCACAGAATCGGTTCCAAACACAGACCGCTTGAAGTATTACTCACTTGGACAGAAGTCGTTATTGTGCCGGTTGTATTCAATTCCGATACAATATCAGTGTTGGATCGTCACTGTGAACGTACAAGGGTTACAGTGAACCTGCAGTGGTTCATCGGAAACTATTACTGAACTCATAGGATCGGTTCCAGACACAGACCGCTTGAAGTATTACTCACTTGGACAAGTGCTCATCGTGCCTGTTGTATTCAATTCCGATACAATATCAGTTTTGCATCGTCACTGTGGACGTCCAAGGGTTACAGTGAACCTGCAGTGGTTCATCGGAAACTATTACTGAACTCATAGGATCGTTTCCAAACACAGACCGCTTGAGGTATTACTCACTTGGACAGAAGTCGGCATCGTGCCTGTTGTATTCAATTCCGACACAATAACAGTGTTGCATTGTCACTGTGAACGTCCAAGGGTTAAAGTGAACCTGCAGTGGTTCATCAGAAACTATTACTGAACTCATAGGTTCGGTTCCAAACACAGACCGCTTGAAGTATTACTCACTTGCACAGAAGTCCTCATCGTGCCTGTTGTATTCAATTGCGATACAATATCCGTGTTACATCGTCACTGTGAACGTCCAAGGGTTACACTGAACCTGCAGTGGTTCACTGGAAACTATTACTGAACTTATAGGATTGGTTCCAAACACAGACCGCTTGAAGTATTACTCACTTGGACAGAAGTCGGCATCATGCCTGTTGTATTCAATTCCGATACAATATCAGTTTTTCATCGTCACTGTGGACGTCCAAGGGTTACAGTGAACCTGCAGTGGTTCATCGGAAACTATTACTGAACTCATAGGATCGGTTCCAAACACAGACCGCTTGAGGTATTATTCACTTGGACAGAAGTCGGCATCGTGCCTGTTGTATTCAATTCCGATACAATTTCAGTGTTGCATCGTCACTGTGAGCGTCCAGGGGTTACAGTGAACCTGCAGTGGTTCATCGTAAACTATTACTGAACTCATAAGATCGGTTCCAAACACAGTCCGCATGAAGTATTACACACTTGGACATAAGTCGGCATTGTGCCTGTTGTATTCAATTCCGATACAATATCAGTGTTGCATCGTCACTGTGGACGTCCAAGGGTTACAGTGAACCTGCAGTGTTTCATCGGAAACTACTACTGAAGTCATAGGATCGGTTCCAAACACAGACCGCTTGAAGTATTACTCACCTGGACAGAAGTCGGCATCGTGCCTGTTGTATTCATTTCCGATACAATATCAGTGTTGCATCGTCACTGTGAACGTCCAAGGGTTACAGTGAACCTGCAGTAGTTCATCGGAAATTATTACTGAACTCATTGGATCGGTTCCAAACACAGACCGCTTGAAGTATTACTCACTTGGACAGAAGTCGGCATCGTGCCTGTTGTATTCTATTCCGATACAATATCAGTGTTGTATCGTCACTGTGAACGACCAAGGGTTACAGTGAACCGGCAGTAATTCATGGGAAACTATTACTGAACTCATAGGATCGGTTCCAAAGACAGACCGCTTGAAGTATTACTCACTTGGACAGAAGTCGTTTTCGTGCCGGTTGTATTCAATTCCGATACAATATCAGTGTTGGATCGTCACTGTGAACGTCCAAGGGTTACAGTGAACCTGCAGTGGTTCATCGGAAACTATTACTGAACTCATAGAATCGGTTCCAAACACAGACCGCTTGAAGTATTACTCACTTGGACAGAAACCGGCATCGTGCCTGTTGTATTCAATTCCGATACAATATCAGTGTTGCATCGTCACTGTGGACGTCCAAGGGTTACAGTGAACCTGCAGTGGTTCATCGGGAACTATTACTAAAGTCATAGGATCGGTTCCAAACACAGACCGCTTGAAGTATTACTCACTTGGACAGAAGTCGGCATCGTGCCTGTTGTATTCAATTCCGATACAATACCAGTCTTGTATCGTCACTGTGATTGTCCAAGGGTTACAGTGAACCTGCAGTGGTTCATCGGAAACTATTACTGAACTCATAGGATCGGTTCCAAACACAGACCGCTTGAAGTATTACTCACTTGGACAAGTGCTCATCGTGCCTGTTGTATTCAATTCCGATACAATATCAGTTTTGCATCGTCACTGTGGACGTCCAAGGGTTACAGTGAACCTGCAGTGGTTCATCGGAAACTATTACTGAACTCATAGGATCGTTTCCAAACACAGACCGCTTGAGGTATTACTCACTTGGACAGAAGTCGGCATCGTGCCTGTTGTATTCAATTCCGACACAATATCAGTGTTGCATTGTCACTGTGAACGTCCAAGGGTTAAAGTGAGCCAGCAGTGGTTCATCAGAAACTATTACTGAACTCATAGGTTCGGTTCCAAACACAGACCGCTTGAAGTATTACTCACTTGCACAGAAGTCCTCATCGTGCCTGTTGTATTCATTTGCGATACAATATCCGTGTTACATCGTCACTGTGAACGTCCAAGGGTTACACTGAACCTGCAGTGGTTCATTGGAAACTATTACTGAACTTATAGGATTGGTTCCAAACACAGACCGCTTGAAGTATTACTCACTTGGACAGAAGTCGGCATCATGCCTGTTGTATTCAATTCCGATACAATATCAGTTTTTCATCGTCACTGTGGACGTCCAAGGGTTACAGTGAACCTGCAGTGGTTCATCGGAAACTATTACTGAACTCATAGGATCGGTTCCAAACACAGACCGCTTGAGGTATTATTCACTTGGACAGAAGTCGGCATCGTGCCTGTTGTATTCAATTCCGATACAATATCAGTGTTGCATCGTCACTGTGGACGTCCAAGGGTTACAGTGAACCTGCAGTGTTTCATCGCAAACTACTACTGAAGTCATAGGATCGGCTCAAAACCCAGACCGCTTGAAGTATTACTCACCTGGACAGAAGTCGGCATCGTGCCTGTTGTATTCATTTCCGATACAATATCAGTGTTGCATCGTCACTGTGAACGTCCAAGGGTTACAGTGAACCTGCAGTAGTTCATCGGAAATTATTACTGAACTCATTGGATCGGTTCCAAACATAGACCGCTTGAAGTATTACTCACTTGGACAGAAGTCGGCATCGTGCCTGTTGTATTCTATTCCGATACAGTATCGGTGTTGTATCGTCACTGTGAACGACCAAGGGTTACAGTGAACCGGCAGTAATTCATCGGAAACTATTACTGAACTCATAGGATCGGTTCCAAAGACAGACCGCTTGAAGTATTACTCACTTGGACAGAAGTCGTTTTCGTGCCGGTTGTATTCAATTCCGATTCAATATCAGTGTTGGATCGTCACTGTGAACGTCCAAGGGTTACAGTGAACCTGCAGTGGTTCATCGGAAACTATTACTGAACTCATAGAATCGGTTCCAAACACAGACCGCTTGAAGTATTACTCACTTGGACAGAAACCGGCATCGTGCCTGTTGTATTCAATTCCGATACAATATCAGTGTTGCATCGTCACTGTGGACGTCCAAGGGTTACAGTGAACCTGCAGTGGTTCATCGGGAACTATTACTAAAGTCATAGGATCGGTTCCAAACACAGACCGCTTGAAGTATTACTCACTTGGACAGAAGTCGGCATCGTGCCTGTTGTATTCAATTCCGATACAATACCAGTCTTGCATCGTCACTGTGAATGTCCAAGGGTTACAGTGAACCTGCAGTAGTTCATCGGAAATTATTACTGAACTCATTGGATCGGTTCCAAACATAGACCGCTTGAAGTATTACTCACTTGGACAGAAGTCGGCATCGTGCCTGTTGTATTCTATTCCGATACAATATCAGTGTTGTATCGTCACTGTGAACGACCAAGGGTTACAGTGAACCGGCAGTAATTCATCGGAAACTATTACTGAACTCATAGGATCGGTTCCAAAGACAGACCGCTTGAAGTATTACTCACTTGGACAGAAGTCGTTTTCGTGCCGGTTGTATTCAATTCCGATACAATATCAGTGTTGGATCGTCACTGTGAACGTCCAAGGGTTACAGTGAACCTGCAGTGGTTCATCGGAAACTATTACTGAACTCATAGAATCGGTTCCAAACACAGACCGCTTGAAGTATTACTCACTTGGACAGAAACCGGCATCGTGCCTGTTGTATTCAATTCCGATACAATATCAGTGTTGCATCGTCACTGTGGACGTCCAAGGGTTACAGTGAACCTGCAGTGGTTCATCGGGAACTATTACTAAAGTCATAGGATCGGTTCCAAACACAGACCGCTTGAAGTATTACTCACTTGGACAGAAGTCGGCATCGTGCCTGTTGTATTCAATTCCGATACAATACCAGTCTTGCATCGTCACTGTGAATGTCCAAGGGTTACAGTGAACCTGCAGTGGTTCATCGGAAACTATTACTGAACTCATAGGATCGGTTCCAAACACAGACCGCTTGAAGTATTACTCACTTGGACAGAAGTCGTCATCGTGCCTGTTGTATTCAATTCCGATACAATATCAGTGTTGCATCGTCACTGTGGACGTCCAAGGGTTACAGTGAACCTGTAGTGGTTCATCGGAAACTATTACTGAAGTCATAGGATCGGTTCCAAACACAGACCGCTTGAAGTATTACTCACTTGGACAGAAGTCGGCATCGTGCCTGTTGTATTCAATTTCGATACAATATCAGTGTAGCATCGTCACTCTGGACGTCTAAGGGTTACAGTGAACCTGCAGTGGTTCATCGGAAACTACTACTGATTTCATAGGATGGATTCCAAACGCAGACCGCTTGAAGTATTACTCACCTGGACAGAAGTCGGCACCGTGCCTGTTGAATTCAATTCCGATACAATACCAGTGTTGCATCGTCACTGTGAATGTCCAAGGGTTACAGAGAACCTGCAGTGGTTCATCGGAAACTATTACTGAACTCATAGAATCGTTTCCAAACACAGACCGCTTGAAGTATTACTCACTTGGACAGAAACCGGCATCGTGCCTGTTGTATTCAATTCCGATACAATATCAGTGTTGCATCGTCACTGTGGACGTCCAAGGGTTACAGTGAACCTGCAGTGGTTCATCGGGAACTATTACTAAAGTCATAGGATCGGTTCCAAACACAGACCGCTTGAGGTATTACTCACTTGGACAGAAGACGGCATCGTGCCTGTTGTATTCAGTTCCGATACAATACCAGTCTTGCATCGTCACTGTGAATGTACAAGGGTTACAGTGAACCTGCAGTGGTTCATCGGAAACTATTACTGAACTCATAGGATCGGTTCCTAACACAGACCGCTTGAAGTAATACTCACTTGGACAAGTGCTCATCGTGCCTGTTGTATTCAATTCCGATACAATATCAGTTTTGCATCGTCACTGTGGACGTCCAAGGGTTACAGTGAACCTGCAGTGGTTCATCGGAAACTATTACTGAACTCATAGGATCGTTTCCAAACACAGACCGCTTGAGGTATTACTCAGTTGGACAGAAGTCGGCATCGTGCCTGTTGTATTCAATTCCGATACAATATCAGTGTTGCATTGTCACTGTGAACGTCCAAGGGTTAAAGTGAGCCAGCAGTGTTTCATCGGAAACTATTACTGAACTCATAGGTTCGGTTCCAAACACAGACCGCTTGAAGTATTACTCACTTGCACAGAAGTCCTCATCGTGCCTGTTGTATTCAATTGCAATACAATATCTGTGTTGCATCGTCACTGTGAACGTCCAAGGGTTACAGTGAACCTGCAGTGGTTCATTGGAAACTATTACTGAAGTCATAGGATCGGTTCCAAACACAGACCGCTTGAAGTATTACTCACTTGGACCGAAGTCGGCATCGTGCCTGTTGTATTCAATTCCGATACAATATCAGTGTTGCATCGTCACTGTGAACGTCCAAGGGTTACAGTGAACCTGCGGTAGTTCATCGGAAATTATTACTGAACTCATTGGATCGGTTCCAAACATAGACCGCTTGAAGTATTTCTCACTTGGACAGAAGTCGGCATCGTGTTGTTGTATTCAATTCCGATACAATATCAGTGTTGGATCGTCACTGTGAACGTCCAAGGGTTACAGTGAACCTGCAGTGGTTCATCGGAAACTATTACTGAACTCATTGAATCGGTTCCAAACACAGACCGCTTGAAGTATTACTCACTTGGACAGAAACCGGCATCGTGCCGGTTGTATTCAATTCCGATAAAATATCAGTGTTGCATCGTCACTGTGGACGTCCAAGGCTTACAGTGAACCTGCAGTGGTTCATCGGGAACTATTACTAAAGTCATAGGATTGGTTCGAAACACAGACAGCTTGAAGAATTACTCACTTGGACAGAAGTCGGCATCGTGCCTGTTGTATTCAATTCCGATACAATATCAGTGTTGCATCGTCAATGTGAAGGTCCAAGGGTTACAGTGAACCTGCAGTGGTTCATCGGAAACTATTACTGAATTCATAGTATCGGTTCCAAACACAGAACGCTTGAAGTATTACTCACTTGTACATAAGTCGTTATCGTGCCGGTTGTATTCAATTCCGATACAATATCAGTGTTGGATCGTCACTGTGAATGTACAAGGGTTACAGTGAACCTACAGTGGTTCATCGGGAACTAATACTGAACTCATAGGATCGGTTTCAAACACAGACCGCTTGAAGTATTACTCACTTGGACAGAAGTCGGCATCGTGCCTGTTGTATTCTATTCCGATACAATATCAGTATTTCATCGTTAACTGAAGGTCCAAAGGTTACAGTGAACCTGCAGTGGTTCATCGGAAATTATTACTGAACTCATTTCATTGGTTCCAAACACAGACCGCTTGAAGTATTACTCACTTGGACAGAACTCGGCATCGTGCCTGTTGTATTCAATTCCGATACAATATCAGTGTTGTATCGTCACTGTGAACGACCAAGGGTTACAGTGAACCTGCAGTGGTTCATGGGACACTATTACTGAAGTCATAGGATCGGTTCCAAACACAGACCGCTTGAAGTATTACTCACTTGGACAGAAGTCGTTATCGTGCCGGTTGTATTCAATTCCGATACAATATCAGTGTTGGATCGTCACTGTGAATGTACAAGGGTTACAGTGAACCTGCAGTGGTTCATCGGAAACTATTACTGAACTCATAGGATCGGTTCCAAAGACAGACCGCTAGAAGTATTACTCACTTGGACAGAAGTTGGCATCGTGCCTTTTGTATTCAATTCCGATACAATATCAGTGTTGCATCGTCACTGTGGACGTCCAAGGGTTACAGTGAACCTGCAGTGGTTCATCGGAAACTATTACTGAAGTCATAGGATCGGTTCCAAACACAGACCGCTTGAAGTATTACTCACTTGGACAGAAGTCGGCATCGTGCCTGTTGTATTCAATTCCGATACAATATCAGTGTTGCATCGTCACTGTGGACGTCCAATTCTTACAGTGAACCTGCAGTGGTTCATCGGAAACTATTACTGATTTCATAGGATGGATTCCAAACGCAGACCGCTTGAAGTATTACTCACCGGGACAGAAGACGGCATCGTGCCTGTTGAATTCAATTCCGATACAATACCAGTGTTGCATCGTCACTGTGAATGTCCAAGGGTTACAGAGAACCTGCAGTGGTTCATCGGAAACTATTACTGAACTCATAGGATTGGTTCCAAACACAGACCGCTTGAAGTATTACTCACTTGGACAGAAGTCGGCATCCTGCCTGTTGTATTCAATTCCGATACAATATCAGTTTTGCATCGTCACTGTGGACGTCCAAGGGTTACAGTGAACCTGCAGTGGTTCATCGGAAACTATTACTGAACTCATAGGATCGGTTCCAAACACAGAGCGCTTGAGGTATTATTCACATGGACAGAAGTCGGCATCGTGCCTGTTGTATTCAATTCCGATACAATATCAGTGTTGCATCGTCACTGTGAACGTCCAGGGGTTACAGTGAACCTGCAGTGGTTCATCGTAAACTATTACTGAACTCATAAGATCGGTTCCAAACACAGTCCGCTTGAAGTATTACTCACTTCGACAGAAGTCGGCATCGTGCCTGTTGTATTCAATTCCGATACAATATCAGTGTTGCATCGACACTGTGGACGTCCAAGGGTTACAGTGAACCTGCAGTGGTTCATCGGAAACTATTACTGAAGTCATAGGATCGGTTCCAAACACAGACCGCTTGAAGTATTACTCACTTGGACCGAAGTCGGCATCGTGCCTGTTGTATTCAATTCCGATACAATATCAGTGTTGCATCGTCACTGTGAACGTCCAAGGGTTACAGTGAACCTGCAGTAGTTCATCGGAAATTATTACTGAACTCATAGGATCGGTTCCAAACATAGACCGCTTGAAGTATTACTCACTTGGACAGAAGTCGGCATCGTGCCTGTTGTATTCAATTCCGATACAATATCAGTGTTGTATCGTCACTGTGAACGACCAAGGGTTACAGTGAACCTGCAGTAATTCATCGGAAACTATTACTGAACTCATCTGATCGGTTCCAAAGACAGACCGCTTGAAGTATTACTCACTTGGACAGAAGTCGTTATCGTGCCGGTTGTATTCAATTCCGATACAATATCAGTGTTGGATCGTCACTGTGAACGTCCAAGGGTTACAGTGAACCTGCAGTGGTTCATCGGAAACTATTACTGAACTCATAGAATCGGTTCCAAGCACAGACCGCTTGAAGTATTACTCACTTGGACAAAAACCGGCATCGTGGCTGTTGTATTCAATTCCCATACAATATCAGTGTTGCATCGTCACTGTGGACGTCCAAGGGTTACAGTGAACCTGCAGTGGTTCATCGGAATCTATTACTGAACCCATAGGATCGGTTTCAAACACAGACCGCTTGAAGTATTACTCACTTGGACATAAGTCGGCATCGTGCCTGTTGTATTCTATTCCGATACAATATCAGTATTGCATCGTCAACTGAAGGTCCAAAGGTTACAGTGAACCTGCAGTGGTTCATCGGAAACTATTACTGAACTCATTGGATCGGTTCCAAACACAGACCGCTTCAAGTATTACTCACTTGGACAGAAGTCGGCATCGTTCCTGTTGTATTCAATTCCGATACAATATCAGTGTTGTATCGTCACTGTGAACGACCAAGGGTTACAGTGAACCTGCAGTGGTTCATCGGAAACTATTACTGAACTCATAGTATTGGTACCAAACACAGACCGCTTGAAGTATTAATCACTTGGACTGAAGTCGTTATCGTGCCGGTTGTATTCAATTCCGAAACAATATCAGTGTTGGAACGTCACTGTGAATGTCCAAGGGTTACAGTGAACCTGCAGTGGTTCATCGGAAACTATTACTGAACTCATAGGATCGGTTCCAAACACAGACCGCTTGAAGTATTACTCACTTGGACAGAAGTCGGCATCGTGCCTGTTGTATTCAATTCCGATACAATATCAGTGTTGCATCGTCACTGTAAACGTCCAAGGGTTACAGTGAACCTGCAGCGGTTCATTGGAAACTATTACTGAACTCATAGGATGGGTTCCAAACACAGACCGCTTGAAGTATTACTCACTTGGACAGAAGTCGGCATCGTGGATGTTGTATTCAATTCTGATACAATATAAGTGTTGCATCGTCATTGTTAACGTCCAAGGGTTACAGTGAACCTGCAGTGGTTCATCGGAAACCTTTACTGAACTCATTGAATCCTTTCCAAACACAGACCGCTTGAAGTATTACGCACTTGGACAGAAGTCGGCATCCTGCCTGTTGTATTCAATTCAGATACAATATCAGTGTTGCATCGTCACTGTGAACGTCCAAGGGTTACAGTGAACCTGCAGTGGTTCATCGGAAACTATTACTGAACTCATAGGATCGGTTCCAAACACAGACCGCTTGAAGTATTACTCACTTGGACAGAAGTCGTTATCGTGCCTGTTGTATTCAATTCCGATACAATATCAGTGTTGCATCGTCACTGTGAACGTCCACGGGTTACAGTGAACCTGCGGTGGTTCATCAAATACTATTACTGGACTCATAGGATCGGTTCCAAACACAGACCGCTTGAAGCGATACTCACTTCGGCAGAAGTCGGCATCGTGCCTGTTGTATTCAATTCCGATACAATATCAGTGTTGCATCGTCACTGTGAACGTCCAAGGGTTACAGTGAACCAGCAGTGGTTCATCGGAAACTATTACTGAAGTCATAGGATCGGTTCCAAACACAGACCACTTGAAGTATTACTCACTTGGACAGAAGTCGGCATCGTGCCTGTTGTATTCAATTCCCATACAATATCAGTGTTGCATCGTCACTGTAAACGTCCAAGGGTTACAGTGAACCTGCAGTGGTTCATCGGAAACTATTACTGAAGTGAATGGATCGGTTCCAAACACAGACCGCTTGAAGTATTACTCACTTGGACAGAAGTCGGCATCGTGCCTGTTGTATTCAATTCCCATACAATATCAGTGTTGCATCGTCACTGTAAACGTCCAAGGGTTACAGTGAACCTGCAGTGGTTCATCGGAAACTATTACTGAAGTGAATGGATCGGTTCCAAACACAGACCGCTTGAAGTATTACTCACTTGGACAGAAGGCGAAATCGTGCCTATTGTATTCAATTCCGATACAATATCAGTGTTGCATCGTTAATGTGAAGGTCCAAGGGTTACAGTGAACCTACAGTGTTTCATCGGAAACTGTTACTGAACTCATAGGTTAGGTTCCAAACACAGTCCGTTTGATGTATTACTCACTTGGACAGAAGTCGGCATCGTGCCTGTTGTATTCAAATCCGATACAATATCGGTGTTGCATCGTAACTGTGAACGTCCAAGGGTTACAGTGAACCTGCAGTGGTTCATCAAAAACTATTACTGAACTCATTTCATCGGTTCCAAATACAGACCGCTTGTAGTATTACTCACTTGAACAGAAGTCGGCATCGTGGATGTTGTATTCAATTCCGATACAATATAAGTGTTGCATCGTCATTGTTAACGTCCAAGGGTTACAGTGAACCTGCAGTGGTTCATCGGAAACCTTTACTGAACTCATTGGATCTGTTCCAAACACAGACCGCTTGAAGTATTACGCACTTGGACAGAAGTCGGCATCCTGCCTGTTGTATTCAATTCAGATACAATATCAGTGTTGCATCGTCACTGTGAACGTCCAAGGGTTACAGTGAACCTGCAGTGGTTCATCGGAAACTATTACTGAACTCATAGGATCGTTTCCAAACACAGATCGCTTGAAGTATTACTCACTTGGACAGAAGTCGGCATCGTGCCTGTTGTATTCAATTCCGATACAATATCAGTGTTGCATCGTCACTGTGAACGTCCACGGGTTACAGTGAACCTGCAGTGGTTCATCAAAAACTATTACTGAACTCATAGGATCGGTTCCAAACACAGACCGCTTGAAGCGATACTCACTTGGGCAGAAGTCGGCATCGTGCTTGTTGTATTCAATTCCGATACAATATCAGTGTTGCATCGTCACTGTGAACGTCCAAGGGTTACAGTGAACCTGCAGTGGTTCATCGGAAACTATTACTGAAGTCATAGGATCGGTTCCAAACACAGACCACTTGAAGTATTACTCACTTGGACAGAAGTCGGCATCGTGCCTGTTGTACTCAATTCCGATAAAATATCGGTGTTGCATCGTCACTGTGAACGTCCAGGGGTTACAGTAAACCTGCAGTGGTTCATCGGAAATTATTACTGAACTCATAGGATCGGTTCCAAACACAGACCGCTTGAAGTATTACTCACTTGGACAGAAGTCGGCATCGTGCCTGTTGTATTCAATTGCGATACAATATCAGTGTTGCATCGTCACTGTGATCGTCCAGGGGTTACAGTAAACCTGCAGTGGTTCATCGGAAACTATTACTGAACTCGTAGAATCGGTTCCAAACACAGACCGCTTGAAGTATCACTCACTTGGAGAGAAGTCGGCATCGTGCATGTTGTATTCAATTCCGATACAATATCAGTGTTGCATCGTCACTGTGAACGTCCAAGGGTTACAGTGAACCTGCAGCGGTTCATCGGAAACTATTACTGAACTCATAGGATCGGTTCCAATCACAGACCGCTTGAAGTATTACTCACTTGGATAGAAGTCGGTATCGTGCATGTTTTATTCAATTCCGATACAATATCTGTGTTGCATCGTCACTGTGAACGTCCAGGGGTTACAGTGAACCTGCAGTGGTTCATCGTATACTATTACTGAACTCATAAGATCGTTTCCAAACACAGACCGCTTGAGGTATTACTGACTTGGACAGATGTCGGCATCGTGCGTGTTGTATTCAATTCCGATACAATATCAGTGTTGCATCGTCACTGTGGACGTCCAAGGATTACAGTGAACCTGCAGTGGTTCATCGGAAACTATTACTGAAGTCATAGGATCGGTTCCAAACACAGACCGCTTGAAGTATTACTCACTTGGACAGAAGTCGGCATCGTGCCTGTTGTATTCAATTCCGATACAATATCAGTGTTGCATCGTCACTGTGAACGTCCAAGGGTTACAGTGAACCTGCAGTAGGTCATCGGAAATTATTACTGAACTCATTGGATCGGTCCAAACACAGACCGCTTGAAGTATTACTCACTTGGACAGAAGTCGGCATCGTGCCTGTTGTATTCAATTCCGATACAATATCAGTGTTGTATCGTCACTGTGAACGACCAAGGGTTACAGTGAACCTGCAGTGGTTCATCGGAAACTATTACTGAACTCATAGGATCGGTTCCAAAGACAGACCGCTAGAAGTATTACTCACTTGGACAGAAGTCGGCATCTTGCCGGTTGTATTCAATTTCGATACAATACCAGTGTTTCATCGTCACTGTGAATGTCCAAGGGTTACAGTGAACCAGCAGTAGTTCATCGGAAATTATTACTGAACTCATTGGATCGGTTCCAAACACAGACCGCATGAAGTATTACTCACTTGGACAGAAGTCGGCATGGTGCCTGTTGTATTCAATTCCGATACAATATCAGTGTTGTATCGTCACTGTGAACGACCAAGGGTTACAGTGAACCTGCAATGGTTCATCGGAAACTATTACTGAACTCATAGGATCGGTTCCGAAGACAGACCGCTAGAAGTATTACTCACTTGGACAGAAGTCGTTATCGTGCCTGTTGTATTCAATTCCGATAGAATATCAGTGTTGCATCGTCACTGTGAATGTCCAAGGGTTACAGTGAACCTGCAGTGGTTCATCGGAAACTATTACTGAACTCATAGGATCGGTTCCAAACACAGACCGCTTGAAGAATTACTCACTTGGTCAAGTCGTCATCGTGCCTGTTGTATTCAATTCCGATACAATATCAGTTTTGCATCGTCACTGTGGACGTCCAAGTGTTACAGTGAACCTGCAGTGGCTCATCGGAAACTATTACTGAACTCATAGGATCGTTTCCAAACACCGACCGCTTGAGGTATTACTCACTTGGACAGAAGTTGGCATCGTGCCTGTTGTATTCAATTGCGATACAATATCAGTGTTGCATCGTCACTGTGAACGTCCAAGGGTTACAGTGAACCTGCAGTGGTTCATCGGAAACTATTACTGAACTCATAGGTTCGGTTCCAAACACAGACCGCTTGAAGTATTACTCACTTGGACAGAAGTCGGTATCGTGCCTGTTGTATTCAATTCCAATACAATATCAGTGTTGCATCGTCACTGTGAACGTCCAGGGGTTACAGTGAACCTGCAGTGGTTCATCGACAACTATTACTGAACTCATAGGATCGGTTCCAAACACAGACCGCTTGAAGAATTTCTCACTTGGACAGATGTCGGCATCGTGCCTTTTGTATTCAATTCCGATACAACATCAGTGTTGCATCGTCACTGTGAACATCCAAGGGTTACAGCGAACATGCAGTGGTTCATCGGAAGCTATTACTGAAATCATTGGTTAGGTTCCAAACACAGACCGCTTGAAGTATTACTCACTTGGACTGAAGTCGGCATCGTGCCTGTCCTATTCAATTCCGATACAATATCAGTGTTGCATCGTAACTGTGATCGTCCAAGGGTTACAGTGAACCTGCAGTGGTTCATCGGAAACTATTACTGAACTCATTGGATCGGTTCCAAACACAGACCGCTTGAAGTATTACTCACTTGGACAGAAGTCGGCATCGTGCCTGTTGTATTCAATTCCGATACAATATCAGTGTTGTATCGTCACTGTGAACAACCAAGGGTTACAGTGAACCTGCAGTGGTTCATCGGAAACTATTACTGAAGTCATAGGATCGGTTCCAAACACAGACCGCTTGAAGTATTACTCACTTGGACAGAAGTCGGCATCGTGCCAGTTGTATTCAATTCCGAAACAATATCAGCGTTGGATCGTGACTGTGAACGTCCAAGGGTTACAGTGAACCTGCAGTGGTTCATCGGCACTATTACTGAACTCATAGGGTCGGTTCCAAACACAGACCGCTTGAAGTATTACTCACTTGGACAGAAGTCGGCATCGTGCCCGTTGTATTCAATTCCGATACAATATCAGTGTTGCATCAACACTGTGGACGTCCAAGGGTTACAGTGAACCTGCAGTGGTTCATCGGAAACTATTACTGAAGTCATTGGATCGGTTCCAAACACAGACCGCTTGAAGTATTACTCACTTGGACAGAAGGCGGCATCGTGCCTGTTGTATTCAATTCCGATACAATATCAGTGTTGCATCGTCACTGTGAACGTCCAAGGGTTACAGTGAACCTGCAGTGGTTCATCGGAAACTGTTACTGAACACATAGGTTAGGTTCCAATCACAGACCGCTTGAAGTATTACTCACTTGGACAGAAGTCGGCATCGTGCCTGTTGCATTCAATTCCGATACAATATCAGTGTTGCATCGTCACTGTGAACGTCCACGGGTTACAGTGAACCTGCAGTGGTTCATCAAAAACTATTACTGAACTCATAGGATCGGTTCCAAACACAGACCGCTTGAAGCGATACTCACTTGGGCAGAAGTCGGCATCGTGCTTGTTGTATTCAATTCCGATACAATATCAGTGTTGCATCGTCACTGTGAACGTCCAAGGGTTACAGTGAACCTGCAGTGGTTCATCGGAAACTATTACTGAAGTCATAGGATCGGTTCCAAACACAGACCACTTGAAGTATTACTCACTTGGACAGAAGTCGGCATCGTGCCTGTTGTACTCAATTCCGATACAATATCAGTGTTGCATCGTCACTGTGATCGTCCAGGGGTTACAGTAAACCTGCAGTGGTTCATCGGAAACTATTACTGAACTCGTAGAATCGGTTCCAAACACAGACCGCTTGAAGTATCACTCACTTGGAGAGAAGTCGGCATCGTGCATGTTGTATTCAATTCCGATACAATATCAGTGTTGCATCGTCACTGTGAACGTCCAAGGGTTACAGTGAACCTGCAGCGGTTCATCGGAAACTATTACTGAACTCATAGGATCGGTTCCAATCACAGACCGCTTGAAGTATTACTCACTTGGATAGAGGTCGGTATCGTGCATGTTTCATTCAATTCCGATACAATATCAGTGTTGCATCGTCACTGTGAACGTCCAGGGGTTACAGTGAACCTGCAGTTGTTCATCGTATACTATTACTGAACTCATAAGATCGTTTCCAAACACAGACCGCTTGAAGTATTACTGACTTGGACAGATGTCGGCATCGTGCGTGTTGTATTCAATTCCGATACAATATCAGTGTTGCATCGTCACTGTGGACGTCCAAGGATTACAGTGAACCTGCAGTGGTTCATCGGAAACTATTACTGAAGTCATAGGATCGGTTCCAAACACAGACCGCTTGAAGTATTACTCACTTGGACAGAAGTCGGCATCGTGCCTGTTGTATTCAATTCCGATACAATATCAGTGTTGCATCGTCACTGTGAACGTCCAAGGGTTACAGTGAACCTGCAGTAGTTCATCGGAAATTATTACTGAACTCATTGGATCGGTCCAAACACAGACCGCTTGAAGTATTACTCACTTGGACAGAAGTCGGCATCGTGCCTGTTGTATTCAATTCCGATACAATATCAGTGTTGTATCGTCACTGTGAACGACCAAGGGTTACAGTGAACCTGCAGTGGTTCATCGGAAACTATTACTGAACTCATAGGATCGGTTCCAATCACAGACCGCTTGAAGTATTACTCACTTGGATAGAGGTCGGTATCGTGCATGTTTTATTCAATTCCGATACAATATCAGTGTTGCATCGTCACTGTGAACGTCCAGGGGTTACAGTGAACCTGCAGTTGTTCATCGTATACTATTACTGAACTCATAAGATCGTTTCCAAACACAGACCGCTTGAAGTATTACTGACTTGGACAGATGTCGGCATCGTGCGTGTTGTATTCAATTCCGATACAATATCAGTGTTGCATCGTCACTGTGGACGTCCAAGGATTACAGTGAACCTGCAGTGGTTCATCGGAAACTATTACTGAAGTCATAGGATCGGTTCCAAACACAGACCGCTTGAAGTATTACTCACTTGGACAGAAGTCGGCATCGTGCCTGTTGTATTCAATTCCGATACAATATCAGTGTTGCATCGTCACTGTGAACGTCCAAGGGTTACAGTGAACCTGCAGTAGTTCATCGGAAATTATTACTGAACTCATTGGATCGGTCCAAACACAGACCGCTTGAAGTATTACTCACTTGGACAGAAGTCGGCATCGTGCCTGTTGTATTCAATTCCGATACAATATCAGTGTTGTATCGTCACTGTGAACGACCAAGGGTTACAGTGAACCTGCAGTGGTTCATCGGAAACTATTACTGAACTCATAGGATCGGTTCCAAAGACAGACCGCTAGAAGTATTACTCACTTGGACAGAAGTCGGCATCTTGCCGGTTGTATTCAATTTCGATACAATACCAGTGTTTCATCGTCACTGTGAATGTCCAAGGGTTACAGTGAACCTGCAGTAGTTCATCGGAAATTATTACTGAACTCATTGGATCGGTTCCAAACACAGACCGCATGAAGTATTACTCACTTGGACAGAAGTCGGCATGGTGCCTGTTGTATTCAATTCCGATACAATATCAGTGTTGTATCGTCACTGTGAACGACCAAGGGTTACAGTGAACCTGCAATGGTTCATCGGAAACTATTACTGAACTCATAGGATCGGTTCAAAAGACAGACCGCTAGAAGTATTACTCACTTGGACAGAAGTCGTTATCGTGCCTGTTGTATTCAATTCCGATACAATATCAGTGTTGCATCGTCACTGTGAATGTCCAAGGGTTACAGTGAACCTGCAGTGGTTCATCGGAAACTATTACTGAACTCATAGGATCGGTTCCAAACACAGACCGCTTGAAGAATTACTCACTTGGTCAAGTCGTCATCGTGCCTGTTGTATTCAATTCCGATACAATATCAGTTTTGCATCGTCACTGTGGACGTCCAAGGGTTACAGTGAACCTGCAGTGGCTCATCGGAAACTATTACTGAACTCATAGGATCGTTTCCAAACACCGACCGCTTGAGGTATTACTCACTTGGACAGAAGTTGGCATCGTGCCTGTTGTATTCAATTGCGATACAATATCAGTGTTGCATCGTCACTGTGAACGTTCAGGGGTTACAGTGAACCTGCAGTGGTTCATCGGAAACTATTACTGAACTCATAGGTTCGGTTCCAAACACAGACCGCTTGAAGTATTACTCACTTGGACAGATGTCGGCATCGTGCCTTTTGTATTCAATTCCGATACAACATCAGTGTTGCATCGTCACTGTGAACATCCAAGGGTTACAGCGAACATGCAGTGGTTCATCGGAAGCTATTACTGAAATCATTGGTTAGGTTCCAAACACAGACCGCTTGAAGTATTACTCACTTGGACTGAAGTCGGCATCGTGCCTGTCCTATTCAATTCCGATACAATATCAGTGTTGCATCGTAACTGTGATCGTCCAAGGGTTACAGTGAACCTGCAGTGGTTCATCGGAAACTATTACTGAACTCATTGGATCGGTTCCAAACACAGACCGCTTGAGGTATTACTCACTTGGACAGAAGTCGGCATCGTGCCTGTTGTATTCAATTCCGATACAATATCAGTGTTGTATCGTCACTGTGAACAACCAAGGGTTACAGTGAACCTGCAGTGGTTCATCGGAAACTATTACTGAAGTCATAGGATCGGTTCCAAACACAGACCGCTTGAAGTATTACTCACTTGGACAGAAGTTGGCATCGTGCCAGTTGTATTCAATTCCGAAACAATATCAGCGTTGGATCGTGACTGTGAACGTCCAAGGGTTACAGTGAACCTGCAGTGGTTCATCGGCACTATTACTGAACTCATAGGGTCGGTTCCAAAAACAGACCGCTTGAAGTATTACTCACTTGGACAGAAGTCGGCATCGTGCCCGTTGTATTCAATTCCGATACAATATCAGTGTTGCATCAACACTGTGGACGTCCAAGGGTTACAGTGAACCTGCAGTGGTTCATCGGAAACTATTACTGAAGTCATTGGATCGGTTCCAAACACAGACCGCTTGAAGTATTACTCACTTGGACAGAAGTCGGCATCGTGCCTGTTGTATTCAATTCCGATACAATATAAGTGTTGCATCGTCACTGTGAACGTCCAAGGGTTACAGTGAACCTGCTGCGGTTCATCGGAAACTATTACTGAACTCATAGGATGGGTTCCAAACACAGACCACTTGAAGTATTACTCACTTGGACAGAAGGCGGCATCGTGCCTGTTGTATTCAATTCCGATACAATATCAGTGTTGCATCGTTAATGTGAAGGTCCAAGGGTTACAGTGAACCTGCAGTGGTTCATCGGAAACTGTTACTGAACACATAGGTTAGGTTCCAAACACAGTCCGCTTGATGTATTACTCACTTGGACAGAAGTCGGCATCGTGCCTGTTGTATTCAATTCCGATACAATATCAGTGTTGCATCGTAACTGTGAACGTCCAAGGGTTACAGTGAACCTGCAGTGGTTCATCAAAAACTATTACTGAACTCATAGGTTCGGTTCCAAACACAGACCGCTTGAAGTATTACTCACTTGGACAGAAGTCGGCATCGTGGACGTTGTATTCAATTCCGATACAATATCAGTGTTGCATCGTCATTGTTATCGTCCAAGGGTTACATTGAACCTGCAGTGGTTGATCGGAAACCTTTACTGAACTCATTGGATCTGTTCCAAACACAGACCGCTTGAAGTATTACTCACTTGGACAGAAGTCGGCATCGTGCCTGTTGTATTCAATTCCGATAAAATATCAGTGTTGCATCGTCACTGTGAACGTCCACGGGTTACAGTGAACCTGCAGTGGTTCATCGGAAACTATTACTGAACTCATAGGATCGGTTCCAAAGACAGACTGCTAGAAGTATTACTCACTTGGACAGAAGTCGTTATCGTGCCTGTTGTATTCAATTCCAATACAATACCAGTGTTGCATCGTCACTGTGAACGTCCAAGGGTTACAGTGAACCTGCAGTGGTTCATCGGAAACTATTACTGAACTCATAGGATCGGTTCCAAACACAGACCGCTTGAAGAATTACTCACTTGGACAAGTCCTCATCGTGCCTGTTGTATTCAATTCCGGTACAATATCAGTTTTGCATCGTCACTGTGGACGTCCAAGGGTTACAGTGAACCTGCAGTGGTTCATCGGAAACTATTACTGAACTCATAGGATCGGTTCCAATCACAGACCGCTTGAAGAATTACTCACTTGGACAGATGTCGGCATCGTGCCTGTTGTATTCAATTCCGATACAACATCAGTGTTGCATCGTCACTGTGAACATCCAAGGGTTACAGCGAACATGCAGTGGTTCATCGGAAGCTATTACTGAAATCATTGGTTAGGTTCCAAACACAGACCCCTTGAAGTATTACTCACTTGGACAGAAGTCGGCATCGTGCCTGTCCTATTCAATTCCGATACAATATCAGTGTTGCATCGTAACTGTGATCGTCCAAGGGTTACAGTGAACCTGCAGTGGTTCATCAAAAATTATCACTGAACTCATAGGATCGGTTCCAAACACAGACCGCTTGAAGAATTACTCACTTGGACAGAAGTCGGTATCGTGCTTCTTGTATTCAATTCCGACACTATATCAGTGTTGCATCGTCAATGTGAACGTCCAAGGGTTACAGTGAACCTGCAGTTGTTCATCGGAAACAATTACTGAACTCATAGGATCGGTTTCAAATACAGACCGCTTGAAGTATCACTCACTTGGACAGAAGTCGGCATCGTGCCTGTTGTATTCTATTCCGATACAATATCAGTATTGCATCGTCAAGTGAAGGTCCAAAGGTTACAGTGAACCTGCAGTGGTTCATCGGAAACTATTACTGTACTCATTGGATCGGTTCCAAACACAGACCGCTTGAAGTATTACTCACTTAGACAGAGGTCGGCATCGTGCCTGTTGTATTCAATTCCGATACAATATCAGTGTTGTATCGTCACTGTGAACGACCAAGGGTTACAGTGAACCTGCAGTGGTTCATCGGAAACTATTACTGAAGTCATAGGATCGGTTCGAAACACAGACCGCTTGAAGTATTACTCACTTGGACAGAAGTCGGCATCGTGCCTGTTGTATTCAATTCCGAAACAATATCAGCGTTGGATCGTCACTGTGAACGTCCGAGGGTTACAGTGAACCTGCAGTGGTTCATCGGAAACTATTACTGAACTCATAGGGTCGGTTCCAAACACAGACCGCTTGAAGTATTACTCACTTGGACAGAAGTCGGCATCGTGCCCGTTGTATTCAATTCCGATACAATATCAGTGTTGCATCATCACTGTGGACGTCCAAGTGTTACAGTGAACCTGCAGTGGTTCATCGGAAACTATTACTGAAGTCATTGGATCGGTTCCAAACACAGACCGCTTGAAGTATTACTCACTTGGACAGATGTCGGCATCGTGCCTGTTGTATTCTATTCCGATACAATATCAGTATTGCATCGTCAAGTGAAGGTCCAAAGGTTACAGTGAACCTGCAGTGGTTCGTCGGAAACTATTACTGAACTCATTGGATCGGTTCCAAGCACAGACCGCTTGAAGTATTACTCACTTGGACAGAAGTCGGCATCGTGCCTGTTGTATTCAATTCCGATACAATATCAGTGTTGTATCGTCACTGTGAACAACCAAGGGTTACAGTGAAACTGCAGTGGTTCATCGGAAACTATTACTGAAGTCATAGGATCGGTTCCAAACACAGACCGCTTGAAGTATTACTCACTTGGACAGAAGTCGGCATCGTGCCAGTTGTATTCAATTCCGAAACAATATCAGCATTGGATCGTCACTGTGAACGTCCAAGGGTTACAGTGAACCTGCAGTGGTTCATCGGAAACTATTACTGAACTCATAGGGTCGGTTCCAAACACAGACCGCTTGAAGTATTACTCACTTGGACAGAGGTCGGCATCGTGCCCGTTGTATTCAATTCCGATACAATATCAGTGTTGCATCATCACTGTGGACGTCCAAGGGTTACAGTGAACCTGCAGTGGTTCATCGGAAACTATTACTGAAGTCATTGGATCGGTTCCAAACACAGACCGCTTGAAGTATTACTCACTTGGACAGAAGTCGGCATCGTGCCTGTTGTATTCAATTCCGATACAATATCAGTGTTGCATCATCACTGTGAACGTCCAAGGGTTACAGTGAACCTGCTGCGGTTCATCGGAAACTATTACTGAACTCATAGGATGGGTTCCAAACACAGACCACTTGAAGTATTACTCACTTGGACAGAAGGCGGCATCGTGCCTGTTGTATTCAATTCCGATACAATATCAGTGTTGCATCGTTAATGTGAAGGTCCAAGGGTTACAGTGAACCTGCAGTGGTTCATCGGAAACTGTTACTGAACACATAGGTTAGGTTCCAAACACAGTCCGCTTGATGTATTACTCACTTGGACAGAAGTCGGCATCGTGCCTGTTGTATTCAATTCCGATACAATATCAGTGTTGCATCGTAACTGTGAACGTCCAAGGGTTACAGTGAACCTGCAGTGGTTCATCAAAAACTATTACTGAACTCATAGGTTCGGTTCCAAACACAGACCGCTTGAAGTATTACTCACTTGGACAGAAGTCGGCATCGTGGACGTTGTATTCAATTCCGATACAATATCAGTGTTGCATCGTCATTGTTATCGTCCAAGGGTTACAGTGAACCTGCAGTGGTTGATCGGAAACCTTTACTGAACTCATTGGATCTGTTCCAAACACAGACCGCTTGAAGTATTACTCACTTGGACAGAAGTCGGCATCGTGCCTGTTGTATTCAATTCCGATAAAATATCAGTGTTGCATCGTCACTGTGAACGTCCACGGGTTACAGTGAACCTGCAGTGGTTCATCGGAAACTATTACTGAACTCATAGGATCGGTTCCAAAGACAGACTGCTAGAAGTATTACTCACTTGGACAGAAGTCATTATCGTGCCTGTTGTATTCAATTCCAATACAATACCAGTGTTGCATCGTCACTGTGAACGTCCAAGGGTTACAGTGAACCTGCAGTGGTTCATCGGAAACTATTACTGAACTCATAGGATCGGTTCCAAACACAGACCGCTTGAAGAATTACTCACTTGGACAAGTCCTCATCGTGCCTGTTGTATTCAATTCCGGTACAATATCAGTTTTGCATCGTCACTGTGGACGTCCAAGGGTTACAGTGAACCTGCAGTGGTTCATCGGAAACTATTACTGAACTCATAGGATCGGTTCCAATCACAGACCGCTTGAAGAATTACTCACTTGGACAGATGTCGGCATCGTGCCTGTTGTATTCAATTCCGATACAACATCAGTGTTGCATCGTCACTGTGAACATCCAAGGGTTACAGCGAACATACAGTGGTTCATCGGAAGCTATTACTGAAATCATTGGTTAGGTTCAAACACAGACCCCTTGAAGTATTACTCACTTGGACAGAAGTCGGCATCGTGCCTG
Organism: Schistocerca nitens; assembly: GCF_023898315.1. Lineage (NCBI taxonomy): Eukaryota > Metazoa > Arthropoda > Insecta > Orthoptera > Acrididae > Schistocerca > Schistocerca nitens. The sequence continues at coordinate 1,287,758,071 of NC_064614.1, forward strand.
TCCTATTCAATTCCGATACAATATCAGTGTTGCATCGTAACTGTGATCGTCCAAGGGTTACAGTGAACCTGCATTGGTTCATCAAAAATTATCACTGAACTCATAGGATCGGTTCCAAACACAGACCGCTTGAAGAATTACTCACTTGGACAGAAGTCGGTATCGTGCTTCTCGTATTCAATTCCGACACTATATCAGTGTTGCATCGTCAATGTGAACGTCCAAGGGTTACAGTGAACCTGCAGTTGTTCATCGGAAACAATTACTGAACTCATAGGATCGGTTTCAAATACAGACCGCTTGAAGTATCACTCACTTGGACAGAAGTCGGCATCGTGCCTGTTGTATTCTATTCCGATACAATATCAGTATTGCATCGTCAAGTGAAGGTCCAAAGGTTACAGTGAACCTGCAGTGGTTCATCGGAAACTATTACTGTACTCATTGGATCGGTTCCAAACACAGACCGCTTGAAGTATTACTCACTTAGACAGAAGTCGGCATCGTGCCTGTTGTATTCAATTCCGATACAATATCAGTGTTGTATCGTCACTGTGAACGACCAAGGGTTACAGTGAACCTGCAGTGGTTCATCGGAAACTATTACTGAAGTCATAGGATCGGTTCGAAACACAGACCGCTTGAAGTATTACTCACTTGGACAGAAGTCGGCATCGTGCCTGTTGTATTCAATTCCGAAACAATATCAGCGTTGGATCGTCACTGTGAACGTCCGAGGGTTACAGTGAACCTGCAGTGGTTCATCGGAAACTATTACTGAAATCATAGGGTCGGTTCCAAACACAGACCGCTTGAAGTATTACTCACTTGGACAGAAGTCGGCATCGTGCCCGTTGTATTCAATTCCGATACAATATCAGTGTTGCATCATCACTGTGGACGTCCAAGGGTTACAGTGAACCTGCAGTGGTTCATCGGAAACTATTACTGAAGTCATTGGATCGGTTCCAAACACAGACCGCTTGAAGTATTACTCACTTGGACAGATGTCGGCATCGTGCCTGTTGTATTCTATTCCGATACAATATCAGTATTGCATCGTCAAGTGAAGGTCCAAAGGTTACAGTGAACCTGCAGTGGTTCGTCGGAAACTATTACTGAACTCATTGGAACGGTTCCAAGCACAGACCGCTTGAAGTATTACTCACTTGGACAGAAGTCGGCATCGTGCCTGTTGTATTCAATTCCGATACAATATCAGTGTTGTATCGTCACTGTGAACAACCAAGGGTTACAGTGAACCTGCAGTGGTTCATCGGAAACTATTACTGAAGTCATAGGATCGGTTCCAAACACAGACCGCTTGAAGTATTACTCACTTGGACAGAAGTCGGCATCGTGCCAGTTGTATTCAATTCCGAAACAATATCAGCGATGGATCGTCACTGTGAACGTCCAAGGGTTACAGTGAACCTGCAGTGGTTCATCGGAAACTATTACTGAACTCATAGGGTCGGTTCCAAACACAGACCGCTTGAAGTATTACTCACTTGGACAGAGGTCGGCATCGTGCCCGTTGTATTCAATTCCGATACAATATCAGTGTTGCATCATCACTGTGGACGTCCAAGGGTTACAGTGAACCTGCAGTGGTTCATCGGAAACTATTACTGAAGTCATTGGATCGGTTCCAAACACAGACCGCTTGAAGTATTACTCACTTGGACAGAAGTCGGCATCGTGCCTGTTGTATTCAATTCCGATACAATATCAGTGTTGCATCGTAACTGTGAACGTCCAAGGGTTACAGTGAACCTGCAGTGGTTCATCAAAAACTATTACTGAACTCATAGGATCGGTTCCAAACACAGACCGCTTGAAGAATTACTCACTTGGACAGATGTCGGCATCGTGCCTTTTGTATTCAATTCCGATACAACATCAGTGTTGCATCGTCACTGTGAACATCCAAGGGTTACAGCGAACATGCAGTGGTTCATCGGAAGCTATTACTGAAATCATTGGTTAGGTTCCAAACACAGACCGCTTGAATTATTACTCACTTGGACTGAAGTCGGCATCGTGCCTGTCCTATTCAATTCCGATACAATATCAGTGTTGCATCGTAACTGTGATCGTCCAAGGGTTACAGTGAACCTGCAGTGGTTCATCAAATACTATCACTGAACTCATAGGATCGGTTCCAAACACAGACCGCTTGAAGAATTACTCACTTGGACAGAAGTCGGTATCGTGCTTGTTGTATTCAATTCCGACACTATATCAGTGTTGCATCGTCAATGTGAACGTCCAAGGGTTACAGTGAACCTGCAGTTGTTCATCGGAAACAATTTCTGAACTCATAGGATCGGTTTCAAACACAGACCGCTTGAAGTATCACTCACTTGGACAGAAGTCGGCATCGTGCCTGTTGTATTCTATTCCGATACAATATCAGTATTGCATCGTCAAGTGAAGGTCCAAAGGTTACAGTGAACCTGCAGTGGTTCATCGGAAACTATTACTGAACTCATTGGATCGGTTCCAAACACAGACCGCTTGAAGTATTACTCACTTGGACAGAAGTCGGCATCGTGCCTGTTGTATTCAATTCCGATACAATATCAGTGTTGTATCGTCACTGTGAACAACCAAGGGTTACAGTGAACCTGCAGTGGTTCATCGGAAACTATTACTGAAGTCATAGGATCGGTTCCAAACACAGACCGCTTGAAGTATTACTCACTTGGACAGAAGTCGGCATCGTGCCAGTTGTATTCAATTCCGAAACAATATCAGCGTTGGATCGTCACTGTGAACGTCCAAGGGTTACAGTGAACCTGCAGTGGTTCATCGGAAACTATTACTGAACTCATAGGGTCGGTTCCAAACACAGACCGCTTGAAGTATTACTCACTTGGACAGAAGTCGGCATCGTGCCCGTTGTATTCATTTCCGATACAATATCAGTGTTGCATCATCACTGTGGACGTCCAAGGGTTACAGTGAACCTGCAGTGGTTCATCGGAAACTATTACTGAAGTCATTGGATCGGTTCCAAACACAGACCGCTTGAAGTATTACTCACTTGGACAGAAGTCGGCATCGTGCCTGTTGTATTCAATTCCGATACAATATCAGTGTTGCATCGTCACTGTGAACATCCAAGGGTTACAGTGAACCTGCTGCGGTTCATCGGAAACTATTACTGAACTCATAGGATGGGTTCCAAACACAGACCGCTTGAAGTATTACTCACTTGGACAGAAGGCGGCATCGTGCCTGTTGTATTCAATTCCGATACAATATCAGTGTTGCATCGTTAATGTGAAGGTCCAAGGGTTACAGTGAACCTGCAGTGGTTCATCGGAAACTGTTACTGAACACATAGGTTAGGTTCCAAACACAGTCCGCTTGATGTATTACTCACTTGGACAGAAGTCGGCATCTTGCCTGTTGTATTCAATTCCGATACAATATCAGTGTTGCATCGTAACTGTGAACGTCCAAGGGTTACAGTGAACCTGCAGTGGTTCATCAAAAACTATTACTGAACTCATAGGTTCGGTTCCAAACACAGACCGCTTGAAGAATTACTCACTTGGACAGAAGTCGGCATCGTGGATGTTGTATTCAATTCCGATACAATATCAGTGTTGCATCGTCATTGTTAACGTCCAAGGGTTACAGTGAACCTGCAGTGGTTGATCGGAAAACTTTACTGAACTCATTGGATCTGTTCCAAACACAGACCGCTTGAAGTATCACTCACTTGGACAGAAGTCGGCATCGTGCCTGTTGTATTCTATTCCGATACAATATCAGTATTGCATCGTCAAGTGAAGGTCCAAAGGTTACAGTGAACCTGCAGTGGTTCATCGGAAACTATTACTGAACTCATTGGATCGGTTCCAAACACAGACCGCTTGAAGTATTACTCACTTGGACAGAAGTCGGCATCGTGCCTGTTGTATTCAATTCCGATACAATATCAGTGTTGTATCGTCACTGTGAACAACCAAGGGTTACAGTGAACCTGCAGTGGTTCATCGGAAACTATTACTGAAGTCATAGGATCGGTTCCAAACACAGACCGCTTGAAGTATTACTCACTTGGACAGAAGTCGGCATCGTGCCAGTTGTATTCAATTCCGAAACAATATCAGCGTTGGATCGTCACTGTGAACGTCCAAGGGTTACAGTGAACCTGCAGTGGTTCATCGGAAACTATTACTGAACTCATAGGGTCGGTTCCAAACACAGACCGCTTGAAGTATTACTCACTTGGACAGAAGTCGGCATCGTGCCCGTTGTATTCATTTCCGATACAATATCAGTGTTGCATCATCACTGTGGACGTCCAAGGGTTACAGTGAACCTGCAGTGGTTCATCGGAAACTATTACTGAAGTCATTGGATCGGTTCCAAACACAGACCGCTTGAAGTATTACTCACTTGGACAGAAGTCGGCATCGTGCCTGTTGTATTCAATTCCGATACAATATCAGTGTTGCATCGTCACTGTGAACATCCAAGGGTTACAGTGAACCTGCTGCGGTTCATCGGAAACTATTACTGAACTCATAGGATGGGTTCCAAACACAGACCGCTTGAAGTATTACTCACTTGGACAGAAGGCGGCATCGTGCCTGTTGTATTCAATTCCGATACAATATCAGTGTTGCATCGTTAATGTGAAGGTCCAAGGGTTACAGTGAACCTGCAGTGGTTCATCGGAAACTGTTACTGAACACATAGGTTAGGTTCCAAACACAGTCCGCTTGATGTATTACTCACTTGGACAGAAGTCGGCATCTTGCCTGTTGTATTCAATTCCGATACAATATCAGTGTTGCATCGTAACTGTGAACGTCCAAGGGTTACAGTGAACCTGCAGTGGTTCATCAAAAACTATTACTGAACTCATAGGTTCGGTTCCAAACACAGACCGCTTGAAGAATTACTCACTTGGACAGAAGTCGGCATCGTGGATGTTGTATTCAATTCCGATACAATATCAGTGTTGCATCGTCATTGTTAACGTCCAAGGGTTACAGTGAACCTGCAGTGGTTGATCGGAAAACTTTACTGAACTCATTGGATCTGTTCCAAACACAGACCGCTTGAAGTATTACTCACTTGGACAGAAGTCGGCATCGTACCTGTTGTATTCAATTCCGATAAAATATCAGTGTTGCATCGTCACTGTGAACGTCCACGGGTTACAGTGCACCTGCAGTGGTTCATCGGAAACTATTACTGAACTCATAGGATCGGTTCCAAAGACAGACTGCTAGAAGTATTACTCACTTGGACAGAAGTCGTTATCGTGCCTGTTGTATTCAATTCCAATACAATACCAGTGTTGCATCGTCACTGTGAATGTCCAAGGGTTACAGTGAACCTGCAGTGGTTCATCGGAAACTATTACTGAACTCATAGGATCGGTTCCAAACACAGACCGCTTGAAGAATTACTCACTTGGACAAGTCCTCATCGTGCCTGTTGTATTCAATTCCGGTACAATATCAGTTTTGCATCGTCACTGTGGACGTCCAAGGGTTACAGTGAACCTGCAGTGGTTCATCGGAAACTATTACTGAACTCATAGGATCGGTTCCAATCACAGACCGCTTGAAGAATTACTCACTTGGACAGATGTCGGCATCGTGCCTGTTGTATTCAATTCCGATACAACATCAGTGTTGCATCGTCACTGTGAACATCCAAGGGTTACAGCGAACATGCAGTGGTTCATCGGAAGCTATTACTGAAATCATTGGTTAGGTTCCAAACACAGACCGCTTGAAGTATTACTCACTTGGACAGAAGTCTGCATCGTGCCTGTCCTATTCAATTCCGATACAATATCAGTGTTGCATCGTAACTGTGATCGTCCAAGGGTTACAGTGAACCTGCAGTGGTTCATCAAAAACTATCACTGAACTCATAGGATCGGTTGCAAACACAGACCGCTTGAAGAATTACTCAGTTGGACAGAAGTCGGTATCGTGCTTGTTGTATTCAATTCCGACACTATATCAGTGTTGCATCGTCAATGTGAACGTCCAAGGGTTACAGTGAACCTGCAGTTGTTCATCGGAAACAATTACTGAACTCATAGGATCGGTTTCAAACACAGGCCGCTTGAAGTATCACTCACTTGGACAGAAGTCGGCATCGTGCCTGTTGTATTCAATTCCGATACAATATCAGTGTTGTATCGTCACTGTGAACAACCAAGGGTTACAGTGAACCTGCAGTGGTTCATCGGAAACTATTACTGAAGTCATAGGATCGGTTCCAAACACAGACCGCTTGAAGTATTACTCACTTGGACAGAAGTCGGCATCGTGCCTGTTGTATTCAATTCCGAAACAATATCAGCGTTGGATCGTCACTGTGAACGTCCGAGGGTTACAGTGAACCTGCAGTGGTTCATCGGAAACTGTTACTGAACTCATAGGGTCGGTTCCAAACACAGACCGCTTGAAGTATTACTCACTTGGACAGAAGTCGGCATCGTGCACGTTGTATTCAATTCCGATACAATATCAGTGTTGCATCATCACTGTGGACGTCCAAGGGTTACAGTGAACCTGCAGTGGTTCATCGGAAACTATTACTGAAGTCATCGGATCGGTTCCAAACACAGACCGCTTGAAGTATTACTCACTTGGACAGAAGTCGGCATCGTGCCTGTTGTATTCTATTCCGATACAATATCAGTATTGCATCGTCAAGTGAAGGTCCAAAGGTTACAGTGAACCTGCAGTGGTTCATCGGAAACTATTACTGAACTCATAGAGTCGGTTCCAAACACAGACCGCTTGAGGTATTACTCACTTGGACAGAAGTCGGCATCGTGCCCGTTGTATTCAATTCCGATACAATATCAGTGTTGCATCATCACTGTGGACGTCCAAGGGTTACAGTGAACCTGCAGTGATTCATCGGAAACTATTACTGAAGTCATTGGATCGGTTCCAAACACAGACCGCTTGAAGTATTACTCACTTGGACAGAAGTCGGCATCGTGCCTGTTGTATTCAATTCCGATACAATATCAGTGTTGCATCGTAACTGTGAACGTCCAAGGGTTACAGTGAACCTGCAGTGGTTCATCAAAAACTATAACTGAACTCATAGGTTCGGTTCCAAACACAGACCGCTTGAAGTATTACTCACTTGGACAGAAGTCGGCATCGTGGATGTTGTATTCAATTCCGATACAATATCAGTGTTGCATCGTCATTGTTAAAGTCCAAGGGTTACAGTGAACCTGCAGTGGTTGATCGGAAACCTTTACTGAACTCATTGGATCTGTTCCAAACACAGACCGCTTGAAGTATTACTCACTTGGACAGAAGTCGGCATCGTGCCTGTTGTATTCAATTCCGATAAAATATCAGTGTTGCATCGTCACTGTGAACGTCCACGGGTTACAGTGAACCTGCAGTGGTTCATCGGAAACTATTACTGAACTCATAGGATCGGTTCCAAAGACAGACTGCTAGAAGTATTACTCACTTGGACAGAAGTCGTTATCGTGCCTGTTGTATTCAATTCCAATACAATACCAGTGTTGCATCGTCACTGTGAATGTCCAAGGGTTACAGTGAACCTGCAGTGGTTCATCGGAAACTATTACTGAACTCATAGGATCGGTTCCAAACACAGACTTCTTGAAGAATTACTCACTGGGACAAGTCCTCATCGTGCCTGTTGTATTCAATTCCGGTACAATATCAGTTTTGCATCGTCACTGTGGAGGTCCAAGGGTTACAGTGAGCCTGCAGTGGTTCATCGGAAACTATTACTGAACTCATAGGATCGGTTCCAATCACAGACCGCTTGAAGAATTACTCACTTGGACAGATGTCGGCATCGTGCCTGTTGTATTAAATTCCGATACAACATCAGTGTTGCATCGTCACTGTGAACATCCAAGGGTTACAGCGAACATGCAGTGGTTCATCGGAAGCTATTACTGAAATCATTGGTTAGGTTCCAAACACAGACCGCTTGAAGTATTACTCACTTGGACAGAAGTCGGCATCGTGCCTGTCCTATTCAATTCCGATACAATATCAGTGTACATCGTAACTGTGATCGTCCAAGGGTTACAGTGAACCTGCAGTGGTTCATCGGAAACTATTACTGAAGTCATAGGATCGGTTCCAAACACAGACCGCTTGAAGTATTACTCACTTGGACAGAAGTCGGCATCGTGCCTGTTGTATTCAATTCCGAAACAATATCAGCGTTGGATCGTCACTGTGAACGTCCGAGGTTTACAGTGAACCTGCAGTGGTTCATCGGAAATTATTACTGAACTCATAGGGTCGGTTCCAAACACAGACCGCTTGAAGTATTACTCACTTGGACAGAAGTCGGCATCGTGCCCGTTGTATTCAATTCCGATACAATATCAGTGTTGCATCATCACTGTGGACGTCCAAGGGTTACAGTGCACCTGCAGTGGTTCATCGGAAACTATTACTGAAGTCATTGGATCGGTTCCAAACACAGACCGCTTGAAGTATTACTCACTTGGACAGAAGTCGGCATCGTGCCTGTTGTATTCTATTCCGATACAATATCAGTATTTCATCGTCAAGTGAAGGTCCAAAGGTTACAGTGAACCTGCAGTGGTTCATCGGAAACTATTACTGAAGTCATAGGATCGGTTCCAAACACAGACCGCTTGAAGTATTACTCACTTGGACAGAAGTCGGCATTGTGCCAGTTGTATTCAATTCCGAAACAATATCAGCGTTGGATCGTCACTGTGAACGTCCAAGGGTTACAGTGAACCTGCAGTGGTTCATCGGAAACTATTACTGAACTCATAGGGTCGGTTCCAAACACAGACCGCTTGAAGTATTACTCACTTGGACAGAAGTCGGCATCGTGCCCGTTGTATTCAATTCCGATACAATATCAGTGTTGCATCATCACTGTGGACGTCCAAGGGTTACAGTGAACCTGCAGTGGTTCATCGGAATCTATTACTGAAGTCATTGGATCGGTTCCAAACACAGACCGCTTGAATTATTACTCACTTGGACAGAAGTCGGCATCGTGCCTGTTGTATTCAATTCCGATACAATATCAGTGTTGCATCGTAACTGTGAACGTCCAAGGGTTACAGTGAACCTGCAGTGGTTCATCAAAAACTATTACTGAACTCATAGGTTCGGTTCCAAACACAGACCTCTTGAAGTATGACTCACTTGGACAGAAGTCGGCATCGTGGATGTTGTATTCAATTCCGATACAATATCAGTGTTGCATCGTCATTGTTAACGTCCAAGGGTTACAGTGAACCTGCAGTGGTTGATCGGAAACCTTTACTGAACTCATTGGATCTGTTCCAAACACAGACCGCTTGAAGTATTACTCACTTGGACAGAAGTCGGCATCGTGCCTGTTGTATTCAATTCCGATAAAATATCAGTGTTGCATCGTCACTGTGAACGTCCACCGGTTACAGTGAACCTGCAGTGGTTCATCGGAAACTATTACTGAACTCATAGGATCGGTTCCAAAGACAGACTGCTAGAAGTATTACTCACTTGGACAGAAGTCGTTATCGTGCCTGTTGTATTCAATTCCAATACAATACCAGTGTTGCATCGTCACTGTGAATGTCCAAGGGTTACAGTGAACCTGCAGTGGTTCATCGGAAACTATTACTGAACTCATAGGATCGGTTCCAAACACAGACCGCTTGAAGAATTACTCACTTGGACAAGTCCTCATCGTGCCTGTTGTATTCAATTCCGGTACAATATCAGTTTTGCATCGTCACTGTGGACGTCCAAGGGTTACAGTGAACCTGCAGTTGTTCATCAAAAACTATCACTGAACTCATAGGATCGGTTCCAAACACAGACCGCTTGAAGAATTACTCACTTGGACAGAAGTCGGTATCGTGCTTGTTGTATTCAATTCCGACACTATATCAGTGTTGCATCGTCAATGTGAACGTCCAAGGGTTACAGTGAACCTGCAGTTGTTCATCGGAAACAATTACTGAATTCATAGGATCGGTTTCAAACACAGACCGCTTGAAGTATCACTCACTTGGACAGAAGTCGGCATCGTGCCTGTTGTATTCTATTCCGATACAATATCAGTATTGCATCGTCAAGTGAAGGTCCAAAGGTTACAGTGAACCTGCAGTGGTTCATCGGAAACTATTACTGTACTCATTGGATCGGTTCCAAACACAGACCGCTTGAAGTATTACTCACTTGGACAGAAGTCGGCATCGTGCCTGTTGTATTCAATTCCGATACAATATCAGTGTTGTATCGTCACTGTGAACGACCAAGGGTTACAGTGAACCTGCAGTGGTACATCGGAAACTATTACTGAAGTCATAGGATCGGTTCCAAACACAGACCGCTTGAAGTATTACTCACTTGGACAGAAGTCGGCATCGTGCCTGTTGTATTCAATTCCGAAACAATATCAGCGTTGGATCGTCACTGTGAACGTCCGAGGGTTACAGTGAACCTGCAGTGGTTCATCGGAAACTATTACTGAACTCATAGGGGTGGTTCCAAACACAGACCGCTTGAAGTATTACTCACTTGGACAGAAGTCGGCATCGTGCCCGTTGTATTCAATTCCGATACAATATCAGTGTTGCATCATCACTGTGGACGTCCAAGGGTTACAGTGAACCTGCAGTGGTTCATCGGAAACTATTACTGAAGTCATTGGATCGGTTCCAAACGCAGACCGCTTGAAGTATTACTCACTTGGACAGAAGTCGGCATCGTGCCTGTTGTATTCAATTCCGATACAATATCAGTGTTGCATCGTCACTGTGAACGTCCAAGGGTTACAGTGAACCTGCAGTGGTTCATCGGAAACTATTACTGAAGTCATAGGATCGGTTCCAAACACTGACCACCTGAAGTATTACTCACTTGGACAGAAGTCGGCATCGTGCCTGTTGTATTCAATTCCGATAAAATATCAGTGTTGCATCGTCACTGTGAACGTCCAGGGGTTACACTAAACCTGCAGTGGTTCATCGGAAATTATTACTGAACTCATAGGATCGGTTCAAAACTCAGACCGCTTGAAGTATTACTCACTTGGACAGAAGTCGGCATCGTGCCAGTTGTATTCAATTGCGATACAATATCAGTGTTGCATCGTTACTGTGATCGTCCAGGGGTTACAGTGAACCTGCAGTGGTTCATCGGAAACCATTACTGAACTCATAGGATCGGTTCCAAACACAGACCGCTTGAAGTATCACTCACTTGGACAGAAGTCGGCATCGTGCATGTTGTATTCAATTCCGATACAATATCAGTGTTGCATCGTCACTGTGAACGTCCAAGGGTTACAGTGAACCTGCAGCGGTTCATCGGAAACTATTACTGAACTCAAAGGATCGGTTCCAATCACAGACCGCTTGAAGTATTACTCACTTGGATAGAAGTCGGTATCGTGCCTGTTGTATTCAATTCCGATACAATATCAGTGTTGCATGGTCACTGTGAACGTCCAGGGGTTACAGTGAACCTTCAGTGGTTCATCGTAAACTATTACTGAACTCATAAGATCGGTTCCAAACACAGAAAGCTTGAAGTATTACTCACTTGTACAGATGTCGGCATCGTGCGTGTTGTATTCAATTCCGATACAATATCAGTGTTCCATCGTCACTGTGGACGTCCAAGGGTTACAGTGAACCTGCAGTGGTTCATAGGAAACTATTACTGAAGTCATAGGATCGGTTCCAAACACAGACCGCTTGAAGTATTACTCACTTGGACAGAAGTCGGCATCGTGCCTGTTGTATTCAATTCCGATACAATATCAGTGTTGCATCGTCACTGTGAACGACCAAGGGTTACAGTGAACCTGCAGTGGTTCATCGGAAACTATTACTGAACTCATAGGATCGGTTCCAAAGACAGACCGCTTGAAGTATTACTCACTTGGACAGAAGTCGTCATCGTGCCTGTTGTATTCTATTCCGATACAATATCAGTATTGCATCGTCAAGTGAAGGTCCAAACATTACAGTGAACCTGCAGTGGTTCATCGGAAACTATTACTGAACCCATTGGATCGGTTCCAAACACAGACCGCTTGAAGTATTACTCACTTGGACAGAAGTCGGCATCGAGCCTGTTGTATTCAATTCCGATACAATATCAGTGTTGTATCGTCACTGTGTACGACCAAGGGTTACAGTGAACCTGCAGTGGTTCATCGGAAACTATTACTGAACTCATAGTATTGGTTCCAAGCACAGACCGCTTGAAGTATTACTCACTTGGACAGAAGTCGTTATCGTGCCGGTTGTATTCAATTCCGAAACAATATCAGCGTTGGATCGTCACTGTGAACGTCCAAGGGTTACAGTGAACCTGCAGTGGTTCATCGGAAACTATTACTGAACTCATAGGATCGGTTCCAAACACAGACCGCTTGAAGTATTACTCACTTGGACAGAAGTCGGCATCGTGCCCGTTGTATTCAATTTCGATACAATATCAGTGTTGCATCATCACTGTGGACGTCCAAGGGTTACAGTGAACCTGCATTGGTTCATCGAAAACCGTTACTGAAGTCATTGCATCGGTTCCAAACACAGACCGCTTGAAGTATTACTCACTTGGACAGAAGTCGGCATCGTGCCTGTTGTATTCAATTCCGATACAATATCAGTGTTGCATCGTAACTGTGAACGTCCAAGGGTTACAGTGAACCTGCAGTGGTTCATCAAAAACTATTACTGAACTCATAGGTTCGGTTCCAAACACAGACCGCTTGAAGTATTACTCACTTGGACAGAAGTCGGCATCGTGGATGTTGTATTCAATTCCGATACAATATCAGTGTTGCATCGTCATTGTTAACGGCCAAGGGTTACAGTGAACCTGCAGTGGTTCATCGGAAAACTTTACTGAACTCATTGGATCTGTTCCAAACACAGACCGCTTGAAGTATTACGCACTTGGACAGAAGTCGGCATCCTGCCCGTTGTATTCAATTCAGATACAATATCAGTGATGCATCGTCACTGTGAACGTCCAAGGGTTACAGTGAACCTGCAGTGGTTCATCGGAAACTATTACTGAACTCATAGGATCGGTTCCAAACACAGACCGCTTGAAGTATTACTCACTTGGACAGAAGTCGGCATCGTGCCTGTTGTATTCAATTCCGGTACAACATCAGTGTTGCATCGTCACTGTGAACGTCCAAGGGTTACAGCGAACATGCAGTGGTTCATCAGGAACTATTACTGAACTAATAGGTTAGGTTCCAAGCACAGACCACTTGATGTATTACTCACTTGGACAGAAGTCGGCATCGTGCCTGTTGTATTCAATTCCGATACAATAGCAGTGTTGCATCGTAACAGTGAACGTCCAAGGGTTACAGTGAACCTTCAGTGGTTCATCAAAAACTATTACTGACCTAATATGATCGGTTCCAAAGACAGACCACTTGAAGTGTTACTTACTTGGACAGAAGTCTGCATCGTGCCTGTTGTATTCAATTCCGATACAAGATCAGTGTTGTATCGTCTCTCTGAACGTCCAGGGGTTACAGTGAACCTGCTGTGGTTCATCGGAAACTATTGCTGAACTCATAGGATCTGTTAAAAACACAGACCGCTTGAAGAATTACTCACTTGGACAGAAGTTGGCATCGTGCTTGTTGTATTCAATTCCGATACAATATCAGTGTTGCATCGTCACTGTGAACGTCCAAGGGTTACAGTGAACCTGCAGTGGTTCATCGGAAACTATTACTGAACTCATAGGATCGGTTCCAAACACAGTCCGCTTGAAGTATTACTCACTTGGACAGAAGTCGGCATCGTGCCTGTTGTATTCAATTCTGATACAATATCAGTGTTGCATCGTCACTGTGAACGTCGAAGGGTAACAGTGAACTTGCAGTGGTTCATCGGAAACTATTACTGAACTCATAGCATCGGTTCCAAACACAGACCGCTTGAAGTATAACTCACTTGGACAGAAGTCGCCATCATGCCTGATGTATTCAATTCCGATACAATATCAGTGTTGCATCGTCACTGTGAACGTCCAAGGGTTACAGTGAACCTGCAGTGGTTCATCAAAAACTATTACTGAACTCATAGGTTTGGTTCCAAACACAGACCGCTTGAAGTATTACCCACTTGGACAGAAGCCGGCATCGTGACTGTTGTACTCAATTCCGATACAATATCAGTGTTGCATCGCCAATGTGAACGTCCAAGAGTTACAGTGAACCTGCAGTGGTTCATCGGAAACTATTACTGAACTCATAGGATCGGTTCCAAATGCAGACCGCTTGAAGTATTACTCACTTGGACAGAAGTCGGCATCGTGCCTGTTGTATTCAATACCAATACAATATCAGTGTTGCATCGTCACTGTTAACGTCCAAGGGTTACAGTGAGCCTTCAGTGGTTCATCGGAAACTATTACTGAACTCATTGGATCGGTTCCAAACACAGACCGCTTGAAGTATTACTAACTTGGACAGAAGTCGGCATCGTGCCTCTTGTATTCAATTCCGATACAATATCAGTGTTGCATCGTCACTGTGAACGTCCTAGGGTTACAGTGAACTTGCAGTGGTTCATCGAAAACTATTACTGAACTCATTGGATCGGTTCCAAACACAGACCGCTCGAACTATTACTCACTTGGACAGAAGTCGGCATCGTGCCTGTTGTATTTAATTCCGATACAATATCAGTGTTGCATCGTCACTGTGAACGTCCAAGGGGTACAGTGAACATGCAGTGGTTCATCGGAAACAATTACTGAACCCATAGGTTCGGTTCCAAACACAGACCGCTTGATGTATTACTCACTTGGACAGAAGTCGGCATCGTGCCTGTTGTATTCAATTCCGAAACAATATCAGTGTTGCATTTTCACTGTGAACGTCCAGGGGTTACAATGAACCTGCAGTGGTTCATCGGAAACTATTACTGAACTCATACGATCGGTTCCAAACACAGACCGTTTGAAGTATTACTCACTTGGACAGAAGTCGGCATCGTGCCTGTTGTATTCAATTCCGATACAATATCAGTGTTGCATCGTCATTGTTAACGTCCAAGGGTTACAGTGAACCTGCAGTGGTTCATCGGAAACCTTTACTGAACTCATTGGATCTGTTCCAAACACAGACCGCTTGAAGTATTACGCACTTGGACAGAAGTCGTCATCCTGCCTGTTGTATTCAATTCAGATACAATATCAGTGATGCATCGTCACAGTGAACGTCCAAGGGTTACAGTGAACCTGCAGTGGTTCATCGGAAACTATTACTGAACTCATAGGATCGGTTCCAAACACAGACCGCTTGAAGTATTACTCACTTGGACAGAAGTTGGCATCGTGCCTGTTGTATTCAATTCCGATACAACATCAGTGTTGCATCGTCACTGTGAACGTCCAAGGGTTACAGCGAACATGCAGTGGTTCATCAGGAACTATTACTGAACTCATAGGATCGGTTCCAAGCACAGACCGCTTGAAGTATTACTCACTTGGACAGAAGTCGGCATCGTGCCTGTTGTATTCAATTCCGATACAATATCAGTGTTGCATCGTCGCTGTGATCGTCCAAGGGTTACAGTGAACCTGCAGTGGTTCATCGGAAACTATTACTGAACTCATAGAATCGGTTCCAAACACAGATCGCTTGAAGTATTACTCACTTGGACAGAAGACGTCATCGTGCCTGTTGTATTCAATTCCGATACAATATCTGTGTTGCATCGTCACTGTGAACGTCCAAGAGTTACAGTGAACCTGCAGTGGTTCATCGGAAACTATTACTGAACTCATAGGATCGGTTCCAAATACAGACCGCTTGAAGTATTACTCACTTGTACAGAAGTCGGCATCGAGCCTCTTGTATTCAATTCCGATACAATATCAGTGTTGCATCGTCACTGTTAACGTCCTAGGGTTACAGTGAACTTGCAGTGGTTCATCGAAAACTATTACTGAACTCATTGGATCGGTTCCAAACACAGACCGTTTGAAGTTTTACTCACTTGGAGAGAAGTCGGCATCGTGCCTGTTGTATTTAATTCCGATACAATATCAGTGTTGCATCGTCCCTGTGAACGTCCAAGGGTTACAGTGAACATGCAGTGGTTCATCGGAAACTATTACTGAACCCATAGGTTCGGTTCCAAACACAGACCGCTTGATGTATTACTCACTTGGACAGAAGTCGGCATCGTGCCTGTTGTATTCAATTCCGAAACAATATCAGTGTTGCATTGTCACTGTGAACGTCTAAGGGTTACAATGAACCTGCAGTCGTTCATCGGAAACTATTACTGAACTCATACGATCGGTTCCAAACACAGACCGTTTGAAGTATTACTCACTTGCACAGAAGTGGGCATCGTGCCTGTTGTATTCAATTCCGATACAATATCAGTGTTGCATCGTCATTGTTAACGTCCAAGGGTTACAGTGAACCTGCAGTGGTTTATCGGAAACCTTTACTGAACTCATTGGATCTGTTCCAAACACAGACCGCTTGAAGTATTACTCACTTGGACAGAAGTCGTCATCCTGCCTGTTGTATTCAATTCAGATACAATATCAGTGATGCATCGTCACAGTGAACGTCCAAGGGTAACAGTGAACCTGCAGTGGTTCATCGGAAACTATTACTGAACTCATAGGATCGGTTCCAAACACAGACCGCTTGAAGTATTACTCACTTGGACAGAAGGTGGCATCGTGCCTGTTGTATTCAATTCCGATACAACATCAGTGTTGCATCGTCACTGTGAACGTCCAAGGGTTAAAGCGAACATGCAGTGGTTCATCAGGAACTATTACTGAACTCATAGGTTAGGTTAAAAGCACAGACCGCTTGATGTATTACTCACTTGGACAGAAGTCGGCTTCGTGCCTGTTGTATTCAATTCCGATACAATATCAGTGTTGCATCGTCACTGTGAACGTCCAAGGGTTACAGTGAACCTGCAGTGAATCATCAAAAACTATTACTGAACTCATAGGATCGGTTCCAAACACGGACCGCTTGAAGCATTACTCACTTGGACAGAAGTCGGCATCGTGCCTGTTGTATTCAATTCCGATACAATATCAGTGTTGCATCGTTAATGTGAAGGTCCAAGGGTTACAGTGAACCTGCAGTGGTTCATCGGAAACTATTACTGAACTCATAGGATTGGTTCCAAGCACAGACCGCTTGAAGAATTACTTACTTCGACAGATGTCGTCATCATGCCTGTTGTATTCAATTCCGATTCAATATCAGTGTTGCATCGTAACTGTGAACGTCCAAGGGTTACAGAGACCGGCAGTGGTTCATCAAAAACTATCACTGAACTCATAGGATCGGTTCCAAACACAGACCGCTTGAAGAATTACTCACTTGGACAGAAGTCGGCATCGTGCCTGTTCTATTCAATTCCGATACAATATCAGTGTTGCATCGTCAATTTGAAGGTCCAAGGGTTACAGTGAACCTGCAGTGGTTAATCGGTAACTATTACTGAACTCATAGGATCGGTTCCAAACACAGTCCGCTTGAAGTATTACTCACTTGGACAGAAGTCGGCATCGTGCCTGTTGTATTCAAAAAAAAATGGTTCAAATGGTTCTGAGCACTATGGGACTCAACTGCTGTGGTCATCAGTCCGCTAGAACTTAGAACTACTTAAACCTAACTAACCTAAGGACATCACACACATCCATGCCCGAGGCAGGATTCGAACCTGCGGCCGTAGCAGTCGCACGGTACCGGACTGCGCGCCTAGAACCGCGAGACCACTGCGGCCGGCTGTTGTATTCAATTCCGATACAATATCAGTGTTGCATCGTCACTGTGAACGTCCGAGGGTTATAGTGAACCTGCAGTGGTTCATCAAAAACTTTTACTGAACTCTTAAGGTCGGTTCCAAACACAGACCGCTTGAAGTATTACTCACTTGGACAGAAGTCGGCATCGTGCCTGTTGTATTCAATTCCGATACAATATCAGTGTTGCATCGTCACTGTGGACGTCCAAGGGTTACAGTGAACCTGCAGTGGTTCGTCGGAAACTATTACTGAAGTCATAGGATCGGTTCCAAACACAGACCGCTTGAAGTATTACTCACTTGGGCAGAAGACGGCATCGTGCCTGTTGTATTCAATTCCGAAACAATATCAGCGTTGGATCGTCACTGTGAACGTCCAAGGGTTACAGTGAACCTGTAGTGGTTCATCGGAAACTATTACTGAACTCATAGGGTCGGTTCCAAACACAGACCGCTTGAAGTATTACTCACTTGGACAGAAGTCGGCATCGTGCCTGTTGTATTCAATTCCGATACAATATCAGTGTTGCATCGTCACTGTGGACGTCCAAGGGTTACAGTGAACCTGCAGTGGATCGTCGGAAAATATTACTGAACTCATAGGATTGGTTCCAAACACAGACCGCTTGAAGTTTTACTCACTTGGACAGAAGTCGGCATCGTGCCTGTTGTATTCAATTCCGATACAATATCAGTGTTGCATCGTCACTGTGAACGTCCAAGGGTTACAGTGAACCTGCATTGGTTCATCAAAAACTATTACTGAACTAATATGATCGGTTCCAAAGACAGACCACTTGAGGTGTAAGTCACTTGGACAGAAGTCGGCATCGGGCCTGTTGTATTCAATTCCGATACAAAATCAGTGTTGTATCGTCACTGTGAACATCCCGGGGTTACAGTGAACCTGCAGTGGTTCATCGGAAACTATTGTTGAACTCATAGGATCTGTTCCAAACACAGACCGCTTGAAGAATTTCTCACTTGGACAGAAGTTGGCATCGTGCTTGTTGTATTCAATTCCGATACAATATCAGTGTTGCATCGTCAATTTGAAGGTCCAAGGGTTACAGTGAACCTGCAGTGGTTAATCGGTAAATATTACTGAACTCATAGGATCGGTTCCAAACACAGTCCGCTTGAAGTATTACTCACTTGGACAGAAGTCGGCATCGTGCCTGTTGTATTCAATTCCGATACAATATCAGTGTTGCATCGTAACTGTGAACGTCCAAGGGTTACAGAGACCGGCAGTGGTTCATCAAAAACTATCACTGAACTCATAGGATCGGTTCCAAACACAGACCGCTTGAAGAATTACTCACTTGGACAGAAGTCGGCATCGTGCCTGTTGTATTCAATTCCGATACAATATCAGTGTTGCATCGTCAATTTGAAGATCCAAGGGTTACAGTGAACCTGCAGTGGTTAATCGGTAACTATTACTGAACTCATAGGATCGGTTCCAAACACAGTCCGCTTGAAGTATTACTCACTTGGACAGAAGTCGGCATCGTGCCTGTTGTATTCAATTCCGATACAATATCAGTGTTGCATCAACACTGTGAACGTCGAAGGGTAACAGTAAACTTGCAGTCGTTCATCGGAAACTATTACTGAACTCATTGGATCTGTTCCAAACACAGAGCGCTTGAAGTATTACTCACTTGGACAGAAGTCGTCATCGTGGCTGTTGTATTCAATTCCGATACAATATCAGTGTTGCATCGTCACTGTGAACGTCCAGGGGTTACAGCGAACCTGCAGAGGTTCATCGGAAAATATTACTGAACTCATAGGATCGGTTCCAAACACAGACCGCTTGAAGTATTACTCACTTGGAGAGAAGTCGGCATCGTGCCTGTTGTATTCAATTCCGATACAATATCAGTGTTGCATCGTCACTGTGAACGTCCAGGGGTTACAGCGAACCTGCAGAGGTTCATCGGAAACTATTACTGAACTCATTGGATCGGTTCCAAACACAGACCGCTTGAAGTATTACTCACTTGGAGAGAAGTCGGCATCGTGCCTGTTGTATTCAATTCCGATACAATATCAGTGTTGCATCGTCACTGTGATCGTCCAAGGGTTACAGTGAACCGGCAGTGGTTCATCAAAAACTATTACTGAACTCATAGCATCGGTTCCAAACACAGACCGTTTGAAGTATTACTCACTTGGACAGAAGTCGGCATCGTGCCTGTTGTATTCAATTCCGATACAATATCAGTGTTGCATCGTCACTGTGAACGTCCAAGGGTTACAGTGAACCTGCAGTGGTTCATCGGAAACTATTACTGAACTCATAAGATCGGTTCGAAACACAGACCGGTAGAAGTATTACTCACTTGGACAGAAGTCGGCATCGTGCCGGTTGTATTCAATTCCCATACAATATCAGTGTTGCATCGTCACTGTGAACGTCCAAGGGTTATAGTGAACCTTCAGTGGTTCATCGGAAACTATTACTGAAGTAATAGGATCGGTTCGAAACACAGACCGCTTGAAGTATTACTCACTTGGACAGAAGTCGGCATCATGCCTGATGTATTCAATTCCGATACAATATCAGTGTTGCATCGTCACTGTGAACGTCCAGGGGTTACAGTGAACCTGCAGTGGTTCATCGGAAACTATTACTGAACTCATAGGATCAGTTCCAAACACAGACCGCTTGAAGTATTACTCACTTGGACAGAAGTCGGCATCGTGCCTGTTGTATTCAATT
The DNA here is from genome assembly GCF_023898315.1 of Schistocerca nitens. Classification (NCBI taxonomy): domain Eukaryota; kingdom Metazoa; phylum Arthropoda; class Insecta; order Orthoptera; family Acrididae; genus Schistocerca; species Schistocerca nitens. The sequence goes on from NC_064614.1 coordinate 1,287,778,629, forward strand.
CCGATACAATATCAGTGTTGCATCGTCACTGTGAACGTCCAGGGGTTACAGCAAACCTGCAGAGGTTCATCGGAAACTATTACTGAACTCATTGGATCGGTTCCAAACACAGACCGCTTGAAGTATTACTCACTTGGACAGAAGTCGGCATCGTGCCTGTTGTATACAATTCCGATACAATATCAGTGTTGCATCGTCACTGTGATCGTCCAAGGGTTACAGTGAACCTGCAGTGGTTCTTCGGAAACTATTACTGAACTCATAGCATCGGTTCCAAACACAGACCGCTTGAGGTATTACTCACTTGGACAGAAGTCGTCATCGTGCCTGTTGTATTCAATTCCGATACAATATCAGTGTTGCATCGTCACTGTGATCGTCCAAGGGTTACAGTGAACCTGCAGTGGTTCTTCGGAAACTATTACTGAACTCATAGCACGGTTCCAAACACAGACCACTTGAAGTATTACTCACTTGGAAAGAAGTCGGCATCGTGCATGTTGTATTCAATTCCGATACAATATCAGTGTTGCATCGTCACTGTGAACGTCCAAGAGTTACAGTGAACCTGCAGTGGTTCATCGGAAACTATTACTGAATTCATTGGATCGGTTCCAAACACAGACCGCTTGAAGTGTTACTCACTTGGACAGAAGTCGGCATCGTGCCTGTTGTATTCAATTCCGATTCAATATCAGTGTTGCATCGTCACTGTGAACGTCCAAGGGTTACAGTGAACATGCAGTGGTTCATCGGAAACTATTACTGAACTCATAGGTTCGGTTCCAAACAAAGACCGCTTGATGTATTACTCACTACGACAAAAGTCGACATCGTGCCTGTTGTATTCAATTCCGATACAATATCAGTGTTGCATTGTCACTGTGAACGTCCAAGGGTTACAGTGAACCTGCAGTGGTTCATCGGAAACTATTACTGAACTCATACGATCGGTTCCAAACACAGACCGTTTGAAGTATTACTCACTTGGACAGAAGTCGGCATCGTGCCTGTTGTATTCAATTCCGATACAATATCAGTGTTGCATCGTCACTGTCAACGTCCAAAGGTTACAGTGAACCTGCAATGGTTCATCGGAAACTATTACTGAACTCATAGGATCGGTCCCAAACACAGACCGCTTGAAGTATTACTCACTTGGACAGAAGTCGGCAACGTGCCTGTTGTATTCAATTCCGATACAATATCAGTGTTGCATCGTCACTGGGAACGTCCAAGGGTTACAGTGAACATGCAGTGGTTCATCGGAAACTATTACTGAACTCATAGGTTCGGTTCCAAACAAAGACCGCTTGATGTATTAGTCACTACGACAGAAGTCGACATCGTGCCTGTTGTATTCAATTCCGATACAATATCAGTGTTGCATCGTCACTGTGAACGTCCAAGGGTTACAGTGGACCTGCAGTGGTCACATGGGAAACTATTACTGAACTCATAGGATCGGTTCCAAACACAGACTGCTTGAAGTATTACTCACATGGACAGAAGTCGGCATCGTGCCTGTTGTATTCAATTCCGATACAATATCAGTGTTGCATCGTCACTGTGAACGTCCAAGGGTTATAGTGGACCTGCAGTGGTTCCTGGGAAACTATTACTGAACTCATAGGATCGGTTCAAAACACAGACCGTTTGAAGTATTACTCACTTGGACAGAAGTCGGCATCATGCCTGTTGTATTCAATTCCGATGCAATATCAGTGTTGCATCGTCACTGTGGACGTCCAAGGGTAACAGTGAACCTGCAGTTGTTCATCGGAAGGTATTATTGAACTCATAGGATCGGTTCCAAACACAGACCGCTTGAAGTACTACTCACTTGGACAGAGGTCGGCATCGTGCCTGTTGTATTCAATTCCGATACAATATCAGTGTAGCATCGTCACTGTGAACGTCCAATGGTTACAGTGGACCTGCAGTTATTCATCGGAAACTATTACTGAGCTCATAGGGTCGGTTCCAAACACAGACCGCTTGAAGTATTACTCACTTGGACTGAAGTCGGCATCGTGCCTGTTGTATTCAATTCCCATACAATATCAGTGTTGCATCGTCGCTGTGAACGTTCAAGGGTTACAGTGAACCTGCAGTGGTTCATCGGAAACTATTACTGAGCTCATAGGATCGGTTCCAAACACAGACCGCTTGAAGTATTACTCACTTGGACAGAAGTCGGCATCGTGCCTGTTGTATTCAATTCCGATACAATATCAGTGTTGCATCGTCAACTTGAAGGTCCAAGGGTTACAGTCAACCTGCAGTGGTTAATCGGTAACTATTACTGAACTCATAGGATCGGTTCCAAACACAGACAGCTTGCAGTATTACTCACTTGGACAGAAGTCGGCATCGTGCCTGTTGTATTCAATTCCGATACAATATCAGTGTTGCATCGTCGCTGTGAACGTCCAAGGGTTACAGTGAACCTGCAGTGGTTCATCGGAAACTATTACTGAACTCATAGGACTGGTTCCAAACACAGACCGCTTGAAGTATTACTCACTTGGACAGAAGTCGGCATCGAGCCTGTTGTATTCAATTCCGATACAATATCAGTGTTGCATCGTGACTGTGAACGTCCAAGGGTTACAGTGAACCCGCAGTGGTTCATCGGAAACTATTACTGAACTCATAGGATCGGTTCCAAACACAGACCGCTTGAAGTATTACTCACTTGGACAGAAGTCGACATCGTGCCTGTTGTATTCAATTCTGATTCAATATTAGTGTTGCATCGTCACTGTGAACGTCCAAGGGTAACAGTGAACTTGCAGTGGTTCATCGGAATTTATTACTGAACTCATAGGATCGGTTCCAAACACAGACCGCTTGAGGTATTACTCACTTGGACAGAAGTCGGCATCGTGCCTGTTGTATTCAATTCCGATACAATATCAGTGTTGCATCGTCAATGTGAACGTCCAAGGGTTACAGTGAACCTGCAGTGGTTCATCGGAAACTATTACTGTACTCATAGGATCGGTTCCAAACACTGACCGCTTGAAGTATTACTCACTTGGACAGAAGTCGTCATCGTGCCTGTTGTATTCAATTCCGATACAATATCAGTGTTGCATCGTCACTGTGAACGTCCAAGGGTTACAGTGAACATGCAGTGGTTCATCGGAAACTATTACTGAACTCATAGGAACGGTTCCAATAACAGACCGCTTGAAGTATTACTCACTTGGACGGAAGTCGGCATCGTGCATGTTGTATTCAATTCCGATACAATATCAATGTTGCATCGTCACTGTGGACCTCCAAGGGTTACAGTGAACCTGCAGTCGTTCATCAAAAACTATTACTGAACTCATAGGATGGGTTCCAAACACAGACCGCTTGAAGTATACTCACTTGGACAGAAGTCGGCATCGTGCGAGTTGTATTCAATTCCGATACAATATCAGTGTTTTATCGTCACTGTGAACGTCCCAGGGTTACAGTGAACCTGCAGTGGTTCATCGGAAACTTTTACTGAACTCATAGGATCGGTTCCAAACACAGACCGCTTGAAGTATTACTCACTTGGACAGAAGTCGGCATCATGCCTGTCGTATTCAATTCCGATACAATATCAGTGTTTTATCGTCACTGTGAACGTCCAAGGGTTACAGTGAACCTGCAGTGGTTCATCGGAAACTATTACTGAACTCATAGGATCGGTTCCAAACACAGACCGCTTGAAGTATTACTCACTTGGACAGAAGTCGGCATCGTGCCTGTTGTATTCAATTCTGATACAATATCAGTGTTGCATCGTCACTGTGAACGTCCAAGGGTAACAGCGAACTTGCAGTGGTTCATCGGAAACTATTACTGAACTCATAGGATCGGTTCCAAACACAGACCGCTTGAGGTATTACTCACTTGGACAGAAGTCGGCATCGTGCCTGTTGTATTCAATTCCGATACAATATCAGTGTTGCATCGTCAATGTGAAGGTCCAAGGGTTACAGTGAACCTGCAGTGGTTCATCGGAAACTATTACTGTACTCATAGGATCGGTTCCAAACACTGACCGCTTGAAGTATTACTCACTTGGACAGAAGTCGTCATCGTGCTTGTTGTATTCAATTCCGATACAATATCAGTGTTGAATCGTCACTGTGAACGTCCAAGGGTTACAGTGAACCTGCAGTGGTTCATCGGAAACTATTACTGAACTCATAGGAACGGTTCCAATAACAGACCGCTTGAAGTATTACTCACTTGGACAGAAGTCAGCATTGTGCCTGTTGTATTCAATTCTGATACAATATCAATGTTGGATCGTCACTGTGAACCTCCAAGGGTTACAGTGAACCTGCAGTCGTTCATCAAAAGCTATTACTGAACTCATAGGATGGGTTCCAAACACAGACCGCTTGAAGTATACTCACTTGGACAGAAGTCGGCATTGTGCGAGTTGTATTCAATTCCGATACAATATCAGTGTTTTATCGTCACTGTGAACGTCCAAGGGTTACAGTGAACCTGCAGTGGTTCATCGGAAACTATTACTGAACTCATAGGATCGGTTCCAAACACAGACCGCTTGAAGTATTACTCACTTGGACAGAAGCCGGCACTGTGCCTGTTGTATTCAATTCCGATACAATATCAGTGTTGCATCGCCAATGTGAAAGTCCAAGGGTTACAGTAAACCTGCAGTGTTTCATTGGAAACTATTACTGAACTCATAGAATCGGTTCCAAACACAGACCGCTTGAAGTATTACTCACTTGGACAGAGGTCTGCATCGTGCCTGTTGTATTCAATTCCGATACAATATCAGTGTTGCATCGTCGCTGTGAACGTCCAAGGGTTACAGTGAACCTGCAGTGATTGATCGGAAACTATTACTGAACTCATAGGATCGGTTCCAAACACAGACCGCTTGAAGAATTACTCACTTGGACAGAAGTCGGCATCATGCCTGTTGTATTCAATTCCGATACAATATCAGTGTTGCATCGTCACTGTGAACGTCCAAGGGTTACAGTGAACCTGCAGTGGTACATCGGAAACTATTACTGAACTCATAGGATCGGTTCCTAACACAGACCGCTTGAAGTATTATTCACTTGGACAGAAGTCGGCATCGTGCCTATTGTATTCAATTCTGATACAATATCAGTGTTGCATCGTCACTGTGAACGTCCAAGGGTAACAGTGAACTTGCAGTGGTTCATCGGAAACTATTACTGAACTCATAGGATCGGTTCCAAACACAGACCGCTTGAGGTATTACTCACTTGCACAGAAGTCGGCATCGTGCCTGTTGTATTCAATTCCGATACAATATCAGTGTTGCATCGTCAATGTGAAGGTCCAAGGGTTACAGTGAACCTGCAGTGGTTCATCGGAAACTATTACTGTACTCATAGGATCGGTTCCAAACACTGACCGCTTGAAGTATTACTCACTTGGACAGAAGTCATCATCGTGCCTGTTGTATTCAATTCCGATACAATATCAGTGTTGCATCGTCACTGTGAACGTCCAAGGGTTACAGTGAACCTGCAGTGGTTCATCGGAAACTATTACTGAACTCATAGGATCGGTTCCAAACACAGACCGCTTGAGGTATTACTCACTTGGACAGAAGTCGGCATCGTGCCTGTTGTATTCAATTCCGATACAATATCAGTGTTGCATCATCAATGTGAAGGTCCAAGGGTTACAGTGAACCTGCAGTGGTTCATCGGAAACTATTACTGAACTCATAGGATCGGTTCCAAACACTGACCGCTTGAAGTATTACTCACTTGGACAGAAGTCGTCATCGTGCCTGTTGTATTCAATTCCGATACAATATCAGTGTTGCATCGTTACTGTGAACGTCCAAGGGTTACAGTGAACCTGCAGTGGTTCATCGGAAACAATTACTGAACTCATAGGAACGGTTCCAATAACAGACCGCTTGAAGTATTACTCACTTGGACAGAAGTCGGCATCGTGCCTGTTGTATTCAATTCCGATACAATATCAATGTTGCATCGTCACTGTGAACCTCCAAGGGTTACAGTGAACCTGCAGTCGTTCATCAAAAACTATTACTGAACTCATAGGATGGGTTCCAAACACAGACCGCTTGAAGTATACTCACTTGGACAGAAGTCGGCATCGTGCGAGTTGTATTCAATTCCGATACAATATCAGTGTTTTATCGTCACTGTGAACGTCCAAGGGTTACAGTGAACCTGCAGTGGTTAATCGGTAACTATTACTGAACTCATAGGATCGGTTCCAAACACAGTCTGCTTGAAGTATTACTCACCTGGACAGAAGTTGGCATCGTGCCTGTTGTATTCAATTCCGATACAATATCAGTGTTGCATCGTCACTGTGAACGTCCAAGGGTTACAGTGAACATGCAGTGGTTCATCGCAAACTAACACTGAACTCATAGGTTAGGTTCCAAACACAGACCGCTTGATGTATTACTCACTTGGACAGAAGTCGGCATCGTGCCTGTTGTATTCAATTCCGATACAATATCAGTGTTGCATCGTCACTGTGGACGTCCAATGGTTACAGTGAACCTGCAGTGGTTCGTCGGAAAATATTACTGAACTCATAGGATTGGTTCCAAACACAGACCGCTTGAAGTTTTACTCACTTGGACAGAAGTCGGCATCGTGCCTGTTGTATTCAATTCCGATACAAGATCAGTGTTGTATCGTCACTGTGAACGTCCTGGGGTTACAGTGAACCTGCAGTGGTTCATCGGAAACTATTGTTGAACTCATAGGATCTGTTCCAAACACAGACCGCTTGAAGAATTTCTCACTTGGACAGAAGTTGGCATCGTGCTTGTTGTATTAAATTCCGGTACAATGTCAGTGTTGCATCGTCACTGTGAATGTCCAAGGGTTACAGTGAACCTGCAGTGGTTCATCGGAAACTATTACTGAACTCACTGGATCGGTTCAAAACACAGACCGCTTGAAGTATTACTCACTTGGACAGAAGTCGGCATCGTGCCTGTTGTATTCACTTCTGATATAATATCAGTGTTGCATCAACACTGTGAACGTCGAAGGGTAACAGTGAACTTGCAGTCGTTCATCGGAAACTATTACTGAACTAATTGGATCTGTTCCAAACACAGAGCGCTTGAAGTATTACTCACTTGGACAGAAGTCGTCATCGTGGCTGTTGTATTCAATTCCGATACAATATCAGTGTTGCATCGTCACTGTGAACGTCCAGGGGTTACAGCGAACCTGCAGAGGTTCATCGGAAACTATTACTGAACTCATTGGATCGGTTCCGAACACAGACCCCTTGAAGTATTACTCACTTGGAGAGAAGTCGGCATCGTGCCTGTTGTATTCAATTCCGATACAATATCAGTGTTGCATCGTCACTGTGATCGTCCAAGTGTTACAGTGAACCGGCAGTGGTTCATCAAAAACTATTACTGAACTCATAGCATCGGTTCCAAACACAGACCGCTTGAAGTATTACCCACTTGGACAGAAGCCGGCATCGTGACTGTTGTATTCAATTCCGATACAATATTAGTGTTGCATCGTCAATGTGAACGTCCAAGGGTTACAGTAAACCTACAGTGGTTCATTGGAAACTATTACTGAACTCATAGGATCTGTTCCAAACACAGACCGCTTGAAGTATTACTTACTTGGACAGAAGTCGGCCTCGTGCCAGTTGTATTCAATTCCGATACAATATCAGTGTTGCATCGTCACTGTGAACGTCCAGGGGTTACAGCAAACCTGCAGAGGTTCATCGGAAACTATTACTGAACTCATAAGATCGGTTCGAAACACAGACCGGTAGAAGTATTACTCACTTGGACAGAAGTCGGCATCGTGCCGGTTGTATTCAATTCCCATACAATATCAGTGTTGCATCGTCACTGTGAACGTCCAAGGGTTATAGTGAACCTTCAGTGGTTCATCGGAAACTATTACTGAAGTAATAGGATCGGTTCGAAACACAGACCGCTTGAAGTATTACTCACTTGGACAGAAGTCGGCATCATGCCTGATGTATTCACTTCCGATACAATATCAGTGTTGCATCGTCACTGTGAACGTCCAGGGGTTACAGTGAACCTGCAGTGGTTCATCGGAAACTATTACTGAACTCATAGGATCAGTTCCAAACACAGACCGCTTGGAGTATTACTCACGTGGACAGAAGTCGGCATCGTGCCTGTTGTATTCAATTCCGATACAATATCAGTGTTGCATCGTCACTGTGAACGTCCAGGGGTTACAGCAAACCTGCAGAGGTTCATCGGAAACTATTACTGAACTCATTGGATCGGTTCCAAACACAGACCGCTTGAAGTATTACTCACTTGGACAGAAGTCGGCATCGTGCCTGTTGTATACAATTCCGATACAATATCAGTGTTGCATCGTCACTGTGATCGTCCAAGGGTTACAGTGAACCTGCAGTGGTTCTTCGGAAACTATTACTGAACTCATAGCATCGGTTCCAAACACAGACCGCTTGAGGTATTACTCACTTGGACAGAAGTCGTCATCGTGCCTGTTGTATTCAATTCCGATACAATATCAGTGTTGCATCGTCACTGTGATCGTCCAGGGGTTACAGTGAACCTGCAGTGGTTCTTCGGAAACTATTACTGAACTCATAGCATCGGTTCCAAACACAGACCGCTTGAAGTATTACTCACTTGGACAGAAGTCGGCATCGTGCATGTTGTATTCAATTCCGATACAATATCAGTGTTGCATCGTCACTGTGAACGTCCAAGAGTTACAGTGAACCTGCAGTGGTTCATTGGAAACTATTACTGAATTCATTGGATCGGTTCCAAACACAGACCGCTTGAAGTGTTACTCACTTGGACAGAAGTCGGCATCGTGCCTGTTGTATTCAATTCCGATACAATATCAGTGTTGCATCGTCACTGTGAACGTCCAAGGGTTACAGTGAACATGCAGTGGTTCATCGGAAACTATTACTGAACTCATAGGTTCGGTTCCAAACAAAGACCGCTTGATGTATTACTCACTACGACAAAAGCCGACATCGTGCCTGTTGTATTCAATTCCGATACAATATCAGTGTTGCATTGTCACTGTGAACGTCCAAGGGTTACAGTGAACCTGCAGTGGTTCATCGGAAACTATTACTGAACTCATACGATCGGTTCCAAACACAGACCGTTTGAAGTATTACTCACTTGGACAGAAGTCGGCATCGTGCCTGTTGTATTCAATTCCGATACAATATCAGTGTTGCATCGTCACTGTCAACGTCCAAAGGTTACAGTGAACCTGCACTGGTTCATCGGAAACTATTACTGAACTCATAGGATCGGTCCCAAACACAGACCGCTTGAAGTATTACTCACTTGGACAGAAGTCGGCAACGTGCCTGTTGTATTCAATTCCGATACAATATCAGTGTTGCATCGTCACTGGGAACGTCCAAGGGTTACAGTGAACATGCAGTGGTTCATCGGAAACTATTACTGAACTCATAGGTTCGGTTCCAAATAAAGACCGCTTGATGTATTACTCACTACGACAGAAGACGACATCGTGCCTGTTGTATTCAATTCCGATACAATATCAGTGTTGCATCGTCACTGTGAACGTCCAAGGGTTACAGTGGACCTGCAGTGGTCACATGGGAAACTATTACTGAACTCATAGGATCGGTTCCAAACACAGACCGTTTGAAGTATTACTCACTTGGACAGAAGTCGGCATCGTGCCTGTTGTATTCAATTCCGATACAATATCAGTGTTGCATCGTCACTGTCAACGTCCAAAGGTTACAGTGAACCTGCACTGGTTCATCGGAAACTATTACTGAGCTCATAGGATCGGTTCCAAACACAGACCGCTTGAAGTATTACTCACTTGGACAGAAGTCGGCATCGTGCCTGTTGTATTCAATTCCGATACAATATCAGTGTTGCATCGTCAACTTGAAGGTCCAAGGGTTACAGTCAACCTGCAGTGGTTAATCGGTAACTATTACTGAACTCATAGGATCGGTTCCAAACACAGACCGCTTGCAGTATTACTCACTTGGACAGAAGTCGGCATCGTGCCTGTTGTATTCAATTCCGATACAATATCAGTGTTGCATCGTCGCTGTGAACGTCCAAGGGTTACAGTGAACCTGCAGTGGTTCATCGGAAACTATTACTGAACTCATAGGACTGGTTCCAAACACAGACCGCTTGAAGTATTACTCACTTGGACAGAAGTCGGCATCGTGCCTGTTGTATTCAATTCCGATACAATATCAGTGTTGCATCGTGACTGTGAACGTCCAAGGGTTACAGTGAACCCGCAGTGGTTCATCGGAAACTATTACTGAACTCATAGGATCGGTTCCAAACACAGACCGCTTGAAGTATTACTCACTTGGACAGAAGTCGACATCGTGCCTGTTGTATTCAATTCTGATTCAATATCAGTGTTGCATCGTCACTGTGAACGTCCAAGGGTAACAGTGAACTTGCAGTGGTTCATCGGAATTTATTACTGAACTCATAGGATCGGTTCCAAACACAGACCGCTTGAGGTATTACTCACTTGGACAGAAGTCGGCATCGTGCCTGTTGTATTCAATTCCGATACAATATAAGTGTTGCATCGTCAATGTGATGGTCCAAGGGTTACAGTGAACCTGCAGTGGTTCATCGGAAACTATTACTGTACTCATAGGATCGGTTCCAAACACTGACCGCTTGAAGTATTACTCACTTGGACAGAAGTCGTCATCGTGCCTGTTGTATTCAATTCCGATACAATATCAGTGTTGCATCGTCACTGTGAACGTCCAAGGGTTACAGTGAACCTGCAGTGGTTCATCGGAAACTATTACTGAACTCATAGGAACGGTTCCAATAACAGACCGCTTGAAGTATTACTCACTTGGACAGAAGTCGGCATCGTGCATGTTGTATGCAATTCCGATACAATATCAATGTTGCATCGTCACTGTGGACCTCCAAGGGTTACAGTGAACCTGCAGTCGTTCATCAAAAACTATTACTGAACTCATAGGATGGGTTCCAAACACAGACCGCTTGAAGTATACTCACTTGGACAGAAGTCGGCATCGTGCGAGTTGTATTCAATTCCGATACAATATCAGTGTTTTATCGTCACTGTGAACGTCCCAGGGTTACAGTGAACCTGCAGTGGTTCATCGGAAACTATTACTGAACTCATAGGAACGGTTCCAATAACAGACCGCTTGAAGTATTACTCACTTGGACAGAAGTCGGCATCGTGCATGTTGTATGCAATTCCGATACAATATCAATGTTGCATCGTCACTGTGGACCTCCAAGGGTTACAGTGAACCTGCAGTCGTTCATCAAAAACTATTACTGAACTCATAGGATGGGTTCCAAACACAGACCGCTTGAAGTATTACTCACTTGGACAGAAGTCGACATCGTGCCTGTTGTATTCAATTCTGATTCAATATCAGTGTTGCATCGTCACTGTGAACGTCCAAGGGTAACAGTGAACTTGCAGTGGTTCATCGGAATTTATTACTGAACTCATAGGATCGGTTCCAAACACAGACCGCTTGAGGTATTACTCACTTGGACAGAAGTCGGCATCGTGCCTGTTGTATTCAATTCCGATACAATATAAGTGTTGCATCGTCAATGTGAAGGTCCAAGGGTTACAGTGAACCTGCAGTGGTTCATCGGAAACTATTACTGTACTCATAGGATCGGTTCCAAACACTGACCGCTTGAAGTATTACTCACTTGGACAGAAGTCGGCATCGTGCCTGTTGTATTCAATTCCGATACAATATCAGTGTTGCATCGTCACTGTGAACGTCCAATGGTTACAGTGGACCTGCAGTTGTTCATCGGAAACTATTACTGAGCTCATAGGGTCGGTTCCAAACACAGACCGCTTGAAGTATTACTCACTTGGACTGAGGTCGGCATCGTGCCTGTTGTATTCAATTCCCATACAATATCAGTGTTGCATCGTCGCTGTGAACGTTCAAGTGTTACAGTGAACCTGCAGTGGTTCATCGGAAACTATTACTGAGCTCATAGGATCGGTTCCAAACACAGACCGCTTGAAGTATTACTCACTTGGACAGAAGTCGGCATCGTGCCTGTTGTATTCAATTCCGATACAATATCAGTGTTGCATCGTCAACTTGAAGGTCCAAGGGTTACAGTCAACCTGCAGTGGTTAATCGGTAACTATTACTGAACTCATAGGATCTGTTCCAAACACAGACCGGTGGAAGTATTACTCACTTGGACAGAAGTCGGCATCGTGCCTGTTGTATTCAATTCCGATACAATATCAGTGTTGCATCGTCGCTGTGAACGTCCAAGGGTTACAGTGAACCTGCAGTGGTTCATCGGAAACTATTACTGAACTCATAGGACTGGTTCCAAACACAGACCGCTTGAAGTATTACTCACTTGGACAGAAGTCGGCATCGTGCCTGTTGTATTCAATTCCGATACAATATCAGTGTTGCATCGTCACTGTGAACGTCCAAGGGTTACAGTGAACCCGCAGTGGTTCATCGGAAACTATTACTGAACTCATAGGATCGGTTCCAAACACAGACCGCTTGAAGTATTACTCACTTGGACAGAAGTCGACATCGTGCCTGTTGTATTCAATTCTGATTCAATATCAGTGTTGCATCGTCACTGTGAACGTCCAAGGGTAACAGTGAACTTGCAGTGGTTCATCGGAATTTATTACTGAACTCATAGGATCGGTTCCAAACACAGACCGCTTGAAGTATTTCTCACTTGGACAGAAGTCGGCATCGTGCCTGTTGTATTCAATTCCGATACAATATCAGTGTTGCATCATCGCTGTGAACGTCCAAGGGTTACAGTGAACCTGCAGTGGTTGATCGGAAGCTATTACTGAACTCATAGGATCGGTTCCAAACACAGACCGCTTGAAGTATTACTCACTTGGACAGAAGTCGGCATCGTGCCTGTTGTATTCAATTCCGATACAATATCAGTGTTGCATCGTCACTGTGAACGTCCAAGGGTTACAGTGAACCTGCAGTGGTTCATCGGAAACTATTACTGAACTCATAGGCTCGGTTCCAAACACAGACCGCTTGAAGTATTTCTCACTTGGACAGAAGTCGGCATCGTGCCTGTTGTATTCAATTCCGATACAATATCAGTGTTGCATCGTCACTGTGAACGCCTAAGGGTTACAGTGAACATGCAGTTGTTCATCGGAAACTATTACTGAACTCATAGGTTCGGTTCCAAACACAGACCGCTTGATGTATTACTCACTTGGACAGAAGTCGGCATCGTGCCTGTTGTATTCAATTCCGATACAATAACAGTGTTGCATTGTCACTGTGAACGTCCAAGGGTTACAGTGAACCTGCAGTGGTTCATCGGAAACTATTACTGCACTCATAGGATCGGTTCAAAACACAGACCGTTTGAAGTATTACTCACTTATACAGAAGTCGGCATCGTGCCTGTTGTATTCAATTCCGATACAATATCAGTGTTGCATCGTCACTGTGAGCGTCCAAGGGTTACAGTGAACCTGCAGTGGTTCATCGGAAACTATTACTGAACTCATAGGATCGGTTCCAAACACAGACCGCTTGAAGTATTACTCACTTGGACAGAAGTCGGCATCGTGCCTGTTGTATTCAATTCCGATACAATGTCAGTGTTGCATCGTCACTGTGAACGTCCAAGGGTTACAGTGGACCTGCAGTGGTTCCTGGGAAACTATTACTGAAATCATAGGATCGGTTCCAAACACAGACCGCTTGGAGTGTTACTCACTTGGACAGAAGTCAGCATCGTGCCTGTTGTATTCAATTCCGATACAGTATCAGTGTTGCATCGTCACTGTGAACGTCCAAGGGTTACAGTGGACCTGCAGTGGTTCATCGAAAACTATTACAGAACTCATAGGATCGGTTCCAAGCACAGACCGCTTGAAGTATTACTCACTTGGCCAGAAGTCGGCATCGTGCATGTTGTATTCAATTCCGATACAATATCAGAGTTGCATCGTCGCTGTGAATGTACAACTGTTACAGTGAACCTGCAGTGGTTCATCGGAACCTATTAATGAACTCATCGGATCGATTCCAAACACATACCGCTCGAAGTATTACTCACTTGGACAGAAGTCGGCATCATGCCTGTTGTATTCAATTCCGATACAATAACAGTGTTACATCGTCACTGTGAACGTCCAAGGGTTACAGTGAACCTGCAGTGGTTCATCGGAAACTATTACTGAACTCATAGGAACGGTTCCAAACACAGACCGCTTGAAGAATTAGTCACTTGGACAGAAGTCGGTATCGTGCCTGTTGTATTCAATTCCGATAAAATATCAGTGTTGCATCGTAACTGTGAACGTCCAAGGGTTACAGTGAACCTGCAGTGGTTCATCGAAAACTATTACTGAACTCATAGGATCGGTTCCAAACACAGACCTCTTGAAGTATTACTCACTTGGACAGAAGTTGGCATCCTGCCTGTTGTATTCAATTCCGATACAATATCAGTGTTGTATCGTCAATGTGTAGGTCCAAGGGTTACAGTGAACCTGCAGTGGTTCATCGGAAACTATTACTGAACTCATAGGATCGGTACCAAACACAGACCGCTTGAAGTATTACTCACTTGGAGAGAAGTCGGCATCGTGCCTGTTGTATTCAATTCCGATACAATATCAGTGTTGCATCGTCACTGTGAACGTCCAGGGGTTACAGTGAACCTGCAGTGGTTCATCGGAAACTATTACTGAACTCATAGGATCGGTTCCAAACACAGACCGCTTGAAGTATTACTCACTTGGACAGAAGTCGGCATCGTGCCTGTTGTATTCAATTCCCGATACAATATCAGTGTTTATCGTCACTGTGAACGTCCAAGGGTTACAGTGAACCTGCAGTGGTTCATCGGAAACTATTACTGAACTCATAGGATCTGTTCCAAACACAGACCGCTTGAAGTATTACTCACTTGGACAGAAGTCGGCATCGTGCCTGTTGTATTCAATTCCGATACAATATCAGTGTTGCATCGTCACTGTGAACGGCCAAGGGTTACAGTGAACCTGCAGTGGTTCATCGGAAACTATTACTGAACTCATAGGATCGGTTCCAAACACAGACCGCTTGAAGTATTACTCACTTGGACAGAAGTCGGCATCGTGCCTGTTGTATTCAATTCCGATACAATATCAGTGTTGCATCGCCAATGTGAAGGTCCAAGAGTTACAGTGAACCTGCAGTGGTTCATCGGAAACTATTACTGTACTCATAGGATCGGTTCCAAACACAGACCGCTTGAAGTATTACTCACCTGGACAGAAGTCGTCATCGTGCCTGTTGTATTCAATTCCGATACAATATCAGTATTGCATTGTCACTGTGAACGTCCAAGGGTTACAGTGAACCTGCAGTGGTTCATCGGAAACTATTACTGAACTCATAGGTTCGGTTCTAAACACAGACCGCTTGAAGTATTACTCACTTGGACAGAAGTCGGAATCGTGCCTGTTGTATTAAATTCCGATACAATATCAGTGTTGCATTGTCACTGTGAACGTCCAAGGGTTACAGTGAACCTGCAGCTTTTCATCTGAAACTATTACTGAACTCATAGGATCGGTTCCAAACACAGACAGCTTGAAGTATTACTCACTTGGACAGAAGTCGGCATCGTGCCTGATGTATTCAATTCCGATACAATATCAATGTTGCATCGTCACTGTGAACGTCCAGGGGTTACAGTGAACCTGCAGTGGTTCATCAAAAACTATTACTGAACTCATAGGATGGGTCCCAAACACAGACCGGTAGAAGTATTACTCACTTGGACAGAAGTCTGCATCGTGCGAGTTGTATTCAATTCCGATACAATTTCAATGTTTTATCGTCTCTGTGAACGTCCAAGGGTTACAGTGAACCTGCAGTGGTTCATCGGAAACTATTACTGAACTCATAGGATCGGTTCCAAACACAGACCGCTTGAAGTATTACTCACTTGGACAGAAGTCGGCATCGTGCCTGATGTATTCAATTCCGATACAATATCAGTGTTGCATCGTCACTGTGAACGTCCAGGGGTTACAGTGAACATGCAGTGGTTCATCGGAAACTATTACTGAACTCATAGGATCTGTTCCAAACACAGACCGCTTGAAGTATTACTCACTTGGACAGAAGTCGGCATCGTGCCTGTTGTATTCAATTCCGATACAATATCAGTGTTTTATCGTCACTGTGAACGTCCAAGGGTTACAGTGAACCTGCAGTGGTTCATCGGAAACTATTACTGAACTCATAGGATCGGTTCCAAACACAGACCGCTTGAAGTATTACTCACTTGGACAGAAGTCGCCATTGTGCCTGTTGTATTCAATTCCGATACAATCTCTGTGTTGCATCGTCAATGTGAATGTCCGAGGGTTACAGTGAACCTGCAGAGGTTCATCGGAAACTATTCCTGTACTCATAGGATCGGTTCCAAACACAGACCGCTTGAAGTATTACTCACTTGGACAGAAGTCGGCATCGTGCCTGTTGTATTCAGTTCCGATATAATATCAGTGTTGCATCGTCACTGTGAACGTCCAAGGGTTACAGTGAACCTACAGTGGTTCATCGGAAATTATTACTGAACTCATAGGAACGGTTCCAATAACAGACCGCTTGAAGTATTACTAACTTGGACAGAAGTCGGCATCGTGGCTGTTGTATTCAATTCCGATACAATATCAGTGTTGCATCGTCACTGTGAACCTCCAAGGGTTACAGTGAACCTGCAGTGGTTCATCAAAAACTATTACTGAACTCATAGGATGGGTTCCAAACACAGACCGCTTGAAGTATTACTCACTTGGAAAGAAGTCGGCATCGTGCGAGTTGTATTCAATTCCGATACAATATCAGTGTTTTATCGTCACTGTGAACGTCCAAGGGTTACAGTGAACCTGCAGTGGTTCATCGGAAACTATTACTGAACTCATACGATTGGTTCCAAAGACAGACCGTTTGAAGTATTACTCTTTTGGACAGAAGTCGGCATCGTGCCTGTTGTATTCAATTCCGATGCAATATCAGTGTTGCATCGTCACTGTGAACGTCCAAGGGTTACAGTGAACCTGCAGTGGTACATCGGAAACTATTACTGAACTCTTAGGATCGGTTCCAAACACAGACCGCTTGAAGTATTACTCACTTGGACAGAAGTCGGCATCGTGCCTGTTGAATTCAATTCCGATACAATATCAGTGTTTATCGTCACTGTGAACGTCCAAGGGTTACAGTGAACCTGCAGTGGTACATCGGAAACTATTACTGAACTCATAGGATCGTTTCCAAACACAGACCGCTTGAAGTATTACTCACTTTTACAGAAGTCGGCAGCGTGCCTGTTTTATTCAATTCCGATACAAAATCAGTGTTGCATCGTCACTGTGAACGTCCGTGGGATACAGTGAACCTGCAGTGGTTCATCGGAAACTATTACTGAACTCATAGGTTCGGTTCTAAACACAGACCGCTTGAAGTATTACTCACTTGGACAGAAGTCGGAATCGTGCCTGTTGTATTAAATTCCCATACAATATCAGTGATGCATCGTCACTGTGAACGTACAAGGGTTACAGTGAACCTGCAGTCGTTCATCTGAAACTATTGCTGAACTCATAGGATCGATTCCAAACACAGACAGCATGAAGTATTACTCACTTGGACAGAAGTCGGCATCGTGCCTGTTGTATTCAATTCCGATACAATATCAGTGTGGCATCGTCACTGTGAACGTCCAAGGGTTACAGTGAACCTGCAGTGGTTCATCGGAAACTATTACTGAACTCATAGGAACGGTTCCAATAACAGACTGCTTGAAGTATTACTCACTTGGACAGAAGTCGGCATCGTGGCTGTTGTATTCAATTCCGATACAATATCAGTGTTGCATCGTAACTGTGAACGTCCAAGGGTTACAGTGACCCTGCGGGGGTTCATCGAAAACTATTATTGAACTCATAGCATCGGTACCAACACAGACCGCTTGACGTATTACTCACTTGGACAGAAGTCGGCATCATGCCTGTTGTTTTCAATTCCGATACAATACCAGTGTTGCATCGTCTCTGTGAACGTCCAAGGGTTACAGTGAACCTGCAGTGGTTCATCGTAAACTATTACTGATCTCATAGGATCGGTTCCAAACACAGACCGCTTGAAGTATTACTCACTTGGACAGAAATCGGCATCGTGCCTGATGTATTCAATTCCGATACAATATCAGTGTTGCATCGTCACTGTGAACGTCCAGAGGTTACAGTGAAACTGCAGTGGTTCATCGGAAACTATTACTGAACTCATAGGATCTGTTCCAAACACAGACCGGTGGAAGTATTACTCACTTGGACAGAAGTCGGCATCGTGCCTGTTGTATTCAATTCCGATACAATATCAGTGTTGCATCGTCACTGTGAACGTCCAAGGGTTACAGTGAACCTGCAGTGGCTCATCGGAAACTATTACTGAACTCATAGGATCGGTTCCAAACACAGACCACTTGAAGTATTACTCACTTGGACAGAAGTCGGCATCGTGCCTGTTGTATTCCATTCCGATACAATATCAGTGTTGCATCGTCACTGTGAACGTCCAAGGGTAACAGTTAACCTGCAGTGGTTCATCGGAAACTATTATTGAACTCATAGAATCGGTTCCAAACACAGACCGCTTGAAGTATTACTCACTTGGACAGAAGTCGGCATCGTGCCTGTTGTATTCAATTCCGATACAATATCAGTGTTGCATCGTCACTGTGAACGTCCAAGGGTTACAGTGAACCTGCAGTGGTTCATCGGAAACTATTACTGAACTCATAGGAACGGTTCCAATAACAGACCGCTTGTAGTATTACTAACTTGGACAGAAGTCGGCATCGTGGCTGTTGTATTCAATTCCGATACAATATCAGTGTTGCATCGTCACTGTGAAACTCCAAGGGTTACAGTGAACCTGCAGTGGTTCATCTAAATCTATTACTGAACTCATAGGATGGGTTCCAAACACAGACCGCTTGAAGTATTACTCACTTGGACAGAAGTCGGCATCGTGCGAGTTGTATTCAATTCCGATACAATATCAGTGTTTTATCGTCACTGTGAACGTCCAAGGGTTACAGTGAACCTGCAGTGGTTCATCTGAAACTATTACTGAACTCATACGATCGGTTCCAAACACAGACCGTTTGAAGTATTACTCACTTGGACAGAAGTCGGCATCGTGCCTGTTGTATTCAATTCCGATGCAATATCAGTGTTGCATCGTCACAGTGAACGTCCAAGGGTTACAGTGAACCTACAGTGGTACATCGGAGACTATTACTGAACTCTTAGGATCGGTTCCAAACACAGACCGCTTGAAGTATTACTCACTTGGACAGAAGTCGGCATCGTGCGAGTTCTATTCAATTCCGATACAATATCAGTGTTTTATCGTCACTGTGAACGTCCAAGGGTTACAGTGAACCTGCAGTGGTACATCGGAAACTATTACTGAACTCATAGGATCGTTTCCAAACACAGACCGCTTGAAGTATTACTCACTTGGACAGAAGTCGGCAGCGTGCCTGTTGTATTCAATTCCGATACAATATCAGTGTTGAATCATCACTATGAACGTCCAAGGGATACAGTGAACCTGCACTGGTTCATCGGAAACTATTACTGAACTCATAGGTTCGGTTCTAAACACAGACCGCTTGAAGTATTACTCACTTGGACAGAAGTCGGCATCGTGCCTGTTGTATTAAATTCCGATACAATATCAGTGTTGCATCGTCACTGTGAACGTCCAAGGGTTACAGTGAACCTGCAGTGGTTCATCTGAAACTATTACTGAACTCATAGGATCGATTCCAAACACAGACAGCTTGAAGTATTAGTCACTTGGACAGAAGTCGGCATCATGCCTGATGTATTCAATTCCGATACAATATCAGTGTTGCATCGTCACTGTGAACGTCCAGGGGTTATAGTGAACCTGCAGTGGTTCATCGGAAACTATTACTGAACTCATAGGATCTGTTCCAAACACAGACCGCTTGAAGTATTACTCACTTGGACAGAAGTCGGCATCGTGGCTGTTGTATTTAATTCCGATACAATATCAGTGTTGCATCGTCACTGTGAACGTCCAAGTGTTACAGTGAACCTGCAGTGGTTCATCGGAATCTATTACTGAACTCATAGGATCGGTTCCAAACACAGACCGCTTGAAGTATTACTCACTTGGACAGAAGTCGGCATCGTGCCTGTTGTATTCAATTCCGATACAATATCAGTATTGCATCGTCACTGTGAACGTCCAAGGGTTACAGTGAACCTGCAGTGGTTCATCGGAAACTATTACTGAACTCATAGGAACGGTTCCAATAACAGACCGCTTGAAGTATTACTAACTCGGACAGAAGTCGGCATCGTGGCTGTTGTATTCAATTCCGATACAATATCAGTGTTGCATCGTCACTCTGAACCTCCAAGGGTTACAGTGAACCTGCAGTGGTTCATCAAAAACTATTACTGAACTCATAGGATGGGTTCCAAACACAGACCGCTTGAAGTATTACCCACTTGGACAGAAGTCGGCATCGTGCGAGTTGTATTCAATTCCGATACAATATCAGTGTTTTATCGTCACTGTGAACGTCCAAGGGTTACAGTGAACCTGCAGTGGTTCAGCGGAAACTATTACTGAACTCATAGTATCGGTTCCAAACACAGACCCCTTGAAGAATTCCTCACTTGGACAGAAGTCGGTATCGTGCCTGTTGTATTCAATTCCGATAAAATATCAGTGTTGCATCGTAGCTGTGAACGTCCAAGGGTTACAGTGACCCTGCAGTGGTTCATCGAAAACTATTATTGAACTCATAGCATCGGTACCAAACACAGACCGCTTGACGTATTACTCACTTGGACAGAGGTCGGCATCATGCCTGTTGTTTTCAATTCCGATACAATACCAGTGTTGCATCGTCTCTGTGAACGTCCAAGGGTTACAGTGAACCTGCAGTGGTTCATCGGAAACTATTACTGAACTCATAGGATCGGTTCCAAGCACAGACCGCTTGAAGAATTACTCACTTGGACAGAAGTCGGTATCGTGCCTGTTGTATTCAATTCCGATAAAATATCAGTGTTGCATCGTAACTGTGAACGTCCAAGGGTTACAGTGACCCTGCAGTGGTTCACCGAAAACTATTATTGAACTCATAGCATCGGTACCAAACACAGACCGCTTGAATTATTACTCTTTTGGACAGAAGTCGGCATCGTGCCTGTTGTTTTCAATTCCGATACAATACCAGTGTTGCATCGTCTCTGTGAACGTCCAAGGGTTACGGTGAACCTGCAGTGGTTCATCGGAAACTATTACTGAACTCATAGGATCGGTTCCAAACACAGACCGCTTGAAGTATTACTCACTTGGACAGAAGTCGGCATCGTGCGAGTTGTATTCAATTCCGATACAATATCAGTGTTTTATCGTCACTGTGAACGTCCAAGGGTAACAGTGAACCTGCAGTGGTTCATCGGAAACTATTATTGAACTCATAGGATCGGTTCCAAACACAGACCACTTGAAGTATTACTCACTTGGACAGAAGTCGGCATCGTGCCTGTTGTATTCAATTCCGATACAATATCAGTGTTGTATCGTCACTGTGAACGTCCAAGGGTAACAGTTAACCTGCAGTGGTTCATCGGAAACTATTATTGAACTCATAGAATCGGTTCCAAACACAGACCGCTTGAAGTATTACTCACTTGGACAGAAGTCGGCATCGTGCGATTTCTATTCAATTCCGATACAATATCAGTGTTGCATCGTCACTGTGAACGTCCAAGGGTTACAGTGAACCTGCAGTGGTTCATCGGAAACTATTACTGAACTCATAGGAACGGTTCCAATAACAGACCGCTTGAAGTATTACTCACTTGGACAGAAATCAGCATCGTGCCTGATGTATTCAATTCCGATACAATATCAGTGTTGCATCGTCACTGTGAACGTCCAGAGGTTACAGTGAAACTGCAGTGGTTCATCGGAAACTATTACTGAACTCATAGGATCTGTTCCAAACACAGACCGGTGGAAGTATTACTCACTTGGACAGAAGTCGGCATCGTGCCTGTTGTATTAAATTCCGATACAATATCAGTGTTGCATCGTCACTGTGAACGTCCAAGGGTTACAGTGAACCTGCAGTGGCTCATCGGAAACTATTACTGAACTCATAGGATCGGTTCCAAACACAGACCACATGAAGCATTACTCACTTGGACAGAAGTCGGCATCGTGCCTGTTGTATTCCATTCCGATACAATATCAGTGTTGCATCGTCAATGTGAAGGTCCAAGGGTTACAGTGAACCTGCAGAGGTTCATCGGAAACTATTACTGTACTCATAGGATCGGTTCCAAACACAGACCGCTTGAAGTATTACTCACTTGGGCAGAAGTCGTCATCGTGCCTGTTGTATTCAATTCCGATACAATATCAGTGTTGCATCGTCACTGTGAACGTCCAAGGGTTACAGTGAACCTGCAGTGGTTCATCAAAAACTATTACTGAACTCATAGGATGGGTTCCAAACACAGACCGCTTGAAGTATTACTCACTTGGACAGAAGTCGGCATCGTGCGAGTTGTATTCAATTCCGATACAATATCAGTGTTTTATCGTCACTGTGAACGTCCAAGGGTAACAGTGAACCAGCAGTGGTTCATCGGAAACTATTATTGAACTCATAGGATCGGTTCCAAACACAGACCACTTGAAGTATTACTCACTTGGACAGAAGTCGGCATCGTGCCAGTTGTATTCAATTCCGATACAATATCAGTGTTGCATCGTCACTGTGAACGTCCAAGGGTAACAGTTAACCTGCAGTGGTTCATCGGAAACTATTATTGAACTCATAGAATCGGTTCCAAACACAGACCGCTTGAAGTATTACTCACTTGGACAGAAGTCGGCATCGTGCCTGTTGTATTCAATTCCGATACAATATCAGTGTTGCATCGTCACTGTGAACGTCCAAGGGTTACAGTGAACCTGCAGTGGTTCATCGGAAACTATTACTGAACTCATAGGAACGGTTCCAATAACAGACCGCTTGTAGTATTACTAACTTGGACAGAAGTCGGCATCGTGGCTGTTGTTTTCAATTCCGATACAATATCAGTGTTGCATCGTCACTGTGAAACTCCAAGGGTTACAGTGAACCTGCAGTGGTTCATCTAAATCTATTACTGAACTCATAGGATGGGTTCCAAACACAGACCGCTTGAAGTATTACTCACTTGGACAGAAGTCGGCATCGTGCGAGTTGTATTCAATTCCGATACAATATCAGTGTTTTATCGTCACTGTGAACGTCCAAGGGTTACAGTGAACCTGCAGTGGTTCATCTGAAACTATTACTGAACTCATACGATCGGTTCCAAACACAGACCGTTTGAAGTATTACTCACTTGGACAGAAGTCGGCATCGTGCCTGTTGTATTCAATTCCGATGCAATATCAGTGTTGCATCGTCACAGTGAACGTCCAAGGGTTACAGTGAACCTACAGTGGTACATCGGAGACTATTACTGAACTCTTAGGATCGGTTCCAAACACAGACCGCTTGAAGTATTACTCACTTGGACAGAAGTCGGCATCGTGCGAGTTCTATTCAATTCCGATACAATATCAATGTTTTATCGTCACTGTGAACGTCCAAGGGTTACAGTGAACCTGCAGTGGTACATCGGAAACTATTACTGAACTCATAGGATCGGTTCCAAACACAGACCGCTTGAACTATTACTCACTTGGACAGAAGTCGGCAGCGTGCCTGTTGTATTCAATTCCGATACAATATCAGTGTTGCATCATCACTATGAACGTCCAAGGGATACAGTGAACCTGCACTGGTTCATCGGAAACTATTACTGAACTCATAGGTTCGGTTCTAAACACAGACCGCTTGAAGTATTACTCACTTGGACAGAAGTCGGCATCGTGCCTGTTGTATTAAATTCCGATACAATATCAGTGTTGCATCGTCACTGTGAACGTGCAAGGGTTACAGTGAACCTGCAGTGGTTCATCTGAAACTATTACTGAACTCATAGGATCGATTCCAAACACAGACAGCTTGAAGTATTAGTCACTTGGACAGAAGTCGGCATCATGCCTGATGTATTCAATTCCGATACAATATCAGTGTTGCATCGTCACTGTGAACGTCCAGGGGTTATAGTGAACCTGCAGTGGTTCATCGGAAACTATTACTGAACTCATAGGATCTGTTCCAAACACAGACCGCTTGAAGTATTACTCACTTGGACAGAAGTCGGCATCGTGGCTGTTGTATTTAATTCCGATACAATATCAGTGTTGCATCGTCACTGTGAACGTCCAAGTGTTACAGTGAACCTGCAGTGGTTCATCGGAATCTATTACTGAACTCATAGGATCGGTTCCAAACACAGACCGCTTGAAGTATTACTCACTTGGACAGAAGTCGGCATCGTGCCTGTTGTATTCAATTCCGATACAATATCAGTATTGCATCGTCACTGTGAACGTCCAAGGGTTACAGTGAACCTGCAGTGGTTCATCGGAAACTATTACTGAACTCATAGGAACGGTTCCAATAACAGACCGCTTGAAGTATTACTAACTCGGACAGAAGTCGGCATCGTGGCTGTTGTATTCAATTCCGATACAATATCAGTGTTGCATCGTCACTCTGAACCTCCAAGGGTTACAGTGAACCTGCAGTGGTTCATCAAAAACTATTACTGAACTCATAGGATGGGTTCCAAACACAGACCGCTTGAAGTATTACCCACTTGGACAGAAGTCGGCATCGTGCGAGTTGTTTTCAATTCCGATACAATATCAGTGTTTTATCGTCACTGTGAACGTCCAAGGGTTACAGTGAACCTGCAGTGGTTCAGCGGAAACTATTACTGAACTCATAGTATCGGTTCCAAACACAGACCCCTTGAAGAATTCCTCACTTGGACAGAAGTCGGTATCGTGCCTGTTGTATTCAATTCCGATAAAATATCAGTGTTGCATCGTAGCTGTGAACGTCCAAGGGTTACAGTGACCCTGCAGTGGTTCATCGAAAACTATTATTGAACTCATAGCATCGGTACCAAACACAGACCGCTTGACGTATTACTCACTTGGACAGAGGTCGGCATCATGCCTGTTGTTTTCAATTCCGATACAATACCAGTGTTGCATCGTCTCTGTGAACGTCCAAGGGTTACAGTGAACCTGCAGTGGTTCATCGGAAACTATTACTGAACTCATAGGATCGGTTCCAAGCACAGACCGCTTGAAGAATTACTCACTTGGACAGAAGTCGGTATCGTGCCTGTTGTATTCAATTCCGATAAAATATCAGTGTTGCATCGTAACTGTGAACGTCCAAGGGTTACAGTGATCCTGCAGTGGTTCACCGAAAACTATTATTGAACTCATAGCATCGGTACCAAACACAGACCGCTTGAATTATTACTCTTTTGGACAGAAGTCGGCATCGTGCCTGTTGTTTTCAATTCCGATACAATACCAGTGTTGCATCGTCTCTGTGAACGTCCAAGGGTTACGGTGAACCTGCAGTGGTTCATCGGAAACTATTACTGAACTCATAGGATCGGTTCCAAACACAGACCGCTTGAAGTATTACTCACTTGGACAGAAGTCGGCATCGTGCGAGTTGTATTCAATTCCGATACAATATCAGTGTTTTATCGTCACTGTGAACGTCCAAGGGTAACAGTGAACCTGCAGTGGTTCATCGGAAACTATTATTGAACTCATAGGATCGGTTCCAAACACAGACCACTTGAAGTATTACTCACTTGGACAGAAGTCGGCATCGTGCCTGTTGTATTCAATTCCGATACAATATCAGTGTTGTATCGTCACTGTGAACGTCCAAGGGTAACAGTTAACCTGCAGTGGTTCATCGGAAACTATTATTGAACTCATAGAATCGGTTCCAAACACAGACCGCTTGAAGTATTACTCACTTGGACAGAAGTCGGCATCGTGCGATTTCTATTCAATTCCGATACAATATCAGTGTTGCATCGTCACTGTGAACGTCCAAGGGTTACAGTGAACCTGCAGTGGTTCATCGGAAACTATTACTGAACTCATAGGAACGGTTCCAATAACAGACCGCTTGAAGTATTACTCACTTGGACAGAAATCGGCATCGTGCCTGATGTATTCAATTCCGATACAATATCAGTGTTGCATCGTCACTGTGAACGTCCAGAGGTTACAGTGAAACTGCAGTGGTTCATCGGAAACTATTACTGAACTCATAGGATCTGTTCCAAACACAGACCGGTGGAAGTATTACTCACTTGGACAGAAGTCGGCATCGTGCCTGTTGTATTCAATTCCGATACAATATCAGTGTTGCATCGTCACTGTGAACGTCCAAGGGTTACAGTGAACCTGCAGTGGCTCATCGGAAACTATTACTGAACTCATAGGATCGGTTCCAAACACAGACCACATGAAGCATTACTCACTTGGACAGAAGTCGGCATCGTGCCTGTTGTATTCCATTCCGATACAATATCAGTGTTGCATCGTCAATGTGAAGGTCCAAGGGTTACAGTGAACCTGCAGAGGTTCATCGGAAACTATTACTGTACTCATAGGATCGGTTCCAAACACAGACCGCTTGAAGTATTACTCACTTGGGCAGAAGTCGTCATCGTGCCTGTTGTATTCAATTCCGATACAATATCAGTGTTGCATCGTCACTGTGAACGTCCAAGGGTTACAGTGAACCTGCAGTGGTTCATCAAAAACTATTACTGAACTCATAGGATGGGTTCCAAACACAGACCGCTTGAAGTATTACTCACTTGGACAGAAGTCGGCATCGTGCGAGTTGTATTCAATTCTGATACAATATCAGTGTTTTATCGTCACTGTGAACGTCCAAGGGTAACAGTGAACCAGCAGTGGTTCATCGGAAACTATTATTGAACTCATAGGATCGGTTCCAAACACAGACCACTTGAAGTATTACTCACTTGGACAGAAGTCGGCATCGTGCCAGTTGTATTCAATTCCGATACAATATCAGTGTTGCATCGTCACTGTGAACGTCCAAGGGTAACAGTTAACGTGCAGTGGTTCATCGGAAACTATTATTGAACTCATAGAATCGGTTCCAAACACAGACCGCTTGAAGTATTACTCACTTGGACAGAAGTCGGCATCGTGCCTGTTGTATTCAATTCCGATACAATATCAGTGTTGCATCGTCACTGTGAACGTCCAAGGGTTACAGTGAACCTGCAGTGGTTCATCGGAAACTATTACTGAACTCATAGGAACGGTTCCAATAACAGACCGCTTGAAGTATTACTAACTTGGACAGAAGTCGGCATCGTGGCTGTTGTATTCAATTCCGATACAATATCAGTGTTGCATCGTCACTGTGAAACTCCAAGGTTTACAGTGAACCTGCAGTGGTTCATCTAAAACTATTACTGAACTCATAGGATGGGTTCCAAACACAGACCGCTTGAAGTATTACTCACTTGGACAGATGTCGGCATCGTGCGAGTTGTATTCAATTCCGATACAATATCAGTGTTTTATCGTCACTGTGAACGTCCAAGGGTTACAGTGAACCTGCAGTGGTTCATCTGAAACTATTACTGAACTCATACGATCGGTTCCAAACACAGACCGTTTGAAGTATTACTCACTTGGACAGAAGTCGGCATCGTGCCTGATGTATTCAATTCCGATGCAATATCAGTGTTGCATCGTCACAGTGAACGTCCAAGGTTACAGTGAACCTGCAGTGGTACATCGGAGACTATTACTGAACTCTTAGGATCGGTTCCAAACACAGACCGCTTGAAGTATTACTCACTTGGACAGAAGTCGGCATCGTGCGAGTTCTATTCAATTCCGATACAATATCAGTGTTTTATCGTCACTGTGAACGTCCAAGGGTTACAGTGAACCTGCAGTGGTACATCGGAAACTATTACTGAACTCATAGGATCGTTTCCAAACACAGACCGCTTGAAGTATTACTCACTTGGACAGAAGTCGGCAGCGTGCCTGTTGTATTCAATTCCGATACAATATCAGTGTTGCATCATCACTGTGAACGTCCAAGGGATACAGTGAACCTGCAGTGGTTCATCGGAAACTATTACTGAACTCATAGGTTCGGTTCTAAACACAGACCGCTTGAAGTATTACTCACTTGGACAGAAGTCGGCATCGTGCCTGTTGTATTAAATTCCGATACAATATCAGTGTTGCATCGTCACTGTGAACGTCCAAGGGTTACAGTGAACCTGCAGTGGTTCATCTGAAACTATTACTGAACTCATAGGATCGATTCCAAACACAGACAGCTTGAAGTATTAGTCACTTGGACAGAAGTCGGCATCATGCCTGATGTATTCAATTCCGATACAATATCAGTGTTGCATCGTCACTGTGAACGTCCAGGGGTTATAGTGAACCTGCAGTGGTTCATCGGAAACTATTACTGAACTCATAGGATCTGTTCCAAACACAGACCGCTTGAAGTATTACTCACTTGGACAGAAGTCGGCATCGTGGCTGTTGTATTTAATTCCGATACAATATCAGTGTTGCATCGTCACTGTGAACGTCCAAGTGTTACAGTGAACCTGCAGTGGTTCATCGGAATCTATTACTGAACTCATAGGATCGGTTCCAACCACAGACCGCTTGAAGTATTACTCACTTGGACAGAAGTCGGCATCGTGCCTGTTGTATTCAATTCCGATACAATATCAGTATTGCATCGTCACTGTGAACGTCCAAGGGTTACAGTGAACCTGCAGTGGTTCATCGGAAACTATTACTGAACTCATAGGAACGGTTCCAATAACAGACCGCTTGAAGTATTACTAACTCAGACAGAAGTCGGCATCGTGGCTGTTGTATTCAATTCCGATACAATATCAGTGTTGCATCGTCACTCTGAACCTCCAAGGGTTACAGTGAACCTGCAGTGGTTCATCAAAAACTATTACTGAACTCATAGGATGGGTTCCAAACACAGACCGCTTGAAGTATTACTCACTTGGACAGAAGTCGGCATCGTGCGAGTTGTATTCAATTCCGATACAATATCAGTGTTTTATCGTCACTGTGAACGTCCAAGGGTTACAGTGAACCTGCAGTGGTTCAGCGGAAACTATTACTGAACTCATAGGATCGGTTCCAAACACAGACCGCTTGAAGAATTCCTCACTTGGACAGAAGTCGGTATCGTGCCTGTTGTATTCAATTCCGATAAAATATCAGTGTTGCATCGTAGCTGTGAACGTCCAAGGGTTACAGTGACCCTGCAGTGGTTCATCGAAAACTATTATTGAACTCATAGCATCGGTACCAAACACAGACCGCTTGACGTATTACTCACTTGGACAGAAGTCGGCATCATGCCTGTTGTTTTCAATTCCGATACAATACCAGTGTTGCATCGTCTCTGTGAACGTCCAAGGGTTACAGTGAACCTGCAGTGGTTCATCGGAAACTATTACTGAACTCATAGGATCGGTTCCAAACACAGACCGCTTGAAGTATTACTCACTTGGACAGAAATCGGCATCGTGCCTGATGTATTCAATTCCGATACAATATCAGTGTTGCATCGTCACTGTGAACGTCCAGGGGTTACATTGAAACTGCAGTGGTTCATCGGAAACTATTACTGAACTCATAGGATCTGTTCCAAACACAGACCGCTTGAAGTATTACTCACTTGGACAGAAGTCGGCATCGTGCCTGTTGTATTCAATTCCGATACAATATCAGTGTTGCATCGTCACTTTGAACGTCCAAGGGTTACAGTGAACCTGCAGTGGTTCATCGGAAACTATTACTGAACTCATAGGATCGGTTCCAAACACAGACCACTTGAAGTATTACTCACTTGGACAGAAGTCGGCATCGTGCCTGTTGTATTCAATTCCGATACAATATCAGTGTTGCATCGTCAATGTGAAGGTCCAAGGGTTACAGTGAACCTGCAGAGGTTCTTCGGAAATTATTACTGTACTCATAGGATCGGTTCCAAACACAGACCGCTTGAAGTATTACTCACTTGGACAGAAGTCGTCATCGTGCCTGTTGTAGTCAATTCCGATACAATATCAGTGTTGCATCGTCACTGTGAACGTCCAAGGGTTACAGTGAACCTGCAGTGGTTCATCGGAAACTATTACTGAACCCATAGGAACGGTTCCAATAACAGACCGCTTGAAGTATTACTAACTTGGACAGAAGTCGGCATCTTGTCTGTTGTATTCAATTCCGATACAATATCAGTGTTGCATCGTCACTGTGAACCTCCAAGGGTTACAGTGAACCTGCAGTGGTTCAACAAAAACTATTACTGAACTCATAGGATGGGTTCAGAACACAGACCGCTTGAAGTATTACTCACTTGGACAGAAGTCGGCATCGTGCGAGTTGTATTCAATTCCGATACAATATCAGTGTTTTATCGTCACTGTGAACGTCCAAGGGTTACAGTGAACCTGCAGTGGTTCATCGGAAACTATTACTGAACTCATACGATCGGTTCCAAACACAGACCGTTTGAAGTATTACTCACTTGGACAGAAGTCGGCATCGTGCCTGTTGTATTCAATTCCGATACAATATCAGTGTTGCATCGTCACTGTGAACGTCCAAGGGTTACAGTGAACCTGCAGTGGTTAATCGGAAACTATCACTGAACTCATAGGATAGGTTCCAAACACAGACCGCTTGAAGAAATACTCACTTGGACAGAAGTCGGCATCGTGCCTGTTGTATTCAATTCCGATACAATATCAGTGTTGCATCGTCACTGTGAACGTCCAACGGTAACAGTGAATCTGCAGAGGTTCATCGGAAACTATTATTGAACTCATAGCATCGGTACCAAACACAGACCGCTTGAAGTATTACTCACTTGGACAGAAGTCAACATCGTGCCTGTTGTATTCAATTCCGATACAATATCAGTGTTGCATCGTCACTGTGAACGTCCAAGGGTAACAGTGAACCTGCAGTGGTTCATCGGAAACTATTATTGAACTCATAGGATCGGTTCCAAACACAGACCGCTTGAAGTATTACTCACTTGGACAGAAGTCTGCATCGTGCCTGTTGTATTCAATTCCGATACAATATCAGTGTTGCATCGTCACTGTGCACGTCCAAGGTTTACAGTGAACCTGCAGTGGTTCATCGGAAACTATTATTGAACTCATAGAATCGGTTGCAAACACAGACCGCTTGAGGTATTACTCACTTGGACAGAAGTCGGCATCGTGCCTGTTGTATTCAATTCCGATACAATATCAGTGTTGCATCGTCACTGTGAACGTCCAAGGGTTACAGTGGACCTGCAGTGGTTCATCAAAAACTATTACTGAACTCATAGGATCGATTCCAAACACAGACCGCTTGAAGTATTACTCACTTGGACAGAAGTCGGCATCATGCCTGTTGTATTCAATTCCGATACAATATCAGTGTTACATCGTCACTGTGAACGTCCAAGGGTTACAGTGAACCTGCAGTGGTTCATCGGAAACTATTACTGAACTCATAGGATCGGTTCCAAGCACAGACCGCCTGAAGAATTACTCACTTGGACAGAAGGCGGTATCGTGCCTGTTGTATTCAATTCCGATAAAATATCAGTGTTGCATCGTAACTGTGAAAGTCCAAGGGTTACAGTGACCCTGCAGTGGTTCACCGAAAACTATTATTGAACTCATAGCATCGGTACCAAACACAGACCGCTTGAATTATTACTCTTTTGGACAGAAGTCGGCATCGTGCCTGTTGTTTTCAATTCCGATACAATACCAGTGTTGCATCGTCTCTGTGAACGTCCAAGGGTTACGGTGAACCTGCAGTGGTTCATCGGAAACTATTACTGAACTCATAGGATCGGTTCCAAACACAGACCGCTTGAAGTATTACTCACTTGGACTGAAGTCGGCATCTTGCCTGTTGTATTCAATTCCCGATACAATATCAGTGTTTATCGTCACTGTGAACGTCCAAGGGTTACAGTGAACCTGCAGTGGTACATCGGAAACTATTACTGAACTCATAGGATCGGCTCCAAACACAGACCGCTTGAATACTCACTTGGACAGATGTCGGCAGCGTGCCTGTTGTATTCAATTCCGATACAATATCAGTGTTGCATCGTCACTGTGAACGTCCAAGGGATACAGTGAACCTGCAGTGGTTCATCGAAAACTATTACTGAACTCATAGGATCTGTTCCAAACACAGACTGCTTGAAGTATTACTCACTTGGACAGAAGTCGGCATCGTCCTGTTGTATTCAATTCCGATACAATATCAGTGTTGCATCGTCACTGTGAACGTCCAAGGGTTACGGTGAACCTGCAGTGGTTCATCGGAAACTATTACTGAATTCATAGGATCGGTTCCAAACACAGACCGCTTGAAGTATTACTCACTTGGACAGAAGTCGGCATCGTGCCTGTTGTATTCAATTCCGATACAATATCAGTGTTGCATCGTCACTGTGAACGTCCAAGGGTTACAGTGAACCTGCAGTGGTTCATCGGAAACTATTACTGAACTCATAGAAACGGTTCCAATAAGAGACCGCTTGAAGTATTACTCACTTGGACAGAAGTCGGCATCGTGCCTGTTGTATTCAATTCCGATACAATATCAGTGTTGCATCGTCACTGTGAACCTTTAAGGGTTACAGTAAACTTGCAGTAGTTCATCAAAAACCATTACTGAACTCATAGGATGGGTTCCAAACACAGACCGCTTGAAGTATTACTCACTTGGACAGAAGTCGGCATCGTGCGATTTCTATTCAATTCCGATACAATATCAGTGTTTTATCGTCACTGTGAACGTCCAAGGGTTACAGCGAACCTGCAGTGGTTCATCGGAAACTATTACTGAACTCATAGGATCGGCTCCAAACACAGACCGCTTGAAGTATTACTCACTTGTACAGAAGTCGGCATCGTGCGAGTTCTATTCAATTCCGATACAATATCAGTGTTTTATCGTCACTGTGAACGTCCAAGTGTTACAGCGAACCTGCAGTGGTTCATCGGAAACTATTACTGAACTCATAGGATCGGCTCCAAACACAGACCACTTGAAGTATTACTCACTTGGACAGAAGCCGGCATCGTGCCTGTTGTATTCAATTCCGATACAAAATCAGTGTTGCATCGTCACTGTGCACGTCCAAGGTTTACAGTGAACCTGCAGTGGTTCATCGGAAACTATTATTGAACTCATAGAATCGGTTGCAATCACAGACCGCTTGAGGTATTACTCACTTGGACAGAAGTCGGCATCGTGCCTGTTGTATTCAATTCCGATACAATATCAGTGTTGCATCGTCACTGTGAACGTCCAAGGGTTACAGTGGACCTGCAGTGGTTCATCAAAAACTATTACTGAACTCATAGGATCGATTCCAAACACAGACCGCTTGAAGTATTACTCACTTGGACAGAAGTCGGCATCATGCCTGTTGTATTCAATTCCGATACAATATCAGTGTTACATCGTCACTGTGAACGTCCAAGGGTTACAGTGAACCTGCAGTGGTTCATCGGAAACTATTACTGAACTCATAGGATCGGTTCCAAGCACAGACCGCTTGAAGAATTACTCACTTGGACAGAAGGCGGTATCGTGCCTGTTGTATTCAATTCCGATAAAATATCAGTGTTGCATCGTAACTGTGAACGTCCAAGGGTTACAGTGACCCTGCAGTGGTTCACCGAAAACTATTATTGAACTCATAGCATCGGTACCAAACACAGACCGCTTGAATTATTACTCTTTTGGACAGAAGTCGGCATCGTGCCTGTTGTTTTCAATTCCGATACAATACCAGTGTTGCATCGTCTCTGTGAACGTCCAAGGGTTACGGTGAACCTGCAGTGGTTCATCGGAAACTATTACTGAACTCATAGGATCGGTTCCAAACACAGACCGCTTGAAGTATTACTCACTTGGACTGAAGTCGGCATCTTGCCTGTTGTATTCAATTCCCGATACAATATCAGTGTTTATCGTCACTGTGAACGTCCAAGGGTTACAGTGAACCTGCAGTGGTACATCGGAAACTATTACTGAACTCATAGGATCGGCTACAAACACAGACCGCTTGAATACTCACTTGGACAGATGTCGGCAGCGTGCCTGTTGTATTCAATTCCGATACAATATCAGTGTTGCATCGTCACTGTGAACGTCCAAGGGATACAGTGAACCTGCAGTGGTTCATCGAAAACTATTACTGAACTCATAGGATCTGTTCCAAACACAGACTGCTTGAAGTATTACTCACTTGGACAGAAGTCGGCATCGTCCTGTTGTATTCAATTCCGATACAATATCAGTGTTGCATCGTCACTGTGAACGTCCAAGGGTTACGGTGAACCTGCAGTGGTTCATCGGAAACTATTACTGAACTCATAGGATCGGTTCCAAACACAGACCGCTTGAAGTATTACTCACTTGGACAGAAGTCGGCAGCGTGCCTGTTGTATTCAATTCCGATACAATATCAGTGTTGCATCGTCACTGTGAACGTCCAAGGGTTACAGTGAACCTGCAGTGGTTCATCGGAAACTATTACTGAACTCATAGAAACGGTTCCAATAAGAGACCGCTTGAAGTATTACTCACTTGGACAGAAGTCGGCATCGTGCCTGTTGTATTCAATTCCGATACAATATCACTGTTGCATCGTCACTGTGAACCTCCAAGGGTTACAGTAAACTTGCAGTCGTTCATCAAAAACCATTACTGAACTCATAGGATGGGTTCCAAACACAGACCGCTTGAAGTATTACTCACTTGGACAGAAGTCGGCATCGTGCGATTTCTATTCAATTCCGATACAATATCAGTGTTTTATCGTCACTGTGAACGTCCGAGGGTTACAGCGAACCTGCAGTGGTTCATCGGAAACTATTACTGAACTCATAGGATGGGTTCAGAACACAGACCGCTTGAAGTATTACTCACTTGTACAGAAGTCGGCATCGTGCGAGTTCTATTCAATTCCGATACAATATCAGTGTTTTATCGTCACTGTGAACGTCCAAGTGTTACAGCGAACCTGCAGTGGTTCATCGGAAACTATTACTGAACTCATAGGATCGGCTCCAAACACAGACCACTTGAAGTATTACTCACTTGGACAGAAGCCGGCATCGTGCCTGTTGTATTCAATTCCGATACAATATCAGTGTTGCATCGTCACTGTGAACGTCCAAGGGTTACAGTGAACCTGCAGTGGTTCATCGGAAACTATTACTGAACTCATAGGATCGGTTCCAAACACAGACCGCTTGAAGAAATACTCACTTGGACAGAAGTCGGCATCGTGCCTGTTGTATTCAATTCCGATACAATATCAGTGTTGCATCGTCACTGTGAACGTCCAACGGTAACAGTGAACCTGCAGTGGTTCATCGGAAACTATTATTGAACTCATAGGATCGGTTCGAAACACAGACCGCTTGAAGTATTACTCACTTGGACAGAAGTCGGCATCGTGCCTGTTGTATTCAATTCCGATACAATATCAGTGTTGCATCGTCACTGTGAACGTCCAAGGGTAACAGTGAACCTGCAGTGGTTCATCGGAAACTATTATTGAACTCATAGGATCGGTTCCAAACACAGACCGCTTGAAGTATTACTCACTTGGACAGAAGTCTGCATCGTGCCTGTTGTATTCAATTCCGATACAATATCAGTGTTGCATCGTCACTGTGAACGTCCAAGGGTTACAGTGAACCTGCAGTGGTTCATCGGAAACTATTATTGAACTCATAGAATCGGTTGCAAACACAGACCGCTTGAGGTATTACTCACTTGGACAGAAGTCGGCATCGTGCCTGTTGTATTCAATTCCGATACAATATCAGTGTTGCATCGTCACTGTGAACGTCCAAGGGTTACAGTGGACCTGCAGTGGTTCATCAAAAACTATTACTGAACTCATAGGATCGATTCCAAACACAGACCGCTTGAAGTATTACTCACTTGGACAGAAGTCGGCATCATGCCTGTTGTATTCAATTCCGATACAATATCAGTGTTACATCGTCACTGTGAACGTCCAAGGGTTACAGTGAACCTGCAGTGGTTCATCGGAAACTATTACTGAACTCATAGGATCGGTTCCAAACACAGACCGCTTGAAGAATTACTCACTTGGACAGAAGTCGGTATCGTGCCTGTTGTATTCAATTCCGATAAAATATCAGTGTTGCATCGTAACTGTGAACGTCCAAGGGTTACAGTGACCCTGCAGTGGTTCACCGAAAACTATTATTGAACTCATAGCATCGGTACCAAACACAGACCGCTTGAATTATTACTCTTTTGGACAGAAGTCGGCATCATGCCTGTTGTTTTCAATTCCGATACAATACCAGTGTTGCATCGTCTCTGTGAACGTCCAAGGGTTACGGTGAACCTGCAGTGGTTCATCGGAAACTATTAGTGAACTCATAGGATCGGTTCCAAACACAGACCGCTTGAAGTATTACTCACTGGGACTGAAGTCGGCATCTTGCCTGTTGTATTCAATTCCGATACAATATCAGTGTTGCATCGTCGCTGTGAACGTCCAAGGGTTACAGTGAACCTGCAGTGGTTCATCGGAAACTATTACTGAACTCATAGGATCGGTTCCAAACACAGACCGTTTGAAGCATTACTCACTTGGACAGAAGTCGGCATCGTGCCTGTTGTATTCAATTCCCGATACAATATCAGTGTTTATCGTCACTCTGATCGTCCAAGGGTTACAGTGAACCTGCAGTGGTACATCGGAAACTATTACTGAACTCATAGGATCGGCTCCAAACACAGACCGCTTGAATACTCACTTGGACAGATGTCGGCAGCGTGCCTGTTGTATTAAATTCCGATACAATATCAGTGTTGCATCGTCACTGTGAACGTCCAAGGGATACAGTGAACCTGCAGTGGTTCATCGGAAACTATAACTGAACTCATAGGATCGGTTCCAAACACAGACCGCTTGAAGTATTACTCACTTGGACAGAAGTCGGCATCGTGCCTGTTGTATTCAATTCCGATACAATATCAGTGTTGCATCGTCACTGTTAACGTCCAAGGGTTACAGTGAACCTGCAGTGGTTCATCGGAAACTATTACTGAACTCATAGGATCTGTTCCAAACACAGACCGCTTGCAGTATTACTCACTTGGACAGAAGTCGGCATCGTGCCTGATGTATTCAATTCCGATACAATATCAGTGTTGCATCGTCACTGTGAACGTCCAGGGGTTACAATGAACCTGCAGTGGTTCATCGAAAACTATTACTGAACTCATAGGATCTGTTCCAAACACAGACTGCTTGAAGTATTACTCACTTGGACAGAAGTCGGCATCGTGCCTGTTGTATTCAATTCCGATACAATATCAGTGTTTCATCGTCACTGTGAACGTCCAAGGGTTACGGTGAACCTGCAGTGGTTCATCGGAAACTATTACGGAACTCATAGGTTCGGTTCCAAACACAGACCGCTTGAAGTATTACTCACTTGGACAGAAGTCGGCATCGTGCCTGTTGTATTCAATTCCGATACAATATCAGTGTTGCATCGTCACTGTGAACGTCCAAGGGTTACAGTGAACCTGCAGTGGTTCATCGGAAACTATTACTGAACTCATAGGAACGGTTCCAATAAGAGACCGCTTGAAGTATTACTCACTTGGACAGAAGTCGGCATCGTGCCTGTTGTATTCAATTCCGATACAATATCAGTGTTGCATCGTCACTGTGAACCTCCAAGGGTTACAGTAAACTTGCAGTCGTTCATCAAAAACCATTACTGAACTCATAGGATGGGTTCCAAACACAGACCGCTTGAAGTATTACTCACTTGGACAGAGGTCGGCATCGTGCGAGTTCTATTCAATTCCGATACAATATCAGTGTTTTATCGTCACTGTGATCGTCCAAGGGTTACAGCGAACCTGCAGTGGTTCATCGGAAACTATTACTGAACTCATAGGATCGGCTCCAAACACACACCACTTGAAGTATTACTCACTTGGACAGAAGCCGGCATCGTGCCTGTTGTATTCAATTCCGATACAATATCAGTGTTGCATCGCCAATGTGAACGTCCAGGGGTTACAGTAAACCTGCAGTGTTTCATTGGAAACTATTACTGAACTCATAGAATCGGTTCCAAACACAGACCGCTTGAAGTATTACTC
The DNA here is from genome assembly GCF_023898315.1 of Schistocerca nitens. Lineage (NCBI taxonomy): Eukaryota > Metazoa > Arthropoda > Insecta > Orthoptera > Acrididae > Schistocerca > Schistocerca nitens. The sequence continues at coordinate 1,287,817,044 of NC_064614.1, forward strand.
ACTTGGACACAAGTCGGCATCGTGCCTGTTGTATTCAATTCCTATACAATATCAGTGTTGCATCGTCGCTGTAAACGTCCAAGGGTTACAGTGAACCTGCAGTGGTTCATCGGAAACTGTTACTGAACTCATAGGATCGGTTCCTAACACAGACCGCTTGAAGAATTACTCACTTGGACAGAAGTCGGCATCATGCGTGTTGTATTCAATTCCGATACAATATCAGTGATGCATCGTCACTGTGAACGTCCAAGGGTTACAGTGAACCTGCAGTGGTTCATCGGAAACTATTACTGAACTCATTGGATCGGTTCCAAACACAGACCGCTTGAAGTATTACTCACTTGGACAGAAGTCGGCATCGTGCCTGTTGTATTCAATTCCGATACAATATCAGTGTTGCATTGTCACTGTGAACGTCCAAGGGTTACAGTGAACCTGCAGTGGTTCATCGGAAACTATTACTGAACTCATAGGATCGGTTCAAAACACAGACCGCTTGCAGTATTACTCACTTGGACAGAAGTCGGCATTGTGCCTGATGTATTCAATTCCGATACAATATCAGTGTTGCATCGTCACTGTGAACGTCCAGGGGTTACAATGAACCTGCAGTGGGTCATCGAAAACTATTACTGAACTCATAGGATCTGTTCCAAACACAGACTGCTTGAAGTATTACTCACTTGGACAGAAGTCGGCATCGTGCCTGTTGTATTCAATTCCGATACAATATCAGTGTTTCATCGTCACTGTGAACGTCCAAGGGTTACAGTGAACCTGCAGTGGTTCATCGGAAACTATTACTGAACTCATAGGATCGGTTCCAAACACAGACCACTTGAAGTATTACTCACTTGGACAGAAGTCGGCATCGTGCCTGTTGTATTCAATTCCGATACAATATCAGTGTTGCATCGTCACTGTGAACGTCCAAGGGTTACAGTGAACCTGCAGTGGTTCATCGGAAACTATTACTGAACTCATAGGAACGGTTCCAATAAGAGACCGCTTGAACTATTACTCACTTGGACAGAAGTCGGCATCGTGCCAGTTGTATTCAATTCCGATACAATATCAGTGTTGCATCGTCACTGTGAACCTCCAAGGGTTACAGTAAACTTGCAGTCGTTCATCAAAAACTATTACTGAACTCATAGGATGGGTTCCAAACACAGACCGCTTGAAGTATTACTCACTTGGACAGAAATCGGCATCGTGCGAGTTCTATTCAATTCCGATACAATATCAGTGTTTTATCGTCACTGTGAACGTCCAAGGGTTACAGCGAACCTGCAGTGGTTCATCGGAAACTATTACTGAACTCATAGGATCGGTTCCAAACACAGACCGCTTGAAGTATTACTCACTTGGACAGAAGCTGGCATCGTGCCTGTTGTATTCAATTCCGATACAATATCAGTGTTGCATCGCCAATGTGAACGTCCAAGGGTTACAGTAAACCTGCAGTGTTTCATTGGAAACTATTACTGAACTCATAGAATGGGTTCCAAACACAGACCGCTTGAAGTTTTACTCACTTGGACTCAAGTCGGCATCGTGCCTGTTGTATTCAATTCCGATACAATTTCAGTGTTGCATCGTCGCTGTAAACGTCCAAGGGTTACAGTGAACCTGCAGTGGTTCATCGGAAACTGTTACTGAACTCATAGGATCGGTTCCTAACACAGACCGCTTGAAGAATTACTCACTTGGACAGAAGTCGGCGTCATGCGTGTTGTATTCAATTCCGATACCATATCAGTGTTGCATCGTCACTGTGAACGTCCAAGGGTTACAGTGAACCTGCAGTGGTTCATCGGAAACTATTACTGAACTCATTGGATCGGTTCCAAACACAGACCGCTTGAAGTATTACTCACTTGGACAGAAGTCGGCATCGTGCCTGTTGTATTCAATTCCGATACAATATCAGTGTTGCATCGTTAATGTGAAGGTCCAAGGGTTACAGTGAACCTGCAGTGGTTCATCGGAAACTGTTACTGAACTCATAGGTTAGGTTCCAAACACAGTCCGCTTGATGAATTACTCACTTGAACAGAAGTCGGCATCGTGCCTGTTGTATTCAATTCCGATACAATATCAGTGTTGCATCGTAACTGTGAACGTCCAAGGGTTACAGTGAACCTGCAGTGGTTCATCAAAAACTAATACTGAACTCTTGGGTTCGGTTCCAAACACAGACCGCTTGAAGTATTACTCACTTGGACAGCAGTCGGCATCGTGGATGTTGTATTCAATTCCGATACAATATCAGTGTTGCATCGTCATTGTTAACGTCCAAGGGTTACAGTGAACCTGCAGTGGTTCATCGGAAACCTTTACTGAACTCATTGGATCTGTTCCAAACACAGACCGCTTGAAGTATTACGCACTTGGATAGAAGTCGGCATCCTGCCCGTTATATTCAATTCAGATACAACATCAGTGTTGCATCCTCACTGTGAACGTCCAAGGGTTACAGCGAACATGCAGTGGTTCATCAGGAACTATTACTGAACTCATAGGTTAGGTTCCAAGCACAGACCGCTTGATGTATTACTCACTTGGACAGAAGTCGGCATCGTGCCTGTTGTATTCAATTCCGATACAATAGCAGTGTTGCATCGTAACTGTGAACGTCCAAGGGTTACAGTGAACCTGCAGTGAATCATCAAAAACTATTACAGAACACATAGGATCATTTCCAAACACAGACCGCTTGAAGCATTACTCACTTGGACAGAAGTCGGCATCGTGCCTGTTGTATTCAATTCCGATACAATATCAGTGTTTCATCGTCACTGTGAACGTCCAACTGTTACAGTGAACCTGCAGTGGTTCATCGGAAACTATTACTGAACTCATAGGATCGGTTCCAAACACAGACCGCTTGAAGTATTACTCACTTGGACAGAAGTCGGCATCGTGCCTGTTGTATTCAATTCCGATACAATATCAGTGTTGCATCGTCACTTTGAACGTCCAAGGGTTACAGTGAACCTGCAGTGGTTCATCGGAAACTATTACTGAACTCATAGGGACGGTTCCAATAAGAGACCGCTTGGAGTATTACTCACTTGGACAGAAGTCAGCATCGTGCCTTTTGTATTCAATTCCGATACAATATCAGTGTTGCATCGTTAATGTGAAGGTCCAAGGGTTACAGTGAACCTGCAGTGGTTCATCGGAAACTGTTACTGAACTCATAGGTTAGGTTCCAAACACAGTCCGCTTGATGTATTACTCACTTGGACAGAAGTCGGCATCGTGCCTGTTGTATTCAATTCCGATACAATATCAGTGTTGCATCGTAACTGTGAACGTCCAAGGGTTACAGTGAACCTGCAGTGGTTCATCAAAAACTAATACTGAATTCATAGGTTCGGTTCCAAACACAGACCGCTTGAAGTATTACTCACTTGGACAGAAGTCGGCATCGTGGATGTTGTATTCAATTCCGATACAATATCAGTGTTGCATCGTCATTGTTAACGTCCAAGGGTTACAGTGAACCTGCAGTGGTTCATCGGAAACCTTTACTGAAATCATTGGATCTGTTCCAAACACAGACCGCTTGAAGTATTACGCACTTGGACAGAAGTCGGCATCGTGCCCGTTGTATTCAATTCAGATACAACATCAGTGTTGCATCCTCACTGTGAACGTCCAAGGGTTACAGCGAACATGCAGTGGTTCATCAGGAACTATTACTGAACTCATAGGTTAGGTTCCAAGCACAGACCGCTTGATGTATTAATCACTTGGACAGAAGTCGGCATCGTGCCTGTTGTATTCAATTCCGATACAATAGCAGTGTTGCATCGTAACTGTGAACGTCCAAGGGTTACAGTGAACCTGCAGTGAATCATCAAAAACTATTACTGAACACATAGGATCGGTTCCAAACACAAACCGCTTGAAGCATTACTCACTTGGACAGAAGTCGGCATCGTGCCTGTTGTATTCAATTCCGGTACAATATCAGTGTTGCATCGTGAATGTGAACGTCCAAGGTTACAGTGAACCTGCAGTGGTTCATCGGAAACTATTACTGAACTCATAGGATCGGTTCCAAACACAGACCGATTGAAGAATTACTCACTTGGACAGAAGTCGGCATCGTGCGTGTTGTATTCAATTCCGATACAATATCAGTGTTTTATCGTCACTGTGAACGTCCAAGGGTTACAGTGAACCTGCAGTGGTTCATCAAAAACTTTTACTGAACTCTTAAGATCGGTTCGAAACACAGACCGCTTGAAGTATTACTCACTTGGACAGAAGTCGGCATCGTTCCTGTTGTATTCAATTCCGATACAATATCAGTGTTGCATCGTCAATGTGAACGTCCAAGGGTTACAGAGAACCTGCAGTGGTTCGTCGGAAACTATTACTGAACTCATAGGATTGGTTCCAAACACAGACCGCTTGAAGTATTACTCACTTGGACAGAAGTCGGCATCGTGCCTGTTGTATTCAATTCCGATACAATATCAGTGTTGCATCGTCACTGTGAACGTCCAAGGGTTACAGTGAACCTGCAGTGGTTCATCAAAAACTATTACTGAACTAATATGATCGGTTCCAAAGACAGACCACTTGAAGTGTTACTTACTTGGGCAGAAGTTGGCATCGTGACTGTTGTATTCAATTCCGATACAAGATCAGTGTTGTATCGTCTCTGTGAACGTCCAGGGGTTACAGTGAACCTGCTGTGGTTCATCGGAAACTATTGCTGAACTCATAGGATCGGTTCCAAACACAGACCGCTTGAAGTATTACTCACTTGGACAGAAGTCGTCATCGTGCCTGTTGTATTCATTTCTGATACAATATCAGTGTTGCATCGTCACTGTGAACGTCGAAGGGTAACAGTGAACTTGCAGTGGTTCATCGAAAACTATTAGTGAACTCATAGCATCGGTTCCAAACACAGAACGCTTGAAGTATTACTCACTTGGACAGAAGTCGGCATCATGCCTGATGTATTCAATTCCGATACAATATCAGTGTTGCATCGTCACTGTGAACGTACAGGGGTTACAGTGAACCTGCAGTGGTTCATCGGAAACTATTACTGAACTCATAGGATCTGTTCCAAACACAGACCGCTTGAAGTATTACTCACTTGGACAGAAGTCGGCATCGTGCCTGTTGTATTCAAATCCGATACAATAGCAGTGTTGCATCGTCACTGTGAACGTCCAGGGGTTACAGCGAACCTGCAGTGGTTCATCGGAAACTATTACTGAACTCATTGGATCGGTTCCAAACACAGACCGCTTGAAGTCTTACCCACTTGGACAGAAGTCGGCATCGTGCCTGTTGTATTCAATTCCGATACAATATCAGTGTTGCATCGTCACTGTGATCGTCCAAGGGTTACAGTGAACCTGCAGTGGTTCATCGGAATCTATTACTGAACTAATAGGATCGGTTCCAAACACAGACCGCTTTAGGTATTACTCACTTGGACAGAAGTCGTCATCGTGGCTGTTGTATTCAATTCCGATACAATATCAGTGTTGCGTCGTCACTGTGAACGTCCAAGGGTTACAGTGAACCTGCAGTGGTTCATCAAAAACTATTACTGAACTCATAGGTTCGGTTCCAAACACAGACCGCTTGAAGTATTACCCACTTGTACAGAAGCCGGCATCGTGACGGTTGTACTCAATTCCGATACAATATCAGTGTTGCATCGTCTATGTGAACGTCCAAGGGTTACAGTAAACCTACAGTGGTTCTTCGGAAACTATTACTGAACTTATAGAATCGGTTCCAAACACAGACCGCTTGAAGTATTACTCACTTGGACAGAAGTCGTCATCGTGCCTGTTGTATTCAATTCCGATACAATAGCAGTGTTGCATCGTAACTGTGAACGTCCAAGGGTTACAGTGAACCTGCAGTGAATCATCAAAAACTATTACTGAACACATAGGATCGGTTCCAAACACAAACCGCTTGAAGCATTACTCACTTGGACAGAAGTCGGCATCGTGCCTGTTGTATTCAATTCCGGTACAATATCAGTGTTGCATCGTGAATGTGAACGTCCAAGGTTACAGTGAACCTGCAGTGGTTCATCGGAAACTATTACTGAACTCATAGGATCGGTTCCAAACACAGACCGCTTGAAGAATTACTCACTTGGACAGAAGTCGGCATCGTGCGTGTTGTATTCAATTCCGATACAATATCAGTGTTTTATCGTCACTGTGAACGTCCAAGGGTTACAGTGAACCTGCAGTGGTTCATAAAAAACTTTTACTGAACTCTTAAGATCGGTTCCAAACACAGACCGCTTGAAGTATTACTCACTTGGACAGAAGTCGGCATCGTTCCTGTTGTATTCAATTCCGATACAATATCAGTGTTGCATCGTCAATGTGAACGTCCAAGGGTTACAGAGAACCTGCAGTGGTTCGTCGGAAACTATTACTGAACTCATAGGATTGGTTCCAAACACAGACCGCTTGAAGTATTACTCACTTGGACAGAAGTCGGCATCGTGCCTGTTGTATTCAATTCCGATACAATATCAGTGTTGCATCGTCACTGTGAAAGTCCAAGGGTTACAGTGAACCTGCAGTGGTTCATCAAAAACTATTACTGAACTAATATGATCGGTTCCAAAGACAGACCACTTGAAGTGTTACTTACTTGGGCAGAAGTTGGCATCGTGCCTGTTGTATTCAATTCCGATACAAGATCAGTGTTGTATCGTCACTGTGAACGTCCAGGGGTTACAGTGAACCTGCTGTGGTTCATCGGAAACTATTGCTGAACTCATAGGATCGGTTCCAAACACAGACCGCTTGAAGAATTACTCACTTGGACAGAAGTTGGCATCGTGCTTGTTGTATTCAATTCCGATACAATATCAGTGTTGCATCGTCACTTTGAACGTCCAAGGGTTACAGTGAACCTGCAGTGGTTCATCGGAAACTATTACTGAACTCATAGGATCGGTTCCAAACACAGACCGCTTGAAGTATTACTCACTTGGACAGAAGTCGTCATCGTGCCTGTTGTATTCATTTCTGATACAATATCAGTGTTGCATCGTCACTGTGAACGTCGAAGGGTAACAGTGAACTTGCAGTGGTTCATCGAAAACTATTAGTGAACTCATAGCATCGGTTCCAAGCACAGACCGCTTGAAGTATTACTCACTTGGACAGAAGTCGGCATCATGCCTGATGTATTCAATTCCGATACAATATCAGTGTTGCATCGTCACTGTGAACGTCCAGGGGTTACAGCGAACCTGCAGTGGTTCATCGGAAACTATTACTGAACTCATTGGATCGGTTCCAAACACAGACCGCTTGAAGTATTACCCACTTGGACAGAAGTCGGCATCGTGCCTGTTGTATTCAATTCCGATACAATATCAGTGTTGCATCGTCACTGTGATCGTCCAAGGGTTACAGTGAACCTGCAGTGGTTCATCGGAATCTATTACTGAACTAATAGGATCGGTTCCAAACACAGTCCGCTTTAGGTATTACTCACTTGGACAGAAGTCGTCATCGTGGCTGTTGTATTCAATTCCGATACAATATCAGTGTTGCGTCGTCACTGTGAACGTCCAAGGGTAACAGTGAACCTGCAGTGGTTCATCAAAAACTATTACTGAACTCATAGGTTCGGTTCCAAACACAGACCGCTTGAAGTATTACCCACTTGGACAGAAGCCGCCATCGTGACGGTTGTACTCAATTCCGATACAATATCAGTGTTGCATCGTCTATGTGAACGTCCAAGGGTTACAGTAAACCTACAGTGGTTCTTCGGAAACTATTACTGAACTCATAGAATCGGTTCCAAACACAGACCGCTTGAAGTATTACTCACTTGGACAGAAGTCGTCATCGTGCCTGTTGTATTCAATTCCGATACAATATCTGTGTTGCATCGTCACTGTGAACGTCCAAGAGTTACAGTGAACCTGCAGTGGTTCATCAAAAACTATTACTGAACTAATATGATCGGTTCCAAAGACAGACCACTTGAAGTGTTACTTACTTGGGCAGAAGTCGGCACCGTGCCTGTTGTATTCAATTCCGATACAAGATCAGTGTTGTATCGTCACTGTGAACGTCCAGGGGTTATAGTGAACCTGCTGTGGTTCATCGGAAACTATTGCTGAACTCATAGGATCTGTTCCAAACACAGACCGCTTGAAGAATTACTCACTTGGACAGAAGTTGGCATCGTGCTTGTTGTATTCAATTCCGATACAATATCAGTGTTGCATCGTCACTTTGAACGTCCAAGGGTTACAGTGAACCTGCAGTGGTTCATCGGAAACTATTACTGAACTCATAAGATCGGTTCCAAACACAGACCGCTTGAAGTATTACTCACTTGGACAGAAGTCTTCATCGTGCCTGTTGTATTCAATTCTGATACAATATCAGTGTTGCATCGTCACTGTGAACGTCGAAGGGTAACAGTGAACTTGCAGTGGTTCATCGGAAACTATTACTGAACTCATAGCATCGGTTCCAAACACAGACCGCTTGAAGTATTACTCACTTGGACAGAAGTCGGCATCATGCCTGATGTATTCAATTCCGATACAACATCAGTGTTGCATCGTCACTGTGAACGTCCAGGGGTTACAGTGAACCTGCAGTGGTTCATCGGAAACTATTACTGAACTCATAGGATCTGTTCCAAACACAGACCGCTTGAAGTATTACTCACTTGGACAGAAGTCGGCATCGTGCCTGTTGTATTCAAATCCGATACAATAGCAGTGTTGCATCGTCACTGTGAACGTCTAGGGGTTACAGCGTACCTGCAGTGGTTCATCGGAAACTATTACTGAACTCATTGGATCGGTTCCAAACACAGACCGCTTGAAGTATTACTCACTTGGACAGAAGTCGGCATCGTGCCTGTTGTATTCAATTCCGATACAATATCAGTGTTGCATCGTCACTGTGATCGTCCAAGGGTTACAGTGAACCTGCAGTGGTTCATCGGAAACTATTACTGAACTAATAGGATCGATTCCAAACACAGACCGCTTTAGGTATTACTCACTTGGACAGAAGTCGTCATCGTGGCTGTTGTATTCAATTCCGATACAATATCAGTGTTGCGTCGTCACTGTGAACGTCCAAGGGTTACAGTGAACCTGCAGTGGTTCATCAAAAACTATTACTGAACTCATAGGTTCGGTTCCAAACACAGACCGCTTGATGTATTACCCACTTGGACAGAAGCCGGCATCGTGACTGTTGTACTCAATTCCGATACAATATCAGTGTTGCATCGTCAATGTGAACGTCCAAGGGTTACAGTAAACCTACAGTGGTTCTTCGGAAACTATTACTGAACTCATAGAATCGGTTCCAAACACAGACCGCTTGAAGTATTACTCACTTGGACAGAAGTCGTCATCATGCCTGTTGTATACAATTCCGATACAATATCTGTGTTGCATCGTCACTGTGAACGTCCAAGAGTTACAGTGAACCTGCAGTGGTTCATCGGAAGCTATTACTGAACTCATAGGATCGGTTCCAAATACAGACCGCTTGAAGTATTACTCACTTGGACAGAAGTCGGCATCGTGGCTGTTGTATTCAATTCCGATAAAATATCAGTGTTGCATCGTCACTGTTAACGTCCAAGGGTTACAGTGAACCTGCAGTGGTTCATCGGAAACTATTACTGAACTCATAGGATCTGTTCCAAACACAGACCGCTTGCAGTATTACTCACTTGGACAGAAGTCGGCATCGTGCCTGATGTATTCAATTCCGATACAATATCAGTATTGCATCGTCACTGTGAACGTCCAGGGGTTACAATGAACCTGCAGTGGTTCATCGAAAACTATTACTGAACTCATAGGATCTGTTCCAAACACAGACTGCTTGAAGTATTACTCACTTGGACAGGAGTCGGCATCGTGCCTGTTGTATTCAATTCCGATACAATATCAGTGTTTCATCGTCACTGTGAACGTCCAAGGGTTACAGTGAACCTGCAGTGGTTCATCGGAAACTATTACTGAACTCATAGGATCGGTTCCAAACACAGACCGCTTGAAGTATTACTCACTTGGACAGAAGTCGGCATCGTGCCTGTTGTATTCAATTCCGATACAATATCTGTGTTGCATCGTCAATGTGAAGCTCCAAGGGTTACAGTAAACTTGCAGTCGTTCATCAAAAACTATTACTGAACTCATAGGATGGGTTCCAAACACAGACCGCTTGAAGTATTACTCACTTGGACAGAAGTCGGCATCGTGCGAGTTCTATTCAATTCCGATACAATATCAGTGTTTTATCGTCACTGTGAACGTCCAAGGGTTACAGCGAACCTGCAGTGGTTCATCGGAAACTATTACTGAACTCATAGGATCGGTTCCAAACACAGACCGCTTGAAGTATTACTCACTTGGACAGAAGCCGGCATCGTGCCTGTTGTATTCAATTCCGATACAATATCAGTGTTGCATCGCCAATGTGAACATCCAAGGGTTACAGTAAACCTGCAGTGTTTCATTGGAAACTATTACTGAACTCATAGAATCGGTTCCAAACACAGACCGCTTGAAGTATTACTCACTTGGACACAAGTCGGCATCGTGCCTGTTGTATTCAATTCCGATACAATATCAGTGTTGCATCGTCGCTGTAAACGTCCAAGGGTTACAGTGAACCTGCAGTGGTTCATCGGAAACTGTTACTGAACTCATAGGATCGGTTCCTAACACAGACCGCTTGAAGTATTACTCACTTGGACAGAAGTCGGCATCATGCGTGTTGTATTCAATTCCGATACAATATCAGTGTTGCATCGTCACTGTGAACGACCAAGGGTTACAGTGAAGCTGCAGTGGTTCATCGGAAACTATTACTGAACTCATTGGATCGGTTCCAAACACAGACCGCTTGAAGTATTACTCACTTGGACAGATGTCGGCATCGTGCCTGTTGTATTCAATTCCGATACAATATCAGTGTTGCATTGTCACTGTGAACGTCCAAGGGTTACAGTGAACCTGCAGTGGTTCATCGGAAACTATTACTGAACTCATAGGATCGGTTCAAAACACAGACCGTTCGAAGTATTACTCACTTGGACAGAAGTCGGCATCGTGCCTGTTGTATTCAATTCCGATACAATATCAGTGTTGCATCGTTAATGTGAAGGTCCAAGGGTTACAGTGAACCTGCAGTGGTTCATCGGAAACTGTTACTGAACTCATAGGTTAGGTTCCAAACACAGTCCGCTAGATGTATTACTCACTTGGACAGAAGTCGGCATCCTGCCCGTTGTATTCAATTCAGATACAACATCAGTGTTGCATCCTCACTGTGAACGTCCAAGGGTTACAGCGAACATGCAGTGGTTCATCAGGAACTATTACTGAACTCATAGGTTAGGTTCCAAGCACAGACCGCTTGATGTATTACTCACTTGGACAGAAGTCGGCATCGTGGCTGTTGTATTCAATTCCGATACAATAGCAGTGTTGCATCGTAACTGTGAACGTCCAAGGGTTACAGTGAACCTGCAGTGAATCATCAAAAACTATTACTGAACACATAGGATCGGTTCCAAACACAGACCGCTTGAAGCATTACTCACTTGGACAGAAGTCTGCATCGTGCCTGTTGTATTCAATTCCGATACAATATCAGTGTTGCATCGTGAATGTGAACGTCCAAGGGTTACAGTGAACCTGCAGTGGTTCATCGGAAACTATTACTGAACTCATAGGATCGGTTCCAAACACAGACCGCTTGAAGAATTACTCACTTGGACAGAAGTCGGCATCGTGCCTGTTGTATTCAATTCCGATACAATATCAGTGTTGCATCGTCACTGTGAACGTCCAGGGGTTACAGTGAACCTGCAGTGGTTCATCAAAAACTTTTACTGAACTCTTAAGATCGGTTCCAAACACAGACCGCTTGAAGTATTACTCACTTGGACAGAAGTCGGCATCGTGCCTGTTATATTCAATTCCGATACAATATCAGTGTTGCATCGTCAATGTGAACGTCCAAGGGTTACAGCGAACCTGCAGTGGTTCGTCGGAAACTATTACCGAACTCATAGGATTGGTTCCAAACACAGACCGCTTGAAGTATTACTCACTTGGACAGAAGTCGGCATCGTGCCTGTTGTATTCAATTCCGATACAATATCAGTGTTGCATCGTCACTGTGAACGTCCAAGGGTTACAGTGAACCTGCAGTGGTTCATCAAAAACTATTACTGAACTAATATGATCGGTTCCAAAGACAGACCACTTGAAGTGTTACTTACTTGGGCAGAAGTCGGCATCTTGTCTGTTGTATTCAATACCGATACAAGATCAGTGTTGTATCGTCACTGTGAACGTCCAGGGGTTACAGTGAAACTGCTGTGGTTCATCGGAAACTATTGCTGAACTCATAGGATCTGTTCCAAACACAGACCGCTTGAAGAATTACTCACTTCGACAGAAGTTGGCATCGGGCTTGTTGTATTCAATTCCGATACAATATCAGTGTTGCATCGTCACTTTGAACGTCCAAGGGTTACAGTGAACCTGCAGTGGTTCATCGTTAACTATTACTGAACTCATAGGATCGGTTCCAAACACAGACCGCTTGAAGTATTACTCACTTGGACAGAAGTCGTCATCGTGCCTGTTGTATTCAATTCTGATACAATATCAGTGTTGCATCGTCACTGTGAACGTCGAAGGGTAACAGTGAACTTGCAGTGGTTCATCGGAAACTATTACTGAACTCATAGCATCGGTTCCAAACACAGACCGCTTGAAGTATTACTCACTTTTACAGAAGTCGGCATCATGCCTGATGTATTCAATTCCGATATAATATCAGTGTTGCATCGTCACTGTGAACGTCCAGGGGTTACAGTGAACCTGCAGTGGTTCATCGAAAACTATTACTGAACTCATAGGATCTGTTCCAAACACAGACCGCTTGAAGTATTACTCACTTGGACAGAAGTCGGCATCGTGCCTGTTGTATTCAAATCCGATACAATAGCAGTGTTGCATCGTCACTGTGAACGTCCAGGGGTTACAGCGAACCTGCAGTGGTTCATCGGAAACTATTACTGAACTCATTGGATCGGTTCCAAACACAGACCGCTTGAAGTATTACTGACTTGGACAGAAGTCGGCATCGTGCCTGTTGTATTCAATTCCGATACAATATCAGTGTTGCATCGTCACTGTGATCGTCCAAGGGTTACAGTGAACCTGCAGTGGTTCATCGGAAACTATTACTGAACTAATAGGATCGGTTCCAAACACAGACCGCTTTATTTATTACTCACTTGGACAGAAGTCGTCATCGTGGCTGTTGTATTCAATTCCGATACAATAACAGTGTTGCATCGTCACTGTGAACGTCCAAGGGTTACAGTGAACCTGCAGCGGTTCATCAAAAACTATTACTGAACTCATAGGTTCGGTTCCAAACACAGACCGCTTGAAGTATTACCCACTTGGACAGAAGCCGGCATCGTGACTGTTGTACTCAATTCCGATACAATATCAGTGTTGCATCGGCCATGTGAACGTCCAGGGTTACAGTAAACCTACAGTGGTTCATCGGAAACTATTACTGAACTCATAGAATCGGTTCCAAACACAGACCGCTTGAAGTATTACTCACTTGGACAGAAGTCGTCATCGTGCCTGTTGTATTCAATTCCGATACAATATCTGTGTTGCATCGTCACTGTGAACGTCCAAGTGTTACAGTGAACCTGCAGTGGTTCATCAAAAACTATTACTGAACTCATAGGTTCGGTTCCAAACACAGACCGCTTGAAGTATTACCCACTTGGACAGAAGCCGGAATCGTGACTGTTGTACTCAATTCCGATACAATATCAGTGTTGCATCGTCAATGTGAACGTCCAAGGGTTACAGTAAACCTACAGTGGTTCTTCGGAAACTATTACTGAACTCATAGGATCGGTTCCAAATACAGACCGCTTGAACTATTAATCACTTGGACAGAAGTCGGCATCGTGCCTGTTGTATTCAATTCCGATACAATATCAGTGTTGCATCGTCACTGTTAACGTCCAAGGGTTACAGTGAACCTTCAGTGGTTCATCGGAAACTATTACTGAACTCATTGGATCTGTTCCAAACACAGACCGCTTGAAGTATTACTCACTTGGACAGAAGTCGGCATCGTGCCTGTTGTATTCAATTCCGATACAATATCAGTGTTGCATCGTCACTGTGAACGTCCTAGGGTTACAGTGAACTATCAGTGGTTCATCGAAAACTAATACTGAACTCATTGGATCGGTTCCAAACACAGACCGCTTGAACTATTACTCACTTGGACAGAAGTCGGCATCGTGCCTGTTGTATTTAATTCCGATACAATATCAGTGTTGCATCGTCACTGTGAACGTCCAAGGGTTACAGTGAACATGCAGTGGTTCATCGGAAACTATTACTGAACCCATAGGTTCGGTTCCAAACACAGACCGCTTGATGTATTACTCACTTGGACAGAAGTCGGCATCGTGCCTGTTGTATTCAATTCCGAAACAATATCAGTGTTGCATTGTCACTGTGAACGTCCAAGGGTTACAATGAACCTGCAGTGGTTCATCGGAAACTATTACTGAACTCATAGGATCGGTTCCAAATACAGTCCGCTTGAAGTATTACTGACTTGGACAGAAGTCGGCATCGTGCCTGTTGTATTCAATTCCGATACAATATCAGTGTTGCATCGTCACTGTTAACATCCAAGGGTTACAGTGAACCTTCAGTGGTTCATCGGAAACTATTACTGAACTCATTGGATCGGTTCCAAACACAGACCGCTTGAAGTATTACTCACTTGGACAGAAGTCGGCATCGTGCCTGTTGTATTCAATTCCGATACAATATCAGTGTTGCATCGTCACTATGAACGTCCTAGGGTTACAGTGAACTTGCAGTTGTTCATCGAAAACTATTACTGAACTCATTGGATCGGTTCCAAACACAGACCGCTTGAACTATTACTCACTTGGACAGAAGTCGGCATCGTGCCTGTTGTATTTAATTCCGATACAATATCAGTGATGCATCGTCACTGTGAACGTCCAAGGGTTACAGTGAACATGCAGTGGGTCATCGGAAACTATTACTGAACCCATAGGTTCGGTTCCAAACACAGACCGCTTGATGTATTCCTCACTTGGACAGAAGTCGGCATCGTGCGTGTTGTATTCAATTCCGCAACAATATCAGTGTTGCATTGTCACTGTGAACGTCCAAGGGTTACAATGAACCTGCAGTGGTTCATCGGAAACTATTACCGAACTCATACGATCGGTTCCAAACACAGACCTTTTGAAGTATTACTCACTTGGACAGAAGTCGGCATCGTGCCTGTTGTATTCAATTCCGATACAATATCAGTGTTGCATCGTCATTGTTAACGTCCAAGGGTTACAGTGAACCTGCAGTGGTTCATCGGAAACCTTTACTGAACTCATTGGATCTGTTCCAAACACAGACCGCTTGAAGTATTACGCACTTTGACAGAAGTCGGCATCCTGCCTGTTGTATTCAATTCAGATACAATATCAGTGATGCATCGTCACAGTGAACGTCCAAGGGTAACAGTGAACCTGCAGTGGTTCATCGGAAACTATTACTGAACTCATAGGATCGGTTCCAAACACAGACCGCTTGAAGTATTACTCACTTGGACAGAAGGTGGCAATGTGCCTGTTGTATTCAATTCCGATACAACATCAGTGTTGCATCGTCACTGTGAACGTCCAAGGGTTACAGCGAACATGCAGTGGTTCATCAGGAACTATTACTGAACTCATAGGTTAGGTTCCAAGCACAGACCGCTTGATGTATTACTCACTTGGACAGAAGTCGGCATCGTGCCTGTTGTATTCAATTCCGATACAATATCAGTGTTGCATCGTCACTGTGGACGTCCAAGGGTTACAGTGAACCTGCAGTGAATCATCAAAAACTATTACTGAACTCATAGGATCGGTTCCAAACACAGACCGCTTGAAGCATTACTCACTTGGACAGAAGTCGGCATCGTGCCGGTTGTATTCAATTCCGATACAATATCAGTGTTGAATCGTCAATGTGAACGTCCAAGGGTTACAGTGAACCTGCAGCGGTTCATCGGAAACTATTACTGAACTCATAGGATCGGTTCCAAGCACAGACCGCTTGAAGAATTACTCACTTGGACAGATGTCGTCATCATGCCTGTTGTATTCAATTCCGATACAATATCAGTGTTGCATCGTAACTGTGAACGTCCAAGGGTTACAGAGACCGGCAGTGGTTCATCAAAAACTATCACTGAACTCATAGGATCGGTTCCAAACACAGACCGCTTGAAGAATTACTCACTTGGACAGAAGTCGGCATCGTGCCTGTTGTATTCAATTCCGATACAATATCAGTGTTGCATCGTCAATTTGAAGGTCCAAGGGTTACAGTAAACCTACAGTGGTTCATCGGAAACTATTACTGAACTCATAGAATCGGTTCCAAACACAGACCGCTTGAAGTATTACTCACTTGGACAGAAGTCGTCATCGTGCCTGTTGTATTCAATTCCGATAATATATCTGTGTTGCATCGTCACTGTGAACGTCCAAGAGTTACAGTGAACCTGCAGTGGTTCATCGGAAACTATTACTGAACTCATAGGATCGGTTCCAAATACAGACAGCTTGAACTATTACTCAGTTGGACAGAAGTCGGCATCGTGCCTGTTGTATTCAATTCCGATACAATATCAGTGTTGCATCGTCACTGTTAACGTCCAAGGGTTACAGTGAACCTTCAGTGGTTCATCGGAAACTATTACTGAACTCATTGGATCGGTTCCAAACACAGACCGCTTGAAGTATTACTCACTTGGACAGAAGTCGGCATCGTGCCTGTTGTATTCAATTCCGATACAATATCAGTGTTGCATCGTCACTGTGAACGTCCTAGGGTTACAGTGAACTTGCAGTGGTTCATCGAAAACTATTACTGAACTCATTGGATCGGTTCCAAACACAGACCGCTTGAACTATTACTCACTTGGACAGAAGTCAGCATCGTGCCTGTTGTATTTAATTCCCATACAATTTCAGTGTTGCATCGTCACTGTGAACGTCCAAGGGTTACAGTGAACATGCAGTGGTTCATCGGAAACTATTACTGAACCCATAGGTTCGGTTCCAAACACAGACCGCTTGATGTATTACTCACTTGGACAGAAGTCGGCATCGTGCCTGTTGTATTCAATTCCGAAACAATATCAGTGTTGCATTGTCACTGTGAACGTCCAAGGGTTACAATGAACCCGCAGTGGTTCATCGGAAACTATAACTGAACTCATACGATCGGTTCCAAACACAGACCGTTTGAAGTATTACTCACTTGGACAGAAGTCGGCATCGTGCCTGTTGTATTCAATTCCGATACAATATCAGTGTTGCATCGTCATTGTTAACGTCCAAGGGTTACAGTGAACCTGCAGTGGTTCATCGGAAACCTTTACTGAACTCATTGGATCTGTTCCAAACACAGACCGCTTGAAGTATTACTCACTTGGACAGAAGGCGTCATCCTGCCTGTTGTATTCAATTCAGATACAATATCAGTGATGCATCGTCACAGTGAACGTCCAAGGGTAACAGTGAACCTGCAGTGGTTCATCGGAAACTATTACTGAACTCATAGGATCGGTTCCAAACACAGACCACTTGAAGTATTACTCACTTGGACAGAAGGTGGCATCGTGCCTGTTGTATTCAATTCCGATACAACATCAGTGTTGCATCGTCACTGTGAACGTCCAAGGGTTACAGCGAACATGCAGTGGTTCATCAGGAACTATTACTGAACTCATAGGTTAGGTTCCAAGCACAGACCGCTTGATGTATTACTCACTTGGACATAAGTCGGCATCGTGCCTGTTGTATTCAATTCCGATACAATATCAGTGTTGCATCGTCACTGTGAACGTCCAAGGGTTACAGTGAACCTGCAGTGAATCATCAAAAACTATTACTGAACTCATAGGATCGGTTCCAATAACAGACCGCTTGAAGCATTACTCACTTGGACAGAAGTCGGCATCGTGCCTGTTGTATTCAATTCCGATACAATATCAGTGTTGCATCGTCAATGTGAACGTCCAAGGGTTACAGTGAACCTGCAGCGGTTCATCGGAAACTATTACTGAACTCATAGGATCGGTTCCAAGCACAGACCGCTTGAAGAATTACTCACTTGGACGGATGTCGTCATCATGCCTGTTGTATTCAATTCCGATACAATATCAGTGTTGCATCGTAACTGTGAACGTCCAAGGGTTACAGAGACCGGCAGTGGTTCATCAAAAACTATCACTGAACTCATCGGATCGGTTCCAAACACAGACCGCATGAAGAATTACTCACTTGGAAAGAAGTCGGCATCGTGCATGTAGTATTCAATTCCGATACAATATCAGTGTTGCATCGTCAATTTGAAGGTCCAAGGGTTACAGTGAACCTGCAGTGGTTAATCGGTAACTATTACTGAACACATAGGATCGGTTCCAAACACGGTCCACTTGAAGTATTACTCACTTGGACAGAAGTCAGCATCGTGCCTGTTGTATTCAATTCCGATACAATATCAGTGTTGCATCGTCACTGTGAACGTCCAAGGGTTACAGTGAACCTGCAGTGGTTCATCAAAAACTTTTACTGAACTCTTAAGATCGGTTCCAAACACAGACCGCTTGAAGTATTACTCACTTGGACAGAAGTCGGCATCGTGCCTGTTGTATTCAATTCCGATACAATATCAGTGTTGCATCGTCACTGTGGACGTCCAAGGGTTACAGTGAACCTGCAGTGGTTCGTCCGAAAATATTACTGAACTCATAGGATTGGTTCCAAACACAGACCGCTTGAAGTATTACTCACTTTGACAGAAGTCGGCATCGTGCCTGTTGTATTCAATTCCGATACAATATCAGTGTTGCATCGTCACTGTGAACGTCCAAGGGTTACAGTGAACATTCATTGGTTCATCAAAAACTATTACTGAACTAATATGATCGGTTCCAAAGACAGACCACTTGAGGTGTTACTCACTTGGACAGAAGTCGGCATCGTGCCTGTTGTATTCAATTCCGATACAAGATCAGTGTTGTATCGTCACTGTGAACGTCCAGGGGCTACAGTGAACCTGCAGTGGTTCATCGGAAACTATTGTTGAACTCATAGGATCTGTTCCAAACACAGACCGCTTGAAGAATTTCTCACTTGTACAGAAGTTGGCATCGTGCTTGTTGTATTCAATTCCGATACAATATCAGTGTTGCATCGTCACTGTGAATGTCCAAGGGTTACAGTGAACCTGCAGTGGTTCATCGGACACTATTACTGAACTCACTGGATCGGTTTCAAACACAGACCGCTTGAAGTATTACTCACTTGGACAGAAGTCGGCATCGTACCTGTTGTATTCAATTCTGATACAATATCAGTGTTGCATCACCACTGTGAACGTCGAAGGGTAACAGTGAACTTGCAGTGGTTCATCGGAAACTATTACTGAACTCATAGGATCTGTTCCAAACACAGACCGCTTGAAGTATTACTCACTTGGACAGAAGTCGTCATCGTGACTGTTGTATTCAATTCCGATACAATATCAGTGTTGCATCGTCACTGCGAACGTCCAAGGGTTACAGTGAACCTGCAGTGGTTCATCAAATACTATTACTGAACTCATAGGTTCGGTTCCAAACACAGACCGCTTGAAGTATTACCCACTTGGACAGAAGCCGGCATCGTGACTGTTGTATTCAATTCCGATACAATATCAGTGTTGCATCGTCAATGTGAACGTCCAAGGGTTACAGTAAACCTACAGTGGTTCATTGGAAACTATTACTGAACTCATAGGATCTGTTCCAAACACAGACCCCTTGAAGTATTACTCACTTGGACAGAAGTCGGCATCGTGCCTGTTGTATTCAATTCCGATACAATATCAGTGTTGCATCGTCACTGTGAACGTCCAGGGGTTACAGCGAACCTGCAGAGGTTCATCGGAAACTATTACTGAACTCATTGTATCGGTTCCAAACACAGACCGCTTGAAGTATTACTCACTTGGTCAGAAGTCGGCATCGTGCCTGTTGTATTCAATTCCCATACAATATCAGTGTTGCATCGTCACTGTGAACGTCCAAGGGTTACAGTGAACCTGCAGTGGTTCATCGGAAACCTTTACTGAACTCATTGGATCTGTTCCAAACACAGACCGCTTGAAGTATTACTCACTTGGACAGAAGGCGTCATCCTGCCTGTTGTATTCAATTCAGATACAATATCAGTGATGCATCGTCACAGTGAACGTCCAAGGGTAACAGTGAACCTGCAGTGGTTCATCGGAAACTATTACTGAACTCATAGGATCGGTTCCAAACACAGACCGCTTGAAGTATTACTCACTTGGACAGAAGGTGGCATCGTGCCTGTTGTATTCAATTCCGATACAACATCAGTGTTGCATCGTCACTGTGAACGTCCAAGGGTTACAGCGAACATGCAGTGGTTCATCAGGATCTATTACTGAACTCATAGGTTAGGTTCCAAGCACAGACCGCTTGATGTATTACTCACTTGGACATAAGTCGGCATCGTGCCTGTTGTATTCAATTCCGATACAATATCAGTGTTGCATCGTCAATGTGAACGTCCAAGGGTTACAGTGAACCTGCAGCGGTTCATCGGAAACTATTACTGAACTCATAGGATCGGTTCCAAGCACAGACCGCTTGAAGAATTACTCACTTGGACGGATGTCGTCATCATGCCTGTTGTATTCAATTCCGATACAATATCAGTGCTGCATCGTCAATGTGAACGTCCAAGGGTTACAGAGACCGGCAGTGGTTCATCAAAAACTATCACTGAACTCATAGGATCGGTTCCAAACACAGACCGCATGAAGAATTACTCACTTGGAAAGCAGTCGGCATCGTGCATGTTGTATTGAATTCCGATACAATATCAGTGTTGCATCGTCAATTTGAAGGTCCAAGGGTTACAGTGAACCAGCAGTGGTTAATCGGTAACTATTACTGAACACATAGGATCGGTTCCAAACACGGTCCACTTGAAGTATTACTCACTTGGACAGAAGTCAGCATCGTGCCTGTTGTATTCAATTCCGATACAATATCAGTGTTGCATCGTCACTGTGAACGTCCAAGGGTTACAGTGAACCTGCAGCGGTTCATCAAAAACTTTTACTGAACTCTTAAGATCGGTTCCAAACACAGACCGCTTGAAGTATTACTCACTTGGACAGAAGTCGGCATCGTGCCTGTTGTATTCAATTCCGATACAATATCAGTGTTGCATCGTCACTGTGGACGTCCAAGGGTTACAGTGAACCTGCAGTGGTTCGTCCGAAAATATTACTGAACTCATAGGATTGGTTCCAAACACAGACCGCTTGAAGTATTACTCACTTGGACAGAAGTCGGCATCGTGCCTGTTGTATTCAATTCCGATACAATATCAGTGTTGCATCGTCACTGTGAACGTCCAAGGGTTACAGTGAACATTCATTGGTTCATCAAAAACTATTACTAAACTAATATGATCGGTTCCAAAGACAGACCACTTGAGGTGTTACTCACTTGGACAGAAGTCGGCATCGTGCCTGTTGTATTCAATTCCGATACAAGATCAGTGTTGTATCGTCACTGTGAACGTCCAGGGGCTACAGTGAACCTGCAGTGGTTCATTGGAAACTATTGTTGAACTCATAGGATCTGTTCCAAACACAGACCGCTTGAAGAATTTCTCACTTGTACAGAAGTTGGCATCGTGCTTGTTGTATTCAATTCCGATACAATATCAGTGTTGCATCGTCACTGTGAATGTCCAAGGGTTACAGTGAACCTGCAGTGGTTCATCGGACACTATTACTGAACTCACTGGATCGGTTCCAAACACAGACCGCTTGAAGAATTACTCACTTGGACAGAAGTCGGCATCGTGCCTGTTGTATTCAATTCTGATACAATATCAGTGTTGCATCATCACTGTGAACGTCGAAGGGTAACAGTGAACTTGCAGTGGTTCATCGGAAATTATTACTGAACTCATAGGATCTGTTCCAAACACAGACCGCTTGAAGTATTACTCACTTGGACAGAAGTCGTCATCGTGACTGTTGTATTCAATTCCGATACAATATCAGTGTTGCATCGTCACTGCGAACGTCCAAGGGTTTCAGTGAACCTGCAGTGGTTCATCAAAAACTATTACTGAACTCATAGGTTCGGTTCCAAACACAGACCGCTTGAAGTATTACCCACTTGGACAGAAGCCGGCATCGTGACTGTTGTATTCAATTCCGATACAATATCAGTGTTGCATCGTCAATGTGAACGTCCAAGGGTTACAGTAAACCTACAGTGGTTCATTGGAAACTATTACTGAACTCATGGGATCTGTTCCAAACACAGACCCCTTGAAGTATTACTCACTTGGACAGAAGTCGGCATCGTGCCTGTTGTATTCAATTCCGATACAATATCAGTGTTGCATCGTCACTGTGAACGTCCAGGGGTTACAGCGAACCTGCAGAGGTTCATCGGAAACTATTACTGAACTCATTGTATCGGTTCCAAACACAGACCGCTTGAAGTATTACTCACTTGGACAGAAGTCGGCATCGTGCCTGTGGTATTCAATTCCGATACAATATCAGTGTTGCATCGTCACTGTGATCGTCCAAGGGTTACAGTGAACCGGCAGTGGTTCATCAAAAACTATTACTGAACTCATAGCATCGGTTCCAAACACAGACCGTTTGAAGTATTACTCACTTGCACAGAAGTCGGCATCGTGCCTGTTGTATTCAATTCCGATACAATATCAGTGTTGCATCGTCACTGTGAACGTCCAAGGGTTACAGTGAACCTGCAGTGGTTCATCGGAAACTATTACTGAACTCATAAGATCGGTTCGAAACACAGACCGGTTGAAGTATTACTCACTTGGACAGAAGTCGGCATCGTGCCTGTTGTATTCAATTCCCATACAATATCAGTGTTGCATCGTCACTGTGAACGTCCAAGGGTTACAGTGAACCTGCAGTGGTTCATCGTAAACTACTACTGAACTCATAGGATCGGTTCCAAACACAGACCGCTTGAGGTATTACTCACTTGGACAGAAGTCGTTATCGTGCCTGTTGTATTCAATTCCGATACAATATCAGTGTTGCATCGTCACTGTGAACGTCCAAGGGTTACAGTGAACCTGCAGTGGTTCATCGGAAACTATTACTGAACTCATAGGATCGGTTCAAAACACAGACCCCTTGAAGTAATACTCACTTGGACAGAAGTCGGAGTCGTGCCTGTTTATTCAATTCCGATACAATATCAGTGTTGCATCGTCACTGTGAACGTCCAAGGGTTATAGTGAACCTTCAGTGGTTCATCGGAAACTATTACTGAACTCATAGGATCGGTTCCAAACACAGACCGCTTGAAGTATTACTCACTTGGACAGAAGTCGGCATCATGCCTGATGTATTCAATTCCGATACAATATCAGTGTTGCATCGTCACTGTGAACGTCCAGGGGTTACAGTGAACCTGCAGTGGTTCATCGGAAACTATTACTGAACTCATAGGATCGGTTCCAAACACAGACCGCTTGAAGCATTACTCACTTGGACAGAAGTCGGCATCGTGCCTGTTGTATTCAATTCCGATACAATATCAGTGTTGCATCGTCAATGTGAACGTCCAAGGGTTACAGTGAACCTGCAGCGGTTCATCGGAAACTATTACTGAACTCATAGGATCGATTCCAAGCACAGACCGCTTGAAGAATTACTCACTTGGACGGATGTCGTCATCATGCCTGTTGTATTCAATTCCGATACAATATCAGTGTTGCATCGTAACTGTGAACGTCCAAGGGTTACAGAGACCGGCAGTGGTTCATCAAAAACTATCACTGAACTCATAGGATCGGTTCCAAACACAGACCGCATGAAGAATTACTCACTTGGAAAGAAGTCGGCATCGTGCATGTTGTATTCAATTCCGATACAATATCAGTGTTGCATCGTCAATTTGAAGGTCCAAGGGTTACAGTGAACCTGCAGTGGTTAATCGGTAACTATTACTGAACACACAGGATCGGTTCCAAACACGGTCCACTTGAAGTATTACTCACTTGGACAGAAGTCAGCATCGTGCCTGTTGTATTCAATTCAGATACAATATCAGTGTTGCATCGTCACTGTGAACGTCCAAGGGTTACAGTGAACCTGCAGTGGTTCATCAAAAACTTTTACTGAACTCTTAAGATCGGTTCCAAACACAGACCGCTTGAAGTATTACTCACTTGGACAGAAGTCGGCATCGTGCCTGTTGTATTCAATTCCGATACAATATCAGTGTTGCATCGTCACTGTGGACGTCCAAGGGTTACAGTGAACCTGCAGTGGTTCGTCCGAAAATATTACTGAACTCATAGGATTGGTTCCAAACACAGACCGCTTGAAGTATTACTCACTTTGACAGAAGTCGGCATCGTGCCTGTTGTATTCAATTCCGATACAATATCAGTGTTGCATCGTCACTGTGAACGTCCAAGGGTTACAGTGAACATTCATTGGTTCATCAAAAACTATTACTGAACTAATATGATCGGTTCCAAAGACAGACCACTTGAGGTGTTACTCACTTGGACAGAAGTCGGCATCGTGCCTGTTGTGTTCAATTCCGATACAAGATCAGTGTTGTATCGTCACTGTGAACGTCCAGGGGCTACAGTGAACCTGCAGTGGTTCATCGGAAACTATTGTTGAACTCATAGGATCTGTTCCAAACACAGACCGCTTGAAGAATTTCTCACTTGTACAGAAGTTGGCATCGTGCTTGTTGTATTCAATTCCGATACAATATCAGTGTTGCATCGTCACTGTGAATGTCCAAGGGTTACAGTGAACCTGCAGTGGTTCATCGGACACTATTACTGAACTCACTGGATCAGTTTCAAACACAGACCGCTTGAAGTATTACTCACTTGGACAGAAGTCGGCATCGTACCTGTTGTATTCAATTCTGATACAATATCAGTGTTGCATCACCACTGTGAACGTCGAAGGGTAACAGTGAACTTGCAGTGGTTCATCGGAAACTATTACTGAACTCATAGGATCTGTTCCAAACACAGACCGCTTGAAGTATTACTCACTTGGACAGAAGTCGTCATCGTGACTGTTGTATTCAATTCCGATACAATATCAGTGTTGCATCGTCACTGCGAACGTCCTAGGGTTACAGTGAACCTGCAGTGGTTCATCAAAAACTATTACTGAACTCATAGGTTCGGTTCCAAACACAGACCGCTTGAAGTATTACCCACTTGGACAGAAGCCGGCATCGTGACTGTTGTATTCAATTCCGATACAATATCAGTGTTGCATCGTCAATGTGAACGTCCAAGGGTTACAGTAAACCTACAGTGGTTCATTGGAAACTATTACTGAACTCATAGGATCTGTTCCAAACACAGACCCCTTGAAGTATTACTCACTTGGACAGAAGTCGGCATCGTGCCTGTTGTATTCAATTCCGATACAATATCAGTGTTGCATCGTCACTGTGAACGTCCAGGGGTTACAGCGAACCTGCAGAGGTTCATCGGAAACTATTACTGAACTCATAGGATCGGTTCCAAACACAGACCGCTTGAAGTATTACTCACTTGGACAGAAGTCGGCATCGTGCCTGTGGTATTCAATTCCGATACAATATCAGTGTTGCATCGTCACTGTGATCGTCCAAGGGTTACAGTGAACCGGCAGTGGTTCATCAAAAACTATTACTGAACTCATAGCATCGGTTCCAAACACAGACCGTTTGAAGTATTACTCACTTGGACAGAAGTCGGCATCGTGCCTGTTGTATTCAATTCCGATACTATATCAGTGTTGCATCGTCACTGTGAACGTCCAAGGGTTACAGTGAACCAGCAGTGGTTCATCGGAAACTATTACTGAACTCATAAGATCGGTTCGAAACACAGACCGGTTGAAGTATTACTCACGTGGACAGAAGTCGGCATCGTGCCTGTTGTATTCAATTCCCATACAATATCAGTGTTGCATCGTCACTGTGAACGTCCAAGGGTTACAGTGAACCTGCAGTGGTTCATCGTAAACTACTACTGAACTCATAGGATCGGTTCCAAACACAGACCGCTTGAGGTATTACTCACTTGGACAGAAGTCGTTATCGTGCCTGTTGTATTCAATTCCGATACAATATCAGTGTTGCATCGTCACTGTGAACGTCCAAGGGTTACAGTGAACCTGCAGTGGTTCATCGGAAACTATTACTGAACTCATAGGATCGGTTCAAAACACAGACCCCTTGAAGTAATACTCACTTGGACAGAAGTCGGAGTCGTGCCTGTTTATTCAATTCCGATACAATATCAGTGTTGCATCGTCACTGTGAACGTCCAAGGGTTATAGTGAACCTTCAGTGGTTCATCGGAAACTATTACTGAACTCATAGGATCGGTTCCAAACACAGACCGCTTGAAGTATTACTCACTTGGACAGAAGTCGGCATCATGCCTGATGTATTCAATTCCGATACAATATCAGTGTTGCATCGTCACTGTGAACGTCCAGGGGTTACAGTGAACCTGCAGTGGTTCATCGGAAACTATTACTGAACTCATAGGATCGGTTCCAAACACAGACCGCTTGAAGCATTACTCACTTGGACAGAAGTCGGCATCGTGCCTGTTGTATTCAATTCCGATACAATATCAGTGTTGCATCGTCAATGTGAACGTCCAAGGGTTACAGTGAACCTGCAGCGGTTCATCGGAAACTATTACTGAACTCATAGGATCGGTTCCAAGCACAGACCGCTTGAAGAATTACTCACTTGGACGGATGTCGTCATCATGCCTGTTGTATTCAATTCCGATACAATATCAGTGTTGCATCGTAACTGTGAACGTCCAAGGGTTACAGAGACCGGCAGTGGTTCATCAAAAACTATCACTGAACTCATAGGATCGGTTCCAAACACAGACCGCATGAAGAATTACTCACTTGGAAAGAAGTCGGCATCGTGCATGTTGTATTCAATTCCGATACAATATCAGTGTTGCATCGTCAATTTGAAGGTCCAAGGGTTACAGTGAACCTGCAGTGGTTAATCGGTAACTATTACTGAACACATAGGATCGGTTCCAAACACGGTCCACTTGAAGTATTACTCACTTGGACAGAAGTCAGCATCGTGCCTGTTGTATTCAATTCCGATACAATATCAGTGTCGCATCGTCACTGTGAACGTCCAAGGGTTACAGTGAACCTGCAGTGGTTCATCAAAAACTTTTACTGAACTCTTAAGATCGGTTCCAAACACAGACCGCTTGAAGTATTACTCACTTGGACAGAAGTCGGCATCGTGCCTGTTGTATTCAATTCCGATACAATATCAGTGTTGCATCGTCACTGTGGACGTCCAAGGGTTACAGTGAACCTGCAGTGGTTCGTCCGAAAATATTACTGAACTCATAGGATTGGTTCCAAACACAGACCGCTTGAAGTATTACTCACTTGGACAGAAGTCGGCATCGTGCCTGTTGTATTCAATTCCGATACAATATCAGTGTTGCATCGTCACTGTGAACGTCCAAGGGTTACAGTGAACATTCATTGGTTCATCAAAAACTATTACTGAACTAATATGATCGGTTCCAAAGACAGACCACTTGAGGTGTTACTCACTTGGACAGAAGTCGGCCTCGTGCCTGTTGTATTCAATTCCGATACAAGATCAGTGTTGCATCGTCACTGTGAACGTCCAGGGGCTACAGTGAACCTGCAGTGGTTCATCGGAAACTATTGTTGAACTCATAGGATCTGTTCCAAACACAGACCGCTTGAAGAATTTCTCACTTGTACAGAAGTTGGCATCGTGCTTGTTGTATTCAATTCCGATACAATATCAGTGTTGCATCGTCACTGTGAATGTCCAAGGGTTACAGTGAACCTGCAGTGGTTCATCGGACACTATTACTGAACTCACTGGATCGGTTCCAAACACAGACCGCTTGAAGTATTACTCACTTGGACAGAAGTCGGCATCGTGCCTGTTGTATTCAATTCTGATACAATAACAGTGTTGCATCATCACTGTGAACGTCGAAGGGTAACAGTGAACTTGCAGTGGTTCATCGGAAACTATTACTGAACTCATAGGATCTGTTCCAAACACAGACCGCTTGAAGTATTACTCACTTGGACAGAAGTCGTCATCGTGACTGTTGTATTCAATTCCGATACAATATCAGTGTTGCATCGTCACTGCGAACGTCCAAGGGTTACAGTGAACCTGCGGTGGTTCATCAAAAACTATTACTGAACTCATAGGTTCGGTTCCAAACACAGACCGCTTGAAGTATTACCCACTTGGACAGAAGCCGGCATCGTGACTGTTGCATTCAATTCCGATACAATATCAGTGTTGCATCGTCAATGTGAACGTCCAAGGGTTACAGTAAACCTACAGTGGTTCATTGGAAACTATTACTGAACTCATAGGATCTGTTCCAAACACAGACCCCTTGAAGTATTACTCACTTGGACAGAAGTCGGCATCGTGCCTGTTGTATTCAATTCCGATACAATATCAGTGTTGCATCGTCACTGTGAACGTCCAGGGGTTACAGCGAACCTGCAGAGGTTCATCGGAAACTATTACTGAACTCATTCTATCGGTTCCAAACACAGACCGCTTGAAGTATTACTCACTTGGACAGAAGTCGGCATCGTGCCTGTGGTACTCAATTCCGATACAATATCAGTGTTGCATCGTCACTGTGATCGTCCAAGGGTTACAGTGAACCGGCAGTGGTTCATCAAAAACCATTACTGAACTCATAGCATCGGTTCCAAACACAGACCGTTTGAAGTATTACTCACTTGGACAGAAGTCGGCATCGTGCCTGTTGTATTCAATTCCGATACAATATCAGTGTTGCATCGTCACTGTGAACGTCCAAGGGTTACAGTGAACCAGCAGTGGTTCATCGGAAACTATTACTGAACTCATAAGATCGGTTCGAAACACAGACCGGTTGAAGTATTACTCACTTGGACAGAAGTCGGCATCGTGCCTGTTGTATTCAATTCCCATACAATATCAGTGTTGCATCGTCACTGTGAACGTCCAAGGGTTACAGTGAACCTGCAGTGGTTCATCGGAAACCTTTACTGAACTCATTGGATCTGTTCCAAACACAGACCGCTTGAAGTATTACTCACTTGGACAGAAGGCGTCATCCTGCCTGTTGTATTCAATTCAGATACAATATCAGTGATGCATCATCACAGTGAACGTCCAAGGGTAACAGTGAACCTGCAGTGGTTCATCGGAAACTATTACTGAACTCATAGGATCGGTTCCAAACACAGACCGCTTGAAGTATTACTCACTTGGACAGAAGGTGGCATCGTGCCTGTTGTATTCAATTCCGATACAACATCAGTGTTGCATCGTCACTGTGAACGTCCAAGGGTTACAGCGAACATGCAGTGGTTCATCAGGATCTATTACTGAACTCATAGGTTAGGTTCCAAGCACAGACCGCTTGATGTATTACTCACTTGGACATAAGTCGGCATCGTGCCTGTTGTATTCAATTCCGATACAATATCAGTGTTGCATCGTCACTGTGAACGTCCAAGGGTTACAGTGAACCTGCAGTGAATCATCAAAAACTATTACTGAACTCATAGGATCGGTTCCAAACACAGACCGCTTGAAGCATTACTCACTTGGACAGAAGTCGGCATCGTGCCTGTTGTATTCAACTCCGATACAATATCAGTGTTGCATCGTCAATGTGAACGTCCAAGGGTTACAGTGAACCTGCAGCGGTTCATCGGAAACTATTACTGAACTCATAGGATCGGTTCCAAGCACAGACCGCTTGAAGAATTACTCACTTGGACGGATGTCGTCATCATGCCTGTTGTATTCAATTCCGATACAATATCAGTGTTGCATCGTAACTGTGAACGTCCAAGGGTTACAGAGACCGGCAGTGGTTCATCAAAAACTATCACTGAACTCATAGGATCGGTTCCAAACACAGACCGCATGAAGAATTACTCACTTGGAAAGAAGTCGGCATCGTGCATGTTGTATTCAATTCCGATACAATATCAGTGTTGCATCGTCAATTTGAAGGTCCAAGGGTTACAGTGAACCTGCAGTGGTTAATCGGTAACTATTACTGAACACATAGGATCGGTTCCAAACACGGTCCACTTGAAGTATTACTCACTTGGACAGAAGTCAGCATCGTGCCTGTTGTATTCAATTCCGATACAATATCAGTGTTGCATCGTCACTGTGAACGTCCAAGGGTTACAGTGAACCTGCAGTGGTTCATCAAAAACTTTTACTGAACTCTTAAGATTGGTTCCAAACACAGACCGCTTGAAGTATTACTCACTTGGACAGATGTCGGCATCGTGCCTGTTGTATTCAATTCCGATACAATATCAGTGTTGCATCGTCACTGTGGACGTCCAAGGGTTACAGTGAACTTGCAGTGGTTCGTCCGAAAATATTACTGAACTCATAGGATTGGTTCCAAACACAGACCGCTTGAAGTATTACTCACTTGGACAGAAGTCGGCATCGTGCCTGTTGTATTCAATTCCGATACAATATCAGTGTTGCATCGTCACTGTGCACGTCCAAGGGTTACAGTGAACATTCATTGGTTCATCAAAAACTATTACTGAACTAATATGATCGGTTCCAAAGACAGACCACTTGAGGTGTTACTCACTTGGACAGAAGTCGGCATCGTGCCTGTTGTATTCAATTCCGATACAAGATCAGTGTTGTATCGTCACTGTGAACGTCCAGGGGCTACAGTGAACCTGCAGTGGTTCATTGGAAACTATTGTTGAACTCATAGGATCTGTTCCAAACACAGACCGCTTGAAGAATTTCTCACTTGTACAGAAGTTGGCATCGTGCTTGTTGTATTCAATTCCGATACAATATCAGTGTTGCATCGTCACTGTGAATGTCCAAGGGTTACAGTGAACCTGCAGTGGTTCATCGGACACTATTACTGAACTCACTGGATCGGTTCGAAACACAGACCGCTTGAAGTATTACTCACTTGGACAGAAGTCGGCATCGTGCCTGTTGTATTCAATTCTGATACAATATCAGTGTTGCATCATCACTGTGAACGTCGAAGGGTAACAGTGAACTTGCAGTGGTTCATCGGAAACTATTACTGAACTCATAGGATCTGTTCCAAACACAGACCGCTTGAAGTATTACTCACTTGGACAGAAGTCGTCATCGTGACTGTTGTATTCAATTCCGATACAATATCAGTGTTGCATCGTCACTGCGAACGTCCAAGGGTTTCAGTGAACCTGCAGTGGTTCATCAAAAACTATTACTGAACTCATAGGTTCGGTTCCAAACACAGACCGCTTGAAGTATTACCCACTTGGACAGAAGCCGGCATCGTGCCTGTTGTATTCAATTCCGATACAATATCAGTGTTGCATCGTCACTGTGAACGTCCAAGGGTTACAGTGAACCTGCAGTGGTTCATCGGAAACTATTACTGAACTCATAAGATCGGTTCGAAACACAGACCGGTTGAAGTATTACTCACTTGGACAGAAGTCGGCATCGTGCCTGTTGTATTCAATTCCCATACAATATCAGTGTTGCATCGTCACTGTGAACGTCCAAGGGTTACAGTGAACCTGCAGTGGTTCATCGTAAACTACTACTGAACTCATAGGATCGGTTCCAAACACAGACCGCTTGAGGTATTACTCACTTGGACAGAAGTCGTTATCGTGCCTGTTGTATTCAATTCCGATACAATATCAGTGTTGCATCGTCACTGTGAACGTCCAAGGGTTACAGTGAACCTGCAGTGGTTCATCGGAAACTATTACTGAACTCATAGGATCGGTTCAAAACACAGACCCCTTGAAGTAATACTCAACTGGACAGAAGTCGGAGTCGTGCCTGTTTATTCAATTCCGATACAATATCAGTGTTGCATCGTCACTGTGAACGTCCAAGGGTTATAGTGAACCTTCAGTGGTTCATCGGAAACTATTACTGAACTCATAGGATCGGTTCCAAACACAGACCGCTTGAAGTATTACTCACTTGGACAGAAGTCGGCATCATGCCTGATGTATTCAATTCCAATACAATATCAGTGTTGCATCGTCACTGTGAACGTCCAGGGGTTACAGTGAACCTGCAGTGGTTCATCGGAAACTATTACTGAACTCATAGGATCTGTTCCAAACACAGACCGCTTGAAGTATTACTCACTTGGACAGAAGTCGGCATCGTGCCTGTTGTATTCAATTCCGATACAATATCAGTGTTGCATCGTCACTGTGAACGTCCAGGGGTTACAGCGAACCTGCAGAGGTTCATCGGAAACTATTACTGAACTCATTGGATCTCTTCCAAACACAGACCGCTTGAAGTATTACTCACTTGGACAGAAGTCGGCATCGTGCCTGTTGTATGCAATTCCGATACAATATCAGTGTTGCATCGTCACTGTGATCGTCCAAGGGTTACAGTGAACCTGCAGTGGTTCTTCGGAAACTATTACTGAACTCATAGCATCGGTTCCAAACACAGACCGCTTGAGGTATTACTCACTTGGACAGAAGTCGTCATCGTGCCTGTTGTATTCAATTCCGATACAATATCAGTGTTGCATCGTAACTGTGAACGTCCAAGGGTTACAGTGAACCTGCAGTGGTTCATCAAAAACTGATACTGAACTCATAGGTTCGGTTCGAAACACAGACCACTTGAAGTATTACTCACTTGGACAGAAGCCGGCATCGTGCCTGTTGTACTCAATTCCGATACAATATCAGTGTTGCATCGTCAATGTGAACGTCCAAGGGTTACAGTAAACCTGCAGTGGTTCATCGGAAACTATTACTGAAAACATAGAATCGGTTCCAAACACAGACCGCTTGAAGTATTACTCACTTGGACAGAAGTCGGCATCGTGTCTGTTGTATTCAAAACCGATACAATATCTGTGTTGCATCGTCACTGTGAACGTCGAAGGGTAACAGTGAACCTGCAGTGATTCATCGGAAACTATTACTGAACTCATAGGATCGGTTCCAAACACAGACCGTTTGAAGTATTACTCACTTGGACAGAAGTCGGCATCGTGCCTGTTGTATTCAATTCCGATACAATATCAGTGTTGCATCGTCACTGTTAACGTCCAAGGGTTACAGTGAACCTGAAGTGGTTCATCGGAAACTGCTACTGAACTCATAAGATCGGTTCCAAACACAGACCGCTTGAAGTATTACTCACTTGGACAGAAGTCGGCATCGTGCATGTTGTATTCAATTCCGATACAATATCAGTGTTGCATCGTCACTGTGAACGTCCAAGGGTTACAGTGAACCAGCAGTGGATCATCGGAAACTATTACTGAATTCATTGGATCGGTTCCAAACACAGACCGCTTGAAGTGTCACTCACTTGGACAGAAGTCGGCATCGTGCCTGTTGTATTCAATTCCGATACCATATCAGTGTTGAATCGTCACTGTGAACGTCCAAGGGTTACAGTGAACATGCAGTGGTTCATCGGAAACAATTACTGATCTCATAGGTTCGGTTCCAAACAAAGACCGCTTCATGCATTACTCACTACGACAGAAGTCGACATCGTGCCTGTTGTAATCAATTCCGATACAATATCAGTGTTGCATTGTCACTGTGAACGTCCAAGGGTTACAGTGAACCTGCAGTGGTTCATCGGAAACTATTACTGAACTCATAGGATCGGTTCCAAACACAGACCGTTTGAAGTATTACTCACTTGGACAGAAGTCGGCATCGTGCCTGTTGTATTCAATTCCGATACAATATCAGTGTTGCATCGTCACTGTCAACGTCCAAGGGTTACAGTGAACCTGCAGTGGTTCATCGGAAACTATTACTGAACTCATAGGATCGGTCCCAAACACAGACCGCTTGAAGTATTACTCACTTGGACAGAAGTTGGCATCGTGCCTGTTGTATTCAATTCCGATACAATATCAGTGTTGCATCGTCAATGTGAAGGTCCAAGGGTAACAGTGAACCTGCAGTGGTTCATCGGAAACTATTATTGAACTCATAAGATCGGTTCCAAACACAGACCGCTAGAAGTATTACTCACTTGGACAGAAGTCGACATCGTGCCTGTTGTATTCAATTCCGATACAATATCAGTGTTGCATCGTCACTGTGAACGTCCAAGGGTTACAGTGGACCTGCAGTGGTCACATAGGAAACTATTACTGAACTCATAGGATCGGTTCCAAACACAGACCGCTTGAAGTATTACTCACTTGGACAGAAGTCGGCATCGTGCCTGTTGTATTCAATTCCGATACAATATCAGTGTTGCATCGTCACTGTGAACGTCCAAGGGTTATAGTGGACCTGCAGTGGTTCCTGGGAAACTATAACTGAACTCATAGGATCGGTTCAAAACACAGACCGTTTGAAGTATTACTCACTTGGACAGAAGTCGGCATCATGCCTGTTGTATTCAATTCCGATACAATATCAGTGTTGCATCGTCACTGTGGACGTCCAAGGGAAACAGTGAACCTGTAGTGGTTCATCGGAAAGTATTATTGAACTCATAGGATCGGTTCCAAACACAGACCGCTTGAAGTATTACTCACTTGGACAGAAGTCGGCATCGTGCCTGTTGTATTCAATTCCGATACAATATCAGTGTTGCATCGTCACTGTGAACGTCCAATGGTTACAGTGGACCTGCAGTTGTTCACCGGAAACTTACTGAGCTCATAGGGTCGGTGCCAAACACAGACCGCTTGAAGTATTACTCACTTGGACTGAAGTCGGCATCGTGCCTGTTGTATTCAATTCCGATACAATATCAGTGTTGCATCGTCGCTGTGAACGTTCAAGGGTTACAGTGAACCTGCAGTGGTTCATCGGAAACTATTACTGAACTCATAGGATCCGTTCCAAACACAGACCGCATGAAGTATTACTCACTTGGACAGAAGTCGGGATCGTGCCTGTTGTATTCAATTCCCGATACAATATCAGTGTTTATCGTCACTGTGAACGTCCATGGGTTACAGTGAACCTGCAGTGGTACATCGGAAACTATTACTGAACTCATAGGATCGGTTCCAAACACAGACCGCTTGATGTATTACTCACTTGGACAGAAGTCGGCAGCGTGCCTGTTGTTTTCAATTCCGATACAATATCAGTGTTGCATCGTCACTTTGAACGTCCAAGGGATACAGTGAACCTGCAGTGGTTCATCGGAAACTATTACTGAACTCATAGGATCGGTTCCAAACACAGACCGCTTGAAGTATTACTCACTTGGACAGCAGTCGGCATCGTGCCTGTTGTATTCAATTCCGATACAATATCAGTGTTGCATCGTCACTGTTAACGTCCAAGGGTTACAGTGAACCTGCAGTGGTTCATCGGAAACCTTTACTGAACTCATTGGATCTGTTCCAAACACAGACCGCTTGAAGTATTACGCACTTTGACAGAAGTCGGCAGCGTGCCTGTTGTTTTCAATTCCGATACAATATCAGTGTTGCATCGTCACTTTGAACGTCCAAGGGATACAGTGAACCTGCAGTGGTTCATCGGAAACTATTACTGAACTCATAGGATCGGTTCCAAACACAGACCGCTTGAAGTATTACTCACTTGGACAGCAGTCGGCATCGTGCCTGTTGTATTCAATTCCGATACAATATCAGTGTTGCATCGTCACTGTTAACGTCCAAGGGTTACAGTGAACCTGCAGTGGTTCATTGGAAACTATTACTGAACTCATAGGATCGGTTCCAAACACAGACCGCTTGCAGTATTACTCACTTGGACTGAAGTCGGCATCGTGCCTGTTGTATTCAATTCCGATACAATATCAGTGTTGCATCGTCGCTGTGAACGTCCAAGGGTTACAGTGAACATGCAGTGGTTAATCGGAAACTATTAATGAACTCATAGGACCGGTTCCAAACACAGACCGCTTGAAGTATTACTCACTTGGACAGAAGTCGGCATCGTGCCTGTTGTATTCAATTCCGATACAATATCAGTGTTGCATCGTCACTGTGAACGTCCAAGGGTTACAGTGAACCTGCAGTGGTTCATCGGAAACTATTACTGAACTCATAAGATCGGTTCCAAACACAGACCGCTTGAAGTATTACTCACTTGGACAGAAGTCGACATCGTGCCTGTTGTATTCAATTCTGATACAATATCAGTGTTGCATCGTCACTGTGAACGTCCAAGGGTAACAGTGAACTTGCAGTGGTTCATCGGAAACTATTACTGAACTCATAGGATCGGTTCCAAACACAGACCGCTTGAGGTATTACTCACTTGGACAGAAGTCGGCATCGTGCCTGTTGTATTCAATTCCGATACAATATCAGTGTTGCATCGTCAATGTGAAGGTCCAAGGGTTACAGTGAACCTGCAGTGGTTCATCGGAAACTATTACTGTACTCATAGGATCGGTTTCAAACACTGACCGCTTGAAGTATTACTCACATGGACAGAAGTCGTCATCGTACCTGTTGTATTCAATTCCGATACAATATCAGTGTTGCATCGTCACTGTGAACGTCCAAGGGTTACAGTGAACCTGCAGTGGTTCATCGGAAACTATTACTGAACTCATAGGAACGTTTCCAATAACAGACCGCTTGAAGTATTACTCACTTGGACAGAAGT
The DNA here is from genome assembly GCF_023898315.1 of Schistocerca nitens. Taxonomy (NCBI): domain Eukaryota; kingdom Metazoa; phylum Arthropoda; class Insecta; order Orthoptera; family Acrididae; genus Schistocerca; species Schistocerca nitens. Next base: position 1,287,853,981 of record NC_064614.1, read on the forward strand.
CGGCATCGTGCCTGTTGTATTCAATTCCGATACAATATCAATGTTGCATCGTCACTGTGAACCTCCAAGGGTTATAGTGAACCTGCAGTCGTTCATCAAAAGCTATTACTGAACTCATAGGATGGGTTCCAAACAGAGACCGCTTGAAGTATACTCACTTGGACAGAAGTCGGCATAGCGCGAGTTGTATTCAATTCCGATACAATATCAGTGTTTTATCGTCACTGTGAACGTCCAAGGGTTACAGTGAACCTGCAGTGGTTCATCGGAAACTATTACTGAACTCATAGGATCGGTTCCAAACACAGACCGCTTGAAGTATTACTCACTTGGACAGAAGCCGGCACCGTGCCTGTTGTATTCAATTCCGATACAATATCAGTGTTGCATCGCCAATGTGAACGTCCAAGGGTTACAGTAAACCTGCAGTGCTTCATTGGAAACTATTACTGAACTCATAGAATCGGTTCCAAACACAGACCGCATGAAGTATTACTCACTTGGACAGAGGTCGGCATCGTGCCTGTTGTATTCAATTCCGATACAATATCGGGTGTTGCATCGTCGCTGTGAACGTCCAAGGGTTACAGTGAACCTGCAGTGATTGATCGGAAACTATTACTGAACTCATAGGATCGGTTCCAAACACAGACCGCTTGAAGTATTACTCACTTGGACAGAAGTCGGCATCATGCCTGTTGTATTCAATTCCGATACAATATCAGTGTTGCATCGTCACTGTGGACGTAAAAGGGTTACAGTGGACCTGCAGTGGTTCATGGGAAACTATTACTGATCTCATAGGATCGGTTCCAAACACAGACCGCTTGAAGTATTACTCACTTGGACAGAAGTCGGCATCGTGCCTGTTGTATTCAATTCCGATACAATATCAGTGTTGCATCGTGACTGTGAACGTCCAAGGGTTATAGTGGACCTGCAGTGGTTCCTGGGAAACTATTACTGAACTCATAGGATCGGTTCCAAACACAGACCGCTTGAAGTATTACTCACTTGGACAGAAGTCGGCATCGTGCCTGTTGTATTCAATTCCGATACAATATCAGTGTTGCATCGTCACTGTTAACGTCCAAGGGTTACAGTGAACCTGCAGTGGTTCATCGGAAACTGCTACTGAACTCATAAGATCGGTTCCAAACACAGACCGCTTGAAGTATTACTCACTTGGACAGATGTTGGCATCGTGCATGTTGTATTCAATTCCGATACAATATCAGTGTTGCATCGTCACTGTGAACGTCGAAGGGTTACAGTGAACCTGCAGTGGTTCATCGGAAACTATTACTGAATTCATTGGATCGGTTCCAAACACAGACCGCTTGAAGTGTTACTCACTTGGACAGAAGTCGGCATCGTGCCTGTTGTATTCAATTCCGATACAATATCAGTGTTGCATCGTCACTGTGAACGTCCAAGAGTTACAGTCAACATGCAGTGGTTCATAGGAAACTATTACTGAACTCACAGGTTCGGTTCCAAACAAAGACCGCTTGATGTATTACTCACTACGACAGAAGTCGACATCGTGCCTGTTGTATTCAATTCCGATACAATATCAGTGTTGCATTGTCACTGTGAACGTCCCAGGGTTACAGTGAACCTGCAGTGGTTCATCGGAAACTATTACTGAACTCATACGATCGGTTCCAAACACAGACCGTTTGAAGTATTACTCACTTGGACAGAAGTCGGCATCGTGCCTGTTGTATTCAATTCCGATACAATATCAGTGTTGCATCGTCACTGTGAACGTCCAAGGGTTACAGTGAACCTGCAGTGGTTCATCGGAAACTATTACTGAACTCATAGGATCGGTTCCAAACACAGACCGCTTGAAGTATTACTCACTTGGACAGAAGTCGACATCGTGCCTGTTGTATTCAATTCCGATACAATATCAGTGTTGCATCGTCACTGTGAACGTCCAAGGGTTATAGTGGACCTGCAGTGGTTTCTGGGAAACTATTACTGAACTCATAGGATCGGTTCAAAACACAGACCGTTTGAAGTTTTACTCACCTGGACAGAAGTCGGCATCATGCCTGTTGTATTCAATTCCGATACAATATAAGTGTTGCATCGTCACTATGGACGTCCAAGGGTAACAGTGAACCTGCAGTGGTTCATCGGAAAGTATTATTGAACTCATAGGATCGGTTCCAAACACAGACCGCTTGAAGTATTACTCACTTGGACAGAAGTCGGCATCGTGCCTGTTGTATTCAATTCCGATACAATATCAGTGTTGCATCGTCACTGTGAACGTCCAATGGTTATAGTGGACCTGCAGTTGTTCATCGGAAACTATTACTGAACTCATAGGGTCGGTTCCAAACACAGACCGCTTGAAGTATTACTCACTTGGACAGAAGTCGGCATCGTGCCTGTTGTATTCAATTCCAATACAATATCAGTGTTGCATCGTCGCTGTGAACGTTCAAGGGTTACAGTGAACCTGCAGTGGTTCATCGGAAACTATTACTGAACTCATAGGATCGGTTCCAAACACAGACCGCATGAAGTTTACTCTCTTGGACAGAAGTCGGCATCGTGCCTGTTGTATTCAATTCCCGATACAATATCAGTGTTTATCGTCACTGTGAACGTCCAAGGGTTACTGTGAACCTGCAGTGGTACATCGGAAACTATTACTGAACTCATAGGATCGGTTCCAAACACAGACCGCTTGAAGTATAACTCACTTGGACAGAAGTTGGCAGCGTGCCTGTTGTATTCGATTCCGATACAATATCAGTGTTGCATCGTCACTTTGAACGTCCAAGGGATACAGTGAACCTGCAGTGGTTCATCGGAAACTATTACTGAACTCATAGGATCGGTTCCAAACACAGACCGCTTGAAGTATTACTCACTTGGACAGAAGTCGGCATCGTGCCTGTTGTATTCAATTCCGATACAATATCAGTGTTGCATCGTCACTGTTAACGTCCAAGGGTTACAGTGAACCTGCAGTGGTTCATTGGAAACTATTACTGAACTCATAGGATCGGTTCCAAACACAGACCGCTTGCAGTATTACTCACTGGGACTGAAGTCGGCATCGTGCCTGTTGTATTCAATTCCGATACAATATCAGTGTTGCATCGTCGCTGTGAACGTCCAAGGGTTACAGTGAACCTGCAGTGGTTCATCGGAAACTATTACTGAACTCATAGGATTGGTTCCAAACACAGACCGCTTGAAGTATTACTCACTTGGACAGAAGTCGGCATCGTGCCTGTTGTATTCATTTCCGATACAATATCAGTGTTGCATCGTCACTGTGAAAGTCCAAGGGTTACAGTGAACCTGCAGTGGTTCATCGGAAACTATTACTGAACATATAGGATCGGTACCAAACACAGACCGCATGAAGTATTACTCACTTGGACAGAAGTCGGCATGGTGCCTGTTGTATTCGATTCCCGATACAATATCAGTGTTGCATCGTCACTGTGGACGTAAAAGGGTTACAGTGGACCTGCAGTGGTTCATGGGAAACTATTACTGATCTCATAGGATCGGTTCCAAACACAGACCGCTTGAAGTATTACTCACTTGGACAGAAGTCGGCATCGTGCCTGTTGTATTCAATTCCGATACAATATCAGTGTTGCATCGTGACTGTGAACGTCCAAGGGATACAGTGAACCTGCAGTGGTTCATCGGAAACTATTACTGAACTCATAGGATCGGTTCCAAATACACACCGCTTGAAGTATTACTCACTTGGACAGAAGTCGGCATCGTGCCTGTTGTATTCAATTCCGATACAATATCAGTGTTGCATCGTCACTGTTAACGTCCAAGGGTTACAGTGAACCTGCAGTGGTTCATCGGAAACTGCTACTGAACTCATAGGTTCGGTTCCAAACACTGACCGCTTGCAGTATTACTCACTTGGACTGAAGTCGGCATCGTGCCTGTTGTATTCAATTCCGATACAATATCAGTGTTGCATCGTCGCTGTGAACGTCCAAGGGTTACAGTGAACCTGCAGTGGTTCATCGGAAACTATTACTGAACTCATAGGATCGGTTCCAAACACAGACCGCTTGAAGTATTACTCACTTGGACAGAAGTCGGCATCGTGCTTGTTGTATTCAATTCCGATACAATATCAGTGTTGCATCGTCACTGTGAACGTCCAAGGGTTACAGTGAACCTGCAGTGGTTCATCGGAAACTATTACTGAACTCATAGGAACGGTTCCAAACACAGACCGCTTGAAGTATTACTCACTTGGACAGAAGTCGGCATCGTGCCTGTTGTATTCAATTCAGATACAGTATCAGTGTTGCATCGTCACTGTGAACGGCCAAGGGTAACAGTGAACCTGCAGTTGTTCATCGGAAACTATTACTGTACTCATAGGATCGGTTCCAAACACTGACCGCTTGAAGGATTACTCACTTGGACAGAAGTCGTCATCGTGCCTGTTGTATTCAATTCCGATACAATATCAGTGTTGCATCGTCACTGTGAACGTCCAAGGGTTACAGTGAACCTGCAGTGGTTCATCGGAAACTATTACTGAACTCATAGGAACGGTTCCAATAACAGACCACTTGAAGTATTACTCACTTGGACAAAAGTTGGCATCGTGCCTGTTGTATTCAATTCCGATACAATATCAATGTTACATCGTCACTGTGAACCTCCAAGGGTTACAGTGAACCTGCAGTCGTTCATCAAAAACTATTACTGAACTCATAGGATGGGTTCCAAACACAGACCGCTTGAAGTATACTCACTTGGACAGAAGTCGGCATCGTGCGAGTTGTATTCAATTCCGATACAATATCAGTGTTTTATCGCCACTGTGAACGTCCAAGGGTTACAGTGAACCTGCAGTGGTTCATCGGAAACTATTACTGAACTCATAGGATCGGTTCCAAACACAGAC